>NC_140584.1:697610187-698210187 GCF_964204655.1 Triturus cristatus | reverse complement strand
AAGGTGCATGTGGAGAAATTGGAGGATTGGTTTTTCAGTAGGGTACCAGGACTGAGATCTATAGGTATCTTGACATCTGTGCAACTTCTCAGGACTAGCTTGGGAAGATGATGAGAAATCCTGCTTTGGCTTCGTACTTTTCTTTTTCTTGGTCTTACCTGAAGACTTTGAATGGGAGGAGGATCTATCAAGAGAATAGCCTTGAGAGCAGGTCTGCACCTTGACTTTGACCGGGAGCGGGACTTCTGACCTTTATGTCACTGTTCAGTGACGTAGAGTTTAGCTTTTCGTTCCAGGATCACCTTGGGAGTCATCCATGCGCAGTATTCGCAAGCCTTGAAATCATGCAAGGACCCTTGACACCAGATGCATACTTCTTGGGGATCTGTCACAGACATCTGCTTATGACAGTCCCTACAAGGCTTAGGGTTTCTACAGATCACTCACTCACCCACATTTTGCATGCAAGTTCACACCTTGCTCAGCTTTGGCGCATGAGTGCTCACTCTAAAACCTTGCCATTCAGATAACTCTAAGCATTCTGTATGCAAGTACGTTGCTTGATTAGCTTTTTCTGAAGAGTATTCTGACATTTTAGTTTTTGCAGTCCCATGTGGAACTTGCCAACTTTTCTGTATCGTGGAGAGAAATACTCAAAGATCATGAGAAAAAACAGCTTTGCATACCATTAATGAAAAATTGAGTTAAACAGGAAGATACTGTAAATGTGTTATTCGTGTATTCAGCCTATCAAGCTTCAGCAGGTGTAGCCCATTGTTTCATCCTGGATGTTGAAGTATTGTCTGAACAATCAAACCAAAAACCAAGGTATTTCCTGAGGGGCAAGAAATTAAGTTATGTTATGCTGTGTAGCAGGTAACTGTAAATGGAGCGGCATCATAGTATAATATTTTGTCCAGGATGGGTACATGCTGCAGTATGCATGAGTGATTGGAGAGGAGTGTGGCTAAAGAGCGGCCAGTATGGTAAGAGTTGGTATGATTTAGTGTGGTGTGATTTATTCCAATCATGTTGTAGTGCTTTTTGTACTTTGGCTAAGTATTCCAGTGTTGTGGAGAAATGTCTGTTTGGTATAGAGCACATGCTTCTATTATTGGTAAGAGAGGTGCATGATTCGAGGGTGTCCAGCGGGGAAAGAATATGGTGTCATACATATAGGCCAGATACATGCTACAATTGTGTCACTGCAATACTGTCCCTTCTTCTAGGGGAATGTGTGCATTATCCTGAATGGGAAAAGCTAGCTATGATATCTGAAGGTGAGAGATTTGCTCAGACTATTTCACACTGGGCTGACCTATGTAGCACAGCTTGTCAGTATTACACATACCCACTTGAGTATAATAAAAAGGTTGTTCTTGTAAATGTGCAAGAACCATTTAGGTTCCCCCATGTCACTGGTACTAAGGTAGATGTGAGTATTTCAGAACATAGCAACCACTTTCAAAAGCTCATACAAGAATTCTGTAATTAATTTACAAACACACAGTCATGGAAATGACCGATGTGCTACACATTTGTTACCTTTAGTTCACAATACAATGTATGGTACAAAACCCCAGGACCATAGCTGCAAGGTTCTCCTATTCTTAATACAGATGGGCCTTTTCACAAACAGCATTTTTAGTACATTTAGTAATATGATTGTACTACTAAAGTATCACAAAATGCTATTCACAAACCTACAAGTTTAAAACTCCACCTTACCTATCTTTTCTACGGGAAGATCCTCACGTAATTTTACAACTTAGGGGCCCTTTACGATGCCGGTAGGAGTTGCCTCCGACCAACACCGTTGCGGATTGGACCGACCGGCCTCCGGTCAGCGGTCTCAACCAGAGTACGCTGCGACCGCACACTGGGGCTGATTATGATGTCGGTTTGAAAGCCTCCAACAGCAGGTCGGAGGCTTTCCGACCGACATCATCAGTTTCAATTCCGACCGTCTAATTACAATCTAAGCGGCAGAGTTGAAACCTCCCAGTCATTCTGGCTGGCTTTCGACGGGCTCCTTGTACCAACAGGACAGTGTTTCCGCCATCGGGATTACAATGTCGGTTTCAGAAAGCCTCCCCATGCTGTCCTTTCCGTCACAGAAAGGCTGTCGGAAAGTGACTGTGGAGGCCCGTAGCAAAGCCCCCTTGCATTCGCGGGCTAGGGTTGTGGCCATGGGGGGCACCATAGGTGTAGAGATATACACAAACTCCCATTTCTCTATGGAGCTTGTGCTATAACCGGTATACAGCCGTAGCACCAGCTCCCATAAAGAAATGGGAGTATGCAACTGCACAGTGTGCGGCGCACTGCAATCATGCGGTCGGGCCAGCCGACCAGAGGTCAATCGGTCCTGAATCCACAATGGTGTTGGTCGGAGGCAACTCCGACCTACATCGGAATCGGCCCCTCAGTATTAAATGTGGGAGAGAACAGGAAGAGTGGCTGGAAAAAGGGGCACACTTACTAGTAAATGGGAGGGGTTCAGGGAGGAGTAATGAGGGGCTCAGGCAGCAGGTTTAGAGAGGGGTTTAGGAAGAGAAATGCACCCACGCACAAAAGAGTAAGCCCAGTGCAATTCACAAACTGCACTTCTAAAGTTACTACAGTCAGAAAGGGAACCAAAACAGTAGAAAATCATTTCAGCTCAAGCTGGAGTACATCCAGCACCGCACATGGCCAACCACTGTTACTGCCACACTCTTACAAAGAAAAATGGAGGCAGAGTCTTTAAATAACCCATCCCCCCCATAGGAAATAATGGTAAATTAAATGAAATTATTTAAAATAGTTAAAAATATTTTAAAAAAATAGGATTTCATGGTTAAAACAATATCTAAAAATAAAACATGTATTATTTAGTTATAAATATTTTAACAACCTTTTTCGAATTTATACATTTTTGAATTATGTAACATTTATTTTTATTAAAACAGAATTAAATTATTTTTTATTATTTCTATACATCACTTTTGATTAGTATTATTGCATGATAAATTTGAAGTACAGAAACATTTTTATTTCATTTAATTATTTTTATTATGAACAGTTTATTTCAAAATTAAGTCAATAGAGCTGTAACAATTATTTTCTTCTGCATTTAAAACAAATATAGGAAATTAATCAACATGAATATTTAGCATAAAATATTTCTGCATTTTTTTGCACAGAATTGATTTATATTTAAAACAATCCATGTTACATTAATGAATAAATTCAAAAAGGATTGTTAAAATGTTTTATTGTTAAATGATAAAGTTTTATTTTTAGTTTTATTAACAATAAATTATATTAATTTAAAATGTTTAACGTTTTAAAAGAATTGAAGTTAATTTAACATTATTGCCTATGTGTTATTATTTAAAGTCTTTAAGTTTATTATTTTTTATAGGAGAGTGTTGCAGTACCAGAGGTTGGCTATAGACATGGGGGCTGATTAAGATGGCAGACAGAGGCACATCTGCGGTGCTGGCGGAGGCGGAAAATGTCCTTTTCCGCACTTCAGCAGCAGTCCTCGTGTCCGCCATATTACGAAGAGCAAACATAGCCCATTTTTCATCCACTGCAGAGTTACGTGAACCAACAGAAATCCCCCTACGCACCGGTAGTGGATGGAGCCAAAGAGAGGGACCGCCGTGTGGAATGCGGTTACGACCGCCAGACAAATCACGCTGCCTCAAACAGCCCATCACACCGCAGCAGAGAAACTGGCCATTCGAGGACGGCGGAAACACTACTGAGGATAGCTAAAATTGAATCCTGGACACCCCCATGCGGTCCTGACCACTGGGCAAACGGCGGTCTTGGGTCTTTCCGCAGCAATTCCGAGTGCCGCGGACGGATTCTCAGCTTTTCCGGCGGTGTATCCTGGAATCCGACCACCGCGGTAGGATGTTTCAGGCAGTGCATCCTAATCTGACCGCCAGTTTTCCTGCAGTAGCTGCGGACGGTAATTTTACGCTACTACGGCGGTCGGAATGCTTTTCCGACCCCCATCGTAACGAGCCCCTTACTACTTATTCTTTTTTGGCAATAATAACTTACACTTGTAAGTTTGGCTCCAGCCCCGTTTTCTGGCGGTGGAGATGTGTTAGTCTACACATTTGAGTAACTTTACACTCAGATTTTGTGATTAGCCAAAAGTAAATTTCACTGTAAATTCATCACAAGTGTAAGTTACCCTTGTGACTAGCCCCCAGAACAGTTAGCTCCAAAATACATCTTAAGTTGGTTAGCACTCCATTTCACAAAAGTAGTAAGACAATCGTAGGAAAAGTCATAATCACAGCTGGTAGGTGTCTATTTGAAGTTATTTTTTTAATCCAGAATTCAAATGATTCCACAGTGAACATCAAAGCGTCAACCACATTAATCATCAGCACATCACCGATCACATTCCATTCAACTTCTTCAGGGCTGGAATGGGCAATTTCCAAAAAGAAAAAAAAATCACATGACAATCAACATGTAACAGGTCATGAAAACATGATATACCCTTATATAATTTTCTAGTCAGCTCTACAGTAGACATCTAAATATCATACACAGGCATTAGATAGCTAAACATTATTGTGCAAGGCACTTCTGTGGCTGTTAGTACAGCACAAAAAGAAGGGAGATTTTCAGGGTTTGCTAGAAGGGAGAAGTAGCCTTGAGATTCTAGAGTAGACTAGTTGGTAAATATGGTTAAGGACCAATGAGGTAAATTACCATGTCAAAGTGCATGTCACAATGCTTGCATGTAATTATATTCACCAAATTAGAAGTGGGATAATCAAGTTTAGTGGTAATAGCGAAGATGGTGTTCGAAATGTTGTCTAAAGAATATCGTCAGACCAAAATATCATGGTCAAAATATTGTGATAGGTCGTATTTAAAGTATATATGAATTAAAGTTGATGAATTTGTTAATCCTGTTTTTAATTGTTATGTACGTTTTTAAATGTTCAATAAATTGTTAATCACGTATTAAATTATTTTTTCAGGTTGTTCTGTGTTTTGTGGTATTGGTGGGTAGAGTATTTAATTAATAATATATGAATTGTTGATAATTAATTTGTTAATTGCTGTATATATTTTGATTGTCATTTATTTGTTCAATATTATATTATATTTTGTATACATGCATGAATTTTAAAAATTGAGTAGTGGAATTTCTTTGGTGATTGAGTGGGTATTTATTAAAATACAACATTTAATAATTTAACAACATATTTTAATGGGTTAAAGGAAACATTGATGGTTTATTTATTTATTTAACTTAATATTCTGATTCTTTAAATTGTATTGCAAATAACTAGGCTATGATGATACATAGAACTGTTTTAAGGTTTGTGCATTGTCTGGGTGAGTTGGAGGTTTACTTTTAATGCAAATATAATTTTAAATAATTTAATTAGATTTTGTATTCTTTTTATAATATGTTTTAAAAATAGACTTATGTTTTAAGAAAAGTTAATAATATTAAATAAATTCACTTATTTTTAATATTTTCTAGGGGAAATTATATCATTTGTGTATAGTGAATTTAATACATTACATATATGCTCTTTCCGCAATACCTGATAGAATGGAATAAGAATAGTAAATATGCCCTCCTTCACAATGTATTATCTTTCCCCAACGTTTGTTAGTTTGAAGCTATAAGAGTAAATCAGATTTCCCCCAGTGCATTCACTTTCCCAAATGTTTGCTAGATTGGAGAAACAGTAGTAAATCTGCCCCACAATGTTTCCCTTTCTCCAATTTTCATTAGACTGGAGTGAAAAAAAAAATCTACCCCTCGCACTTTTGTAGAAAATCAGCATTTTCAGCATTGTCACCCTAGAGTTTTCACCATTTTCTAGACCTTATTTTTGCTAGCTTTTGAACTCAGTGCTTTTAAAATTCTTTTTCAATTTTTGAAAATGTATATTCCAAACCATTGGGAATCCACACACTGTATAAATACAATCATTTTCTTTTGGTCTTTATTTTAAAGGTCAATCATAGGTTGTGCAATGCAATAAAGAGGACTGTTGTACAAAAATCTTTCTGCTCCCATGTGAATTGGTAATTTAGACTGTGTTTTATAAACAACTTATAAATATCTCTAAATATAATTCTAAATAAAAAATCTCAGAATTTCATTACAAACTCCTAATACAAAATATTTGTTTCGTTTTCTCCAAAATATTTTCTTGGAAGGATACGTTGCCTAGACAATCAGTTCCTAAGTAAGCTATATTTATCCTATTAGGTAATGTGTGTTTTGAATGCCATTTTGATTTAGTCATCTTTTGTCCATTCGTTTTTTTTCTGTTATTTGGCAACATTTTCCGATCCCTGAAATCACTTTCCAGATCTCAGTCAGGAACAAATTAGAACAGATTGCTTCACAACTCATCTATCATTTTCTGTGTGGAAGTAAAGTGGTGCGTTCTTCTAAATTAGTAACTCATCATTTCTATTCCTTTAAAGATGATCTCTTGCCATGCATGCTGAGGCGCTACCCTGCGGATGTGTCCAGCAGGTGTATGATAAAACAAAAGCACAGTCAGTGAAGCTAATAATTATGAAAAGCACTCCACACGAACAAAGGTTAGATGTAATAGATGGCAAAAAGATTATGGGGCCAATTACAATATCGGCCAGAAAGGCTCCGAACAGCATTCGGTTTGTCAGAATCTGATTCAGAATCCGCGTTTCTAACCGACTCATCAACACACCCGACCAACCGATTACGATAGACGGAAACCGTTCAGCCATTCCAACACATTTCCGATCGCCATTCAGAAAAACAGAGTCGTTCGGAGCCGTACAGGTTAACAGACCGCGTTTCCGACCGACGTATTATGATGGCAGTTTCGGACACCTTTCCGAATCAGTCTGTCCGACAGGGATTAACTGATGGAATCTGAATTTGGGGGCACGTTGCAGGCCCCCCTTCACCCAGAGTCCTCCGGTTGGGGCCCATGGGTCCCCCCTTTCCAACCATGCACCGTGTGGCTGGCACCATGGGGTGCCCGCCACAGGGTGCAAGGTTTGCCGCAACCACTCTTTCTTCAATGGGAGCATGTGTTGTCGGTCAGAACACAGGCTCCCATTGAAGTCAATGGGTGTTCGGAAACATCGTAATCAGTCCGTCAGACTCCCCGAATCCGATTCGGTCGGAAATGATTCCCAGACCGAATCGGTTGGAATGCTTTCCGACCAACATCATAATGAGGCCCTATATCTTTCCAAACACACAAGAAAATAAAAAAATAAAAAGCAGCTTGACACCTTGCATGGCCGAGAAGACGCAAAGTAATATCAGTCCTTCCAGAATGATTAAATCAGATCGATAAACATGAGAATGCCACAAACTATTGAAGAGTTTTCATAACTTTCACAGCTATAACCAGTATCTCCACTGTAACAGTTGGGTGCTCTTTAATTGATCTTAAATTTCTTAAGACTTCCTGTCTGTCATAGGTCTGCTTACCCTTATCAACCAGACCACATTTTTAATAACCGAAGACTATCACTTTGCTCCGGATAGTTGAAGTCTCTTCCCTTTCCTCTTTTCTTGTCCAAAAACGTTGCGGTGCCTGTCATGTTGTGCATGCAAATGTAGGGGGTACCATAGGTCCCCCCTCACCCCCCCAACATCCTGGGGGCTCGCAACGGGCCCCCAACTTCAAAATCCGCATGCCTTTCTGTGGCGGCGTTGGCTGCCTCCCGTCTGCATCTTGATATGGATGGCGCTGTCTAGCAGACACCGCCACCATATTAAACCCTTTTCCATCCGGTCGACCAGGCGGAAAAGCGGCAGACGGTCTTCTCGTCCGCCGCGGTACCCCCCGCCATACTGATATGGCGGCGGGTAATGTGCATGCGGGCAGTGTTTTATGGCAGGCAGATCACCACCGCCGTTTGGGCGGTGGTGATCCGCCCGCCATACTAATAGGCCCCTAAGTTTCTCTTTCAGGACGTTTTGTGAAAGCTTAGGAAAAGGTATAAAAAATGTAATTCAATTACCACCGAATTTTTCCACTCTACAGATTTATTTGTGACAGTATTGCTGCACCCCTTCATGGTCATTCGCTTGCAGATAACCACCCATTAAAGGGTGACAGTAATGAACAGGGAATATATGCAGACTAAATCAACAGTAGCCTTGTTTGCGCACGCTATTCCATCTGAATACTGTGGTAATAGCATGTGGTAAATGAATTAGGACTGCTGCACACACATTTATTATGGGCACAAATATGACTCGCTTCTTCAGGAAAATAATGCACTAGGTTGATTGCTCCAGACCCTAAAAAACTTTGGTATGTTTCATAATTTGCTCTTAAGAAGTGCCTGTAAAACCCATACAGGGGCGCAACTAGACCTAAACTTCAGGGGGTCTACTAACAGGTCAACCAGTGGAGTTGGGTCTAATACATTAAACAATGGGGTGGAGCCCTCCTTGAAGCCAATACAAAAATTAGCAATAAATCATGCATTTTAAATATGTTGGTCAAAACCCAATACGATTACAACAAACACATTTTAGTGAATTTGACAATCTTTATAGGCTACAAACAGATGTTTGGAAGTGTAAATAAGTGATTTGAGAACTAAAATGGAGCTTCTATATATTTTAATACTATACACTTTTGAACCAGTTTTTGCAAAGTTGTCTCAAGACAATGACCACTTTTTGCCAATAACCCAAAAATTTCTCTTGAGAAATGATAACGAGTTTCTTAAAAAATTGTATTCCATCTTCAGAAAGGAGCTGCTGCCTGGTGACCAAAGGTACGTTTTCAGTCTTCTCATAAAAGTTGCAACATATACTTGTTTGAGCCCGTTCACATGTATGTGTCTCAAAATATTTAGACTAGTAGGTTAATGCATCTGATCTTGGTATGTATGACTGGCAAGTTATGGGATTGATTCCTAGAGCATCTTCCATTCCCCCTGCGATTGACTAAGTGAGTGAATCTGTTGGCAATATTACCAACTGTTAATGATCGTACCAGGAATCTGCATTATACTAAAACAGAATAAAACACAGGAATTACTTCCCACATTGAGCAGTCCTCATAAAAGAGGACTGAGCTAGATCCATACAGCAAGACACCGTCGCGGTCTTGGGACCGACCGACCCCCAATTGGCGGTCTCGACACTGCAATTACAATGCGACCGCACATGGTGCCTTTGGTAGGAGGCTTTCTGAGCATCATCATAATCGGGCCCAAAGTGTCAAATCCACTAAAATATTAGCGTCTTCCATGGGCTTCTTGCAGGTAGACTGAATAGGCAGAGAAAGAGCAACACCATGAGGTGCAAGAAGTAATGAAAAAACACTTTCCCCAACTCCTGTAAATGACTTTTGGATGACCTGAGTAGTTGATATGGGTGGGATTTGTTGGGTAAAACGTTCCCAATGTTTGTTTTTAATTTTACAATAACAGTTCTCTTACTTTTGTTAAAAAATACAACGGTTCAGGAACAGATTATGCCAACCATCTGGTGCCTTCTCGCTGAAACGGAAGGGAGGGATGGGGGCACTCTCCCTGTGCTGGCGCTCTTTAGGCTAGGTTATGCTACGTGCACATCCTTGTACTGTGGTGAAACGGTGAATGTGTGATGACAGTCATGAGTTTTGTACTGGAAAGGGACCTTTCTATTACAAAAACTATGCTTTATCCTTTTGCCACTTTGTATCTGTGCTGTACAGTTTAGCATGCATGCAATGGAGGTCGGATGTGGCGACGTTTTGAAGTTGCTCTACTGTTAAGCCTGCCTTATGATGGCGTAGTTGTTTGGCACAAATCCCTGTCTATCAATGTCAGTAAAAAGAGATTTGCAATGAAACCCATGTGTGGTTAAGCCCATTTAACATCCATAGTATGCTCTCTTGACCCAAAGTAGTGCATAGTGACACTTCGCGTTACTTTAAGCTTGCGTCACTTTTGTGTAATGCTAATCTGGGTCACAGTGTTAGTAAATCTATTTGTACATTTTGCAGCAGTTTATATTATTCTGTCTGAAACACTATTTTCAAATAGTGACTTTCATATTGACGGTGCTCTCAGGCACAGACTTGGACCTCACAGCACTATAATAAATGTGTCACTATTCCCCTGTGCTCCTACAAGGATTCAGTTCTCTGGCTACCTTGTTACACACATAGATATCTGCAGTGATCGTGAGAATGCATTTCCCATGGATTATTTTAACACAGTTCCCATAGTTTGTATGCACTTCAAACTGTAGATGAATTGCAAATTAATTTGTACAAGGCTGTCACTGAGGCCCTATCTCCAGCACAGCTCAGCACACATCAGCCAAAGAATTGTATGTATTCTGAAATCTGCAGCAGCCCTGGCTAAGACACACAGATTGGGGGGGCATGAATGTTAATTAGGAATTAGGGGTCGCAGCATCGACCCTTTGGCTTGCCCATTGCATGGCACTGCTTTGAGGTCTAAAGAATTGTAATGTAAAAATATAAAACCCACTTTATTGGTAAAGATAGTTTTTTTTTCTAAAGTGTTTATTTTATTTTGGAACAGTACCTGATTAAGAAAGCCAAAACCATTTCGATCAGCATAAGTTTACAAGCGACATGCTGTACACATTGCACAACATTCATCTTGTACTTCGTGATTGTAAGCAGATGCGGGTTACCACTACAACAACAAGCCCCCTTTCTCCTGTCACGGGGGATCACCCCGGCCCCAGTGTGTTCACTCTGCAGTGACCTCGGGTGGGTTGGTAGTTTGAAATGGTTAACAGAGCATCCCCCTACTTTCGTTCCATTTCCCCCAGATCTTTGTCCATTTGTGTGGGCACCCCCTGTTCTCATAAACCATCCTTTCTGCCTGCATACACTGGTCCATGTCGTTTGTCCAGTCGTTAAACATCGGACTGGACTCGGCCCCCCATTTACGTGCGATGTTGCGTTTAGCTATCATAAAGCCCAATGGGGCCCAAAGTTTCTCTCCCATTGTTAGGTCTGTTTTACCCCAGACGTTTAATAGGCACTCTTGGGGTGAGATCGCTAGGTCCTTGCCACATAGTTGTTGCTTGTGCGTGGTGATCTTATTCCAGTATTTCCCTATTTTGGGGCAATTCCACCATGGATGTAGAAAGGTGCCTTCTTGGCTGCACTTCTTGGGACAAAGTGCAGAGTCAAGTCTGTTCATTCTGACTAGTGTAGCACGTGTATAATATGAACTATGCAGTCATTTCAATTGAATCAGTCTGAATTGGGACCAGATCGCCACTTCTCTGGGTGACGCCAGTGCCTCCAGCCAATCCTCATCATCCAGTCTGCACACATCCTCCTCCCATCTGGATCTCAATTCCTCGAGCTTGTCTGGGGAATTTTTTAATATCTTCCGATAGGTGAGTGATATTGCTTTCTTACTCAGATAATCATCTAAAAGCCTATCTTCCAAGGGAGAAGAGTCCGGAAGATCCGCACCCTTCGGAATAGCTTGTTTTAATGTGTGTCTGACCTGGAGGTATCAAAAGATCTCTGTGGGAGCCAAATCATAGTCTTTTTGAAGATCAGCAAAGGGTCTAACCTTCCCTCTCACCCAAAGGTCGCCCACCTTGAGGCCTCAAAGCCTGATTGGTTCCCCAGCAATCATAGTTCTCTAGAAACCCACAGTGGTGCAGCTAAGGTTATTTTGTCTTTCAAACCCAGCGCTTATGATGCTGTGTGCCATATTTTAATTGTCAATAATGTTGGGGAGTGTAGTGGTGTTGCATGTTTCCCACCATAAATGGCTCTGGGGTATCCCCTGGCCTCATATTATGTCTGTCCATATTGTAGGCTGGATCATTGTGGGCTACGTGTACCCATTTATTAACTACTGCTAGTTGAGTTGCCCAGTAGTAAGCTTGCAGCGCCGGGAGGCAATCCCCCAGGTAAAGTTGGATTTTAAGTCACAATTCTGAAAATTCCACTTTTAGAAAGTTGGCATTTTCTTGTCCTAAACATTTGGTGCCCGAAGCCTGTATCCTGAGTCACATGAATAGGTGTAGCTGGCAGTTGGTCTCTGTGTATTGCTTCCAGACAGTGAGACATAGGGGTAATATGTTTTGGCAGATGGGCCATCCCTGACTTGATAGGGGGAGAGAGGAGGAGCTGTCACCTTCCAGACCTGCACATAGCAAAGGCTCTGCCTCAGCACCCTCACAAAGGGTTTCACACTAGTCTTTTTTGCCCCCTGAAAGGCTGGGGCCAGGGAAGAGAGTAGGGAAATTCCAAACACTTGTGGAGGTGGAAACCTCCAGACCTTTCTCCTACTTCAAAGCTGGCACAAGTATAAATATTGGACCCTCAAACCCAAATCTTCAGATCACTTCTGGACCTGCAGGAAGAAAGACTGCCCAGCTGTGAAATCTGCCCTGCTGGCTGACCAAATACTGCTTTGCTGCCAAAGGCCGAATGTTGCTGCACCAGAAATCCTCTACTGCTGTGAGCAACCCTTCTGAATCCAGCTTGCCTGTGTGTATCCAGAACAACAGTAAATTTCCAAGGGTCGGTTGACTGGCCCCCTGTTCAAAGCCACAGGGACATAACAGTGTTCTTCAATGTTGATACATATCCACGCATCTTGACGCAGCACAACTGAGCCAACCATTGGCTCCAGCCCACCACGACACAGTTCGTCCTCAATTCCGTCACATCCCCACGCAAGTCCTTGTAAACAGTGGTGGCTTCTTCAATGCTGACATCTCGTTCCCTGTCCCGAAGCATCGCTTGAAAGCCTCCGCAAGCCCCATTGACTTCCTCGACAACAACATAGGATCTCGCACCGCAGCTCATCGATGGTCATCGACTCTACAGCTGTGTGACGCATTTCAACGCTGAACCTTGCATCACAGCTCCTAGTCGACAGCTCCTCAACGCTAACCAGCACATCGTGACACAAAGACTTTGTATCTCGACACCAGGCACTTTCTCAGTCGACTGAACTCAGTCCTGTATCTGGCCCGCACTCCATCATGATCAGCATGAATTCGTGACTTAGGCACAGTCTACCACAACCAGATAAACACAGTTGGCGCTTTTTGAACCTTAGGGTTCCACAAAACCTTTAAAATTGCATATCTCCGGTTCTACTAATTGGATTTTCCTTGTTTTGGTGTCAAATAGTTTATTAAATTTTACTTTATTTTTCTAAATTGATGTGGGATTTTTCTTAGGTTATGTTTGTACTTTATTACTGTTTGAAGTACGGCATAAATAATTTACACATTGACTCGAAATTAAGCCTCTCTGCTTTTGGGCAAAGCTACCAGAGGGTTAAGCACGGGTTAATTTGGGGTTTGCTGGTGTTTCATCATGGCAAGAATTGAGGTTACTGTTTGAGTAGGGTTTCACCCCTTTCAACCAGTAACCCAATTCCCTACAGTGAATATGAGTGAGTCAGAAAGTATGAGTAAGTGAGAGTTAGAGTAAATGTGAAGGAGAATGAGTGTGAATGAAGGAGAGAGAAGGAGTGAGAGAGTGTTGGAGAATAAATAAGCATGAGTGAGAATGACAGAGTGAGTGCAACTGAGTTATCATGATTGAGCCAGAGTAAGAATGAGTAATAGACTGAGTTAGAGCGAGTGCAAGATGGTGAGTGAGAGTAAATGAGTGCAAGTGAGAATGAATAATGGAGTGCGAGTAGGAATGAATGTGATTTAATGTACGTGTGAATGAATTAGATTGTGGTGGTATGCTTGCTAGTCTGCCATTGGCCCTGGCATAACAAAGGTATTAATTGGCTTAAAGAAGCACTCATGGATAAATACTGCATCTGGTATACTGGAGGCAATTGTTGGCATAAGAAAGCACCCAGGGCAAAATGCTATCACTAGCTCATTGGAGAAACTTCTTTGCATAAGGTGGGCAAGACATGACATATGGGAGGGAGGAAACCATAACAAAATTCTGGCCCTGACATACTGGAGGTAATTGGACATAATGGTAACCTAAGATATGATGAAAGTTAATTACAAAATTCGGACACTGGACTTGAATATGAGAAGTGTCCTTTCTGGACCTATGGCTTTTTTGTAGATTTAAGTGAAAATAGTGTTATTTAATACAGTATTTGTACTCATTATTTAAGACAATTTCTCAGTAGGACAAGTCCTCTACCCCAAGGTGATCTAGAAGAGGTCTGGCGCACTACAATTCAGGGTAAGTATAACAATCTTCCAATTTAAAATATCCTGTCAGGTTCCTAATATAGGTGATTCTTAAAATGGGCATTTATCTGTGTTGTGTTATACTAATCATGCAGTTATTACAGAACTTCAGTGATGTCAATAATGGCAAGGTCTTCAGGGTTAAGGTCATGTGACACCATTTCCTGGGGGGGAACAACCTTTACAACGAAACTTTTACAACGCACTACAATTACAACGCATTTTTTACCACGCAAAATCCATTACAACGCACTACACTTACAACGCATGACACTACAACGCATTTTTAAAAACTACCTTTACAACGCATTCCATTACAACGCCTACCATTACAACGCATAATATTACACTACACTATCCAACACTTACCCTACTGTTGCACCCCCTGGAGATAGAATAGTAATTTGTACCCCTATACTATCCAACACTTACCCTACTGTTGCACCCCCTGGAGTTAGAATAGTAATTTTTACCCCTATACTATCCAACACTTACCCTACTGTTGCACCCCCTGGAGATAGAATAGTAATTTTTACCCCTATACTATCCAACACTTACCCTACTGTTGCACCCCCTGGAGTTAGAATAGTAATTTTTACCCCTATACTATCCAACACTTACCCTACTGTTGCACCCCCTGGAGTTAGAATAGTAATTTTTACCCCTATACTATCCAACACTTACCCTACTGTTGCACCCCCTGGAGTTAGAATAGTAATTTTTACCCCTATACTATCCAACACTTACCCTACTGTTGCACCCCCTGGAGTTACAATAGTAATTTTTACCCCTATACTATCCAACACTTACCCTACTGTTGCACCCCCTGGAGTTAGAATAGTAATTTTTACCCCTATACTATCCAACACTTACCCTACTGTTGCACCCCCTGGAGTTAGAATAGCAATTTTTACCCCTATACTATCCAACACTTACCCTACTGTTGCACCCCCTGGAGTTAGAATAGCAATTTTTACCCCTATACTATCCAACACTTACCCTACTGTTGCACCCCCTGGAGTTAGAATAGCAATTTTTACCCCTATACTATCCAACACTTACCCTACTGTTGCACCCCCTGGAGTTAGAATAGCAATTTTTACCCCTATACTATCCAACACTTACCCTACTGTTGCACCCCCTGGAGTTACAATAGTAATTTTTACCCCTATACTATCCAACACTTACCCTACTGTTGCACCCCCTGGAGTTAGAATAGTAATTTTTACCCCTATACTATCTAATACTTACCTTAAATGCAATTTTATATTATGCGTTGTAATGGTATGCGTTGTAAAGGTAGTTTTTAAAAATGCGTTGTAGTGTCATGCGTTGTAAGTGTAGTGCGTTGTAATGGATTTTGCGTTGTAAAAAATGCGTTGTAAGTGCATGCGTTGTAAAAGTGTGCGTTGTAACGTCATACATCCTTTCCTGGGGACATTTATGGTCAAAGGTGATGTGATGTCACTTCCTGTGACGTCATTAAGGTCAAAGGGTGTGTGTTGTCACTTCCGCTACCCCTGGCATTTTGGTGGATCAACATCCATGGGGGTGGATTGTTGCAGATGACCTTTTAGCCCATTTGCCCTTGCACCTGAACTCATATAATCCCGAGCGCCTGATATATCTCCGTAAAAACAAAAAAATTGTCCAGAGATTTACATTTTTGATTTGTGTCTTTGGATAATTATAGAAGCAATTAAGGTCGGGTAGACATTGCTGATCTGGGCCAAATTTTTCTGGACGACATTTAAAAAAATGGTAGATGTGTTGCAGTGATGATGCAATATTTCAGGAACCATGAGACCTATATACTTAATTTTGGTGTCAAACATAAGTTTTGGGGGTCAAGTAGTCTTATAGAGACAGAAAATAACTTTTCAGAGCAACCCTTCCACAATTTTCTAAAATGGCTGCTATAATAGAGGAAGAAGAGACATATAGAAATGAAACATATAATAATGTTTTTTTTAATCCTTTTATGTATACACCAAACAAAGTTTATGATCTGAATATGAAAATAATAATGTTTATCACTCCTGTTTTAGACACAGTTTCATAGTTCACTTTATTCATTTGTTTCGGCAATCATGCGTGGTACATTTGCAGAATGTGTAACATTTGAGAAGAGCATATCAACAGGGTCATCTTTTTGTAGCACAGGTTTTGCAAGTATAAGTATGTGTAAGATCTGTGGGTAAAGGCTTTAGTAATTTCGTAGGTTTTAGCACCCCATCAATATCTTCTCAACCTAATTCACACTGATCTATCTCTACATGTGCATGATTTAAAACATTTCCATATCTTCTGATCATGTAGAACACTCTTTTAATGTGTCCACGCACAGAATATGACATTGGTGGAAGGTCACTTAGCGGGACTGATCTCTTGAACTCACTGTATCTTCAAATGTATGACAGTCAAAACTTGCTTTCCACACATGCATAAGGTATTTTTCTACGTCCTTAAAGTCACATTCTTCTTCTGTCTGAGTAAATTCTTTTAGAAACTTCACAGGTTCAGCATTTAAAGCTCCAAGCGTTGTTCCAATTTTCCTCATAGTGTCAACAACCATAAGAATATGTGCCTTGATAAGAACACTGAGCATCTCTGGATCAGGTTTCTTGTACAGAATATGAAGCAGGATAAAGTATTTTTTCTCGCTTGTTCAATAACGTATCCATAACTCTGACAGTCTTTGACTTATTTACATTGCAACTGCTCTAAGTAGTACAGTAATAACATCTGTGTCATTTGAAAGTACAATGACTCAGTTGGAACCATTTTGAACAGCCCACTCAACATGTGGCACAACATGAAGTTCAGCTTCCTCCAATTTTCTGTCAAGTTCATGAACAATATGGCCCGTATCATTTGAATATATGTCTGCAGGCACCAACTCCTCATTGACAATCATTCCACTTGCAAAAATTGTAAACTCAGGGTTCACTGAAGCATCAGCAATGTTTTGGCGAGTCAACATCTCCAATTTCATCTTGTTCGATGTTGACCAGAATGTATCAATATACACAGGTATAGGTGTCACAATTTTGATGGGGGCAGGTCAATTGTTCCACTTGTAGACATTCTTCAGATTCTCTCACATTCTTTAACAGATAGTTCAAGATAACTGTCAAAGACAATGTGCAGTTCTTGCAAGGTGCACACTGACTTTGGTATCTATAGAATAGTCTGAACGACCTCTCCGAAGTCGTACATGGATAAAATATTGACAATTCGCAATTATCACATATAGTCCACAACTACAGCAGATTTCAATTAGGACACCTTTTCGAACTGAAATTCTTCAGGTGAAAGTTTTTTTTTAGCTCTTGTACGAGTTTGTACTTCACTGGTTTGGTTGCATCATCTCCACTGAATAATGCGTTTGTTGGAAGAAGATCATTCATCAGAATATACTTGATAAATTCACCCCTTTCTTAGGCTACCTTCATCTCTCTATGTGCTTGCGAAAGTTGTTTTTTGTAACTTGTTTTGTAGTGGCTGTTTGGATGAAACTCTTTCTATGGCAATTATAGTGTGGACGTTTAGCTTTATGATTATGTCAAACATCTTTTTCTCTTTCAATACAAATCTCTCCTGCATCTGTTCTGCATATGGTTTTGATCCATGTTCCAGGACATCTTGAAGACGTGTCTTTAAATAGTTATCCACAAATTGTTTGGTGACGAAGTTGTGTAATTGCACAGGCTCAGTCATTTCAAAGGAGTTTTCTTGCTGCTGCATGAAATGAAGAAGGCTGTCAGCATGTTTATTAAAACGTTCCCCTCTCTTTCCCACAAGTTCATGGTGAGGAACAGTTTCACGATGGTACATTAATTTTGAATTTGTCATCTCTCTGAAAACATTGCAAATAGAAAGGACTTCAATGTAAACTAGCTGCCATTAAGCAACATATTCACTTTCCTGTGTCTGACAACCATTCCCTTGGAGCTTTTATGTGATCTCTGGGTCGTCTGTTCCAGTTTCATATCTGGAGCCACAGCATTGAACCTTCACTCTCTATCTTTCACCACAAAATGTATTTGGATGAATTTTCGGTGGAGGTATGGTTATTCCACCTCAAGCTTGTTCACTCTTTCCAAATACCAAGACCCATATCTCTGTAGTTTATGCAATGAAATTCGTGAAACACAGTAATCAGTGACTCCACAGTCCTAATATACAACTCCCAATCACCTTCCCGATCAGCATGTCCCAAGTTTTTCACTAGAGCTATCATGTGTAAAACATTCCCGAAGTACTTGCAAATTTCTGATTTTTCATTACATTCTTTGACAAACTCTATAAACTTGGTTTTCAGGTTTTCTGATTTTGAACTGAGTGTATTTAACATTGCCTGGCTTTGCTTTATTTCTTTTGAATGATGTGCACCCTGTGCCTAGTTCACTTCTGAGATAAGATATGCAAAACCTAATGTGTCATTCTTGTTCCAGAAAGCATCCCAACACAATGTTTCTATAGCCTCAGATATGATGAGCATACCTTGTAATGAACAAACATAATGAGGTCCGCTCAATACTGACTGGACAGCAATGCTTCCAAATATTTTAGCCTCAATAAGTGCATCATCTATGCCACATCCACTGAGATAACTTCCTGCACACCACAACACAACTTTTGTCATGTGGAAAACGCCCATCATAGGATAAAGATCACCAAGTTTTACTGGATTGCTCATAAAAATGTCAGCTACAATACGGTAAACACCATCACCACAGAAAATTGGCAGGGTAGGCTGTCTTCAAGCTGAGCATGCACATTTTGGAAATTATTTAGAGCTGTGTATACTGTTGCATAGTTTGTGACTGGAGATGATATTACTGGTAAAACCCAACTTTCTTCAGTGGGAAAGTATTCTGGGAGATCAGAGCATGTATTCCAGCCCACGGACAAACTGCCTTTTCTTCATCCTTCAGTCCGCACCAAATAAGCGATATGATCAATTCTGTTAAGTCAGCTTTGCGGACCGCAGCCTCAGGTACAAGAAGATCCATGTCCTCAGCCACTTTGAAACTTTTAGGTAGACTGGGACGTGTTGATGACTTGTAGTGATTTTGCACACGTTGGCAAGGCAGTTGGGTTATAAGTTTGCAGCTTTGTTTATTTATGCCTACAGCTGACACAGCTTGCTCTCCAGCAGCTACTTCATTGGCAGAGTCTTGAAAAAGCACCATGGCAGTATCATGTGTGCTGGATGTTTCAGACAAAGAAGAACTGTGTTCAAAATCAAAATTATCAAGAGCAGCAATTGTAAATATATTCCTGGTAAAGTGACTTGGAAGTGATGTACTGTTGGATTCACTAGATTTTGCAGCAGGAGATGCTAACAAGTTCCTGCTCCATACTATGTCATTATAGCTTGATGATAGACCAATCCTATTAATTGAAGCGATTAGCTCTCTACTTTTGCACTTGTCATAGATGGCGTGGCAGTCATGATGTGTAGCGGAGTTTTCTTTTTGCCATGATGTAATTCATAAAATGTAATTTTAAAAAGACAGTAAATTTGCACAGCATAAGTCTGTCTGTTCATGGGATTGTCTTCAACTTCTTTGCTTATATCTTCAAAGCCAATTATAGCAAAAAACAAGATGATGCGAAGGAACCGATCAAATGATATTTTTCTCAAAATATGAAGGAAACCACAAATTACTCCTTCACAGTAAGTTATTTATATATTGAAATTAATCATCTGCTAATCATATTATTGTCTGGACACAGTTTCATTTGATAAATCTCTTTTATCAACATATAAATAAAGTTCCAAATATTCATTTCATACGTAATTCAGTGAACATCGGTCCATTACTCAAACAAAGAGAAAGGAAGGAACATAAACACAAACAACAAAAGGCATTTAATCCATTCCTTATTCCCCTACAAAAAATAATAATGGATGTTGACACTATTATTGTGAGCATTCCATTGTTTGAAGTCGCCCCATTAGATAGTACTCGGAGGTAGTAACCGTTATACCTCTTCCACAATTTATTGGTACTATGTATATCTCAATTCAAACAATGATTTAAATTCTTCCGGGGCACTTAATATTCAACAGTAGTCGACGCGTTTCAGCCCAACTTGCTTGCGGGCCTCATCAGGACTAGGGTATATAAGGATATATCTCCTGGAACAACATCAATTCCGTAGCAATCCGAGTTGTCTAATTTCACAGCGGCATAAAATCCATGGCGAGTAATGTTCTATTGGGCCATGGCCTTCCGGCCCAATAGTGCCCCGGAAGAATTTAAATCATTGTTTGAATTGAGATATACATAGTACCAATAAATTGTGGAAGAGGTATAACGGTTACTACCTTCGAGTACTATCTAATGGGGCGACTTCAAACAATGGAATGCTCACGATAATAGTGTCAACATCCATTATTATTTTTTGTAGGGGAATAAGGAATGGATTAAATGCCTTTTGTTGTTTGTGTTTATGTTCCTTCCTTTCTCTTTGTTTGAGTAATGGACCGATGTTCACTGAATTACGTATGAAATGAATATTTGGAACTTTATTTATATGTTGATAAAAGAGATTTATCAAATGAAACTGTGTCCAGACAATGATATGATTAGCAGATGATTAATTTCAATAAAAAATAACTTACTGTGAAGGAGTAATTTGTGGTTTCCTTCATATTTTGAGAAAAATATCATTTGATCGGTTCCTTCGCATCATCTTGTTTTTTGCTATAATTGTTTTACCCAGATGCGGTTGGAATATTGGGTACCCCCTTTTTATACACAATATATCTTCAAAGCCATCATCAATTTTTTCTGCTTCAGCAAAGAAGAGGCGACTGTTTTGACAATAGACATCGAAAAGGCATTCGATAGCCTCGAATGGCCATACCTATTCAGAGTGATGCACGCTTTCAGGTTAGGGCAGGGATTTGGAGCATGGACAGCCTTATTATATAGAGAATCAACAGCCCGGGTTCGGACAGGAAAGTTTATTTCACAGGGGTATGCAATAGAGAGAGGAACACGGCAGGGATGCCCGTTATCACCACGGCTGTTTGCGATAGCCACGGAGCTGCTGGCCACCAAAGCCAGGTCTGGAACTTGGTACAGCGGACTGTAAGTAAAGGGACATATTCATCATATAGCGTTATACGCTGATGATTTGATACTGTTTTTATGAAATACGGAAACACAATTGGAGGGTGCTAAAAGCCTACTGTTTGAACTGGAAAGATCATCGGGCCTCAAGGTGAATTGGAGAAAGCCACGTTTGGTTCCTACTATGCAGGGGGGGATACACCTGAGATGGTGGAGGGAATTGACTGGGAAGGGATCTCCTGGAGGGCAATGTGGGGAAGATTATATGAGAAACGAAAGCCAATTTCGAATTCTCGGAACCCTCCCCCTTTCGGTGGTGGGCAGGACGTCCTTGTTAAAGATAGTGACTCTTCCGAGACTCCTCTACATCTTTGGAGTTCTGCCAATATGGATCCCTGCGGATCGGTTCAAACAGCTCCAGACAATGGTGACGGAATTCCTGTGGGGGGCAGGTAGGAGGAGAGTGGCTTTGATGACCTTAATGAGGCCCAAGACGGAGGGGGACTGGTGGTGCCAGATTTTGAATACTATTATATTGCACCTTGTTGGAAATGGCCTTTTTTGCAGGGTTATCCCCAAACTTTTTGCTTCTTCCTCCTTTATTTTTCCTGACCTGTGGCTGTTGGCTATAGGACTCTGGGCACTTTACCACTGCTAATCAGTGCTAAACTGCATATGCTCTCTGTGTAAATTGTTATTGTAATTGGTTATCCATGATTGGCATATTTGTTTTACCAGTAGGTCCCTAGTAAAGTGCACTGAGTGTTCCAGGGCTGGTGATTCAAATGCTACTAGTGGGCCTGCAGTACTGATTGTGCCACCCACATGAGTAGCCCTATAATGGTGTCTCAGGCCTGTAACTGCAGTGCCTGAGCGCAGTTTGTTAACTGCCATGTTGTCCTGGCCAGTGTACACACTTGCCAGGCCTCACCCTTCCGT
Organism: Triturus cristatus; assembly: GCF_964204655.1. NCBI lineage: Eukaryota > Metazoa > Chordata > Amphibia > Caudata > Salamandridae > Triturus > Triturus cristatus. Next base: position 698,187,969 of record NC_140584.1, on the reverse strand, counting down.
TTTCTTACACATTGGACACCCTTATGGTAGGCCCAAGGTACCCCCTGGGCAGGTTGCAGTGTATGTGAAAGGTAGGTCATGTACTAGTGTGGGTAACATGCCCTGATAGTGAAATACTGCCAACTTTGTTTTTCACTATTGAAAGGCTATCTTGCCCATAGGACAGAATGGGAATACTGTGTAACATGTTTACCTGCATATCTTTCCATAGCAGCAAGATAGAAATTTGGAATCTGGTATCCCTGAACTCAGAATTTAATAACACATCTTTTAGGGAGGATGGTTTTTAAATTCGAGTTTGTAAATAGCACTTTTATAAAGTGGCTATTTTCTTGTTCCACCTTTCTGTGTGCCTCTGCCTGTTTGTGAATTGACTGTCTGGTTTGTGAGTGACAGGGACTGGGGTGGCTCCAGGAGGCTGGGTGAGTCAGCCCTAGGCTGAATAGACCTATCTGCATGTAGAGTGGTGGGAGAAATAGCACCTGGGTCTGAATAGGGCTGTGCCTGCCTTCCACAATGCTGGCTCCACCTCCTGCGGTGCGTCTGATACCCCTGGCCCACTCTCACAAAGGAAGAAGATGTGCACTGGCAGAGTGCACCCAGGACTGGTTTGGACTGGGTCCAGGACCCCCACACATGAAGAACAAAGACTTTTGGGGTATAAATATCTGAGCTGAAACCCCTAAATTTTAGACTCGGAAACACTTTGTGATCAAGAGGGCATCCGTTCCAAAGAAGAACAGCCAGGAAGACTGAGGAAAAGTGCTGCCATTGCTGTGTGTCTGGGAGCTGACCTGCAGTTGCTGTTACTGCTAAGGAAGAGGACTAAGGGACTTCCTGCTGTGTGCTGTGTCCCCCTACTTGAAGAGGAACTGTGCTGTGTGCTTTGTCCCTCTGAGGTAAACCTGTCTCCAAGGGCCTGAGAAGAGCTGGCCTCCTGCTGAAAACTCAGGGATACACAAAAAACTCCTACAACTCGCCCTGCATCGTGCTCCGCTGTTTCTGCTGCCTCAAGGGATAATTGTGTGCCTCCAGGACGTCGCTGGTGCCGTCGTGAAGCCCGTCTTGCTTGCACGCTTGTCTGCTCTCCACAAGTACCGAGAGCGCTGCATGCATCACCGCCGCCGGCCCGTGATCGGAGACAAGCACTGAGGGCCAGTATCTCTTCACCACGGGCCCCCGATCTCCAGAATTGCTGAGTATTTACTTTGAATTAATCGCCGTTACTCGAGCTGTCTGCCTGAGGCCGGGTCCGCCGAGGAGAGGAGCCGTGAGAGCACTTTGCTGACATTCACCGCCGCTGGCCCAGAGTCCGTAGACGTCATCACCGAGCCACGCTGGGATTGGCCCCAGCATTGAGGGTCACCCGGCAACGAGGAGGCTTGTCCAGACGGAGCCGCGTTGTTTCCCGAAGAAGCACGCGGCGTCTCCTAGCGACCAGGGCTTCCCCATGCTCCTCGACGAGAGCAGAGCAGTGCCCGAGCCCGGGGAGCGTCACTGAGGAGGAAGCTGCCTCGCGGAGGATACCAACACTTACTGCCAAGGCCCGTCCAGCACTCAGGTAACCGGCTATGTTCCGCGACCGGGGCCTGCGCCCAAGGCAGTAATTAATAAGCACGCTGCCGGCAGGCCGTGTTTTGTTGTGGGTTACGAGTTGTGTTGGCTGGCTCGCACTCGCACGTTGTGGAGGGGTGATTCCTAGGAGTTAAACAGAACGGAGAAGTGGTATTTAGCTAAGCATTCGCGCACAGTACAGAGGATCACCATATTGTGATTGCTAGAGTGAACTTTTACCAAAGAACATTGCTAGAGTGAACTTGTTCCAAAGAACATTGCTAAAGTGAACTTTTACCAAAGACCATTGCTAGAGAGAGTCTATTTTTGTATGTTGGATTTCTGTCATTATTGGACTTGCCTAATCAGATAAAGATATTGATATTTTAACAAATATCTGTGTGGTGTCCCTTTGTGGTGTTTCACTGGGTTACTGTGGGTGTTGATGCAAATACTTTACACATTGCCTTGGGGATAAGCCTGTCTGCTCGTGCCAAGCTACCAAGGGGGTGAGCAGGGGTTATCAATAGTGTGTTTCCCCCTTACCCTGACTAGAAGCAAGGGTCCCTATTTGGCCAAAGGTACCTACCTCTGCCAACTAGAGACCCCCAGATCTAACACACCTCAGCTGCAATGGCTGACGAAATGGGTGTGCAGCCAACTTCGAGGAACAATACAGAGAGGCGATGGATGCCCCGCTCCGGACCTCCTTGCCAGAATAGTGTTGAAACTACCTATTTCAGAGAGAGAGATGAATGCGGAAGCGCATGTGTCCCACAAATGCTGGATCAGTTGGTCGCAGAGGGCTAGAGTGAGGCGGCCTTATGCGCCGGAGATACCATTAAAATATTGCATGGCAATGCCTCATAGAGCAGACTAGGAGAAACTAGGAGCATAGGGCAAATGTATCAAGACGGCATGTTATTACCGTTTGCAGAATTTAGTGAGCAAAATGAAATACCAGGAGACAATTTCTTGCTCCATGAGGCCTTAATTCTTAATTGCAGCAATACGTAACCATTGGGGGGTGGGCCTAAGTGAACCTGGATTAGATGATGGTTGACAATATTCGGTAACGGCAGCAGGGATGTTTAAGGCGGTCACCTGTTTGTATAGAAGCCTGTGCCATGCAGTACTTCTCCCACTTCGTGAACTACAACAGAAATGGGAAGAGGACTTAGAAGAACCCTTGGAGGAAAAAACATGGGGAGAGTCAACGGAGAGGGTCAGCAAGGTCACTAGGAATGCCCGATTTCAGCTCGTTAATTTTTGCAAATTCCATAGGGCGTATCTTACCCCAGGACGCATTAACAAGTATTTTAACACGGCCGCGTGTCTCCAGTGTGGCGAAATAGGAGCGGAGTTCCTCCATATGTTCTGGAGTTGCCCAGAAATAGAGAATTATTGGCGGGAGGTGTCGGAATTTTAGCAGAAATGACTGAGAAAGAAGTGAATATAACAGCAGGATATTGCTTGCTACACAGATCCTCACATACGTCTAAGGACAAGATCACCAGCAAATTTCAGGATTTAGGATTAGTACTAGCAAGGAGAGATATCACAAGTGATTGGAAAGCGAGGGGGGATCCCAGCATAAGTATATGGAGAAGAGAATTTGAGGGTTGTGCAGGAAGTGAAGGAACAGTCCGCTTGCAAGATGCTAGGAGAAGTGGGAGTGAGAAGGCACTAGACACAGCCAGGGCATGGGAGGCTTTAATGTTGCAATTAAAGCTGCTCAATGACATGTCAGAAGAGTGAGACCGAGAATAGCCGGGGGTTGATAGGTGATTTAATGTATTATGATGTATACGTGGAGATGTGAGAAGACTGAGGAGTGTGTCCCCAGCGGAAGTCTACACTGGAATTTCAGAGTCCAAGAGGATTAGACAGGAGCAAGTGAACAGGGTCCCGGAGAGAGACGCAGGTGCTTAATAACTCAAGACACGCCTGGGGGAGGGAAGAGAGATAGAGGGCGGGGGGAGTTATTGTTTGGAGGGGGAGGGGGTCACATTATTTACTGTTTTGCTTGTAGGCATGTGCTCAGCCAACACCTAATACTGAAGCTCCTGAAGCGATGGAGTCGGAACATAGACATTAACATAGTAATCTTGAACTATATATATGTCAGAGGTGTACTTCCGCTGGCTAGCCGAGTGGAGCAAGCACCTATATTGTACGATACCTTATCTTTCAAATTACTAATAAAGTTTGTTTACAAAAAAAATCCATGTTGTCTGCTTCTGTTCCGAATTCAAGAACTTCAGTTCGTAACAATTTTGCTTTGCTGATATTAAACAATGATGTATAAATGTTAAGACAACATCAGGTATTATTGTTGACTGCCATGATTTGTGGAGTTCTGGGGCATCACAAAATTTGTCATTAAGTCCAAAATCTAAATCTTTCAGGACGTTTCTTCAAATGGTTGCTGCTGATGATTTTACGGCATACTGAGATCTTATTTTGGCAGCAAGCACTTTAGTCAAATCACTTGAGAACACCATAAGTGGCTCATTCTTTTTGTTAGACTGACAAAAATTAATTCGGTCATTGTATATTCTAACCAGAAAAATCCTAATTTAATTATTATGGATCAATACAGATTCATCAAAGTTGACCATTATTTCTCTGATCTCACTGAGTGTGAACCTTTAGGCAGCACTCAAGAATGGATTTAAAACTTAATTTGCTTTTTCAAAGAGTGCAAACTTAACTGAAGGCTGGAAGTTATGTTGCTGCTGTACAATGGTACATTCATATTTTTGAATATACGCATGCATACAGTTCAGGTGGGCATACAAATTTGCTGCAAATACATTCATCTTGCTGTTTAGATCTGCTACTCAGCTGAAAACTACAACCTGGAAGAAACTAGCTGCAGATAAAAACATGTTTGCCCTTTGAGACTCACATAATCTGTACTTTGTTCTTTCGTTAATCCCTTTGGCCCTTGTACTGGCAAAACATCAGATAACACATTGACGATCCTCTGCTTTCTGGATGAGGGGTAGCCATCGATCTTCTGAGTGGATGGGCATTGGGTTTGGTTACCGTCGTTTTTTTAGACGACTCAGATTTTTGTTGTGATTCACTAGTTTCTGCTATTTTTTATGTCTTTTTTCCAGGCTTTTTCCATTGTATACGACTTGTAGCACTTGTTACAATGATAAAATATTTGATCCTCTTCACCCATCAGTTTCAATCTTGTGTGAACTTCGTCTTGCCGTATGTCTGCTGCATCTTGAATCTCTTCTGTCAAGCCCCAGTTGATGTTAGCTTTTCTTTTTGATTAGTTTGACATATGACACATTTTTCTTTGTTGAAGGAGTCCTCAGATTTTGTGATTAACAACACTCTGTCAGGAGGTAAAGATCCTCTGCTACCACCTGCTTCGCTCATGTTTACGAATTTGAATCAATGGAAAACCTGAAACAAAAACATAATTAAAATTAATGATGACTACAACACAACATCATAGAGTTGCTATTTTGGAAAATGGCAGAAGGGTTGCTCTGAGGAGTTATTTTCTGTCTCTATTAGACTACTTGACCCGCAAAACCTATGTTTTAACAGCAAAATAAAGTATATAGGTTTCATGGTTCCTGAAATATTACATCATCACTGCAACACATCTGCCATTTTTAAAAATGTTGCCCAGAAAAATTCGACCATGATTAGCAATTTCTACCCAAGCTAAATTACCTCTCTAATGATAGAAAAACACAAATCAAAAATGAAAATCTCTGGACAACATTTTTTTACGGCAGTAAATCAAAGGGCTAGGACTAATACATTTTAATAAGCTAAAAGATTGGAAAAATTGTACCAAACACTGAATAATGTGGCTCCATTTAAAAAACAGCAACAACTAAGGAGTCCATTAGGATGGAGGGAGGATGTCCTCCGCCGGGCGGGCGGTAGCAACCGCCGGAGCGGCGGCGGCCTTCCGCCCGCCATCGAAGCCCTGAACACCGCTGGTCCGATTAGCATTGCGGTCATGACCGCAGCGGTGTGATATTCCGCCCGCCACTTTTCCGCCGGTTGCAGTCCACCCGCTTGCCTGGCGCGCGGAGCTGGACCGCTACAGTTGTGGCGGATCAGGGCCAAGCACCGCCGGCACGATTATGATGCCGGCGGTAGCCAGCTTTCCGCGGCTGTGGAACCACGATGGAAAGGCATGCGGAGAATGTCTCTGGGGGTCCATTGTGGAACCCCAATGTGTTGGGGGGTGTGGGTGCACTGGGGGGTACCAATGGTACCCCCTACATGTCCCTGTACCAGGTGGCAAGCACTGTGCAGCGCCTGCAACACAGTGCAGGGTCATGCAGGACATGCTTGTTTGGACATCACAGCGGTGCTGCTGGCAGTACCGCCCGCCACAATGTTAACCGTCGCTATCCGACCGCCGCGGTTGGATTTCCACTGCGGAGCATAATTGGACCGGCGGTTTTCCCGCGGTCCTGGCAGGCGGTGTTTTCCCGCTACCATGGCGGTCGGAGTGATTTTCTGACCGCCATGCTACTAGACCCCTTGGTGGTCTCCCCTACCTATTCTCCCCAGATATTCATAAGGATGGTGAGATTTAATAGCTATATTCACTTGCTCAGTGTGCCACCGGCTCTTATGTTGTAAGAGCCAACCTGGCCCGACGGCATTAGAATGCTTTACAAGAGATCCCCTCGTTATACATTTTTTTCTGGATGCACAGCTAGATTAAGCGATTTGCCCAGAATCAAAGGAGGTTGAGCCAAGGCCGAGACTCTAATCTGGGACCTTAATTCTAAGGTCTGCAGCTCTAGCTCTAGTCCTTTTCCGTGGGAGCTTCTAGCAGGTTGTCCAGCACTGGTATCATTACTGTGATAATCGCCAATTTTGAAAGCTGTGACCCTGATAACTTGCAAGGACCCTAAAGCCTCAGAATGAAATTGCTTTAAAACCAAAATAATTAAAAAATATATATCTAATGGCATTTTTTGCAATTCTATATAGCGCAACCTTGGCCCTAAAGAATTGGAACGTTTTACACGAGCACCAGATACATTACACAAGTTCACTTTTTTTTGTTCCTTAGGCACAGGGAGATGAAGTGATTTGACCAGAATCACAGGATGTTGAGCCGACGCCGGTACTCAAACCTGGTTCCCAAGTTCCTAAGCTGGCAACCATGGCTGTAACACCACCTCCTCTCCCAGTTATTACTTTAGATCGTCTTAGTGTGTGAAATCAGCGTGACAATATGCCAGTAGGCTTTCGACCAGGACAAAAATCAAATGGACGACCGAGGATAACCCATGTCAGAAGGTATCTCAAGGCCAACCTGTGAACATCAAACATTTAAATGTATTGTGATCGCGAGAGTTTCAAAAGGCATGCGCACACTAAAAGGTATGAAATTTTGCTGGGCAAAGGCGTGTGCCTATTACAACACAGCACAGAGAATATCATCTCGGCAGCGAATGCAAATTCCAAATCTTTTGAAGCAAGTTACTCATTACAAAAAGGCCAGGCCGGTTCGGCATCAAACGCTTCAAAGATGAATAAGTGTAGCTTCTGAGAGCGGGAATCTCATTTCGTACATGCAAATGAGCAAACTTACTGTACCCAAGAATTTCATGCGAGGATTACAAGTGTTTCGCATTCGAAATAAGAATCGGGAAAGGCAACAGGACTGACGTGTTTGTAGCGGTCTAGTTGTTGCGTGAGCTGACGACCCCAGGAAGCACACTCACTATGTATCACTCTCTGGCCAGGCGTGGCCAGAGAGACTATAAATAAAAGGGCGGATGTCGCTCTGGACCTTCCGGCCCAGACCAGTACACCTGCCTCATGTGTATTCATTAGCCCTGCTGTAATCCCCACGTGGCACACAACTGGTAGGCCCCCTTTGTACTGCAGTGCCCTCATCCACGGGCAACTCTACACTGGCGATGAGGGTGGGCCCCTACCTGCCTCGCTGATTTTCCCCGCACTGTGGAAGAAGCGCTTCTGAGACCGCGTGTGCCGTCCGACGTCACCTCAGGAGCCCCGCGTTCCATCCTGCTGTCAGGCGGTGGCTGCCCGGATCCGGCGGACGTCTTCGCGCATGCTGGTAAGCGTGTGTTCGGAGGAGGCGGTGTGCACGAGCCTGCGTCTGCCTCGTGATGACGGCGGAATGCCGGTAAGCCAAGGGGCGGTCCCGCACGTTTCTGTGCACGCGAGCAGCGTGTTTCCAGGGCAATTCTGGCAGCCTCGAGACGGCTACGACCCCACCAGCATCAGAGGCGGTAGGGGATGTGTATGGCCTGCACCGGCACCTATAAGTATCCAATACTGAGAGTTTGCACCAATAAACATTGGCAACTGCACCCAGCAACACTATTAACACCCAAGGGAGGCTCCCCCGGCAAGGGGAAGAGTGCGCACAGCTGTGGGATTGGCAGGCAGCACGAGAAGGCACAGACCAGCCCGCCTCGCGCGCACATGGTGCATCAAGCATTGGTACCTGCAAATAACCCAGACAGGGCAGGTTGGACTACACACAAGCCGTCGACATGGTGGACCAGGCAGCAGCAGGGTCAGGACAACAACCGGTGGCACCTGCTCCGCTAGCGACACCAACACACTCGCAAGTGAGCGCGTTGCCCCCATTCAGTGAGCTCATTGACCCCGCAACAGCGTCTCCAAGATGGAAGGTGTGGCTGAGCCGCCTCGACAACTATTTCATTGCCACTAGGGAAACCGATGACAAAGTCAAACGATCGCTCTTACTACACTTTGCGGGGGATGAAATCTACAAACTGTTTGCGCACCTGCCTAACACAGGGCCAGCAACAGACTACGATGCAGCTGTCAGGGCTCTAAATGCACACTTTGATCCTCAACTAAACCCAGACTATGAGCGATTTAAATTGCGACAAGCACGACAGCGGGAGGGCGAATCCATGGATGCATTTCACGCCCGTCTTCGAGAATTGGCTAGCACCTGCACAGAGGATGACCCCGTGAAGGAAGCCCGTGCACAGCTAATTCAGGGCTGCCGAAACAAAACCCTGAGGACTCTGATCCTCCGCCAACCTCGCATATCACTGGAAGACATCCTTATCTTGGCACGTTCACACGAGTTGTCGGACGTCCGAGCGTCTGCAATGGAAGCGGCTCTCCATACTGCAGCGGAACCGACAGTGACTGTCAAGACAGAGAGAGCCGATGCGCTACGCACGATGCCGCGCGGGGCCCGCGGACGGTGGCCCACCCGGACGCCACGAAGATCGCAATGTGGGTACTGCGGAAAGGAGGAACACCCCCAAGACAGCTGCCCAGCACGAGGGAAGATGTGTACCAAGTGCGGCATCCCCAATCATTTTGCGAGCGTGTGCAGAGGAGGGGCACGGGCGAGAGGATTCTCAGGGAGGAAAGCACCATACAAGCAGGTGAAACAACTATCGCTTGATGACCCAGCTCAAGCTAAGACACACAGCCCACGGCCGGTGCACCGACACTATGTGGAAGATTCGTCCTCAGAGGAAGAAGAAGAGTGCCATTTCGTATTGTTTGTAAATGATCTAAAGAAACAACGTCGCCCACAGCCGACCTGTGAGGTCAAGATAGCTGGGACACCTGTCACTGCCCTAATAGACACGGGAGCATCCGTCAACGTAATGGGTTTTCAACATTATCAGACACTCACATCCAAACCCCAGCAGACACCATTGAAGGTGAAAATTCTCACATACGGGAGCCAGGTTCCGCTCCCGCTAAGAGGGAAGATACTAGTAACTGTCCAATCGGAAGACCATGAGGTCACCACGACGTTCCACATGGTAGACAAGGAAGCTCACATCTTACTCGGAAGCCACACGGCCGAAGACCTCTCGCTAGTCACATTCGCCAACGCGGTGAAGCCAACACAAACGGAAGACATCTTAGCACAGTTTCCACAACTGTTTCAGGGTCTAGGTACCATAAAAAGACCTCCTATCAAATTACACATTGACACTGCAGTAACGCCAATAGCACTACGACACAGGAGGATACCTTTCCACTTGAGGCCGCTAGTAGAACAAGAACTGGTGAAGCTCGAACAACAAGGGGTCATAGAAAAGGTGTCGGGCCGACAAAATGGGTGTCCCCGATGGTGATCGCAGGGAAGCCCCGCCAACCGGGAAAAATACGAATATGCATCACCATGAGGATGCCGAACCAAGCCATCAAGAGGGAACGACACCTGACGCCCACGGTCGATGATATCCTCGCTGATCTGAACGGTGCACAATGGTTTTCCAAGCTAGACTTGAATGCTGGATACCACCAACTAAAACTGGATAAGGACAGCAGGTATATAACCACGTTCTCGACACACTTGGGACTGCGGAGGTACAGGCGTTTGAACTTTGGTATATCTTCCGCTGCGGAAATATTCCAGAATGCAGTGAAGGAAGTGCTAACGGGATTGCAAGGAGTCCTGAATGTGAGTGACGATATCCTAATACACTCAGCGACACTAGAGGAACACCCCCGCCGATTAAAGACAACCCTCAAACGGCTGGCTGAACATGGGGTGACACTGCATAAGGAAAAGTGCCAATTTTTCCAGCGCTCCATCGAATTTTTTGGATATGTGTTTGGTCCTGAGGGAGTGAAAGTTGACCCGAAGAAGTCGGAAGCCATCCAACTGGCGCCAGCACCGAGCACCTCGTCGGAGGTGAGGAGTTTCATGGGCATGGCAACATACTGTGGGAGGTTCATCCCAAACTTAGCAACGATAGCGGAACCCCTACGCCAGCTAACAAAGAAGGATGCCGGGTGACAATGGGGCCACAAAGAGGAAGAAGCCTTTCAAAAGATCAAGTCAGCGTTGCTAGCCAGCACAACGATGGCATACTTTGATGTCAACCGGCAGACAGAACTGATAGTGGATGCCAGTCCCGTGGGACTGGGAGCGGTGCTGACACAAGAAACGGAGCCGGGCACCTGGGCACCCCTAGCGTTTGCCAGCAAAGCGCTCACAGCCACTGAAGCGAGATATTCGCAAATTGAGCGGAAGGCCCTCGCAATCAAATGGGCCTGCAACCACTTTCACTTATATATAAGCGGACACTCGTTCCGAGTGGTGACAGACCACCAACCACTCCTACCACTGTTCCGAGGAACTGCACCACATCCTCCCCCGCGGATTGAACGATGGGCTATACAGCTTCAGCACTATCAGATGGAACTGGTTTACCGCCCTGGCGCCAAAAACCCAGCCGATTTCCTATCACGACACCCGACGCACCAGGAGGGTTCGAACATGAAACAAGAGCGGAGAACCGAAGAGTTTGTAAGCATGATATCGCAATGGGCCTGCCCGCAGGCGGTGTCCAGAGAAGAAGTAACGTCACATATGGAATCGGACATGGTCCTCAAACGGACAGTGGACGCGATAACAAGAGGATCATGGGATGGTTTTCTCAGCGTCGGCCAAGGGTGGAATGAGGCCAAAAGAACACGACTGGGGAAAATGTGGAGAGTACGGGATGAGCTGAGCACAACGGAAGACGGAGTCCTGCTACGAGGGTCCCGGATTGTTATCCCGCAGAGCCTGCAAGACCGGATAACTGTCCTAGCACACGAAGGACACCAAGGGACTGGAAGGATGAAATCCCGATTGCGGGAGAAGCTATGGTTCCCCGGGCTCGAAGAAGCTGTGGACAGAACGGTAAGAAACTGCCGGGCATGCCAATTGACCGGAAACGCAGAAGTGCCAGCCCCGGTGATCACAGAAGATCCTGCACCTGCACCCTGGGCGAGGGTGAACTTAAACTTCGGGAGCTTCCTGGACGGGAGAGTCACCGCGGTACTAGTGGACAGCTATTCAAAATACCCCTGCGTGGAAATACTACCATCCACAGCGTTTAGTCATTTGGCCCCAGCTCTCCTAAAAGTATTTGCACTGTTCGGATTACCGCAATCAATCAAGACGGACAATGGACCCCCCTTCCAAGGGAGTGACTTCAAGGAATTTCTGTCTAGACTTGGAATAAAACACCACCGCATAACCCCTCAGTGGCCTCAAGCCAATGGCGAGGCTGAACGCTTTATGCGGACTATTAACACAATCCTGTGCATAGCTGTTGCGGAACAAACTGATCCAGAAGTAGAGCTTCAAAAGTTTCTGCAAGAATATCGCAGCACACCACACTGCACCACCCAAAGAACACCGTGGCCGTTAATGCTAGCCGGACCCCGGCGAGACAGCTTTCCGGTGTCGGACAACTGGGAGCCGGAGCCGTACGACGCATCAGCGACGCAGCACCACAGAACCAGGACCAATGAGAAAGCAAGCCACCGAAGGAGAGCAAAGAGCCGGACTCTGAAGCCGGGCTGCAGGGTCCTAATAAGAAATCGAAGAAATGGTGGAAAGTTCCGAACACCCTACGAAGTTGGATCATGGCTGGTACAGGAAGTCAGAGGCACAGCAATAACGGTGGAGCGGAAGGGAGAAGTTGTAACCAGAAACATTTCCTGGTTCAAAGAAGTGCCGGAGGGAGAACAGGAAAGCCAGGCATCAAGAGAGAATACAGATATGACCCTGAATGACTCAGGCATACCTTGCCCCGACGAAACACAACACGATTCACAATACACAAGAGAAGAAGAAGACGCTGCGGAACCAAGGATAACCGGTGAACCTGGAACCGGTAGTCCGACCAGGGGACGGAGCACCGTGCAACACAGATACAACCTGCGTCCCAATCCGCGACCAAACAGCCAGCTCACTGACTTTGCATGGAGTGCACAGGCTGGCTGGAAAAGAAAAAAAGAACTAAGTTGGAATGGGATGTAGCGGTCTAGTTGTTGCATGAGCTGACGACCCCAGGAAGCACACACACACTATGTATCATTTTCTGGCCAGGCGTGGCCAGAGAGACTATAAATAAAAGGGCGGAGGTCGCTCGGGACCTTCCGGTCCAGACCAGTACACCTGCCTCATGTGTATTCATTAGCCCTGCTGTAATCCCCACGTGGCACCCCACTGGTAGGCCCCCTTTGTACTGCAGTGCCCTCATCCACGGGCAACTCTACAGTGTTGTCTTTGACTTGACGTCCTAACTCTTGCATCACTAGTGCAGTGCCATTGGCGACCAGTGGTGTGTGTAGTGTTCATGGAGATGCGCAGCCTGGCTTGTTTGCAGTTGTACGTTCGCCCCTCAGCCTTGAAGCCTATGTGCTCACACTCTTGATTAACTGCTTTCCTGCAGCTGCCTGCGTTGTGTAAGGCTGCCTTCTCACGACATCACAGTAGCCAGGGTTTAGAGTCACTCCTCAGACCTCAGTGAAAGATAAATCGATATCCTCCAATCTAAGACATTTTAATAAAACTGTATCTCATAGCACTGCTGAAATGTTAGCTGCCTAAATTGTAAATAACCCGAATGAAGAGAAGTAAAGGAGCAAGATCTAATGAAAATCAGAAAAGCAATGCACTGAAAACAAAAATGCATAAAAAATTGTGCCTTATGAAAATGAAAAGTCAGGAAGAGAAAATGGAAAATTCAAAACATTATGAGCCTGTAAATTGAGAGGAGTTTTAATAATTTCTCCAAGCACAAAACCTACAGGAGGGCTATAAATATAGCTGCAAGTAATGGAAGACAGCTCAAAAGGGAAACAACTAACTCATGTGAAAATATAACATACATGGAGAAAATTATTAAAGAAAGACAACGAGAGAAAAAACAGAATGGAAAATGGTGGTTGAAATGACCCATTGGAGGGTTGGAAAATGAAGAAAATAGGATTAAGGACAATATACACCGATGAATAGTAAAAAAATTAAAATTGGAAATGACATGGCCCACCAAAGGGCTAAAATCAAGCCCAGCAGTCAAAAAAAGGTGAAGTGATGGCTCAGGGAAAAATAAGTAAAAAATAATAATCAAGAAATATTAATAAAAAAATCCTAATCATAAAAGACAATAAAAATTATTATACATGAACTAGAATATTAGCCTTGTAATCATTGATTTTAAATTGTTGTAATTTTCACATAAGCACTTCGATATTATGAATTGCAGTATTTTGACAATTTGCACTTTGTCACTTTATTTATTGTCCCAAAATTAACACAACTACATAGGCCATTATGCAATGTTGAAAAAGGACGTGAGGTCATCGATTTGGGAAATAAATGGTTTCAGGGGTCAAACAGTGAGTATCCTGTGAACAAGGTCCAAGGAGCAGACCTAAACCAGGGCCGGACTGGCTACCGGGCATGTTGGTCGGCATGTTGGTCGTCTGACAAGCTAGGGCTCGATTTTACTGTCGTGGGGTCTGATTTCTATTGTGGGGACCTGCAATTGCTTCTAAGAAAAGAAAGCAAAACAAATGGTTTTAAATGATGCTTTAAAATCATTTAGTTTTCCATTCTTTACTTAGAAAGGTCCGGTAGCCAGTCCGGCAATGACCGAAACGTGTTGGGTTTTGTAACCACACTGAAAATCGAATAAAGAAACACGCAGATAACATTCCCTGTGAAAACGTCCCTAATTTCTGATGCTTGAGCATCAATAAACTGTGGAAATATTGACCGGCTTGGCCCTGTTGGCAGAAACTCACTACCATTATTAAAGTGTGCCATATCTGTCCAGAGGGACCAAGGCAGTGTTTATATATACATATATATATATATATATCCATATGTTTACCCACACACACATAGATATACATATATACATGTATATATATATATATATACACATATATATACACACATGCATATACATGAATGTACATGTGTATATATATACGAAAAACATATTTAAATATAATTCCCTTGCCACCCAAAAACCTATTCCCACATTAAACCCTAAAAATGTCCTTGCCATCCAAAAACCGATACCCACCCTAAACCCTAAAAAATACCCTTGCCTCCCAAAAACCCATACCCACCCTAAAGCCTAAAAATTCCCTTGCCAACCAAAAACCCATATCCACCCTAAACCCTACAAATTCCCTTGCCACCCAAAAACCTATACCCACCCTAAATCCTAAAAATTCCCTTGCCACCCAAAAACCCATACCCACACTAAACCCTAAAAATTCCCTTGCCACCCAAAACACCATACCTACCCTAAACCCTAAAAATTCCCTTGCCACCCAAAAACCTATAACCACCCTAAATCCTAAACAAAAACCCTTTCTCCGAAATACATATATGTATATATATGTGTGTATATTTCAAAGGGAAAATCTTTTAAAAAGAAGCCAGAATCACGCTGTGCCTTTACAGCGCCGGCAATAGAACGAACCCGTTGTTACCACACATAAGTTTAGCACGCAAGTCAATACAACGACTAGACGAAAAATCAACCCGGCCTGAAAGTATGAAGACGGCGGGGTGGATTGGCGGGGCCAGGCAATTATGCCTTGGGATTGCACCAAGCAGCGCTCAGAGAAAACAGCTGCAAGAAAATTGGAATTGGGATTGGCTTGCAAGAACAATAAAGCAGCGGCCCCAATCACGAAGAAGGAGTGCATCCAAAAAGTAAAGAATTAAAGGTCTGGAATGTGAGAGGGATGACGAATGACACGGACAAAAAATAGAAACTAATGGTAAAAGATTATATATATATCTGCTGGAGACATAGAGGCTGGACGAGGTACCTTTGCATGATTATGTGGCATTCACTGCCCCTGCTGGGCCTTTCTTATGCGGAGGCCAAACAAGAGGTGGAATATCGATACAAACAAAATCTAATTGGGCAATTAACGCCTCAAAAATCTAGGCAAGCAATGGAGATGCCATCTTTGTTAAAATCTCCTTGGTCAATAGTTTTTACAGGCAAATGCCCTATATGATGATAATTGAAAACATATATCTCCATTCTGCACCTACCAGAAAGCGTGATACAGCCAGAATCCTGCTGGAGAGACTGGAGGCCATAAAATTAGAGTATGTGGATGCATTGGTGGTGATTTAAACACAAATTTATTGGGGTCAAGTCATACTGAGGAATGGAAAGAGAAGTAGAGAACAAAAGAGGCCTTTGGTGAGCATTTTGCAAATACAGTAGAAACCCTGGGGTTGTGGTGTCTGAAGAACAGGATTAAGAGTGATACTGTAGTGGCCTATACACACATTTCCCCTTCCTATTAGCCACATTACATTATATTTGGATCTCAATCCCATCCCCCACACCCTTAACTTCCAGATTACCTAAAAAATATCGAGTGACCACAAACACTGGATTTTGGATGAGTTTGGGTGGTGGGCTGCAAGGTGAAGGCTCATGGGGCCGCCTTGAGCTACTCTTCTGGCAGCATGACGCCTCCAAAGCTCACGTTGCTGGTTAGCAGCACAGTCCGTTCAGTTGCAGTTGAAAGTCACAGCAGCTCAGCCAAAGTTGCTGAGACTCAGTCCACAATTTTGCAACGACACGGTCCACTTACGCACAATTCCACAATTTTGCAGCAGCACGGTTAGCTTGGGCAAAACTTCAAGATGTTGCTGCAGTGCCGGCCACTAATCTGAAGAGTTGTACTCCAGTCCATGGAGCATGCAGGTGGCTTTACTTTTTCTGCCTAGGTGAACGAATCCTCAAGCTTCAGTCAGGTGCTTCTGGCTTGCCTTGTACATCACAACATCTGAAGGGTTGGCAAGCTTCTTCCCTCTCTCAGCACGCAGGTTCACTTCTGTGCACTTCAGGAGAGGAGGACGGCTACATCCTTCCATGTCAGACTAAAGATGAAGCTCCCACCTCTGGGAAGCTGGCTCTCAGACAGACACCAGCTCTTGTTGCACAGCAGCCCTCTGAGTCCTCCACGGGGCACTTCTTTCCTTGGTCAAAGATCATTTGGAACTGGCACAATAAGTGGGTCAGTGGCTCACACTTTTAAACCATCTCAGGAGCCCAGCGATGTGGATTCAATCTTTGTCTGCGCTTGTAGAAGTGGTTTAAGTCAGTACTGCTTTCATCTGGCCTCAGCACATGGATGTTGACTCCGTAAGTTCCATTACAGGAAATTTGGAATCTCATCTAAGAGTAGTGATTGTTCTCCATTCGGAAAACTTCCAAAGTCTGCACTGGCTTTGGTTTACGGCACCCTCTTATTATGGGGCGTAGGCGCTTGGCATGTCCCATCAGATGAAAGCCCTTGCATGTTTTTATTTTGTCTTCTACTGCTTTATCCATCCTTGAGAACCACAGTTTCTCTCATAGACTTGATTTAGTCTTTGCAGCTCTTTGTTGGCCTTATTGCGTCAGTTTTATCACTTTCTTTGGGAGTGCGGGCGGCACCACAATACAGCATCCTCTACACAAAAGTCCTACCTCTGATGTGCTCAGAACTTACCTCTTCACATCTGTGGCTTTGTCAGTGTGGTTCCATGATTGCTAATCTCGCAAAAAAAGGCTTTCCATTTATAGTGCCACATCACCTATGTTGTTTTTCGGGATGCACTCATTGTTTCGGGATGCAGGAGTGATTTCCTCTATTGGCGTAGCATTGAGGCATGTCCCTTGTATGACCAAGTGGATATAGTCTTCTAAAAAATCTCTTGATAGTGTTGTCTCCTGTGTCGGTGCTTGAGGTTGTGTTGACTGGTGGTCTGCAGGGTTGCTGACTACAGGTCTATATATCACTGTGAATGCCCACTGTTGCGGCTGAAACATCAAGCTGTCAGTCTTCGGTGGGGAATGTTTTGAACAGGTTGACAAGTGGTGTAAGATCTGTCATAACCTGGAACACACAATCACAGATCTATAGGGGGAAATGATAACATGCCTACTTAATGGCCAGTGCCTCCCGCTCAATTTGGGCATGCTGGATCTCCGTGTCTGTTAGTGCCCAACTAGCAAAGGTGATTACCTTCCACGTTCCTCTGCTCTGTTCTTGCACCAGGATGGCACCCAGGTCTACCGGACTTGCATCTACAATAAGCTTGCCACTTTTGAGAGGGTCCAAGTATGTACGTTTATGGTATTTCTATAGCACAAATCATACCAAAAAACAGCGGAGCCATGTAAGTGGTCAAAGTCAAGCTCACGTAATCTTGAGCAAGCAGACTCCATTTCTCTAGTAGTAGTTTAATCGAAATAGGTCAGTAGCATTAGTTGTGACATAAACCCCCAAATATCTAATAGGATGGTCTGTAGAATAGCGCACCCGCATTTCGATTGGCAAAATAGATGAGGAGCTATTGAATAGCTGGGCTTTCGATTTTGAGAGATTACCTTTGTAGCTTCCAATACATGTAAATTCCTTGATTCTGGCGAATGCATTTTGGATATTACTTTCATCTGAGGCCAAATATAGTATCATGTTGTCTGCGAAAAGTTTTAATTTTGTCACACAATCAATCGGAGATCTTGCCTAAGAGCACAGGCCAAAGGCTAACTAAATAGCGCTAAGAGAACAGGGGACATCAGGCAACCCCGCCTCGTACCACGCCTAGTAGTGATGTGTCGGGCATACTACTTGAGAACTGATTCTAATTTTTGCTTCTGCTGTTTTATATACATTATGCAACAAATCTTAATAGAAACCCAAACTTGATCAAATTTGAGAATAGCAGGGTGTGGCCTGGCGATCCAGAATGGGGGTCGCGCATTAGGTGAGCTCCGCTGAGACGTCTACAATATCCTTTATTTCTCCTGCTTCGTCTGCGGAATTCCCGCTTCAGATTAGGCCTGGGCTAAAATTTTGTTCCGTTCGCGGAAATTGCGATAATTTGACATTTTCGCGTTCCGCGGAAAGCGCGAAAGTGTCAAAATTTCCGCATTCCGCAGCTTAGCGATAATTTGGTTCTTGCTCGCGCTGTAAAATAATACGTGCTCGCGCGCGCGCGATCGCCTTACCTGAATCCCTGCGTTCGCCGACAAGTTTTCTTGATCCGGTCGCGTTCTCCATGAGATGTTGTATTGTTTTTAGCCATTTGCGCTGTCTCGCGACAGTTCGCGCCCGCAGTGACGTCGCGCGATCACGTCTTTCTTCTCGCGATCATGCACCGCGAGACAACTGAAAACAAGATGGCCGCGCCCGCGAGCAACCGCCTGGGTAAGTTGCCGAGCAGCAACCATGCAGAAAATCTCGCGAACATGCGGGAAAAAAACTTCCGCATCTTCGCGATATTTCCGCGTGTTTGCGATAATTTTTAACATTTTCGTGATAATTTGCAAAAGTGGATTTCGCAAATTCCGCCCACCCCTACTTCAGATCCCCCGCAGTAGCTGAGGATCCTGTGGAGACAGCAGCGATCTATAAACTGCAGAGATCGCGAAATCCTGAGGCGACAGCCGTGGTAGGTGCCCCGGGAAGCCTGGTGAACGCCACTGTGGTAGGTACAGCTGGGTGGCGGCCGGATTGGTGCACGGAAGGAGAGGCATGCAGCAGCGCTCCGAGTCAGGAGCAAACTAGTGGAACCTCGACCCGGCCCCTGAAGTTCTACTTGGAATCGGGGCTGCGGCGGCCGCTGTGTCTGCAGGCTTTTGTGAAATCGGAGGCAGCCGGGTGAGTGCCTTGTTTCCCTTTCCCCCACATCCCCTCGCTCATTCTCGGCGGCCGGATCGGGCCGCACGAAGAGACTAGACAGCCCGATTAAAGACTAGAGTGAGAAACAACGCTGTTTGGGGTCCGAGTTATCTCTGGTGGAGCCCTCGATATTGTGCAACGCGCGGCCTGAATATTGCTAAGCCGGCAGGCGCTTTGTTACCCATAGCCTGCAGTTGGATGTAATTTGGCCGTGAGGAGACCGGTAGTAGATCATTTGGGCTTTGCCGGCTGTTGGACTTCGTGTGGCAGACAGCCAGGGCGGTCATTGTGTGTGTTGGGGTGCCCTCACCGGGGCCCTGCCCTACATGGTCCTTGCCTCCTGGTGCATAAGTAATTTTGGTGGCATAAACAAGTGGAGCTGGACACTGGACCACGAGAGGTAAATGTTGTGCACTGTACACGGCCCGGCAGCTAGTGGAGGACCCCAGATATTCGTGTGCGCCATCCTGAAAGAGACGTGCTGTGGAGAAGTGGTGTGGAGGACGCCTGAGTGGATCCCTGTGCGGGCTGTTGGGGGTACTACTTCAACCGCCTAGAGGAGGGGGGCACCCGTTAGGGGGGGGAGATACGACTGTCTGCAGAAGCGGCCGGGTTAGCGCTCGGTGCGGCTTGCAGGCAGGAGATCTCTGACCGTGTTCTGCCTCCTCAGTAGACTTCATACGGGCCCCAGCCTTCACGGGGTGAGACCACGGGAGAGAAGGCCTGCACGCACTGGACTTTGCGGATATACAATGGGTCAGGTGCCTCGCCGCCATAATGACGAAAGATAAGCTGACGGGAGGCTCAGCTAAACAGAGCACGCTGGATCGATACACCAGACCAGGGCCTTGACCACTGAACAGGCGGGTGCGCAGGGGGGCGTCCCAGACAATGCAGCACTTATGGCAGCGATCACGCACTCCAGAATTGCCATAGAAGCTAAAATCGGAGAGGTGGGCTCCGAAGCTCTGCTCCTGAGACAGGATCTGCGGAGTGCAATGGTTCGAATCACTGAGGCGGAGACCAGAGTCTCAGAGGTGGAAGACTCTGTTACTACCTTAAAGAAAAAAGTGGCATTCTTGGAGGCTATCACCAGATGTCTGGCTTCACGGGTTGAGGATGCATAGGGTAGGGCCAGGAGAAGCAATCTACGCTTTGTGGGATTCCCTGAAGGAAGTGAGGGGGGGAATATGGAACAGTTCTTGACCAAGTGGCTTGTGGGTTGGCTCCCCCCAGACTCGATGTCTTGCTGCTTCATCATTGAGCGAGCACATAGGGCCTTTGTGCAGAAGCCACCCCCAGGAGCCAGGCAACGACCTGTCATTGCAAAGATCTTAAATTATCATGATCGGGACGGTATTTTGAAACAGGCTTGATTTAAAGAACCCCTACAATTTGAGAACACTCGTATCCTCATATTACCGGACTATACAAGACTGGTCCAGCAGAAACTACAGTCATTCCAGGCATCCGAGGCCCGCCTCCGACAGTTGAAGCGTCTGTATTCTCTCCTGTATCCCGCCAGACTAAGAGTGGTATACCAGACTCGTACATTGTTCTTCGAGTCACCAGACGATGTCTTTACCTGGACGGATGAAACAGTACAGGTTCGACTGCATACGCCGCCCAGGAGGGAATCGGATTCTTCGTCCGGTGAGATAGTTCGCAAGCCACCCAGGGCTAAACCTAAGGGGATTAGGAGAATAAGATCCGGACGCCGCTCTGCATCTTGTGGTGATTCCAGCAGATCAGCCTCGGCGCCTCGTCCCGGGAATTTGGCCTCGTAATTACATCAAGATTTCCTTGCCGGGGAAGCTTTTGACACTATTTGCCTTGACCTACGAAGTGTGAGTAGGGGCTAGTACCCCCGTTTGATTTTCAATAGTCCGGGGGGCTGCCCGCTGACTATGGACAAATTTCAGGGGAACCACTGGAGGGGCCGGGCGAGGTGCTCCCGTTAGGGCCCGCATGCCACCTCTGCCGCGACACATACTTCAGCAGTTTTGAGGTATTGGGGGGGGGGGGGGGGTTAGTTGGGGTGTTCTTGCTGTATGTTTGCACTGGATCATTGCTCTACAGGGCCACTACTTGCATACTTGATAATTGTCCTATGTATCATGGTCTGGGAGGGGGGGTATTTTTACCATTTGTTTACACTGCATCAGTTTGTTTTTGTCTTTGGATTGCACTATGTTACAGCTGTGCGGAGCCACTACGCACTCACCAGCTGCCTAACCTCCCATGGGCTAACGACATACTGGTCGATCTTTGTCACACATACCATAGGTTGGGGTACTCAAGCTATCTGTCTACACTGTGTTATTGTGCTGTAGAGTCACTGCCTGTATACAGGCTCTTCGGTGGCCCTTACACCAAGGTGGTAGAACCTATTGATGGTGGCCCCATTAGGTAGGTTGCGAACCCCTGCTGGGGATCTCCGGGTGGTGAGTTGGAATGTCAGAGGAGCACTGGACAAGGTGAAGAGGGGGGCTATACTTCAACAGGCCAAACTCTATCAGGCAGATGTCCTGATGCTGCAGGAGACGCACTTTATGGGAACAAAGGCCCTCTGTCTTCTTCGATATGGATATATTCAAGCGTTCCACTCAGGGTCTACAAGGGGATCCCGTGGGGTCGCTATTCTCATCCATCGGAGGGTCCCATATAAACATTCCAGGACGTGGGCGGATACCCACGTGAGGTACGTTTTCATTAGGGGCACCATATATGAGGAGGGGGTGGTGCTGGGCAGTATCTATGCCGCCCCAGTTGTCCTGGGTACTGGTTGAGCGCCTCACGACTTTATGGGCGGATATACCTGATGGGTTGGCAGTCATAGGGGGAGACTGGAACGATGTAATGGACATGACCAGGGATAGATGATGACCAGGGGGACAATCTTTTGCTTGCCAAACCACCAAACTATACTCTCTGGTGTCAGGACTGGGCTGGTTGGACCCCTTACCAAGGTTGCATGGGGAAGAATGAGGATTCACATATTTGTCGGCGGTACACAAATCATTTTCCCGACTTGATTACTTATTCGTGCCATCAGGGGCAGCAGGTAGAGTGGGAGCTGCAGAGATACTCCCGAGAGGTCTATCAGACCACTCTTCGGTTGTACTTATAGTACAACTGGGCCCTGCAAAACAGTCCTTTAGATGGCGTCTCTCCCCAAGGAATATGCAAGACGACAAGTATAGAGAACATATTGGGCAGGCAATTGAGCAATACTTAGTTCTTAATGTAGGGCCGGTATCGGCGGCCAAACCCCTCTGGGAGGCAATGAAACCAACTATACGTGGAATTGATGTCTCTTATTGCTCAGCGGCACGTCGAATCAGGAAGGAGTCACTCCTAAAGTTGGAGGCTCACATTATGGAACTTGAGCGGGATAGCAGGTAGGAAGTGGGAAGTCGGGTGCGCCGCCAATTACTTGTGACACGACAGACCCACGCCGATCTGTTGATGGACGAGGCTCGCTTGGCGTGACTGGCATCCTGCAGTCGGATTTACCAGTGGGGGGACAAATCTAGGAAGCTACTCCATCGATTGTGCCAGGGGGCCTTGTGCCCTCAGGTTCTTCCTGGTATACAAGATCGCTTTCTAGAGGACTTACCACCCCGGGCCCTCTCTAATGCAGCTCACGCAGAGCTGGATCTTCCGCTCACGGAGGAGGAACTGAGCAAGGCTCTGGGAGATTTGAACTCTGAAAAAGCCCCGGGCCCTAACGGATATCCATGTGAATTCTTCAAGAAATATTTCTTGAAATTGGGGCCTCATTTCCTTAGGGTGGTGGATGAAGCGAGAGATCGGGGTAGCCTCCCACATGACTGGAGACTTGCCAAAGTGATCGTGTTTCATAAGCCGGGCCGACCCCCAGATCAACATGCCTCGTATCGCCCCATCTCTTCATTAAATGTAGAGGCGAAAATTTGGGCAAAAGCGCTGGCCAACCGCCTCCAATCGCATATCACCACCGTGATTCATCCCGACCAGGCCGGTTTTATGCCTCAGCAAGCCACACGCCACAATATTCGCCGAGCACACATTGCCATAGATACCCTCCGGGGCTTGAGTGCACAAGCTGTGCTCTTACTGGCGGACATGGACAGGGCCTTCGACTCCCTTAGTTGGGTATATCTATTTGCCCTTCTAGGTCGTCTAAATATGGGTCCACGCTTTCTTTCCTACTTAAAACTGCTATATACTGACCTTACGGCATCGGTACGGATTGCGGGGTCCACATCATATACATTCTATATTGGACGGGGCACACGTCAGGGTTGTCCCTTATCACCATATCTTTTTGCTTTGGTAATGGAGCCTCTGGCGGCATGGGTGCGGATGAATGCACAGGTGGCTGGCTTTGAATGTGCACAGGGGCTCTCAGGCCGCATCAATTATATGCCGATGATGTCCTCTTCTTTTTAACGGATGTCAATAAAACGGGGCCACGATTGCTTCGTATCATGCAAGTATTCTGGGAGTCGTTGGGTCTGTTTACGAATCCCCGCAAATCTACTATGTGGGTATTAAGGGAACAAATGGAATTGGGGTCTTGGACATCAACGATACAGGTTAGGATGGTGGGATTGAAATATCTGGGAGTCTTCTTGTCAGATTCTGCAAGTGTGTCCTGGGACAGGAACCTTGTTCCGATATGGGCACGAGTGCGTGAAGAGCTGAAGACATGGTCACATATGCCCCTATCCATCTATGGTCGATCGGCCATCTTTAAGATGGTATCGCTGCCGCGTCTGCTCTACCAACTGCAAAATCACCCATACCCCATTTCACCTCAGTGGTTTCGCCAGGTCAATGCGACTTTGGGTCAGTTTTTATGGGCGGGTGGGGCATCCAGAGTGGCATTGCGGACCTGCTTTCAATCGACATATTGTGGGGGGTTGGCTACGTCGGACGTTCAATCATACTAT
This sequence comes from Triturus cristatus, assembly GCF_964204655.1. NCBI lineage: Eukaryota > Metazoa > Chordata > Amphibia > Caudata > Salamandridae > Triturus > Triturus cristatus. The sequence goes on along the minus strand of NC_140584.1, from coordinate 698,163,988 downwards.
ATAGCCTCCCACTTGTTGGTATTGAACAAATGGTGGTATAGGGATAGGTTGGATCCCGCATACACAGTGGAAAGAAGATGCATGGGAGACTCCACTCTGCATACTATCTCGTATTCGGCTCCCCTGCGTAATTCTTTACCGTCGGCCACAGGAGTGGTATTCCAGGTTTGGAAACAGGCTCTTCGTAAGATGGGGTGGTGGGGCAGATTGACGGGGGAAACCCCAAAGTGGTTAAATGGGCGACTGCCACAACTAGCCACTTTATCGGGATTTCGAGGCTGGGACAATATAGGGGTCTCTGTCCTGGGAGATGTAATGCGTGGGACGATTCTGAAGTCCTTTCAGGACCTCCAGCAGGAATATCGAATGCCGAAGACCCAATTTTATAAATATCTCCAATTTAGACATGCCATCTCCCCCAGTATTGTGGGACTGGAGGCTCTTCCCGAATTCAGTCCCATTGAATCCAAAGTGTTCATGGGTGACTTAAAAGACCATAAAATCTCCACAATGTATCAGTCCTTGGTGACAAATAGCCCCACCACCTTAGACAAACTTAGAGAGGCGTGGGAAGGGGATATCGGCTCACTGGATGGAGAAGATTGGACAGAGGCCCTGGCCTCCCCGCAAGAGGCAGCGATTGCGATGCGACTTCATCTAATTCAATTTAAATACCTACATCGGGTCTACTATACCAGGGTTAGACTGTGGAGGGCGGGCCTGGTGTCATCCCCAATATGCTTACGATGTGGCCGGGAGGAGGGAACCCTCATACACATGATTTGGCATTGCACAACACTCACAAAATTCTGGCAAGGGGTATTAGCCTGCCCTGCAGAGGTGCTGAGGTGAGAGCTCCCTTCGTTGCCTAAATTGGTACTGTTACATATAATAGAGGGTGTTGAGGGTAATATTTATAAACGACATTTATTGTTATTGGGACTCACGCTGGCTAAAAGAGACATTGCACAGAAATGGAAAGTGGAGACCCCACCTTCTTTGTCAGCATGGAAGAATGGCCTAGATTTCTGTATAGGATTGGAGACTCCAATATTTAAGGCATGGGGCTGCCCACAAAAGCATCCCAAGATCTGGAGGCGCTGGGCGGATTACCGGGGCCTCTACCTCGAACCACTTCCCTCTGTAGATGCCTTGATCCCTTGATAATTGTTCAGGATTGTGGAGTGATAGACCGACAACTCAGTGATATTTTTTATTTGGGGAGGAGGATGTTAACGTGGTATTTAAGATGTAGTGCTGTAATTGTGCAACGGAGGGGTCTTTTACAGTTCATGGTTAATGTTTTTTTCTGAAAATGTCTATTCTGAATGTCAATACAACTATCCTGTATCTTTTATTAAGGCGGATGTCTTCTGGGTTACAGAGCCCTGCATTGTATTTGACGCTTGACACAATAAAACCTGTTTATAAAAAACAAATTGAGAATAGCACTTCCAATTGCACCAAATTGAATGCTTTTTCTGAGTCAAGCATTATAATATCTGCCTTGGTCTTACTGACTGAATAGTAATCAATGGCTTTTTTTTGTTGCAGTGTTATATAGCGCTAACTCTGCCCGAACGTACTGGAGAGCAATTCGTGAGCACCAGTTACATTACACAAGGTCACATTCATGTTTGGTAGGCATGGAGAGCTTCATTGATTTGTCCAAAACCACCACAGGATGTTGATCCGACACTGAGACTCGAACCCAGTTCCCCAGTTCTAAAGTCGGCAGCTCTGCTTGCACTAAGTAATTGGTTGTAGTTGATATCAATCTTGTGGGCAGAAAGCCTTTCTTGTCTTGATGGACCAAAGTTTGTGCTAGTGGAGCCAATCTACTTGTCATTATTTTCTTGAAGGTTTTATAATTGCAATAGCGGAATATAATAGAATGATATGAACCGGGCTTCCGGGTTGCTTTCCCTTTCTCAAGAAACTTACGATGACTGCCTCGGTGAAAGAACTATGGGGAGCCTTACCCTTGAGAATTTCATTAAAAAGGATAACCAAAAATGTGTTTAGTTAATGCATAAATAATTTATACACTTCTGCAGGTAAGCCATCACTCCTGCACATTTTCGAATTGGGGGATGTTTTAATCTCGTTTTCTACTTTGGCTAATGTAATGGACAGAATGGCTGCTTTTCATTGATCAATTGATGAGACAGGGCTCTGCATGGCTTTCAAAAAGTTATTAATACTTTCTGGTGTGGATTCTTCAGTTTCAGAATAAAGCTTTGAATAACGTTTAAAAAAGACTTTACCTATTAGATCTGGCCAGGTAACAGATTTGTTTGTAGTATCATCGAAAATGTATTTGATAATGCTATTATTGTTTTTTTCCTTATTGACCAGAATAGGTAGTGACATGTTCCTCATAACTTTTTTGAAAACATGTATTTTTATTCACTATTTCCACGGCTGTGAAATGATCCTTTAATTTTTCCCGAGCTTGGCTTACCTTTACTCTGGCTGCTTGCGTATTTGATGTTGTAAGGGCTACAACATCAAATACGCAGACAGCTTAGTGCAGAATCTAAGGCAGATTGTACTTAGGCAGCTTTTGTTTTATTTTGTTTGATAATCAGTCCTTGGAAAGCGATGGCTTTACAGTAATTGAAGGCTTTCAAAGTGACCATACAGAAAAGGAGAAACTGCCCAGCAGGACAAATGCAAACACAAAAAGAACCAGGTGACATTGGTGGTAGAACCATGACAACAGAAGATTCCAGCCACTGTCATATAATAGATGGTACAGTGGAAACACCATAAAAGCATATAGAAGAAATATACACAACACCACATCTCTCCCCTTCTTACAAGATGAAAAACAAACAAAAAATAAATAAACTAATTAGTGACAAATTCATTTAACTTTTTAGGTAACATTTTTGCTCTAGAACTCATCCGAACACTTGGTGAGCTAGCATCATAAACACTTTTGTCAGTTGCAGAATCTTGTCTCATGGATTTGGCCAAACGAGACATGTTCCACTACTGACCATTGCTCAGCTTGACAGCATGACCTTTTATTTCCTCAATACAAGCAGGATCCCTAAATTTAGAGAAACCTTTTTGCAACAGTAAGGGTTCTCTGACACAAACCCAAGGACTAACACAAAAATTCACATCTCCTCTTACTCTGATCTCTCAATTTCTCACATCTTTTGCGAATGACATTATCACTAGCAGTTTTCGCCTTGCTAGACTCCTTTGAAACATTGCAGCCACGATTCAAAGCCTTGATTTTCCAAAATGGATTCAAAGTAGAGCTTACCTTTCTACCTCTTTTCAATTCAAATGGTACACATCCAGAAATTGAATGAGGTGTGGTCCTATACGCCCAAACCACCTCCCTAACAGCGGTCTCACAATCCACCCTAGACTTAACCGCACTCTGAATACACTCAACTAGAACTCTGTTGAATCTTTTTACTTTTCCATTGACTTGAGGATGATAAAGTGGAGTGCGCAAACCATTGTTCTTTGCACGCGTGGGTTCGTATCCCATCCTCCACGCCAAATTTGTAAAGATTGTAAGACGACACCAGTGAAGTTTTCTTGTAGTTTATTGGAGAAAGTGTAGAGCAGTCCTGAGGGCCCAGGGAGCGGTCAGCAACTGCTGCCCAGCACGACAAATACAAACACAAAAAGAACAAGGTGACATAGGTGGTAGAACCATGACAATAGAAGATTCCAGCCACTGTCATATAATAGAAGGTACAGTGGAAACATCATTAAAGCATATAGGATAAATATACACATCACCACAGGTACCAATGTTCCTTTCCGAAAATTTATCTAATGCATTACGCATATTTGCAGCCCATATCATACTGGTTAACAAAGATTTATCAAAACCCACTTGGAGTTGATTTTGCTAGAATCTTCTGTTATCAGCTCAATAGTGGGAAAGGAGTGGTAAGAAAAAGCACTAGGTAAAATATCCACCTTGCCTTTGGATAGAGAGTGTGATCCTAAAGAAGTTAAAGAGTTAAAGCGCTTAGAAAAACAAGCATAAGATTTATCCAGGGAATACTCACCCTGCCATGGATCTATTAAGGCAAGTTTGCATTTTATCCTTGTCAAGAAGCAACCTGATTTAGCCTTGTTTTGTTGTTTGTTGATGCAAGTGCAGACGCGTTTTACATTTTAAATAATGTTGAAATCTCCCCAAGTACAATTGGCCCCCTAAAATCTCATGGCGTGATTGTATATTTCTTCTAAAGCTGTAGTATTGTCTTCTATAAAGCGGTACAAAAGGGGGGGGGTGATGGACGGAGCATCAGAACCAATCAAACACTCACACCCAGTCAACAGATCTGGGTTTGATCCATCACCGTTCTTTAGCCCACTCTGCCACCCCAGTTCAGACATGGCCATATGCAAATCAGTCTGACCCTGTGCCTCATGGGAACAGTCCAGCCCGAACTGCCAAGCCATGCCTACCCTGGACCGGAAACAAACTTCCTAGGACCGGTTTCTGGCATTTCAGCCGTCTTCAGCCAGGCTTGCTTGAATCCAGTGGCAAAGTGAGCAAGGGACTCAATGTCTGAGCATACCCTGCCAACTTATGGCGAACAAAACGGTACAAAAGGGGGTGGTGATGGACGGAGCATCAGAACCAATCAAACACTCACACCCAGTCAACAGATCTGGGTTTGATCCATCACCGTTCTTTAGCCCACTCTGCCACCCCAGTTCAGACGGGGTGGTGATAGACGGAGTTGGCAGGGTAGGACAGTGGGTGAGTCGGGTGAGTTTATGTCCATATAATGGTTATGCCCACCACTACACTTCCCCTTCCTTCATATCTAGTTGTGCTGTCCTACACTTAGTGTGAGTTGTATCTAGTTTGGAAGAGTGTAGGGTAGCCTAGTACTTCTCCTTGGTACTACAAACTTCCTTTTGACCCCCCGTGTGTGAGATAATGTAAAGTGCTCTGACATCCTGCACTGGTGTGAGTGACGCTATAAAACAAAAGAAATGCATGTGAGAGAGAGAGTGGTTATGGAGACTTGAGGAGGAGCACTGTTAAAGGGGGGTAGTGCTGGAATCCGTAGCAAAGGAGGTCATTGGAATGCCAACCAATATTGTCGCACTGGGTGCCACCAGCATTAAAGCCGGCCCTGGACTATCGAAATTTGCAAATTCTAGGGATTCGTTCATGAACCTAGTAACTCACGGTGTGTTCTGGATATGTCTGAATATTAGACAATAAAAGCAGTGCTTAACTTGAGTCGGTGGTTTCCGGTGCCCAGCACCTGCACTTTATTGTCAACACCGGCACTTAGACAAACAGCAACACCATGTGGCAGACTGCAATAATTTAGAGATCATCACATTTGTTTATTAATTCAATATACATTAAAAATGTCTAAAACATGTGGCACAAGCCATTCTTTATGGTAGGGTGACCAGATGTCCCAGATTACCCCAGACACTCCCGGTTTAAAGAGGAGTGTCCCGCTGTCCCAACACTTTTCTTAATTTTAGGGTAATGTCCCAGTTTTTGGGACAAAGGTCACGCCATTCTGTAAAGATATACGCTCCATTCACAGGTGCCTTTGAAGACTTAAATGTTTTCAGAAAGTTATTTTGTTTCTGTCAGGCAGCACAGTAGGGGAAGGACTAGCTGCTCCCATCAGAGACAGAGTGGGGAGGAGGGCAGGGGGATCTCAGGGTGGAGGGGTCCTGCCACAGATATATATATATACATATATATATATATACACACACACACGTATGCATAGTTATAGGCCTAGCGCGTGTGCGTATGTGTGTGCGCGGGCATATATATATGTACAAACACATACATTTACAAGCCTATTTGTGTATATGTGTTTATGCTCACATAGTTACAAGGCTATGCAAAAAAAGGGCCAGGCATAGAAGTAAGAACAAAAGCTGTAGTCCTACTTTTATGTCTGACCAGTCCCGCTTTCTGCTTCTCAAAATCTGGTCTAAGCTATGGGAGCCTCGAATAGTCTGAACTGTCACACTGCTAGGTGTGTGGTGGTTAGTAGGTGTGTTGGGTCTGTTATTGGCAGCGCTGGTAGGTGCAATGGTGGTGCAGGCAGCAGTGATCTCCTGAGAGGGCCGCGGTACTTATTATTTTACAAATTAAGCACTGAATAAAAGCGAACACTGTAAACTCTTCTACTCGGGAAACGAGGCCTGGTGCAGTCAGAGGGCTCACGGCGGATTGATGCGGCTGAACTACTGAGAGCACATACGACTGATGTCCACCATGTACGCGTCTGTAACAGGGAGAGAAAGCGCCTAAAAGAGGCAGCGCAATAGCGCCGTCCTGACAGACCACCAATTACTTCCAAGGAGAAGGTTTTGAACGGGGCACCGTAAAGACGCACAATTTCATTGCACAATTACTTTATTTGTGCTGCAGTGCAGAGGTCGTTATCTCGGCGTCGGGTGCTTAAACTTTTTAACACGCGCATTACACATAGATTGTGCTAATCCTATAGGCCTGCCGTATGGATTCCTTGTTGAAAAGAAGCTTCCTTTCTGCTCAGCCTCAGCAGTCTCACCCTGCAGGCTTCACTGGGCTATTCATCATTCCGGGCATCCTCCCTCATGGCAGTTATTTCCTTTTTAGGGAACCAAATATTTATTTGATCTTGGCCTGGCATCTTCTGCTCCGTTTGCGCGAGCTGTGATCCAGGGTGTGCAGGCAGATCAGCTCTGGCAGTTTATTCCTGCCTCCCCTCCCTCCCCCCGCATCAAAGGGGGGTGGGGGTGTCATCGTGGGGTACGGTCCATCCATCGACCTGTGGTTCTTCTGGGTCGGATTTCTATGCCTGCCAGGGTGACCTCGGGCCCACGGATCACCGAGGCAGGATCCCCCCCTGATTAGCCTCTGATAGATCAGCCCATGAGCCTTTCGCTCGAATGAAGTAGGCGTTTTCTGAACTACCCTGCTCGTGGCCTAGCAAGGATGCCATGGGCCCGACCCCCATGCCAAGTACGGAAGCCGAGCTGCTGCCATAGCCACTAACAGTGAAGCAGGTGCATCGGCACCAAACCTAATGATGTGAGGGGCGGGGGTCCCTGAACTCCAATTATTGCTGCGTAGTTTTTATTCCCAAGCCAGGAGGTGGGGCCTATGTCCCACGCTTGCTCTACAGTTCGTGGCAGTTTTGTAACACGCGATGAGTGCAGCAGGTGCAGTGGCACCAGGCATAGAGTTGTTAAGGTCCATCTGCATCCCATTTACTACCAAACCGAGGTTGGTCAAGTTTTCTTGCTTGCATCTCACGATCGCATGAGTTCGTGGCACCTTCGCTACATCACAGACATGTGCTACACATTTGGCTATGAAAGACAGCCATTTTTCGGGGTGTATTGGACCCCTCGTGGCCCCGGTTTCTGGTGCCTCTCCATCTACTGCACTAATGATAGCCGTGCAGCTGATTGCTGCCTCCAGAAAGCTTGCATCGTGTGCAGACTTATAGCTTCATTCCTGTGCCTGGGAGTTGTGGGGCACTACTGAACTGAGATCGTCTTCTCGGCGAGTTCTTATATCGCACACTGAAGGGGTTCTGTGATGTGACTTCTACTGGAAATTATTTGATAGTAGTATGAGAAATGCACACAGGAGCCCGCCCGTATGCATCCCAGCCCTGTATTTGCCAGTAGCCTAAACAGGCCATATGCATTTACTGCAAATTAAAGCTCCGCTGGACCCTTCAGGTGAAAAGGGCGAATTGCACTAGCCAGGAATAGCCGGGTATGTATCCGATATTTGTAAAGCGCGAAATCAAGCCTAGGGGTCTCAAGACGCTGGAGGCCGACGAGAAGATTAAGTGAGCTATTGCCCAGAATCAAAGGGTGCTGAGCTGTGTTTTCGCAGGCGCCGGGGATGCAACCGGGAGCCCGGTGCTCCTGAGTCAGCCGAAAATTCAGGTGGAGCACCTATGAATTGGCAATAACATAGGGAAATTTGGTGATTCAGCATCAATGTCCACAGATGAACCCATGATTCCAGGGATTTTAATGAGGACAAAGTCCTCAAAGTAGGACCGGGTGGATGTGTACGTTGTGAAAAATACAGAATAATTGCACTAGGGTATGCCAGGTGTGCGGAAAAAGCAGCACTCCCAATCCGAATGTATCTAGCTCATCAGCATGAAGACTGAGCCTTGCAGATTATTTCGGACTGCTTGTACAGACACAGTGTCTGCTGGACCTGCAACCTTATCTTTCTTCTCACTTTTGCCAGTGCTTAATTTGCGCCGGTGGTTGCGGCCATGGGGGACACCTCCACTCATTTTTGGGGACCGGCACTTATTTTTCCTCATCAGGTAGCGCAAGATGGAAATAAAACACACAAACGGGAAAGAATGAGGAAGAGAAAGACGGAAAACATGGGCACAAAGGGAGAAAGCAGGGACCGGCAAGAGTCAGATAAAGTGGCAGCAGTGTCTGAGAGAGGATTAAAGAGGCCTGAGGTAGATTCAGGACTACACAGCTTGGCACTGGGCGCACCATTTTTCATAGCACCGCCGGAGCAGAGCCTTTGGGCACCAGTACTCCCCTTTTACAAATTAAGCACTGCTGTTACCTGTTCGATAACACTATAAGATTCAATTCAATTCAATTCAAATAGACTTTATTCGGATTTCAAAAACCATCCATAAAAGCACAGAACCTGAATTAAAATACACAGTTTAACACTACAATTTTAGGCCGCAAATTAAAACAGCACATTAGATATGACTTGCAAATGCAACAATTAAAATACAATTATACGGTCTTACTAAACTATACATTAAGCCATCATACGTGAGATATATAAAAATATACAAAAATGTAACCACTGACTTTGTAGAGGTAAAGCAGATACGATGCATTGAGTTTGTACAAATTGGCTTTAAAGTGCATGATGCATATGTAAACTAACATTGAGTTCGTGCAAATTGGCTTTAAAGTGCAAAATGCATATGTAGATTAACATTAAGTTTGTGCAAAATAGGCTTTAAAGTACAAAATGCATATGTAAACAAGATCACTCAATTTTCAAAGACCTGCGTGAACATACAATTGCATTGAGAAAACCACTAACTCTAAAAATTAGTTCGTCCGATCCAAGCGTTAAAAAATGGCTATAAGGGGGGAGGAGCCTAGCGCTTGACCAAGATGGCCGCGTGAGCCTTGCGCTCCCGCTACCCTCGCGCCCTCCGGCAATCATCCTGTCCTAAATCCTGATTTTCATGCACGGAATCCTGCAGATGAGTCACAGCTGGGGCGATTGACGTTGTCCGGGCTGAGATCGCCCACCGGGGACCGAAGTTGTGCATGGCGGAAGATTGCGGCCTACCTCCGAAGGATGCCAGGGGCTTGCGTTGGCAGGATGCCCGGCCACTAATTGAACAACAGCGGCCTAGGGAGGTGTGAACTGACGGACCGATGCCGCTGCACTTTCACTTTCGCTTTCTCGCCCTTTGTTTGCGCTGGGTTGGGAGTGCTTCATGCAGATCCTCGGTTGTCTGGAAGACCTCCACTCGGTCCTGACTGGCTGCTGAAGTCCGAGTTGACCCTGTTTCCTCTAGCTGAGTGAGGGACGTCCATTTGCGACTGACCGTCCTGCAGTTCGAGATGTCGACCAAATCGGAGGCAGACAGGTCGAAGTCCAAGACTACCAGGCGGGGAGGCTATACCCAATCCAACAATATGGATCGTTATGCCCAGCAGAAAGGGTCACCTGGTGGATCGGGACAGTCGCTGGAAGCACAGAAGGCCGATTCGCCCCCAGCCTCGGAGTTATCATTGCAGGATATCAAGGGGGCGATAGATGGGATGCAAACATCGATTGGGCGACAGTTTGAGGCCCTGGCGCACAAGGTGGACACAATTTTGGTAGATGTCAACTTGATTCGCGCGGACCTGGGCAAAACCAACGAGCGGGTCAAGTCCCTGGACCTCAAGACTACTGGCCTCGCGGACGATGTCTCGGAACTCCAGGCTGAGGTTCGTAAGTTACGAACCGCGAATGACCTCTCCGCCCGCCGGCTTGAAGACTTTGAAGGTCGGGCCCGGCGCAACAATGTGCGCCTTATTGGGGTCCCGGAAACTTCAGAGGAGCACTCCGTGGATCTACTTGTCGAGGATTTGGTGGTGAACCATCTTGCGCCTAAGGGCCTCGGCAGGTTTTTTGCGGTGGAGCGGGCTCACCGAGTGCCTGGCGGACGGCCTAAGGTGGGAGCCCCCCCGCGGCCGATTGTAGCCCTGATTTTTAATTTTCGGGATCGAGACGCTATCCTGCAAGCATCGAGGGTGACAGGCCCGGTGCCTTTTCAGAATGCCTCCGTGAGCTTCTATCCTGACTTCACCCAGATGGTGCAGAAACAGAGGCAAAGTTTTTTGGGGGTGAAGCGGCGGCTTCGGGAGATGGACCTGAAGTATGCCATGCTTTTCCCCGCCAGGCTACGTGTGGTGTATGAAGATCGGACTTTCTTCTTCGAATCGCCGGACATGGCAGGGGACTGGTTGGATGCGCTCCCGCGGCGACAGCCTGGCCGGGACAGCGTGGATGGAGCGGAAGGCGACCGAGATGGCCAGAAGTGATATCTCCGGTGTCGGCTGGCTTTTGACTCAGCTCCGGACAGTGACTCGCACCTTACTGCAGTAATGGGAGGGCGGCGGGGGGAAGATAGGAGCTCTTTCCTCCCTTAGGGTACTTTTTGTAGATTTGTTTTTTGATAGGGCGACAGGCACACTGCAAGTTGGGGGGGCTTAGTAAGCTGACGCAGGGGTGCAGGGAGGGGGGGGGATTCGGCATGTGGGGGTTGTTGTTGGGGGTTGTTTCCTTTTTCTTGCAAGGCGTAGCAATGGTTGTCAGTATTGTCCGATCGTGGTTCTCCGGGGGGGGGGGTGGAGGTCTCTTTGTGTTCAGGGATGGGGGATAGGGGCTTAAACATAATTAGCTGGAATGTTAATGGCTTAGGGGATCGTATTAAACGGGGGATAGTCCTGCAATTCTTGAAACGGACCTCGCCAGATGTGGTCCTCCTGCAGGAGACCCACCTTATAGGGAATATGTGTTATGCACTTAACAGAAAGGGTTACAAATTCATTGCTCACTCGGGGTTCTCCACGGGCTCCAGGGGTGCGGGCATACTCGTCAGAGCTTCCCTACCATTTGAGGTTGACTCCACCATTGTTGATGACAGGGGGCGCTTTGTGGCTGTGGCGGGGAGGTGGGAGGGCAGAACGTTGGTATTGGTTTCTGTTTATGTCCCTCCAGCCCTGCAGGCCTCCACGTTTGCTGATCTGGGCAAGGCCTTGTTGGAACTCCCCGAAGGGATGCTAGTGGTGGGAGGAGACTTCAATGCGGTTGGTTCTGGAATGCTCGATAGGCACCCGCCCAGAGACACCGGGGGTGCTCAGAAGTGGCTTCCCGACTTCATAGATACTTTTGGTCTGGTAGATTGTTGGAGGCTACGGCACCCCACTCCGAGACAATATACCTTTCATTCCGGGGCCCACGGGAGTCTCTCTCGGATTGATTACTTGCTCACTCTGGCTGCCCACGCCTCTTTGGTATCTGAGGCTAGGCACATGGCACGGGGCATATCTGATCATTCACCGGTGTGGGCCCGTCTTGATAGTGGCCGGGTGGTGGGGGGCAGGGTGGCTCCCATTAACCCCATGTACTTTCGTGACCCCAAGATGCGCAGTGCGTTGCTGAAGACAGTTGACCACTATTTTCAAGAAAATCAGGGTTCAGTTGAATCTGCGGTGTCCCTGTGGGAAGCTTTTAAGACTGTATTGAGAGGGGAGGCCCTTTCCTTGGTAGTGGCCGCCAAGCGGCGGAGAGACGCTGAGGTGACACAAGTAGAGGACGAGATAGCGGCTTTAGAAGTGGCCTTGGGAGAGGATGTTGCAACGGCCACACTGCATGATTTGAGCTTGAAGCAATTGGAATATAGGGACCTGGTGACGAACGCTGCCAAGACCCTCAATAGGGAGCAGCAGGGTCGATTGTACGATGTTGGTGATAAGGCCGGGAAATTGCTGGCGTGGTTGGATAAAAAAGAGCGTGTTAATCGCGTGGTGCCGGAGTTGTCGACGGATGGGGGAGAGGTTGTCACTGACCCCGACGGTATAGTTCAGTGTTTCTCGGACTATTTTCGTACGGTATACACCTCGGTCTCGGACAGGCCCACTGAGGACTCGTGTGACCTTCTGCGAGACATCACTCTGCCCTGCCTTTCTGCCATTGATAGGGATGATCTCGATGGGGATATAACTGTAGATGAAGTGGCGTGTGCTATCCGTGCGTTGCGCTCCGGTAAGGCCTCGGGCCCAAATGGTTTGCCGATTGAGCTGTACAAGCTCCATCCGGATAAGTTGGCTCCTCACCTGCGCGCCATGTACGCGGAGGCGCGGGTGAATGGGTTTCTTCCGCTCGATCAACGGCTGGCGACGATTGTGGTAATACATAAAGATGGTAAGCCCCGGGACAAGTGTGGCTCCTATCGGCCGATATCACTTCTCAACGCCGAGCCGAAAATCCTTGCTAAGATCCTTGCTAACCGCTTGGTCCGGGTGCTTGGCGACTTGATCCACCCGGATCAGTCGGGCTTTATCCCGCACCGTAACACTGCACTGAATCTTAGACGCCTCCATGGAGTGATTGCCAGGACGGGCACGATGCGAGAGCCAGCTATTGTGGCGTCCCTCGATGCCACGATGGCCTTTGATACGGTGGAGTGGGCATACCTGTGGGCTGTGCTAGCCAAGTTCGGCTTTGGGCCTGGATTTGTAGGCTGGGTGAGGTTGCTCTATGAGGGGCCTCTTGCTAGCGTCGTGGTGAACGGGCGGGCGTCGGCACCGTTCGAGCTCGGGAGAGGCACCCGGCAGGGCTGTCCCCTGTCGCCGTTGTTGTTCGCCCTTACTCTTGAGCCGCTGGCGGCGTGGATACGATGGCACCCGGATATACGTGGGATTCGTTGGTCGCCTGACCACGAAGACCGTATTTCACTCTACGCCGACGATATTCTGCTATATCTCGCCTCGCCTAAGAAATCTCTGATAGTGGTCTGTGACGTCTTGACTTCTTTCGGTAGGAACTCTGGTCTTGTCATTAATTGGGGTAAGTCATACTTGTACATCCTGTGTGGGGATGTCCCGCCTGTCCCGCGCAACTGCTCGATCCAGATAGCCCAGCAGGGCTTTTTGTACTTGGGGATCTATATTTCCACCGACCCCATTTTACGATACGAGAAGAACTTGCTCCCTCCCTTGGCACGTTTGCGGCGGGACGTGGCGGGCTGGCGGCGGTTGCCACTTTCCCTCCTTGGCCGTGCCGCTTTGTTAAAAATGATGTCTCTCCCCCGTTTCCTCTATGCCCTGCAGAATACCCTTGACTTGGTCCCGGCCAGCTACTTCCGTGAGGTCGAAAGCCACCAGCGCGCGCTATTGTGGGAAGGGCGTCCGCGTATAGCGATTGCTAAGTTGACGCTCCCGTGGTACGACGGTGGTATCGCGCTTCCAGACATTCGACGTTATTATTGGGCCACCCAGTTGAGCGCGATTAACCATGGTGTATATGGTCCGGCGCTGAGCCCCGGCTTCGCCATGGACCGATGGTTACTGCGTGGGGGTAATTACCACAGAGCGTTGTACTCGAAGTCGTCGGACTTCACCCTTACGGGGCCCACCAGGGTGGCCGTACATGTGTGGAAGGTGGCGACGGATTCACTGGGCTGGAGGGGTAAACTTACCCTTGCCACCCCTCTGTTTGACTCCGATATTCTGGGAAAGCTTTGGCATACAAAAGGGTTTGCGAAGTGGGACCTGATCGGTATATCCAGGGTTGGAGACCTTTTGGTTAAGGGTAGGATAAAGTCATTCGAGGAGCTGCAGAAGGAATATGAGCTAGGGAACTCGGAGTTCTTCCGCTACGCCCAGGTGTGCCACGCCTTGCGGTCAGTCCTGGTAGAAGGGGAGAAGGTGCCTGAGTCCTCCCCGTTAGAGGACCGGATCCTGGATGGCCATATGCCAGAGAGTACGATCTCGCTCATTTATAAGAAACTTATTAATGTTCGGGCGGATCTTCTTCTAGGGTTGCGCGGCCAATGGATCAGGGATGGCCTTGAACTGGATGACGAGGATTGGCAGTATGCAGTTTCTTCTCCCAAAGAGGTCGCGATCCCCGCGCGCCTGCGGCTGGTGCAGCTTAAAATACTCCATAGGGTCTACGTGACGGGGCCTAGGCTGGTTCATATGGGTTTCTCTGAGGAGGGCTTATGTAAGAGAGGCTGTGGTATGGTGGGCACCTTCCTACATATTATTTGGGAATGCGGTGTGATCATGGAGTTTTGGAGGCGAGTTCACGAGGTGATGGGGGAGGTGACGGGCATCGTCATGCAGCCTGAGGCGCGGTGCTGTCTCCTGAATGTTTGGGGTCCTACTGACCACGACGCGGCACAGACTCAATGGGTGACCCTAGGGAATATGGTAGCCAAGCGCGACATCGCACGTCTGTGGGGCTCTAATAGGCCACCTACATTGACAGCGTGGATGGAAAACATGGATTGGAGCATGTTTAGGGAAAAGACAGTGTATTGTGCTCGAGGGCGCCCTCGGAAATGGCACTCTGTATGGGGGCGATGGAACCAGTACAGAGGGGGCATATGCCTGCCCCCAGACCCGGACCCGCCCGAGGAGCAGCTCTCCCCTTAGCCCTTTTTTCCAGCTTTGACCTCCTTGCTGATATGTGTTTGTCCTCTTGAGTCCCTGAATTCCCCTCCTTTCCCTTACTATAAACCTGTGTCTGTTGGACGAAATGGGGCTCGCTCCCCCTGATGGGAACCCTTTTGGTGCTTATAGTAATTATCGCCTTGCTTGTGTTTTGGTTTGGATTTGTGTTTATTTAAAACAGAACCTTTGACTACCCTGTCAGTGAAATGTGGACGCTCGTATGTGTTGTGTTTCTAAAGCTGCCGTACCTCCGGGTTGTCGGCTGAATAGCTGTGTCACTGATTTGCAAAATAAAGGTTTTTGGGGAAAAAAAAAAAAGAAAAAAAAAATGGCTATAAGCATGATTATGGTCAATCAAATCATGTTTCCTGCAGTAGGGGATTAGGTAATGTTTTGTATATTTCCTGTAAAAACCACAGCCAAAAATAAAATGGAGCATACTCTGGGTTCCACCAAGATCACAAGGGCAATGTAATTTTTCCAAATTTTTAGTGTAACCCAGTGGAAAACAAATAAGGTTTACAATGCTCCTGTCCCTAAATCTAAATAGTAAACTCCTGTTCCACCTGCCCAATTTTTTGCGTAAATAGGGCTGAGGTAGCGTCGGAGGTACAATATGTAACTCCCGGATCATTAGATAATTTATTGTGGATAGTTTCAGTGAGTCCACTCTTTCCCTCTCATTATAAAAGTGTTGATAAAGTGCCCTTCTCACCAGGTTTTTATGGGAGCGGTCATTCTGTTCGGGATCTGTGAAAAGGTGACCATAATTGACACTCACAAGGCTCCTTTCCACCGCATTTATCCAGGGGATTAAACTCGAGTTCTCGCTTTTCAAGCAATCCATAATGATTTCACGGGAAAGGGAAGCTGCTGGGTTTTGCCAAATCCTTAACCAAAATAATGCAGGTCTGGCCATTATAAAATCCTCGATGTAATGTAATTTTAGTTCTTTATGACATACGAAGGTCGGTGCACTGATAACCCCCCCCATGATCTTCCGACAGAATCTATTCACTTCTCTTTGTAGTTCTGAGCAGTTCGAGAACCCCCAGACTTCTGCTCCATACGTTCCGGTTGGGAGACATTGAGTCCGATAGATTTGTAATAGACTGGAAACCACATCGGCCCGACGTGGTTGACGAAGAGAGGTAACAGAATTAATGGATTTAGAGAGTTTATTCCTCCCCATTGCAACATGTGGTTGCCATGAACCGCTATTAGAGAATAGCAGGCCCAGATAAGGGAAAGTGCAAGTGCTTTTTAAGGTGTTTTGACCTATTGTAATCTTTGAGATTTTATAATTTTTAGGGCCGCAGGTCATTATAAAAGATTTGCTAAAATTAGTACACAAGCCTAGATCAGACATATGGTTAACAAATCCCGATGTTAAAATGCGCAGAGCATTCGGGGTGCGGCCCATAAGGACCGCATCATCTGCGTAAAGTAACGCCGGGATAGGTCTCTGATTAATAATAGGGACGTCCTTTGTCAGGTTACATAGGGAGTTAGTTAATTCATTGATGTATAGTATAAAAAGCAAGGGGGCCAAGACGCAGCCTTGTCTCACCCCCTTGCCAATTAAAATATCATTTGAAACCTCACCTTCGTTATTTATTCGTACTCTAGCTTTCAAATTGCGATGGAGGTTTGCTAAAAAGTGGACTAAAGGTTCATCTAAGCCATAATTTAAAAGAATAGACCATAAGCGAGACCGGTTTACAAAATCAAAAGCTGAACTTAAGTCCATAAAACCAAAATATAAGGGGGATTGTTTGGCTCTTGTATATTTGGCCATTAGGAGATTGAGATTCAAGCATTGTTCCACCGTGCCAAGTTTACTCCTAAAACCCAACTGGCAACGATGGATGATAGAGTTCTCATTGGCCCAAGTACTAATTTTATTAAATAGAACCCTTCCAAGGACCTTCAGGGTGTTATCAATCAAAGATATTGGTCGGTAACACCCCGGGTCCATCCTATTTCCTTTTTTAAAAATGGGTACGAGGGGGAGGAGCCTAGCGCGCAACCAAGATGGCCGCGTAGGTGCGAGGCTTCCGAGGACCTCCGCAACCTCCTACGTCTATCCTGAATTCATCCTGCCTCGGTTGAGGGGACTGTGTTGGTGAGCCTGAGCTGAGGTGGTACCCGTTTTCCGTTCTCAAATCGGACCTCGGGTGCCGGAGTGAGCACCGATTGAAGTTTGCGGCCTTCTTCTCGCCGGACCCCGGATTCGAGTTGGGGGGTGACCCAGTGGCAAAGTGAACAACAACGGCGGGCCGGGCCTGGCGAGTCGCGTACCCCGCACTTTCGCTTTCGCACCGTCCCTGCAAGTGAGATCGCGGAGCTTTTTGTGTTGGTGTGGCCTCGCTGGGGGACCCTGCCTGCCTGCCGGCTGTGACCCACCCCGCCGATCTGGGGTGGCCCCCCCGGAGCTCGTGGCCCTGATTGCCTGCCCTCTACGGCGTTGCTGGTGCGATTGTGGGACCAGCGGCGATGGCCACGAAACAAGATGGAGATCGGTCAAAGACCAAGTCGACCCGGCGTGGCACCGTCCATCAGGCCAACAGTATGGACCGCTATACCCTCCAGAGGGGATCTCCCGGCGGACCGCACAAGTCCCCTGAGGGCCCTTCTGATGCCCCGGACTTGCCCACGGATCTGACTCTCCACGACGTCATGGGCGCCATTTCCGAGATGAAGGCCTCGGTGGGCCAGCGGTTCGACACCCTGGCACAGCAGATCGACGCGGTCCTTGTGGATGTTGGCCTGGTGAGGGCCGATCTTTCCAAGACCAACGTCCGAGTTGATTCTTTGGCCCAAACCGCATCGGGCCTTACGACTGAGATGGCGGCACTACAAATGGAGGTGCGCCGGCTTACTCAGGCGAGTGCACTTATGGATCGGCGCCTTGAGGATTCCGAGAGTCGGGCCCGGAGGAATAACATCCGCATCATCGGAGTACCCGAGGGACGGGAGGAAGCGGCGGCGGATCTATTTGTGGAGGACCTGATCGCTACCCATCTCCAGCCTCGGGGACTGAGTAAATTTTTTGCTGTGGAGAGGGCCCACAGGGTTCCCGGGGGAAGGCCGAAGGTCGGAGCCCCTCCGCGACCTCTCATTGCCCGGATTTTTAACTTTCGGGACAGAGACGCGATCCTGCAAGCCTCCAGACTACATGGGCCGGTTAAGCTGGAAAATATGGAGGTGAACTTTTACCCTGATTTCACCCAAGCGGTCCAGAAGCAGAGACTGAGCTTCCTGGGCGTCAAACGCCGACTTCGGGACCTGAACTTAAAATACGCCATGCTCTTCCCGGCCAAGCTGCGAGTGGAGGTGGATGGTCGCACGCACTTTTTTGATCGTCCTGAAGCGGCCGGGGACTGGCTGGACACTCTGTCTGGGGATCGGGATCGAGATGGCGGGGGGGGGGGGGGGGACGGCGGGAGGAGACGGCCCACTGGATCGGGACTGAGGGGTCAATATTGGGCCTCACTCTGGACGAATACGATGCTACTTTCGATCAAGCGTCTGTCTTTGTACATTCCCCTCCCATGGAGGTTGTGTGGGGTCTAGAAGGGGTACTCTTTCCTCCTCTAGGGGGTTTAGCTAGTTTCATTCTATAGGGGCGACAGGCACACTGCAAGTTGGGGGGGCTGTCCGGGCTCATGCAGGGGTGCAGGGAGGGGGGAGTTTTGTTGGAGTGGGTGGGTTGGGGTGGGGTGTTGTTCGTTTACACCACAAGGCAAACGTATCATTGTGTTATCTCTACAGTGCTCTCTGGGGGACGAGTGATGACTTCTGTTTACGATGGGGGGTAGGGGACTGAGTTTGTTGTCCTGGAATGTTAATGGACTGGGGGACAGGATAAAACGAGGTGTGGTCCTGCAGTTCTTGAAGCGAATTTCGCCCGATATAGTTTTTCTGCAGGAGACGCACCTCATTGGCAACTCCTGTTGCGCTATGAATCGACGGGGCTACCGCCTTGTGGCCCGTTCGGGCTTCACGTCTGGTTCAAGGGGTGTGGGCATTATGGTTAAAAACTCGCTCCCGTTGGAGATAGATGAGGTGCGCCATGACGATAGGGGACGTTACACGGTTTTGGTGGGCAGAATGGAGGGCAGAGTGGTCGTTTTTGTGTCAGTATATGTCCCGCCGGGGCTGCAGACGACCACCTTTGCGGACCTGGGGCGCCTCCTCCTTGGCCTTCCGGAGGGGATTCTAGTGGTGGGGGGGGATTTTAATGCTGTGGTTTCCGGAACTGTTGATCGTCACCCCCCTAGGGATCTCCCCCGGGCCCAAGCGTGGTTATCTGGCCTCTTGGATACCCTGGGGCTGGTGGATTGTTGGCGTTTGAAAAATCCCACGCAGCTACAGTACACCTTCCATTCAGGGGCTCATGGTAGTCTCTCACGGCTAGATTATGTCCTGGTCCCAGCGGCTTATGTGGGGAGGGTGGGAGAGGTGCGCCACTTGGCACGGGGTATTTCGGACCACTCCCCGCTCTTGTAGCACTTTGATATTTTGCCGAGGGGAGAGGGTAGGGTGGTCCCGATCCATCCCTGGTACCTGCGTGACCCCACCATTCGCGCAGAGCTGATTAAATCCCTTAAGCGCTATTTTGACGAGAATGTGGGGTCTGTGTCATCGGCGGTCTCACTGTGGGAGGCGTTCAAGACAGTACTTCGAGGAGAGGCCCTGTCCCTTATTTCCCACTCCCGGAGGCGCGAGCGGGAGGAGGTGACCCGTGCTGAAGCTGAGATAACTGAGTTGGAGGGTGATCTAGAATGTGGGGTGACAGATGACAAATTACATGTTCTCCAACTCAAGCAAGCGGCCTATAAGGCCCTCGTCACGGAGGCGGCCAGGGGCCTCAGTAGAGAGCAACAGGGGAGACTGTACGATGTGGGTGATAAGGCTGGTAAATTGATTGCGTGGCTGGACAAAAAAGAGAGAGCGAGTCGAGTTGTCCCGTTGATTGAGAAAACGAATGGTGTGTGTGTTACTGAACCGGAGGAAATTGTCTCCTGCTTCGCGGACTATTTCCGTGGGGTGTATTCCCCGGTGTCTTCCCGCTCTGAAGAGGATTCCCATGCCCTGCTCAGAGATATCGCGCTGCCTTCCCTTTCGGAGGAGGACAGAGTGTCGTTGGACGCCGCTCCAACCTCCGAAGAAATTGCCCTCGCTATACGCTCGGTCGCTTCCGGCAAGGCCATGGGTCCTAATGGTCTTCCCGTCGAGTTGTATAAACTGTGACCGGATACGCTGGCGCCGCATCTCCGTGCTATGTTCCTTGCGGCCCACTCGGTGGGTTCCCTCCCGCTAGACCAGCGTCTGGCTACCATCGTGGTTGTCCACAAGGAGGGGAGGCCACGGGACCTGGTCACATCCTATCGACCCATTTCGTTATTGAATGCGGAGCCCAAAATTCTCGCCAAGGTGTTGGCCAATCGGCTGGTCGGCGTAGTGTGTGACTTGGTCCACCAGGACCAGTCTGGCTTTATTCCCCATCGCAACACAGCGCTTAACCTGCGGCGTTTGCATGGGGTGCTCGCACGTGTCCCGTTCATACGGGAGCCGGCCATCTTGGCGTCCTTGGACGCCACTATGGCGTTTGACACACTTGAATGGCCATATATTTGGGCGACGCTCGCGAAATTTGGGTGTGGCCCAGGGTTTATCAGCTGGGTTAAATTGTTGTACTCTGGCCCACTGGCGCAGGTGGTTGTGAACGGTAGAGTGTCGGCTCCGTTTGAGTTGGGCAGGGGCACGCGGCAGGGCTGCCCGTTATCGCCGCTCCTTTTTGCGCTTGCCTTGGAGCCCCTGGCGGAGTGGCTGCGGTGGGAACCTTCTATTCGTGGTCTCCGCTGGACCCCCGAGTATGAGGACCGCGTATCTCTATACGCTGACGATATTCTCCTGTACCTGGCTTCCCCACGTAAATCACTGATAGTACTGGTTGATGTATTGCATTCATTTGGTCGTAACTCCGGCCTTGTCATCAACTGGGCTAAATCGTGCGTGTATGTTCTCTCTGGGGAGGCTCCTATCCTTCCGCGGGGCTGTCCTATCCAGATCGCCCCGCAGGGATTTAGGTACTTGGGTGTCTTCATTACCCTGGACGCGGAGGCCCGGTATGATCGGAACTTGCTTCCCCCCCTCCAGCGCCTGAAGGAGGATGTCGCGCGTTGGCGGCGTTTGCCGCTCTCGCCGCTCGGCCGGGCGGCATTGTTTAAGATGATGTCGCTGCCGCGTTTCCTGTACGCTCTGCAGAATACAATGGACCTCGTCCCGGCGCGCTACTTCCGCGAGGTGGAGAGTTTACAACGCCGCCTGTTCTGGGACGGAAGACCGCGTATCGCCCTGGCGAAGCTGACGCTCCCGTGGTATGATGGGGGGATTGCCCTCCCGGATATTAAACGGTATTATTGGGCCTCCCAGCTGGCTGCGATTAATCACGGCCTATACGGGCCCGCCCTAAACCCGGCCTTTGAAATGGATAAGATGTTACTGCCGGGTGGTGACTATAATCGAGCGCTCTACTCCAGCTCGCTCGACGCACGTCTGACGGGCCCCACGCGTGTCATGGTACGAGTGTGGCACGCGGCTAATGTAGCGATGGGGTGGAAGAATCATTTGACCCGGGCGTCACCACTATACGCATCTGAGCAGTTGGGCTCCCTGTGGACCTCGAAGGGCTTCGAGAAGTGGGACATGATAGGCATCAGCAGGGTGGGGGATCTCTGGACGAGGGGGGGATTCAAAACGTTCGAGATGCTGCAGACGGAATTCCAGTTGCAGGACAGGGAGTACTTTCGGTATATGCAGATCCGTCATGCACTATGCTCCGCCTTCCCGGACGTCGCCTCCATCCCGGAGTACTCCCCTCTGGAGGATAGAGTGCTAGATGGACATGTACCGGAAAGCACGATCTCATTAATCTATAAAAAACTGATTAATGACCGCTTGGGATTGCTGACAACTCTTCGTGAGGCTTGGGTTGCCGATGGATTGGAGCTGGACGACGAGGACTGGGTCTCTGCGGTGGCCTCCCCGAAAGAGGTGGCCATACCGGCCCGCCTTCGCTTCGTCCAGCTCAAGATACTCCATAGGGTCTACATAACGGGGCCAAGGCTATTGCGTATGGGCTATGCTGTGGACGGGTTGTGTAAGCGTGGGTGTGGTTCTTTGGGGACCTTTCTTCATATTTTGTGGGAATGCCCTGAGGTGGAGCGATTCTGGCGTGGTGTGCATGAGGTCCTGCGGGTGGTTACGCGTGTGTCGCTACTGCCCGAAGCGAGGAGATGCCTGTTGAACGTGTGGGAACCAACCGACTACTCGGCGCCACAGACGTGGTGGGTGACTCTGGGATATATGGTGGCCAAGCGCGATATTGCTCAACTGTGGGGTTCCCAGAGGTCCCCGACTGTTTCGGCCTGGAAGGAAAATATGGACTGGTGCATGTTTCGGGAAAAGGTGGTGTATGTAGCGAGAGGTAAGCCTGGGACATGGGTGAAAGTATGGGGCCCCTGGAACGCCTACCGCGGGGGAATCTGTGCCCCGCCGTTATTGCCCGATCCATCGCCTGCCCCGTCCCCTTAGCCGGTCTAGCTCTCCGGCACCGGGCACTGAGTCCACCCAGTCCCTGTCCTGACCTTCTCCCCCCCTTGATACTCCTATGGATTGGTAGGGTCCCCCTTCTAGGGGAGCACGTGCTGCTGTTTTCGATTGTGGGTTGCCTTGTGGTTTGATTTTTTGTTGTTATTTATGTTAAAAAAGAAACCGTTATGTGGGGTCCGGATGGTGTGGCCATCAACGCTGCTAACTCCTGTACGTTTCCCTTTGCCGCAGCATGCGTTCTACGGTGTGTATCATATGCTCCTCTTGTTCGCTAGCGGCCGGCCTGAAGGTTGTAGGCCCATCTTTGTATATTCTTTGAACTTGTAATAAACGGTTTCAAAAAAAAAAAAAATGGGTACGATGGTACTGTTGGACCATGTCGAGGGGATGGATTTCTTGCTCAAGTTATTAAAAAGGTTGCAAAGTAAGGGGGCCCAGAAACAGATGTTAGATTTTATCTGGTCAATGGACAAGCCGTCAGGGCCAGGAGCCTTATTGCCGGCACTATTGTCGATGGCTTCCTCCACCTCCTATAATGTTATAGCTATAGTACTATCAGGGAAGGTATCCTCGGTTGAATCTCCAACCGCGGCATAAAGCTTAGAGAAATGATTAACCCATGAATCACCTGTGATATTGCAGTTTATCGGGGTAATGTTACTACCCAGGGCTCTCAAATCCTTTACTTCTCTCCAAAACCCTGTCGAGTCTTTTAGAACAGCAGTTTTAGTTAGATTGTCCCAGTGGCTTATTAACAACTCCTCAGATCTAGCTTTTAATGTATGTTTATATTTAAGACGTAATGATCTGACGAGGGACACATCTCGGGGTTTAGCTTCCAAGGCCCTTCTGAGCTCTCTATTAGCCCTCGAGCAATTGGTGTCAAACCATCTATGGTTGTTTATGTTGTTCTCTTTTATGGGTTTGGAGATTGCCCTTTTTATAACTGCACATAAATCGCAGAAAGACTTGATTATAGCAGTGCCGCCAAGTGTTAGGCAGTTAGCGATCAATAGAGGGTGATTCTTAATCACGTTAGCTAAAATCTCTTGGTTATCAATCCCTCTCCATATCCAGATGTAACAATGTTTGAGGCCCCAATCACATGTGGGCCTATAGGTTTTTTAATGGATTTAAGGTGAATTACTATTGGCAGGTGATCACTATATGAACTGCTAACAACCTCAGATTTGAGTAATACACTACTGAGGAGGGAGGAGGTAAACATATAGTCAATAGTTGTTGAACTACCACGGCCAATGTAGGTGGGGGCCGGTGCTTTTTCCTCAGCAATTCCACCGTGGCCCATTACATCATCTAAATCCCTACTATATAATAAGTCCAATAGTTCGGATCCTCGTCTACAAGGCGGGGATATAGAATGGATGTGAGCATTGAAATCTCCGCCTACACAAATACCATCAAATTGGCCATACTTTTCACCATTAACAATTTCATCAATAAAATTAAACAGTTCTAAAAAAATGGGATTAGGATGGTTAACGAAATCATTGTTATAAAAGTTTATAAAACAAATCTTTAACCTTGCAACATATTTCACGGCTATCAAGTGTTTGCTGACCACATTTAATTGTTCAATTTTCGCTTCCTTGGAAATTTTTGCCCAGATAGATAGACCGCCACTGGGTCGCCCCATAGCAGGAGGTGGTACAATTAGGTTATGACAGAAGAAGCCCTCCAGTAATTGAGCACAAGTGCACCAAGTTTCTTGCAACATTACCACATCAAAATTGCTTATCCAAGTAACCCATTCTTTAATTTTCATCTTTCCTGGGAGCCCAGCGATGTTCCAACTAATGATACTCAAGGTATCAATCGGTGAAATAATGGGCAAAGAAGGAAGGGCAATGGGGAGATCGGGGCATACTACATGAGGAGGTACTGATCTACCTGGGCATATCTTGTGGATACATGTGGGATTTAATTCTTCCAAAGGAACAATACTAGTAACCTCATCGGATATGTTAGAGCATATTGGTGGTAGTCAATCTAGACTTCCTAAATCAGATAGGGCGGAAAATCTATTAAATAAAGGAAAAATAGTAGGGGCCGTTTGAGGTGGTCTATGGGGAGGCCTATAAAAATAACCCAATGGAAGGAGAGTTATTGCAGTGGAGAAACTGACGTGAGTGTTATGGTTATCCATAAAAAATCTAACTGAATTTGGGTGTCTGAAGTTAATCACTATACAGTCCCCACTAATGTTTTTGTGCTGTGGACCCACCCAACTCACCCGACGGGTTGATATGATTTCATTTGAGATGTCCCATCTTGCCCCTTTATGTTTGGTCAACCAATCGATACATTTGTTGTGTAATTGAGCCCATGACTCATTTTGACCTTCTTTAAGGGCAGGGACACCTGCTAAAACTAAAACGTATGGGCTGGCTTCTGGGGGTAAGTGAAGTGGCGGCCCTTGATTATTAGTGGGTCTATTTTTTACAGGTACACCTCCACTGTTACTTGCGCCATCCATAGTAATGCCTGTCCTAACTAGTGAGGTGGCTAATGGAATGGTGGTAGCCTTGATATTTGAGCTTTGGCCGTTGCAATTCCTGTTACTTCAGAGGGGTCATAGGTTAAACCAATGTTACGTACGGGTGGGGTATTAACTAGGCTGCAGTTAGAGAAAGCATTTTTAGAAATAGTTGGGCCTTTGATGTTGCTAGACCCAAGATCAGCAGTAACGGCCGAACCCCCCTCCCTCATACCATTGCATAGTAATTCTAACTCCTTCATAAATTTCTCGCCCCGGAGAGCATCTAAACTGATAATGCCTTTCCTTTTAGTTTCCTCTTTTTTTACAAGGTTTTCAATTTTATCTAGTCTCTTAAAAATAGTATTAAATTGTTAAGCTATTTGAATTTCAACTTGTTTAAAAACGGTATCTACAATAGTTTCAATCAAGTTGCCATTGAGTTTGGGTTGGGTATTTCGGTCGAAGAACTCAGTCTGCGTACAGACAGAGTTATCAATTCCCTCAGAAGGCAATGTGAAATCCCCACAAATGCCTTTGTCCGGAGCTGGAGGCTGTGGTCTGCAGGCAGAGGCAAGGAGTCTCTCAGTGCCTTTGTCCGATAGTGATAGTGGAGGCAATAAATCCTCGGTGACAATTGGTGTTACTATTTCACAGTCTTTATCTTTATGCCACATGCTTTGTGGGGTGGGTTGATTTCTGCAGCGGCTTAGTTGTTTTCTTTTATTTACAACACTTTGGCAGGGCCTCTCTTGCGGTTTTCCCCTGCTGTTTTGTTAATAGATGGCGTTATATCTGTTACAAGTTCCAATGAAGTATCAGTGACAGGGATAGTCGCCAAACTAGTGGCTCCGGGAATGGGGGCTGATATGTCAACTTGGGCAGTTGGTTTGGTAACAATTACAGCAGGTGAGAGTGGGAGGCCATGATTCGAAGTAGCCTTTGAAGATTGAGAACATGGGGGAGTGATAGTAGATTGTCCAATGGACATCCTTCTTTCGGTGTCTGCTATCTCATTGGTGACCATAGTAAGGGTATTGGTCAGCAGTTTATCGATAGCTTGATTCCAGTGGCACAGTGAACCCAGGACCCACGTCTGGGCATACCTGGCGCACTTAGGGCGAGAAAGCAAAAGACACACAGTTGATGGACTGATTTATGCCCAGATCTCTGTACTGGGGTGAATGTATGACATTGTTCTGCATTCTGTCCACTAACTGTTGTTTTTGCATTTGTCACCCCGAGTGGGAAGGGTATGCCCAGACGTGGGTCCCGTGCTCTCCATGCCACTGGAATCAAGCTATCCTGGCCGAAGAGGGGTGAAACCCCGAAACCGGTCCTAGGAAGCTTGTTTCCGGTCAAGGGAGGACCTGGCTTGGCAGTTCGGGCTGGACTGTTCCCATGAGGCGCAGGGTCAAGACTGATTTGCATATGGCCAGGTCTAAACTGGGGTGGCATGGCGAGCAAAAGAATGATGGATTTAACCCAGATCTTTTGACTGGGGGTGAATGTTTTGATTTGTTCTGCATTCCGGCCATCAATTGTGTGTGGTGCAGATCTGACATCTTACATAACATTACAGATGGGGGTAGTAATGAAATGAAATTTAAATTTGTAGCACGCGCTAATACCCAAGGGTGTCCAAGGGCGGCGGCTCTGCATTGATGGCTAAACCCGGAGGGGATGATGGATTGGTGCAATCGGGCAATCTGTTAAAGAGTCTGGTTTTTCGGAGCTTGTGGAACGCCAAGATATTGCTTTCCGTCTTGAGAGCCAGGGGGAGCGAGTTCCAAAGTCTAGCTGTACCTGCGACAAAGCTCCCTCCCACCCCCCTCATGAGGCAGTTTGGACACAAAGGATTACCAGGTTTAAGGAGGCCGCTGAGCGGACCTGCCTCTCTGGAACATACCACCTGAGTGTGTGTAAAGTAATCGGGGCCAAGACCATGCAGTGCTTTAAACGCGACGCAGAGGGCTTTAAATTCGATTAGTCTTTTGACTAGTAACCAGTGCAGCAACAGTAGGGCTTGAGCCACTGATTGATGTCTCGGGATGGCAAGCAGCAGACGGGCTGCTGCATTTTGGAGGATCTGCATTTTATTAAGGAATTGTGATTGTTTATTAAGGAAATGCCCACTGCAGTAATCAACTTTTGACAGGATAAGTGCTGCAACCACCGCTTTTTGAAGCTCCACTGGAAAGTAGGGTAAGATTTTCCTGACAGTCTTAATCGTGTAAAAACAGGAGGAAGTGACCGCGTTAATTTGCCCCTAGAAGGATAGTTTAGTGTCAAAATAAACCCCTATGTTTTTTGCCTTGGATACTGGAGTTGTGGTTGCCAAAAGGAGGTGTCATGACCAAAAAGAAGCACCTCAGGCTTTCCTGTGTTTAGCTTCAGGTAGTTTTGAAACATCCACTGTCCAACCTCACGCATGCAGTCATGGAATCTCGATGTGGTATTGGTCAGGTCTCCTGCAAAGGATGCTACAATTTGTATGTCATCAGCATATGACACCATCTTAAAGCCAAAGGACTTTATGAGTGCGCAAAGGGGAGTGACATATAGGTTGAAAAGGGTCGGACTCAGGGAGGAGCCCTTTGGCACCCCACAAGGGAAAGTGAACAGAGGGGACCTGTGTCCACCAAGCTCCAGCAATTGTTCCCAATCACTGAGAAAGGACTTCAGTAGGTCCAAAGCTCTGCCCCTGATACCCACAGAAAAGAGTCAACTCATAAGAAGACTGTGATCAACCTCATCGAAGGCCGCCGAGATGTCCAACAGGATCATGGCTGTCTTTCCGTCTTTGTACAGGACCTCTCTAATTACCTCCGACGCGTTGATAACACCAGCTCAGTGCTGTTTGACTTCTAAAGCCAAATTGAGAGCTGTCTAGAAGTTTATTATCGTTAATAAACTGGGTTATCTCTATATTCATGGCCTTCTCCACGATCTTGGCTGGAAAAGGTAGTCGGGAGATTGGCCTGTATTCAATTCACATCTTTATTCGATTTTCTAATAAAATCATAAAAGCAAATTAAAATACATTATTTCATCAGAAAAAATGATCAGAGGCATAATGACAATATATAAATGTTAAAAAGATGAGACCAAACCAACAATCACTCCCCATGAATTTTAACACGGTAAGTTGAACCTAATTCATTAATCAAAGTGCCTGTGCAAAAACTAAATAGCAAGGATTTAAAAACATTTTCATATATCTTTTCCTTAACCTCAGCGTCAGAACAATAACATTTAAAACTGAAAAACACTCCCTGAAAAATATGTTAAGCTCAATTAATTATTCAAACTCCTTGTGCAGTAACTGGATAGCAAGAATTAAAAAATCTTTATATATTTAATTTCCATAACCTCAGGCCCGATTAGGAAGAGTAAACAAAAAATCTTAACATATAACTACTCAATTCATTAATCGATTCACATAGTGTATCGTAAAAGTGCACGACACATCAGTATATTAAAAAATCCAAGACAAT
Source organism: Triturus cristatus (assembly GCF_964204655.1). NCBI lineage: Eukaryota > Metazoa > Chordata > Amphibia > Caudata > Salamandridae > Triturus > Triturus cristatus. The sequence goes on along the minus strand of NC_140584.1, from coordinate 698,135,647 downwards.
AATATTACAGGACAGTCATGGTTTAACAAACAACATGGCTTGATTTTCTTCTAGTTAATACAGCCTTAAGAAACCTTGCTAGAACCACACATGTAAATAAATTAGGAAGTAATTGCAAGTAGAAAACAGCCGACCTACATTGATTAACATTAAAAAAAAATCATTATGGGGCAATAAAAGTTCTTTTCAGATCAGTGTATAGTTTACAAAAGAACAGAATGTGAATCGTTGATTGCTTGGACATATTGCACAGGGACAAAATATTAATTCTCTTGACCAATTGTTAACATTTGGATAGGATATCAAGCGGTGAAATATGTGTAGTCTAAAACGTGTTAAAACAAATCTATCTTGTGCATTTAAAACATTAAAAGGGTATGGTTGCATTGAGCATGTAGTCAAAACCATTTGATTATGCTGAACAGATGGTTTGACTAATTCTATGGATTGTCTCAGTTCCTCAAAGAAATTTAGACACTCTATTTTAAGTGCCTCCTCCTAATGCTATTCAGGGACTCCGGATAATCATAGAACTTCGGATGACTAATATCTGCCCAAAAATTCAATGTACTTTAGCCATGGAACGTTTAATGCAGACTCAGCGGCACAGCACTCCTTTACTAATGCACGATTACAATCCATGTGATCTGAGGTTCAGAGCTTGTGCCAAAGAAGGACTGGCTGTAACTTTATCAGGTCTGTTGGATAAGTAGAACCCAATTCAGAATGGCACACAAAGTTTGAACAACTAGAGGGCACCGCCAATAGATTTAAAAAAAAGGCGTTTTCAACCACCTGTAGTGGTTCCACATTTGCGTACCCCCACAGCTCAGAGACGTACATAGCAATGGTTGTACATTGTGCATTATATATAGTTAGCATTTCTTTTGGCTGTCTACAGCCTAATTTCCTTGCAAAATTACACACGGCCACAATAGATCGAACATATTGCATCTTTCTCGATTTGATGGCGCGTAATACAGCTCCCCTCGCAATCAAATAGAATACCCAGATACAAAAAAAGTGAGAGCTAGAGGAATGATCTCTTTCCCTATATAAATGTTGCGCATCTTAGTGGAACTTCGGCCTACTTTCATAAGGAAAGTTTTCCTGATATTAATTTTCAGCCCCAAGTTCTCCATAAAGTGCACAAAACTTTCAAGAGGTTGCTGCAGGGCCAGTGGAGTACGTGCCATGAGTACCGCGTCGTCCACATAAAGCAGGACAGGTATTGGGCGTTGTTTAATCTGTGGCAGATCCCGACATGTTGTAGCAAGAGAGTCACCTAATTTGTTAATATACAAATTAAATAAAAAAGGGGTGAGCACGCACCCTTGACAAACTCCTTTTTCAATATTAAAAGAACGAGTACATTTGCCCTTTATGCCAAAATGAACCCTGGCACGGCTTGTTGAGTATAAATATCTCAGTAAGTTAATAATGGAGTGGTCAATACCCATTGAGGTCCTAACAAACCATAGCTTGTCATGAATAACACAATCAAAAGCGGTCGACAAGTTGACAAAAAACAAAAACAAATTGCCTCTTTTAATGAGAGCATACTTGTTCATGAACAGATTTAAATTATGGCTTGTTCCATGGTCCCTATTCCTTTTCGAAATCCATACTGTAGATTCGACATAATGTTATTGCAACGCGCCCAACTTTGCAATCTACTTTGGATTATATGACCCACAACCTTGACTAGAGAATCGAGCAAGGAGATGGGTCTATAGTTGGCAGGCAGTTACAATCTCCTTTTTTAAAAATTGGTACAATATAGGACTCAGACCAAGTGGAAGGGAACTCTACACTCTGCCATAATCTGAAAACAAGGTTCAAGAGGGGGCTCCAAAACTCCACGTTGACCTGTAGCTGTTGGGATCTTTAGTGTCCAAATTAGCTTTTTTCAGCAGCGGGAGAATAGATGCCCTCTTCCATTGTAATGGGAAATACCCATCGGACATCATGCGGTTGAAGATATCTTTAAGATAGCTGGCTATGACATCAGGGGCCAAGTGGAGAACTTTAGGGGGCATGGGTCCCAGGGTGGTCCCGATCTTGTCTGACTGAGAATTGTCATGACCTGGGCATCCGAGATGGGACTGAATGAATTAAGGCTAGGGATAACAACTGCTGGATTGCCTGGATAGCTTGATCCCTCAGATGTAGTGCGGATGGGTCCCTCACTGCGCCGTCCCACCATCTGATGGGTGGAAAGAAAGAAGTCTGAGACTCCCTTAACTTTTGCCTGAAAGAAGTCTGCAAGCACATTGCAGAATTCTTGATCTACAACCGTATTTTTCTGTATGGGGAGTTTGCTCAGCTTCTGTACCATAGGGAAGAGTTCCTTTTAGGAGTTGAGGGAGGTCCTAATTTTAAAAGAAAAATTGCACTTTTTTGTGGCTAAAACTTTTGTTTTAAATTCCACGATGGCTTTTATATAGGTGATCTTGTCGTCATGGTCATAATCTGTGCGCTATTTTCTTTCCAGCCTTCGACAGGCTTGCTTCTGACATCTGAGATTACCGTGAAAAACCATGACTCAGAGGGGGAGGTCCTTTTATTGGTTATAATTTTTGAAGGTGCCATTGTATTTAGGTTGTCGGTAATCCAGTTATGGTAGGTGTATACAAAACCTGTACTTTGACTACATCTTGTTAGCAGAGAGGGTGACTTTAGTCCTGATGAATGCCACTGACATCTCCCTAGAGGGCTGAAATGGGCAGCAACATGTCCATCCGTGTTTGTGGGTGGAATTATGCCCCACCTTTGTATTCTGCCACTGGGGATCAAATAAAATTCATAAACACACCCATTAGGTAGTTTTATACGACATATACTCTTTCTTTCCCCTCTGTACTCCCTCATACCCTTACAGACCATACGAGTGGCATAGCTAATAATTTATCTTTAATTCCCCCTAAACTCCCCAATAGACATAAAGGTAGTAGCTTGCATCTATTCTACTTGAGAGGTGCCAGGAGGGGCCCGATGATGAAGCATGCCACTCAGATGATAACCCTTCCTTCATTTTGCCATTATCCACACAATTCAAGCAGACGGTTCTTTTGTGGTATTTCATAGTTATTGAGAGGCTGTACTGACTGCCGGTAATCCTCCGATCCCTGATTATTTGATGATTTCTTTTGTTATTTTATTGCACCACCACCTGCCTGCTACAGACTGCCCAGCAGCACATCTGCCTTTTCCCTGCCAAATTTACTAAACTTGAAGCAGTGGTGCTGCCGGTACAATCCTGAAAGGCTAAATTCAGCCACGGAGCTGGCATCAATAGCCGGAGCCAGCCAGAGAAGGTGGGTACATGTATGAAGCCTTTCCCTGCCATCAGCACCCGCTACAGACAACGCTGCGGTAAGAGCAGCGATCATGGGCATGCACAGAACTTCATGGGAAGCGGAAGATGTGCCCCGGGTAGTCACCAGCCGCTACTGCACAAGCCAGACAGTGCCACCAGCCAAGAGGGTCCTGAACACAACATGAGCAGGAATGCAGCTGACTCCTGTTCTAGCACAGCATCCCCACTCCCTGGCACTCTTGTACCAAAAAACTACTTTCAAAGAAAGCAAATAAGGAAAAGAGCTGGAGTAAATGCAGTCACATTTTTTTGTGAAATTAGTCAACATGGCTGAGGACTAGCACAGTGCACAAGCACAGCCCAATGTATTTCCGCACCCATGCTCCCGCCCCAAGGAGTAACGGCACATACATCCATGACAGCTCTGCCTTCATTCCACAATTTTCTACCCAAGTTTTTATAATTTTGCAAATCCCCAGCACTCGTAATTATTACACTTTCAAAACGTTTCATTCGTGTAAGTTAGGAACAAACATTAGCATCAATAAATCATGTGCGAAGTTTCTCTTCTTGGTTCTTTATTTCCAAGTGGAGCATCCTAGTCACAGCCAACACGTGTTTCGTCGTGTCGGGACAGTAATCCCACGACTTCCTCAAGGCTGTGCAGATAAAACAACAATGAATGCCACATGGCATTACAAGCTTCCAAAAGAGAGGGGTCATTCAACAATATTGTACATTCATTAAAAGCCGATAAAGAAGCAAGTCGAGAAAGGTATACATTGTAAGTCATAGATGTCTTGATTAAAAGATTGTGAAGAATAGTGAAGCAATCTACAAGACATATAAATAAGAATTCGTTATACTCCGAAATGGAGAAATTAACAGTTGCAGGTATTTACAAGTAGTAATTTTAAAGAAACGTGTAAAACGTGAATTGAGATCAACAATAAGTAAGTACCTAGTATGGATGAGGACCAAAAGGGATGGAGAGAGAAGGAAATGGACGTGAGAGAAAACGTGACCTAATCCCGCCTATTAAGATACTGAGTTATCGTGTTCAGTGAGACTGAAAAGTCGTGGTGAGTGACAAAACAGCATGCCAACCATAGTGGATCCACTCAAAACGAGGCCAATATCCAAACATATTTACCTATTTTCTATCCAATAAGATCTCTATTGTAAGAAAACACAATGTAGGGACACAATATGTTAATGTTCTTGTCCACGAGGTGTTGTAAAATCTCTTTCAATAAATATACACAAATCCAACCTACTTAATATGTGGTTAAAATTCCAGACCACATGGGGGTCAAATCCAGGATGGGGACAGTCAAATTCTAAGTTCTTGTAGTCAACGTGGCGTGCGTGTAGCGCTGAGCTGTAAGTAAGAAATGTGGCAATAAGTAAAAATAGATAGTGATGTACTACCAGGTGGAAAAGTGGCCACCTACTATTCTTACAATTGAACCGGCTAGGTTCCGGGAACTATTTCACAAGACTATCGTTAAATCTCATAGTTAATGAGATTTAAAATCGTTCAGCTAACATGAACTCGAAGTGCTATTGGGTCCCGACTCTACCAATGTATCCTATATTCACTGGTTACAGACATGGTTAACCGTATCCCTAATACGATCGACGTTAACCCTATTACGCGCTGACAGTGAACTAACTTACCCAACTTTCCAGTCGGTAATTCGTTATCTTTGTCCTCCCATCCAAACGTTACAATGGAGCCGAGTACAGCTGTCCGTGATTCAAAATCTCTCTAATGCGGCGAGCCAACGCAACCAATATACTTCCGGGTGGCGTGCAAGGTCGTACGTCATGACCATAGAAATAGAAATAAGACTATCTGGAGTCTTGTAGTCTTAGTAAATATAACTCCGTGAATATCTTTCAAAGGGGATACTAGGTCACCATAAACTAAAATTGAAGTTTTAAGCTATACTGTGTGTTAGGAATTCCAAGTATGTTTGAACTGTGTTAACATCATGGGATCTCTGTGCCATGTTCACGATGCGATCTAGTGTCCCTATGCATCGTCTCAGATTGACACAGCAAAAATAATGCAGAGGCAGCCGAATTTGTGCGTGTCATAAATAAACTGGTCTGTAAGTACGAAGGACAGCATGCTTAATGTCCTTCGTGTTTCTGATAGGTCAAAACGAACCGAATAGGATGAGTCTACGAGTGAGAAGACAGCATTAGGTGACACACTCATTCATGTGATATTAAGTTCACTTTAGTATGCCATCTGTGTGTCCTCCATTCTCTCCATCTATTATGGTCTTACATGCAAGGTATCCTGGTTTCTGACTGTACAAACAGGTTAAATACTCCAAAAGGTTATACATACCTTAAGACATAAACATCATATAGCAGACTATGATTAGCCTATATGATTCATTCACCTTTCTTTACCAAAAATTGTGATCAATATGTCCATCAATATACATAGTGAGTTATATTCCCATTTGGTCATAATAACTGGTACATTATGTCTATGTGTGAAACACATGGAAATGAACATGAGTGGACACGCATATTATCTGCCCAGGAAGTAATGTAGCTCATGATCAATGTTTAAACCACATTCCGTGCTCCTCAATTTTAAAATCCATAATGCTTCTTTGCGTCTAAGTGTCAGTTCTCGGTTTCCACCTCTTGGGTGTCTGGGTATATGGTCAATGCCATAGAATTCAAAACTCCTATTGGCTTTTTGTTCTGAGCAGATAGATATATGTGCTGCTATGGGATATCTCATATCCCCATTTTTAACAGCTCGTATATGTTCCCCAATTCTGTTTCTTAAGGGTCTGATAGTGCTGCCAATGTATCTTTTCCCACATTTACATTTTATGGCATAGATCACAAATTTGGTTAGGCACGTAATGTTGTGTCTGATTTTATATGTTTTCCCACCCGGACCCTGGAATTCAGTAATTCTGGGAAGCGCCCATTTGCACGCCATGCAATGACTGCAACCAGAAAAGCCGATAGAGTGTTGTGACAGCCAATTGTCCACACACTTTGGTGCTGGGTAGCTGGGGCTCAAAATATTCCTCAGTGTAAAGCCTCGTCTGTAGGTGATATCTGGTTTATCTGTGATCACTTCATTTAGGGATTTGTCTGCCTTCAGTAGGTACCAGTGTTTGTTGAGGCTTCTTCTGAGAATCCCCGACCAGTTACTGAAACTGGTGACCAAGCGTATTTTGTTATCGTCTTTATTGGCCACTGAGCGTACTTTCAAAGTATCTATTCTTGTAACTGTTTCTATTCTCTTCTCCGCTCTTCTTAAGGTCTCATGATCGTAGCCTCTATTCTTAAATCTAGTTATGGTTTTCCTTTTGTGTAATTCAAAGTCAATATCTGTGCTGCAATTCCGTCTCACTCTCACCAATTCACCATAGGGGATAGATCTAATTTGGTGTGGTGGGTGTGAACTGGATGCGTGGAGTAAAGAATTGCAGGCTGTTTGTTTTCTGAACAATCTGCTTTGTAAACATTTGTTTTCTACATAAAACTCCACGTCTAGAAATGAGATCTTGTCTCTGCTTTGTTCAGTTGTAAACTGAATGTTAAATTCATTTGAATTAAGATGTCCGATAAAGTCATTGAGTTTGGTTTGGGATCCTGTCCATATCATAAAACAATCGTCTATGTATCTCCCCCAGTACAAAATTGAGTCATTCCATTGTGTGCCCGATGGGCCCCAGATCCTCGTCGCCTCAAACCATCCCATAAAGAGATTGGCATTTGACGGTGAAAATCTGGAACCCATTGCCACACCCTGTTTCTGTCTGTACCATTTGTCTTGAAAAAGAAATACATTATTGTCCAGTAATATTCCAACCATTTCCATTAACATTTCGGTGTGTTCCCAAGTGTTTGCTGATCTGTTATTGAGCATTCTTCTGACGGCCATCATCCCTCCCTCCTCTTGATGCTGGTGTATAAAGCCGTGACATCAAGGGTCACCATAATCATATCCTCTTCCCAGCTGACATCTGCTAGAGTGCTGAGGATATGTTTGGTGTCTCTGATGTAAGACGGGAGATTGACCACCATGGGTTTAAGAAATGTGTCCACGTATTCGGACAATCGCTCAGTGGGACCCCCAATGCCCGATATAATGGGTCTACCTGGGGGAAATAGTGCAGTCTTATGAATCTTAGGTAGTGTATATAAGCATGGGAATCTTGGCCTGTCTACCTTTAAAAATGTCAATTCATTCTCATCAATTAGGCCCTGTCCATGCCAGCGTTTCAGATGGGTGTTAATGTGGTCCGTAAGGGTCCAAATGGGGTTGATATGTAGGAGCTCATAGCATTCTGAATCTGCTAGTTGTGAGTAAATTTCCTTATTATAGTCTCTACTACGCATGATTACCATGTTGCCACCCTTGTCGGCCTCGCGTATAGTGATGTCGTTGTTATTACTCAGATCCTTAAGTGCAGTTCGTTCATTGAAAGATAAATTATCTGTTCTGAAATTGGATACAGTGTTCCTGTCTTCATGTTTTTCTAAATCTGCCAGAACCAATCTGTGAAAGACATCTACATTGTTACCAGTAATCAAAGTCGGTGTCCATTTGGACTTCTCCTTTAAACTACTGGAGATATTGTAATCCGTAGTAATCTCCAAATCTCTCATAATAGAATCTGTAGTGATCAGTTCATCCTCACTATTAGTTATGGATAACAACAATCTGGTGTCTAGAATATCTTGTATTGAATTTTCATTCAATGTGGACATACCCAATTGTTTGTTCATGCTTTTATTAACAACATCGGTAGAACCAAAATGTTTCTTTAATTTCATACGCCTGACAAACTTGAACAGGTCAATCTTTACATCACATATATTCCCCACATTTTTAGGACAGAAATTCATTCCTTTAGTTAGTACTGACACGGCATCGTCTGAAAGTTGTAGGTCAGTCATATTTATTATGTTTATATTGTCTACTTCCTCCGGTCCCAAGACCTGGTCCTGACACCCGGTATTTCTTCTGCCCTTACTTCCTCTCTGGCCCCTCCTGGTTTTTCTCCTTGTTGGGGTCGCTTGTATTCCTTGTTGCCTCTCTTGATCCTGGCCACTTCCAATAAAAAACTATTACCAGTGTTGGGTGCATTGGTATCGTCTTCTACCTCACTGCCACTAGTGTGTGTCGTGTTAAGAGAAGTAGAACTCGAGCCTAATGAGGTACTACCGGTTTGAGTCTGTGGTTTGGTATGCGGTATTAAATGGTCATACTTTTTTGCAAAAGTAAAGACTCGGCCTTCGCAATAGTCACGCTCGTCTCTTCTTAGTTTGCGCGCCTTTCTTATCTTTATGTCCGAGACGTGGTGTTCAATTATCTCATTTAGGATGGCATAGTTCTTAAAAGTGCCTTCCGGTATATTCAGGTCTTTAATTTCTGATTCTAAAGTGTCTATGTCTTTCTGGAGCTGCATAACCTTTCTCTCGCAGTTTTCTATCAGGATACCCATGAGTTTGTTTGAGTTGCTACTCAGTTCTTTTTCCCATTCACTTAATAGGTCTGCTTCAAGATCCTCGTATGTAGGGAGGATTTGTGATCTTAAACCCCTTGGAATTCGTTTTAACTTGATATACTGTTTCAAGGTGGCAGCATCCCACCACCGTGACGGTTCGTTTTTCTTTAGTTTTTCTAGTCTAATAAATTTCTCCCTTAGACCTTCTTTTCTAGCACTCTGTTGCCCCTGTAAAAGTGTATTCAGGGGTGCATTCTTAGCAATATTACTGAAGAGGTCTTCAGCTTCCTTATCCCTAGATGTCATTGTGTCCCTTGAGCTGCCACCTATTAATAACAATTAATCAAAATTTGTGGTATGGGTCATAGGTATGTTGGCGCTTCAAAGGAAATTCACATACATATGTTAATATTCATTTATATGACGGTGCTGTAAGGTGTAGAGAAACCACCAACTCTACAAAGGAGAGCAAGAGCTCAACGTAACAATTTTGCAAATCCCCAGCACTCGTAATTATTACACTTTCAAAACGTTTCATTCGTGTGAGTTAGGAACAAACATTAGCATCAATAAATCATGTGCGAAGTTTCTCTTCTTGGTTCTTTATTTCCAAGTGGAGCATCCTAGTCACAGCCAACACGTGTTTCGTCGTGTCGGGACAGTAATCCCACGACTTCCTCAAGGCTGTGCAGATAAAACAACAATGAATGCCACATGGCATTACAAGCTTCCAAAAGAGAAGGGTCATTCAACAATATTGTACATTCATTAAAAGCCGATAAAGAAGCAAGTCGAGAAAGGTATATATTGTAAGTCATAGATGTCTTGATTAAAAGATTGTGAAGAATAGTGAAGCAATCTACAAGACATATAAATAAGAATTCGTTATACTCCGAAATGGAGAAATTAACAGTTGCAGGTATTTACAAGTAGTAATTTTAAAGAAACGTGTAAAACGTGAATTGAGATCAACAATAAGTAAGTACCTAGTATGGATGAGGACCAAAAGGGATGGAGAGAGAAGGAAATGGACGTGAGAGAAAACGTGACCTAATCCCGCCTATTAAGATACTGAGTTATCGTGTTCAGTGAGACTGAAAAGTCGTGGTGAGTGACAAAACAGCATGCCAACCATAGTGGATCCACTCAAAACGAGGCCAATATCCAAACATATTTACCTATTTTCTATCCAATAAGATCTCTATTGTAAGAAAACACAATGTAGGGACACAATATGTTAATGTTCTTGTCCACGAGGTGTTGTAAAATCTCTTCCAATAAAAAACTATTACCAGTGTTGGGTGCAAATCTCTTTCAATAAATATACACAAATCCCGTCTTACATCAGAGACACCAAACATATCCTCAGCACTCTAGCAGATTTCAGCTGGGAAGAGGATATGATTATGGTGACCCTTGATGTCACGGCTTTATACACCAGCATCAAGAGGGAGGGAGGGATGATGGCCGTCAGAAGAATGCTCAATAACAGATCAGCAAACACTTGGGAACACACCGAAATGTTAATGGAAATGGTTGGAATATTACTGGACAATAATGTATTTCTTTTTCAAGACAAATGGTACAGACAGAAACAGGGTGTGGCAATGGGTTCCAGATTTTCACCGTCATATGCCAATCTCTTTATGGGATGGTTTGAGGCGACGAGCATCTGGGGCCCATCGGGCACACAATGGAATGACTCAATTTTGTACTGGGGGAGATACATAGACGATTGTTGTATGATATGGACAGGATCCCAAACCAAACTCAATTACTTTATCGGACATCTTAATTCAAATGAATTTAACATTCAGTTTACAACTGAACAAAGCAGAGACAAGATCTCATTTCTAGACGTGGAGTTTTATGTAGAAAACAAATGTTTACAAAGCAGATTGTTCAGAAAACAAACAGCCTGCAATTCTTTACTCCACGCATCCAGTTCACACCCACCACACCAAATTGGATCTATCCCCTATGGTGAATTGGTGAGAGTGAGACGGAATTGCAGCACAGATATTGACTTTGAATTACACAAAAGGAAAACCATAACTAGATTTAAGAATAGAGGCTACGATCATGAGACCTTAAGAAGAGCGGAGAAGAGAATAGAAACAGTTACAAGAATAGATACTTTGAAAGTACGCTCAGTGGCCAATAAAGACGATAACAAAATACGCTTGGTCACCAGTTTCAGTAACTGGTCGGGGATTCTCAGAAGAAGCCTCAACAAACACTGGTACCTACTGAAGGCAGACAAATCCCTAAATGAAGTGATCACAGATAAACCAGATATCACCTACAGACGAGGCTTTACACTGAGGAATATTTTGAGCCCCAGCTACCCAGCACCAAAGTGTGTGGACAATTGGCTGTCACAACACTCTATCGGCTTTTCTGGTTGCAGTCATTGCATGGCGTGCAAATGGGCGCTTCCCAGAATTACTGAATTCCAGGGTCCGGGTGGGAAAACATATAAAATCAGACACAACATTACGTGCCTAACCAAATTTGTGATCTATGCCATAAAATGTAAATGTGGGAAAAGATACATTGGCAGCACTATCAGACCCTTAAGAAACAGAATTGGGGAACATATACGAGCTGTTAAAAATGGGGATATGAGATATCCCATAGCAGCACATATATCTATCTGCTCAGAACAAACAGCCAATAGGAGTTTTGAATTCTATGGCATTGACCATATACCCAGACACCCAAGAGGTGGAAACCGAGAACTGACACTTAGACGCAAAGAAGCATTATGGATTTTAAAATTGAGGAGCACGGAATGTGGTTTAAACATTGATCATGAGCTACATTACTTCCTGGGCAGATAATATGCGTGTCCACTCATGTTCATTTCCATGTGTTTCACACATAGACATAATGTACCAGTTATTATGACCAAATGGGAATATAACTCACTATGTATATTGATGGACATATTGATCACAATTTTTGGTAAAGAAAGGTGAATGAATCATATAGGCTAATCATAGTCTGCTATATGATGTTTATGTCTTAAGGTATGTATAACCTTTTGGAGTATTTAACCTGTTTGTACAGTCAGAAACCAGGATACCTTGCATGTAAGACCATAATAAATGGAGAGAATGGAGGACACACAGATGGCATACTAAAGTCAACTTAATATCACATGAATGAGTGTGTCACCTAATGCTGTCTTCTCACTCGTAGACTCATCTTATTCGGTTCGTTTTGACCTATCAGAAACACGAAGGACATTAAGCATGCTGTCCTTCGTACTTACAGACCAGTTTATTTATGACACGCACAAATTCGGCTGCCTCTGCATTATTTTTGCTGTGTCAATCTGAGACGATGCATAGGGACACTAGATCGCATCGTGAACATGGCACAGAGATCCCATGATGTTAACACAGTTCAAACATACTTGGAATTCCTAACACACAGTATAGCTTAAAACTTCAATTTTAGTTTATGGTGACCTAGTATCCCCTTTGAAAGATATTCACGGAGTTATATTTACTAAGACTACATGACTCCAGATAGTCTTATTTCTATTTCTATGGTCATGACGTACGACCTTGCACGCCACCCGGAAGTATATTGGTTGCGTTGGCTCGCCGCATTAGAGAGATTTTGAATCACGGACAGCTGTACTCGGCTCCATTGTAACGTTTGGATGGGAGGACAAAGATAACGAATTACCGACTGGAAAGTTGGGTAAGTTAGTTCACTGTCAGCGCGTAATAGGGTTAACGTCGATCGTATTAGGGATACGGTTAACCATGTCTGTAACCAGTGAATATAGGATACATTGGTAGAGTCGGGACCCAATAGCACTTCGAGTTCATGTTAGCTGAACGATTTTAAATCTCATTAACTATGAGATTTAACGATAGTCTTGTGAAATAGTTCCCGGAACCTAGCCGGTTCAATTGTAAAAATAGTAGGTGGCCACTTTTCCACCTGGTAGTACATCACTATCTATTTTTACTTATTGCCACATTTCTTACTTACAGCTCAGCGCTACACGCACGCCACGTTGACTACAAGAACTTAGAATTTGACTGTCCCCATCCTGGATTTGACCCCCATGTGGTCTGGAATTTTAACCACATATTAAGTAGGTCGGATTTGTGTATATTTATTGAAAGAGATTTTACAACACCTCGTGGACAAGAACATTAACATATTGTGTCCCTACATTGTGTTTTCTTACAATAGAGATCTTATTGGATAGAAAATAGGTAAATATGTTTGGATATTGGCCTCGTTTTGAGTGGATCCACTATGGTTGGCATGCTGTTTTGTCACTCACCACGACTTTTCAGTCTCACTGAACACGATAACTCAGTATCTTAATAGGCGGGATTAGGTCACGTTTTCTCTCACGTCCATTTCCTTCTCTCTCCATCCCTTTTGGTCCTCATCCATACTAGGTACTTACTTATTGTTGATCTCAATTCACGTTTTACACGTTTCTTTAAAATTACTACTTGTAAATACCTGCAACTGTTAATTTCTCCATTTCGGAGTATAACGAATTCTTATTTATATGTCTTGTAGATTGCTTCACTATTCTTCACAATCTTTTAATCAAGACATCTATGACTTGCAATGTATACCTTTCTCGACTTGCTTCTTTATCGGCTTTTAATGAATGTACAATATTGTTGAATGACCCCTCTCTTTTGGAAGCTTGTAATGCCATGTGGCATTCATTGTTGTTTTATCTGCACAGCCTTGAGGAAGTCGTGGGATTACTGTCCCGACACGACGAAACACGTGTTGGCTGTGACTAGGATGCTCCACTTGGAAATAAAGAACCAAGAAGAGAAACTTCGCACATGATTTATTGATGCTAATGTTTGTTCCTAACTTACACGAATGAAACGTTTTGAAAGTGTAATAATTACGAGTGCTGGGGATTTGCAAAATTGTTACGTTGAGCTCTTGCTCTCCTTTGTAGAGTTGGTGGTTTCTCTACACCTTACAGCACCGTCATATAAATGAATATTAACATATGTATGTGAATTTCCTTTGAAGCGCCAACATACCTATGACCCATACCCCAAGTTTTTATAATATTGGATTAGCACAGTGCCATCTACCCAAAGTTAGAAAAGCGACAAAAACTCTGCTAGAAAAACATACACTTAAGGTGAACAATTTTAGAGTGCTCCATATAAAGGAGCTGATCTTTACCTGAAGCTTGGGAATTACATAGGGTTGCTTACTTCATATCTGCTTTGTTAAATTCATGTGGCATCCTAACCTTGAAAGGACAATATAAATATATTCTAAATCCACAGTTTCCGGTTATGAAATGGAGGGCTGTCACGGACGGTTCGAGGTAGAATACCGGTAATCCTTCAAATTACGCCAACTCACAGCGTGTCGCTGCTCATACGTGCTCACCGGTAACTTTCGCGTCGGTCAGACTCCAACGCGTATTCCCGCATATGCTTCGGTCATTGCATCGAATGTCCCAATACCGGTGTCACAGCCATAGGGGGGCAGCCCAATTTCAATTAAATCCTCAATCCACAGTTTCCGGTTATGAAATGGAGGGCTGTCACGGGCGGTCCGAGGTAGGATACCGGTAATCCTTAATTTACTCTCCACAAATCCCCGTCGTTCCAGGAAACACTAGGACACCCAAATTGCTGCAGTTACTTTAATAGCAGGGTAAAAAATGACACGTTTCTGCTTTACGCCTTGATCACGCTCGCAAACATACAAATTTGCCATGATTAAATACACCTCATCGTCCTCATTAAAGGACGGGCTCACCCACACAAGTGCCTATACATAATAGCAACTGTCGCGGCCATATTTAAATGTCAAAAATATAATTGATTGTATCATATACATCGACCAAGTTTCGTTGGATATAAATTATTAAACCACATCTTGTGAATTCATAATTATATACAAAATAAATGTAAATAATCAGCTTATTTACTGCCATCATCAGCAATATTAATGATGGTCACGGAACGCCAGATAATGTTTTTCAAAATCTCATAGACTAAAATAAGTCTATTGCATCGTTCTCCATAACCGTGCTCCTTTCTATTTACTGGAAAGTACGTATTTTACAGATTTCATACCTGACGCCCCACCCCTCCGGGTGTGCTGGCTGGCGCGTTAGTTAGCATGTACCAGTGACGTAGGTTCTTGTCCGTCACCGATGATCAATAAAGATCTAATATTCAAATATTACTGCGTGAGCCAATTGTGCCCTAGTGGGCTTACTCACCCATCAGCTATAGTTGATAAAGAATTGTCAACAGCAATTCTGCACCAATTCTGCCCAAGTGGGCTTAATGATACAGCAATACAATGTATTCCAAACATCTGCCCAAATGGGCAAACTTGATAAACACAATTCAGGTTTAAGAGCTAATATCGACATTAATGGAGAACAAAACATCTAGTCCCAATGAACAAAGGCGTCCATGTATAATCCATGTGGTGATTTCCATCAATCCAACGTTTCTTCTCAGATTACAAAATATTTCCACAGTTGCAAAAAGAAGTGCCCCAACCTATAATAAAAATGTATTAAAATTATCAATGAAACAAACTGTTGTACAGACAAAATCCTCTATATACTTAATCGTGCAAATGGATTGCCAGTTCTTCGCTTAACCCCTTCGCCGTGGCACGAATTCCGCCGCGGCGCTGGGGGGGTGCGGGGTGAGCACGGCGCTGCCATGCTCATGACAGAACCACGCCGTCATGAGTCACGGGCGAGCTGTGCTCATGACGGCGTGGTTCCGTCATGACTCCGCCCACTTGCATTGATCGCCCGCACGGGCGGGGAATCAGTGCCGCGTGGGCGGAGCGGCCGCCAACGGCCGCAGAATGACGGACCCACTCCGTCATGAGCACACGGCGCCAGTGGCTCATGACGGAGTGGTTCTGTCATGAGCAGGGAACGGGTTAAATTTAACCCCTTAGGTGCCAGACTTTCCAAATCAATAATGTATCGCAATTCCAGTTTTCTCGAGGACAACTCTCTATTGCCACCTCTTACACCCAGATTCACATTGTCGATAACCTCCATTCGAACCAACGTGTCATCCTGCATGTGGTTCTCATGAAAGTGGCGAGCTATGGGGTACTGTCTGTTATTATTCCTTATGGCACGAAGGTGCTCCAACACCCGCTTTTTAGCTGGTGTTTGGTGCTGCCCATGTACCATTTGTTACATGGGAACATCAAAACATATACACAGTGAGTTGTGTTGCATGTTAGATTCTTCTTGATTATAAACTCTCTCTTGGAGTTAGGTACCAACAATTTATCATAGTCAATACTTCCTCTACATGCCTTACAGTTCCGGCAACATCTAAAGCCAGGTGTACCCCTAGACTTGCCTATATCCTGTTCTGTGACATGATTGTGACTCAACTCATCTCTCAATGATCGACCTTTTCTAAATGTGATCTGTGGATTACTGACCACATTTTTCTTAAGATGATCATCGGTAAGTAATACATGCCAATGCTTTTTGAAAATTCTGCGTACCTCGTTCGCCTGTCCTGAGAATGTTGTAATGAACCTGATACATTCACTACACTCCTCTTTCTTAGAGTATAGTAATTCATTTCTGGACTTCTTCTCTAATCTAGAAACTGCCTCATGAATGGTCTTCTTACTGTAACCCCTATCCTTGAACCTCTGACACATGATTGTCTCTTCACACTTGTAGGCAATATCAGTGCTACAATTCCTCTTTGCGCGCAACAACTCCCCATAGGGGATGCTGTGCACCAAGTTACGAGGATGGCTGCTGCTGGCATTGAGAATACTATTCCCTGCAGTTCCTTTCCGAAATAATTTGGTCGTCAAGTTGCTATCTTTGACTTCCAAAAGGACATCAAGGAATTCCATTGATTTTTTACTGAGATGTTCAGTAAACTTCAGATTGAGCCTATTTGCATTCAATTTATCAATGAAAGCTCTAACTGATTCCTCATCGGCACACCAGATGAAGAAAATATCATCGATATAGCGCAGCCACAGGGCCACATTGTTGAATTCCGCCATCTGTGCGACAACCTACTCCTTCCACCAGCCCATGAATACATTCGCATAGCTGGGGGCGAAGCAGGTTCCCATGGCTGTGCCCTGTGACTGCCTATATACGGTGTCATCAAAGATAAAGAAATTATTCGTTAAACAGATCTCAATTATCTGTGAATGATGAAATAGTAAGATAGATCTAGTCTTGAAGAAGTGTTGAATGGCTTGAAGTCCTAGATTATGTTCGATGCTTGTATAGAGACTGCTTACATCAAGGGAGACTAGAGTGTAATCACTCTCCCAGTGTATTCCATCGATTATCGTCAAAAAATGTGTTGTGTCCCTAAGGTAGGAGGGTAATGCCACTACATACGATCTCAGGTAGTAATCAATGAATCTGGATGTATTTTCCAATAGTGAACCTATTGAGGAGGCTATAGGTCTCCCTGGAGGCTTGCAGATATCCTTATGTAGCTTCGGAAGTAAATAAAGAATGGGAACCTTCGGATGTGCACAATACAATTGTACTCCTCCCATTCCATCAACCCTCTTTCTCTCCACTCGGTCAATGCCTCTTAATACATAGTATTAGATTTTAATACTTCGGCCATATCCGACTTACAATAACACTTGTCATCACTGAGTTGTCTCAGACCTTCTGCCAAATATTTCTGTTTGTCTAAGACAACAACATGTCCCCTTTTATCCGATTGACGGATTACAATGCTTTTATCTGCTTTTAAGTTATCAATAGCAGTGATTTGTTCAACTGTTAGGTTTTTCTTGTTACATGGAATCTTTCTATACCTTATTTTGTGTAGGTCATGTAACACTCCCTTCTCAAATACATCAATTGCCTCACATTGTATATTGGGGAGAAACACAGATTTGGGTTTAAATTTACTCCCAGGATTACCTCCTAGATCCTCACCCCAAGCTTCCCAGTCAGGTGTCAAATTGTTTTCATACGTTTCATCACCTGCCATGGTATTCAATGCATGTAACATTTCAATATCAGCCATATCAAGATTACTCACTCTGTCCCTGCTAGTTCCAGTCATCTGTCTCTGTGGTTTGGTATTGAACCACTTTTTCAACTTTAGCTTTCTTGAAAAAAGGATTCAATCTATTCTCGTTTGGGCATAATTCATGTTGAGGGATGAGCAGAAGGATAATCCAAGAGAAAGGGTCTCAATTTCCTCCCTGGAAAGAGACCGCTGGGAGAGGTTAACGACAGTCATGTTTTTTGTTTCCTGCCCCTTGTTTCCATTCCCACCGGGGTTTTGTCTGTGCCTCTTCCTCCTCTCCTTGGCTTGTCTGTTCCTCCTGTTTTTCCTCTGTTTCCTCGTCCCCATCCTCTCTGTGCCCCTCCTTCTTGATGAAACTCTGTCCTGTTGTGACTCATCAATTGGAACTGCAATAAAAAATTATTTGTTTTCTTTCGTGAGCCGTGTTATTTCTTGATTTATGGCTGAAGTTGATGCATCTGATAAACTTCCATCAGAGATGTCACTTTCACTTACATCTCTTGCAGCTCCAAAGCTATTGGGTAAAGTAACCATCATTCCTGTCTTTCTCTCAAATAAATGATCATACTGTTTGTGAAATGGTAATGTCCGCCCTGATTGGTAGTCCCTATAATCACGTAAAAACTTTCTTTGTTTTTTTGCAGTTATTTCTTCTTCCAATTTATACATTTTCACCATTAGATTTTTCATATGTTCCTCCAGTGCCTCTTTTGAGATGAGCTGACTGATTTCCTGTAGGATTTTATCAATTTCCAAAAGCAATTTGGCGAGATCCTTCAATGCATATTTGACCAAAACCCGCATCATGGTCATGGAGCAGGAGGAAGAATTATTGGACCATTCTTCCAACATATCAGTGTCGGGATCCTCATAGGTAGGAATGGTAAAAATACGAAGACCCCTTGGTACACGTTTGACGTCAATGTACCGTTGTAAAGATTCAGCCTCCCACCATTTTGATAGTTCTTTCCTGTGGAGCTTTTCCGGTGTATTGAATAGGGCTTGTAGGTTAATTTCCTCAGTAATACTGGATGTGGGGTTTAGCGCGTTACAGCTGGATCCCGTTTGCGCAAACAATAGTTTATCCGCAGTTTGTTTCCTACGAGCTTCTGAACCACTTGCCATGTTGGAATGTAAACGTTTCTGCAGACAATTTGTGCAGGCACTGAGACAGCGTTGTCTCTTAATGTACCACGCTCCCTTACCCCTAGGCACACACGCTTACCATGAAAGGCGCGCTTACAGAGGGAAAAGTCACCAACCACAGAGTCGGGAGAACCACTCCACCCACCTTCCAATGTGCGCTCCTTACCTCCGCATGTCAGGACCACAACCCCTCGCAGTTGCGCCAACTCACATCGTGTCTCTGCTCATACGTGCTCACCGGTAACTTTCGCGTCTGTCAGACTCCAATGCGTATTCCTGCATATGCTTCGGTCATTGCATCGAATAACCCAATACCGGTGTCACAGCCATAGGGGGTCAGCCCAATTTCAATTAATTCCTCAATCCACAGTTTCCGGTTATGAAATGGAGGGCTGTCTTAGGCGGTCTGAGGTAGGATACCGGTAATCCTTAGTTTACTACAATTGCTGTTGACAATTCTTTATCAACTATAGCTGGTACATGCTAACGAACGCGCCAGCCAGCACACCCGGAGGGGTAGGGCG
This sequence comes from Triturus cristatus, assembly GCF_964204655.1. Lineage (NCBI taxonomy): Eukaryota > Metazoa > Chordata > Amphibia > Caudata > Salamandridae > Triturus > Triturus cristatus. Next base: position 698,116,101 of record NC_140584.1, on the reverse strand, counting down.
TCAGGTATGCAAAATGTAAAATACGTGCTTTCCAGTGAATAGAAAGGAGCACGGTTATGGAGAACGATGCAATAGACTTATTTTAGTCTATGAGATTTTGAAACACATTATCTGGCGTTCCGTGACCATCATTAATATTGTTGATGATGGCGGTAAATAAGCTGATTATTTACATTTATTTTGTATATATTTAGGAATTCACAAGGTGTGGTTTAATAATTTATATCCAACGAAACTTGGTCGATGTATATGATACAATCAATTAAATCAAAAAATAAATCTGTCCTTTAATGAGGACGATGAGGTGTATTTGATCATGGCGAATTTGTATGTTTGCGAGCGTGATCAAGGCGTAATGCCGAAACGCGTCGTTTTTTACCCTGCTATTACATTAACTGCAGCAATTTGGGTGTCCAAGTGTTTCCTGGAACGACGGGGATTTGTGGAGAGTGTATATGTATATATATATATATATATAATATTCACTGTAAAAACCAAAAGTTACAGGGACGTTATAGTGACAAAATGGAATAAAAAAAACTTACAAATTCACTGAAGAAGCCAAAGGTTACAGAGACGTTATAGTTAGGCTCACGTTTCACTCATACAAAACCAGTGGAATTCAGCAGTTATAGTTAACTGAGCTAACTATAACTCGCTCCCCGCAATGCACTGCTTATGATCTCACATATTACATCACTCATGACATGGTCAGTGACATCACTGATGACATCTCAAATGGCGTCAAACAGCAAAGGTTAGTCTTCTGTGGGAACTAATGAATATCTCTTCAGCCAGTAAGCGTCTTGATTGGTCACTGGTCTAGTCTTCACTTTCAATTATGATTCAAAACCTATTCCATCAAGCTCATTCCAAATGCCTGGGCCAAAACATACTATGCAACAAAAAACAAGACAAACATCGTTTCATCATAAATATTCACAATACCCATTGGAATATAGATAAAACATGTATATATACATATATATATATTGTACATTGTGTTTGTTTTTGTTTATGTTAACTTAAAATCAAGCACATAAATATAACGGTAGCGGAAGTCATGAAACGCTCGCCAACACATGCTGAGAGTATGTATTAGGCACAAGAAAGGTATGCTACAATATCGAGTTTTAATTTAAATTACAGGTCTGCAATTGCTACCGAATATAATTTTTTTTTAACATTGCATGATGTTTTAAATGCAACAATGTGGTTAATCTGACAGTACACCTTTGTATTCAAAATGATCACGGTAACAAATCAAGTCTGTTTTCTAGCTCCGAGAAACTGACAAACACCCTTCAATCTGTTTTCACTTTCCATGATGAGGAGGTGTGTCACTCAAAAATGTATAAACACTGTTGGTTTACCATGCACTTGTACTGGTGAACAAGGAGGCTTCCTCTGAAACGCATCTAGTGACTTGGCTTACAAAAGAAATAAACACGCTGTAAAAGGATTTCTGTGGGCCTGGCATTGTTTTGCTGTGAATGGTGAAAATGATTGTTGTGGGGATATAAATATATATATATATATATCCATAAGTTAAAATAAACAAAAACAAATACAATGTAGCAACACATATATTGGATATCCCTATACCAATAGGAACCCTCTTTCTTCCAAGACAATTCTTAAGTATATAGCTGCTGTTTTTCAATATTGCTGGCAGTCCCTATTAGAGTTTGTCCTTTGTAGCAACACCCATGACGACATGTCTTATCCTCAAAATTATTCTGGGGTGTCTTTCTTAACAAGAAAACACAAATTGTATTTATATCGGACTCCTTTTCGATGAAAAAAAAATCGATGCGTTTCGGCCCTTGTGTTTGGGCCTTTTCAGGACACTGGAAGTACAGCCATCTGTAATTTAATATATGTACATAGCATTTAGTCTTCGAGGCTGTACTGCTCTTGTAACAATACAAAACAGCCCATACAACCTATCTCTAACCTATCTCTAAAATCTCTGAATGTCAGAAACATGCTTCAAAAGTATCGCAAAATTGTGTAAATTGGGGTCCCCAGAAAAACAGAAAAAAGCATGTTTTGAAGAAAAAAACTAAATACTAAAAAAAGAACCTGGTGCATGGGAAAAGATTCTCCATGGTATTGTGCCTTTGTGTCAAACCCATTGTGCGTGAATCATGCAAATGCATAAAATGTGCCCAACATCACATGGTGACCCTTCAACAGTAAGAGTCAGAAAACAGTACTCACGTAGATCATAATAAAGGTTTATTAGTTTAGTCAAGAGAGTCCATGCCTAACTATTGTCTGGCTACACAGCACCAGGTTAATACTAGTCCACTGTCTATGGGAGCACCTTTCACTGCATGTGAATCATGTCTGCGTCCGTTCTGATAATAGATCAGTATCAGCTGTAAAAATGCAAACAACAATACTAGACATCTCAAATGACATCACTGATGACATCATCCACAGAATCTCTGACGCACCCACTCACACCTCCATTTAAACTTTCATACACCCACTCCAACTTCCACACTAACATTCCTGTAGGTAATATATGTGTATATATGTGTGCACGCACACACACACACGCACACACACACACACACACACACACATATATATACACAAACACACACAATTGCTCCTACCAGGATCAAGACAGCGAGTCTGTCGAAACGTGTTACCTGGTGTAATAAACTTCACTTCGGCACTTCCTGAGAGCACGGATATTTCTTTCTTCTGTGTGATATATATATATATATATATACATATAAATATATATATATGGTTCTCTCAAACGTCCTGCCACGAAGGGAGCGCCTTCACAGCCGGTGCTCACGTCGAGATCAGGACAGCGATCTCGTGGAAAGATATCAGCCTCAAAGTCAAAGAAAGACGCGGTACTCCTCTCGGCAAAAAAGATATTTTTTAATTACAAATCGTAAACCTCCCTACGCATTTCGAACCGAAGTATATACTACCTACTGGCAGTCACTAGTAGGTAGTTATAGTTAGGACCTATGTTCCATAGGAATTTTTTTTGTTTGTTTTGCTAATAACTTTGTGCCAGTTGAAGAATCTTTACAAAATTTTCAAAACAAGTGTTCCAGTCACTTCAGCTGCTGTCTGGAAAGTTTCAGGGTGATTTGGTTAAGTTGGGGTCAGAAAAATGGGGGTTCCAAAACACGTTTTCCCCATGCAATGCCCAATAGGGATTTTACACGTGACTACAGCCCGAACTATTGAACGGAATTACACCAAACTTGGTAGAAAGCTAGATCTTGGTCCAGAAAGAGTGCTTTTTATAGGTTGGTGTAAATCTGTTCAGGAGTTGTAGAGTTAGTAAAGAAAAAAGATTTACATATCTCTAGAGAAGCAGATCCACGGTGGATATAAGTCAAACTGTGCCTTTCATCATAACCTTCCTGCCGTTTGGGTCCAACCAACTCTACATTCTAAACAACTACGTCAGGCTCGCTGAGCGAAGTAGAGGTATTCACATCAGGTCTCCCAGCGAAAAGGATCTATGCTGATATTTTTCTGATGTACTTACAATGCATATATTTTTTATTCGTATCATCAGTCCATTAGCTTTGTGATGAAACAACAGACAGCTGCATGCCAGCGACCACTCATGGCGCGGTACCACAATATAATTCTGCACTGCATGTGAACGCATCTCGATAATTTTTATATGGGCACACTTTCCTTTTGGAAGACACTATTGCTGCCTATTTTATTTTGCAGTGGCTAGACCCGACTTGTAATTGTTTTTTGTGATTAGTTAGCACACACAGTAACCTTTTTGGGGTTTAATGCATGGAATGTTGGGTTCCAAGGTGTAGTGCAGACAGTTTATTATTTTAGGGTAATGCACACATTATATTTTTATTTTTAGGTGATTTAATATAATTAACTTATAGGAAGCTATTTGTCCCAGGTCGTCACCCTGACGGTGCCAGACAACAATGCTTCCAATAGTAGCAGAAATTGTAAGGAATTGCTAATATCTTCACTGTATAGTTGAGTGTCACTTTCAGAGCCGACCCTGAAGCAGTCCACAGGTTATTGATGTGAGCCGACACAGCTCTACACAATGTATTATTACCAGTCCTACTCCAAGTAACTGCACAGAACAATGCCTTTGCATATCTGAGTGGTAGCCATGCTAAGTTTTATATGCTGAATCTAAGTATTTATGCCACACCTCGCAGGGACCTTTAAATACTTTAATTTCTGGTTGATTCCATAAACATGTAAAAAGCTAACGGTGAATTATTTAATTTGTTATAGTTCACAATTTCAGATCACACTTATAAGCATGACTGTAACATGACGAAAACAGGAACTACCATCAAACATTACGCACAATGAAATGTTATCCTGACAAACAATGCTTGTACATTTAAATCGTTTCTCCAGTATCTTAATGTTGGGCAAGTGATTTCAGCATTTCATGTTCCTTAAATCTCTGATTCTACATATAACAGAGGTCAGTGAGAAACTAACATATAACGGTGAATAATGCCACAATACATTTCAAAATCCAAGTTGGTATCATCAGACAAAGCAATCTTCTACAATGCCCTCGAGCTTTTTCTCTACACTGGATGGCCTCTTTAAAGTAAGGAAAGGCTTGCTACACGCTTCAAGGACCAGCCTCATACATTTTTTAGGGGTTACTTAATAAGGGCATCTCCCCAACCACTTTAACTGTTGTTATCATAGTTCTCTTTATTTGTATCCTCATTAAAAAAAATACGTTCCTTTTGATAACAACTTTGTTCCAAACTTCAGAGTGCGCACTTTTTTTAAAATAGCACTTACAAAACTCAAACAAGAAAATAAAATTACTCACGTTCCATAAAATAGGGTCCAGGCTCAATTCGCCAAACGATATGTCCTTTTTGGGTACCCGTCACACCCCGGTTCTTTGAATCCCAGAAATTTGCAGGAGAGTTTTCATCTGTTGAAACAAAATTGGCACTTTGAATATTATGTCTGAACGGTGGTTAGGGGTGCCTCATATAGGTCAAGGAAGGTCGCATCTAAGTCGGATTTTAAGGATAACCACTTACAATACAAATTGGATGCATTTAGATTTGCAGTATAAAAATATATCCTATATGAATATTTTGAAGATGTGACATGGAGCCAGCCCTCCTGGAACTAGGCTGGAACCCTCTTACAATAAATAAATGAATGAATATAAGTTATAGCACAAAATCATTATTGACCAAAGCATGCTCATTTAAACTAAGGTAATCCAATCCAGAATAAGAAACGTGTTGAATTGGGTGGATAGTGAGCAGATAGAATTTGGGAATGCAAATGATGCTTACTATGGTCTTTGAAGACGGGAAGAAAGTTTCATAGTATGGTTCCTATGGTATGGTGTACCTCTCCGGATTCAACAGAGAAATCTAATGCATTTTTTTGCAGGATGCATCTGTAAACGTTCATTGTTCGCAAAGATCAGCAGCTATATCCTGATGATGGTAGTTGAGATGTTTGCATGTCAGAGAAGAGGTCAATTTTGTGCAGCAAAGATGTTTTATGATATAGTGGCACACAAAATAGTCCAACACGATTGTATGGAAAACAACAGTGTCTAAATGTAGATTGACTAAGGGAACATACAGACACTAGATACATCAAACATTTACTGCACAAATCTGGTCCTACACCCAATTTATGAATAATAATGATTTGGAAACGTTGGGCCTGATTTAGATCTCGGCGGACAGGTTACTCCGTCACAACGCTGATGGATATCCTGTCAGCCGAACGATAAATCCAATAGGATGTAATGGGATTTATATTTTGGAGGACTGGATATTCATAACAGGTGTGGCGGACTAACCCATCTGCCGAGATCTAAATCAAGCTCTCTTTAGTAAGAAGATGCAGATTCCAATAGAAGCAGTAATTCAATATGGCTTCCAGTGTAAGGGGAATGCACTCACTATTCAGCAATACAAATCATAACTCTTACATAGGTGACATCAGTGAAGTGGCGGCTGGCAGATTTCACAGTGGGCATATTTAAATTTAATCTGAACCTTCATGCCAATGGTCCCCCTATATAAGGGTTAGATCCACCTACACGGAGTGGCTGCTTACAAACCTCTCGGCAACGTCAGCGAACAGAGATGCACAAATATTTCTTACACACCCTAGCGCCTCATGGGTACAGGCGCTGTTCGACTTCAGGTCCGGTAAACAGTGCTATGCGGCACATAGCAGTATTATTTTATTTCACTGCCACACTCACTCATTCACTGTAGGTGAATAACATTTTGTTACTATCTTTGTGGGTGAGTCCCAAACTTTCCTGCCTTGCAGCAAAACCTAATCCTCCGGTCAGAGCCTGCTATCACCCTGGCAACTGTAGTGGCTATGATACTGGCATCATCTGTTAACAGACCTTGGTCCAGCCGCACCCCGTGCAGGTAGGGGCCGGGTGTGAGGGGGGTTTCAACAGACAAGGGAAAATGTATTATTTTTTTATTTTTCCTATTGGTCGTCTGTCGAATCCGCCCCCCAACACGGCCCCACTGCCTCACCGCTCTTACCTGCATGGGCCGCTCCTGCCTTGTTCTAGAGGTTGGCACTGTAAGGGCAAGATGGTCTTGTAGCTGCTCTTCTTTGTGACACATGCAAGCTCTGGTGGTTTTGCAACATCACGGTTAAATCACAACACACTTATGGAATATTTCATGTATGAAAAAAGTACAAGAATTTGTTTTTTGCAATGTTTTTCTAAAAAACGGTACTTCATTAAGTGACATGTAAAATAAATAAAATGTAAGTGAATTACTTTACACATTGACAGGTCAAAATGCTTGCCATGACGTTGGTGTGAATAAACAGAGTGAATGGTGAGAAGAAATAAGAAAAAGATATAGCAAATGCTACCTGGACTCATAGAATGATGTACAGAGCATGAGCAATATGGAAGCACTCATTTTTTTTATTTCATTGGGCATAGAATCTTGTTTTTTGTTTTGTGTATAGAGAATGGGCATAGGAACCGGAGGGGGTAAAATTTATCTCGCTCCACTCTCAAGTTTTAGAAAGGGGGTAGACAGGGTTGACGTACGAAGCAGTCAGCTAGGTCTAACTAACTTTTCCTCTGGCTGCACAGTAAACTAAACAAATAGCAGTTGAGAAAGCCAGCGTACTTTGAAGTTTCTGTATTCCAAGAAATTAGAGAAAGCAAAAGACACACAAATGATGGATGGAATGCGGAAAAAATAAAAAATAAACCCCCAGTCAAAAGATCTGGGTTAAATCTATTGTTCTTTTGCCCACCATGACACCCCCGTTTATACCCAGCCATATGAAAATTTGTCTTGACCCATGCTCCTCATGGGAACAGTCTAGCCCAAAATGCCAGGCCAGGTCCTCACTGGACCAGAAACAAGCATCCTGTTTGACATTGTTCAGCATTCCGTTCATCAATTGTTCATTTTCCAATAAACAAGAGAGCACATGCTAACCAATTAAAACACAGAAAGGAAACTTTGAGAAAACAAAAGAAAACTTCAGCTTAGATGAATAGTCATTTCTGAAAAAAACTACAGCAGATCCCAAGATACTTTGTAACTATCAGCCTATTTCACTCCTCCCCTTCTATAACAATGATTTGGAGAGGGAGCTCAACAGGAAACTTTCTTCCCCTAAAGAAACTAATGCTTTATTGGAGGACTCACAATCTGATTTTTGTCCACACAACAGTAGAGAAACTGCCATGACTGCTGTTGCACATAACATCAAGTCTATCACTAACAAGGGTGGATCTGCTACCCTTGTCCACCTAGACCTATCAGCGGCCTTCGTCTCCTATCCCATTTTGGTCAGACTTCTATCAGGATCAGGCATCCATTTAAATGTCTTGAAATGACAAACTTATTTTATCTCAGACAGGATTCAGTCCGTTCTTCTGCCCACTCTCCAATCACAATCTAAATCAGTACAGTGTGTGGTCCCACAAGGATCTTCACTCAGTCTAACCCACTTTAATTTCCATATTGCTCCTTTTGCAATGGTTGTTCAATCATTTGGGTTGATTTGATTTCATATGTGGCTAACACATAAGTAACCATCTCTTTTGATCCATATATCCTAATTACTGTAGACCCTTTCACCTCTTGCATGAAAACAGTACCCAGGTAGAGGTGCCACAACCATTTAAAACTCAACAGTAAAAAATCTGAGATTTTTTTTGCCCTGGCAACCACTTTGCCACCTGGTGGTCTCAGCTCCTCACTGGCCCACCAATTCCATTCAAGACTGTTAGAATCCAAAAGTAAACCTAGATTCCAACCTATATTTTAATTCACGAGGGAAATGAATTACTTCATCTGGTTTCTTAATTCTGAAAATGTTAAGTGTTAGAAAGTGGGTCTCTAGTTTGCAGAGGTTTGCATCCTGTCCAAGTAGTGACCACAATCCTTGTCAGGTTAAGTCAGATACACAACCTACATTAATCTGTACTCGCCCTCTGGTAGCTTGGCACACAGCAGTCAGGATTAATTTAAGAGGCAATGTGTAAAGTATTTGTGCAACATGGAAATTACAGTAATGCAACGAAAACATCACAAAAAGACTCCACACCAGTTTAGACAAATAAAGAATATTTTTATAAGTAAAACAAGACAAAAACAACAAAAATCCAATAAGTAGAACTTGAGATATTCATTTTTGAAGAATAAACTACAATACAGTGCTTAAAAGCAAATAGCGCTCAGGGGTTACTTGAGGTCACACTGGACCGGGGTAAATCCAAGGTTCAGGCCGGCCGCGATGGAGGGCAATCCAGCTACAGGACCCATGCAGGTTCTGCTGAAAAACTAACCTGGATGGCGCAAGCATTGGTGTCAAAGACTCAATGCACCAGTTCTGATCCACACAGTCGAGTAGATGCGTCATCATTGAGCCTAGCAGTCGGGTACGGCATTGTCGTTGACCCTTGTAGTTGGATCCCGAGTCGTTGTTGAACCCCCTCCCTTACAATGCAGGGCTGCATCGTTGTCGATCCTTGCAGTCAGGTTCTGCATCGTTTTCAAGCTGCGCAGGAATATCCACAAAGCGGCACTGCGTCAAAGGCCACTGCCTCGGTTCTGATTGGTGCAAAGACATCACTGCATCGATTTGTTTTGTTTTTTAAACAGCTGCAGAACCAACTTTTAAGGGTTCGGACTGGATTGACACATCTTGGCAGGGCAGGATTCACAGCTGGCAGAGTCCAGCAGCTGAAGCAGAGTTGAAGGATGTCTTTGATGGCCCTGAGATTACAAAACAGGAAGCAAGCCAGCAAGCCCTTGGAGTCACTCAAGTTCTTGGAGCATGTAGCGATGCAGGTCAAGTCCTTCTCACTACCAGGCAGGAAGCAGCAGGCCAACACAGCAAAGCAGTTCAGCAGAGTGGCAGTCCCTCCTGGCAGCACAGCAGTCCTTCTTCCTGGCAGAATATCCTCAGATCCAGAAGTGTACTGAATTGGTGGTGTCAGAGGTCCAGTACTTATACCCAGTGGTGCCTTTGAAGTAGGGGAGACTTTGAAGAGGCCTTTGAAGTACATAAGGTTCCCGCCTTTTTTGCCCTGGGTCCAGACTCACTACAGGGGGTATGCAAGTGTCTGTTTCTCTCTCCCAATATAGTTCAGGAAGGAACATTAGCCTGGTAATGGGCCACCAGAATGTGAGTGTCACACCCCATCTCCCTTTCTATGAATGAATGAATGGTTTCTAAAGCACATAGCTACCTCGGCAGAGGTGTCCCGGCGCTAGCGGTGAGCTCACGAGAAGGGGATTAGGAGGGGAAAAAAAATGTTTATGTTTATGATTATGCTCGGGGTCTAGTTTTGCCTGAAGGGGGGACAGGCCATCAGGTCATCCTTGGTGCAGTACCAGGGCACCCCATAGTGAGTATAGGGGGTGAAATGCAGATAACGGGGAAGACCACATTTCTAACGAGGGTGGGAGGTTCACAGGGCTGGGGAAAGGGGATGGGTGAAAAAGTTAAAAAAGCGAGCAGAAGCAAACAGGGAAAAAAAGTACAGAATAGAAAAAGGAATGGTATGAATTATTTTCAATTTTGGAAGTATGAGTACTACTAGTAGATGCCGTATTATATCGGTAAACGTTAATGGCATACTGAATAGGCAAAAATATGGGGGGTTGATAAGATGGCTTGCTACATTAAAACCCCAAATTCCTTTTATTCAAGAAACCCATCTCAAAACCAATATACCAAAACTCTTTATCCCGGGAATGTTTTCCAGAGTCTTTTTTGCTTCGGCAGGAGTTGCGATGAGAGGGGTCACTATTTATTTTTCTAGAGAAACGGATTGGGAATTTGTTCAAGAAAAATGAGATCCCTAGGGTAGGTGGATCTGGGTTATGGTTAAAATTAATGGGAATATCTTAAATCGTATTAATTATTATGGGCCTAAAACGGATGATCCAGCCACATTATCTACAATACATAGACTTCTGATTGGGGTTCCTGGTCAAATTATTCTAGGTGGAGATTTTAATTTTATACAAGATTTGAGAACAGACACCTCAATCAAGTATAAGAAACAGTTGAAGCCCAAGACAAAGTTTTAGATGCCTTGATTCAGGATCTGCAATTAATTGATGCCTGGCGTAGGGTTAATCAGGCTGCTAGGGAATATACTTGCTTTTCGCGCCAATTTCACACCGCTTAACGTATTGACTTTGTATTGATATCACGATCTCTGGCACTTACAGCTGCAGAAATTGGGGTGAATGCTTTCTCGGATCATTCCTATGTTCAAGCTGAATTAGAAATTGGTGTAGCGAGGAGGAGGAGGTCCAGGGGGCAGATGGATCGCCTCCTTCTCCAAGATCCTCTGTGGGTCGAGAGATTCAAGGAATGGATACTAGAGTTTTTTAATACTAATGAAGGAACAGATTAAATTTTTGCAGTTTGGGGTGGGTTTAAAGCTGCAGCTTGGGGTCAAATGATTGCAGCATCAGCAGGAAAGGTGAGAAAACGTTCAGAAGAAATTGTAGAACTTCAGTTATCTCTCGAAAGCGCCTCTAGATTACGCAATTCCCCATCTCGAGGCCAGTGGGAAGTAGCAAAGAAGACGTTAAGAGATTATTTCATTCTGGAGGAAATAAATAGCTTGCATACTTATTTACAACAGGTGCATGAAGAGAGTCAAATGGTGGGGAAAATGCTAGCTTGGTCGACAAAAGCATGACAGGAGTCAGCTTGTATTTTAGAGGTAATAGACCCTAAATCTAATATAACAGCAACTGACAGCGCAGAAATTGCTCGGATCTTTGCTGAACATTATCAATAACTATACACTACTAAATATATGGTCAGCCGGGAAGCAATTCAGCAATATTTTACAGAAGTAGAATTTCCCAGCATATCTATGAATTTGATTGCGCAGGTACAAAACGTAATAGCTGCATCAGAGATTTTGGTAGTTATCAAATCCATGGCAGGGGCAAAAGCCTGTGGAGAAGACGGATTACCCATAGAATTTTATAAAATCTTTGCTAAAGAGCTGACTCCTTTTCTTAAGAAATTATTTAACTATAAACACACTGGTGGAGCGGTTCCTTCGGAGTTTAAGAGGGTGATTGTGGTCAGTTTTACGAAAAAGGGTAAAGATCCCATTAATGTGAACTCATACAGACCGATCAGCCTCTTAAACGCCGATTATAAGATCTTGATGAAGGTATGGGCACAGCGATTTACCCCTGTGGCTCAGCAAGTAATCCATGTCCAATCCAAACAGGCTTTGTCGCAGGACGAACAATGGCCTCCAATACAGGGTTTCTGATTCAAGCACTAGATTATTTAAATGTCAATAAGACACTAGCCAGCATCATGATGGTTGATGTGGAAAAAGCTTTTGATTTAGTTAATTGGGATGCTTTATTTTTGAGGCTCGAAAGGTTTGGTTTTCCGATTCAAGTTATCTCCATGTTACAAAACATTTATCAAGGGGCTCAGACGCAGCTTGTCATCAATGGCAATCAAATAGGGTTAGTGGATATTAACCGGGGGACCAGGCAAGGGTGCCCCTTATCTCCCTTATTATTCACTTTTTTCATCGAACCCCTAGCTATTAAAATACGAGCTAATATAAATATTTAAGCCCCGATTTCAGGTATGGCCAAACTAAAGCTCTTTGCAGATGACGCCATTGTATATCTCTGTCCTGAAAAGCCCAACATAGATCGGATTCTGGCCGAGTTCAGACAATTTGAACTAATTGGGGGATACAGAATGAATCCAACTAAAACAGAAACTATAATAGTGAATATGGGTGCCGAGTTTTTGCCAGAAAATTTGAAACAGCAGGCTCTTAATACTGATCCTGTACGTTACCTTGGGATATTTGTTACAGGGCAATACGGCCAGCTCGTTAAACTGAACTATGAAGCAACTAGTAATAAAATTCAGAAATTGCTGGAAAAACGGGCAAGCCTTCCGTTAACTCTGATAGGTCGAGTGGCGCTTATTAAGATGTCCATATTACCCCTTTTAATTTTTCTTTTTTCTAACATTACTATTAAGATTAATGCTAGTTATTTTAAAGGGCTTGATTCTATGATAAGATCATTTATTTGGAATAAGAAGGTTTCTAGAGTTAAACTCTCAGTTTTACAACTGGATACAAACTTCGGTGGCTTAGCATTACCTCATATTCGTACGTATTACGAGCCAGCATTTTTGGACTTGGTAGCTTGCTTACTGTCCAATACAGGACATTTAGATAATTTTTTTGTTGAAAAGATTATTCAAGAAGCGGGAACTCAGATGCCCACTTTTCTTAAAAGTTCTAAACTCCCCCAAAAAAATAGGTACAAAACGCTTCTGGATCTGTCAAGTAGATTGCAGTTTTGTTTTAAACAGAGCGGGTTTTCTGGCTTCCATACTCTAGCATTAAGTGAGTGTAAAGACCTGGGTCTTCATATTCATTCGTCTCATCTTAGAACCTGACAGGATTCTGGGATGGGGGTAGTGAGTCAGTTTTTTATTCAGGATAGAATGATCACTTGGGAAGAAGTCCAGACTAGATGTCTTGATTGTAACATGCCATTGTTTTTTGAATACTTACAAATAGTTTATTTTCTAAATAAATATAATTTAATATTAAGTTGTTCCCTTCTACGGCAGCTATCGCCCTATTTTCCGTAAATGTTGGTGGGGTAGGTAATTGGTATCGCCTGCTACGGGCCCAAAACGAATCTCCTATGGTGGGTGAGTTTCTGGAGAAAGTTGCTTAAGAAACCCAATGCTCCTTTTCCAGTCAAGAATGGCAAACAATATCCATCACAGGGAATAGGGATTTGAGAGCCGCCAATTTTAATAGAATTTATCCCGAGGTGGAAAACAGGTGTTTCCGCAGTTTTACCCCAACTGAAGGGGGATGGCGGCATATATTTTTCACCTGTCCTAAACTAGGGTTGTTTTGGGAAACAATTTTTGGGCACTTTAGTCGGGCAATTCAGAAACCTGCTCCAATAGAGGAGGCTGCACTTTTTTGTATAACAAGTCGGGGGGATACGCTGTCTAAATTTGAGGGGTACCTTTTAGCTATTTCAATGTTGTTTGCTCGCTCTTTAATTTTACAAAATTGGAAATTGCCGGACGCTCCACTTTATGAGAAATGGTTTAAAAAAATGAGGCGTACTAAAAAGTTTGAAGAAGCTTATGCTAAACGTGTGGGAGCAACTAAAAAAATTCCGCAATTTGGAAATATTTTGCGGACTGCGGAAATTACGTTTATTGACATTTTTAATGGATGATATAAGTATTATTAGTTAAAGATTAGGATTTAGATTCATAAACTTTTTGTATTATGTTTAACAAACTGAATAATGAGGTATATCAAAGGATGATTTTTTTCTAAATGTATTCAACGAGTTTAATCTGGTCATTCTTTTTATTCGTTTTCGTTACTGTATTATCTAACCATGAATTGCCTTTCCAATATGCTCTGCTCTGATCAAAAAAGAAAAAAAGGGGGATTGGGAGGGCTGGCAGTCACTGTTTGAAGAGCCAGGTCTTTAATGCTCTCCCAAATTCAGTTTTTGATTTCAACAGGCGCAGATGTAACAGGAGGGAATGCCAAAGTTTAGCGGACTGCACCACGAAGGATCTGCCACCCAGTCGTGCTTTCCGGTGTCGCAAGTTGTTGGATCTCAAGACTCGAGTTGGCTGGTATATCTGCAGCCTTTTTTGAGGGTATCTTGGTCCCAAGCCTCTGGTGGCCTTAAAGACAAGTGTCAATGCTTTAAATTCAATTCTCCTGATTATCGGAAGCCAATGAAGATGCTTCAAATGTGGAGAGATATGGTGGCACCTGGGTACCCTCTTAATTAGTCTTGCTGCGGAGTTTTGTATAACTTGCAGCCTGCGCAAAAGATATGCAGGTAACCCCAGGTATAGGCTGTTTGCATAGTCCAATTTAGACATGACCAATGCATGGACTACAGTCTTCCGACGTTCCTGCGGCAGGAAGCGAAGGAATTTCCTAATAGCCCTTATCTTCCAGAAACAGGTGGACGAGATATGTTGTATCTGGGCAGAGAAGGAGAGCTCTTTGTCTAGCCAAATTCCCAGATTTCTGGCCAAATCTTAGGGGTGTGTGTCCAGAGGCAAACCTAAGAAATGGAGTAAGATGTGGGGTCCCTGGAATTCCTACCGTGGGGATATATGTACCCCCCCCCCTTGGTGGTCACACCAAACGTAACGATGTCCCCATGACTTTGATGTTCCGGGTCTTTTTCCCTTTCGCTTTGCAGGATTGATGACTGGTCTTTTCCCTGCCCCCCCCCCCTGCCCTTCTTAACGCGAGTTACTGTGTAATGGGCTGCATTGTCGCTGTTGTCCCCCGCTCATGAGAGAGCAAGTCCCTGCTAATGGAGTTCTTCTGCCTGGTCTAAGTTTCCTTTTGTTGTTTTTATTTACAAAACAGTTAATAAGAAACCTTTCTTTAGTGCTGGGTTCAGTTGTGGGCGGCTGCAGCCGTTACGCGTGCGGTTCGCTCCTGCTCTCATGATTGCTGTATTATTGTTGTCCTAAGTTAGCGGCCGGCCCAGGCGGTTGTAGTCCCATGACTGTGAATATTTGATGTATAAATAAAGGTTTAAAAAAAAAAAAAAAAAATCTTAGGGGTGTGGGGGTGGATTCAGTTCTGACGGCCACCACAAACTGGGAGGAGGCGGAGATGCTTGGCTAAAAAACAGGACTACCGCTTTGTCCACATTTAATTTCAGGCAGTTTTTATGCATACAGCGTGTGATGTCTTTTAGGCAGGACTTGGAGTTGTAGAACGCTTCCGCTGAGTGTTCTTTAAAAGAGAAAACTAATTTTTATCTGCGGCACACCACACCTCAGAGGTTTCTGTGATTTGAGAAATGGATGAAGGGACACTTGTTGGGAGCGTTTTTCCAAAAAAGAGCGTAACCAGGATAAGGCCATGACACGCACACTGGCCTCAAGGAGTCTATAAAGCAAGATACAATGTGAGACAGTATAGAATGCTGCTGATAGGTCCAGCAGCACCAACATAGCAGAGGAACCTTGGTCCAATAACTCATAGTTTCTGACACTTCTAAAAATGCTGTCTCGGCGCTATGGCCTACTCTAAAGCCCGATTGGGACAGATGGAGGAGACCGTTGGATTCCATATAAATTGCCAGTTGTTTGTCCACAAACTTCTCCAGAATTTTAGTGGAGGCATGTAACAATGATATAGGTTTGAAGTTACAAAGAACCTCAGCATCCGCCGCTGGTTTCTTAAGAAGTGTCAGTAGGAAGGCATGTTTCCAAATCTCTGGGAAAATGCCTATCTTCAGGGAGGTGTTCCAGATCTGATTGAGTATCAGATTTACCCAGGATGCCAGCACACTAAAAAAGCGGGCAGGACAAGGGTCTCCTGGAGAGCCTGATTTACATCTCCTTAGTTCAGCAAGTGTTTCCTCAAGGGGCAATGGGACAAACTCTGACAGTGAGAAGTGAGAGCTGAAGGGCAGTGATGGTGAGAGGAGTTCCTCTTCTTGGGAAATATGTTGAGAATCTTGGTTTAGAAAAAGTCAGACAGCTTAAGGTAGAGTGTCGGAGAAGGAGGAAAGGAGCCATCCAAGGCAGTGGGGTTAGTAAAAGATTTTGTGACCTTGAAAATATCTTTGTTGGAGTTAGCTGCATTCTCTATGCAGTTGGCAACATATTCTCTCAACTTGTGGCGGTTATGCCTGTGAATTTTTTTTAGGCCTGCTTTACAGAGGCCTTTGTCAGCCTGGTTATAGGACTTTCTCCATAACCGTTCCAGCCTCTTACTGTCACTCTTCTCCCTACGTAGTTCTTCAGACAACCAAAGGGCGGAGGGTTTAGCTCTCTTCCTGACAGCTGGCTTTAGGGGTGCCACCGTCTCTAAGGCAGTTGCTACCCATGCATTGAACCCCAGAGAGACCCTGTCTGGGTCGCCTGTCAGTTGAGGCAATGACTTTAAGAGTACAGGCCCCAGTGATTCTGCGGTGGCTTTATGCCAATCCCTTGATCTTTCAGCATTAGGCCACTGTTCTGCGGGCATTACCTCAAGGCTAAAGGTAAATGGAACTAATGCGTGGTCAGACCACGTCAGACCTAGGGGGGCACCTACGTTGAGGTTCGGTGTGTTAGAAAAAATAAAATCCAGCACGTGACCCACACTGTGAGTGGGTGCAGAGACCAGTTGTCTGAGGTAAAGGCCATCCAGAGTTTCCAAGAACTGGGCTGCCTGAGTGCAGCTGAGGTCATCTGCATGTAGGTTAATGTCACCTAGAACTGTGCAGTTAGAGTATTGGAGAAAAAGTTGTGAGATCGCATCGCAGAGCTCTACTAGGTGGATGGCAGGGCTGCCAGGGGGTCTGTATGCTAGCAAGCCAGCCAAGGATGTAGAAGGTGAAAACCTAGTACAGAAAGAGGGAGCTTCAATATTACTAATGGGACCCACCCTCTTTGAGGTAAACTCCCACTTGTCTCTGAAAATTACAGCAATGCCTCCTCCTGATCTATTCTCCCCTCTAGTGGTACTCACAATCCGGAAGTCAGGCAGGTGGCAATCATTAGGTTAGGATTTGAGGCCTCATTTTACCATGTTTCCATTAGGAACATTAAGTCCCATCCATTAGGGTCTAGAGAAAGCCAAATGTCCTCCGTATGCTTCTGGAGAGATCTGCAATTGATTAAGCAGGCTCTAAATGCCAGTTGACTGTTGGTGCTGGGGGCTGTGAAGGCCCTATTCCCCCTTGATGGTCCTGCTGCTTTCATCAAAGTAAAATTACAGGCCTTGCAATATTAAACTCTATCCACTGTTGTATGACTGTCTAGAGGGAAAGCATAAAGCCAAGCTGTCACCCACCCCAGACATGTACTCAGAGACAGGCAGAGGCACAGAATGGTTAAAGTAAGAGAATGACAATTTTCTAAAAGTGGCATTTTCAGGCTTACAATTTAAAATCAGACTTTACCATAAGTTGTGATTTTAATTTGTGAGTCCAAAGATACCACACTTGAAATGTCTATCTTTTCCCATTTAAATGTAATAAGGTAATTCCAATGTTAACATTTGGGAGGGATAGGCCTTGCAGTAGTGAAAAATGAATTTAGTAGTTTTTTACTACCAGGAAATGTAAAACTTAAAAGTACGTGTCTAACCTTTTAAATACATTGCACCCCTCTCGGACCTGCCAAACATTAATGCGCACTTTCCCTGTTGAGAACATGCCCAGGCCCCCATTCCCTGGCTGAGCGCCGAACCTCGGTGTTCAGACGAATCACAACACTGTATTGCAGCATTGTGACTGATATGGGGAACCTGAGTGCTTACCAATCACAATGCTGCAATGCAGCCTTGTGATTCGCTCGGGGAAGCCTCAGCCTGGGTGCTCCCTGTTGTTCTAGTCGGCACGACGAGAGGACCCAGCGAGGAAGACCCAGCGAGGAAGACACAGCGTGTAGGTAAGTTAAAATGTATTTTTTATTTACCCCCTACCCAAATTCCCACCCCCAGCCTCCACGCCCCGCCAGCCCTGATCCGTGCCCGCCTCCACTGGTATTGGTTAGCAGTGGTAAAGTGCCCAGAGTCCTAAAGTCAACACAAACGTGGTCAGCAAAAAGGGGAGGAGGAAGTTAAAAGTTTAGGGGTGACGCTCCAAAAAGGGCAAGGTCCAACATTAGGGAAAATCATTTCTTACCTTCACATGTCTTCCTGCAAATCTACTGTGCAAGCGCTTATCTCTTCCTGACTAAACTGCTGTAAATGTCAATACCTAAAGTTGCCAGATTATCTTCTACAGTGGCTTCAGATCATCCAGAACACCACTGCCAGTCTCATCCTCTATGTTCCTCCACACCAATCAGTTTACTCCGTCATGCACATCCTCCACTCACAAACAAGACTTTCCATTGTATTGGGAAGGTTTACTTACATAACAGATTTAAACCATACATCCCTTCTCTTTCCCTCACTTTGAGTTCTGGCCTACTTGTTCAAATCCCTGGAATAAATAGAAGTTGAGTAGGCGGCGCGCAATCTTTGTCTTATCTGTCTGCAAAAGCGTGTAATTCGATAACTTACTCCATCTGTCCCCACACATTTTTATGAAACTGGTTAAAACCTGGATTTTCCAGCAAGGCTTTTCTGCCTGACCTGCCCCAAGCGAATTACTCCCTAGTACCGGAAAGCCCTACAGGTAATTTTGAGCACTCTACAAATGTTTTACTTTCATTCATTCAGCACACGGTGATTGTTGGATTTTAGTTTGAAAAAATTGTTCTTTTTTAAAAGAATTTTAACAACCGGAGGGAATGAAATCAAAACGAGTTCTTCACCACTTGCAAAAATCGCTGAAGGAATTTCCAAAATATTCCCAAATAGAGCAGTGAGAATGCATTAACTACTCACTGGAAGGGTCCCTTGAGAAACTTCAAGACCTGAAGACCTAGAATGAAATCCTGCTTTTACATTTGGTCACCAGAATCTTTAGTGACTTCTATGCTGAGACGTTTAGGAAAGTGTATGCTTTGAGCCTTTGCTTTGTACTCAAATTAGCATAACTGTTTCTTGCCATTAATTGTGAATAAGTAAACAAGTATGCAGTCCCTGACATAGTTTTGTGGATGTTGTGAAATTACCTAATTAAAATATCACAGAGAGGAGTTTTCACGGGCAGCAGCTGTTGGGACATTTTGTATCGGTTTTTCTCATCTAGTGGCGCTTTGTTCTCTCTGTTCCCAATTATAACTTGGAGCTTTTTCTTGGCTACTTTCTCGAGGGAAAAAAAAGAAGTAAGTTAAAGTATGTTCTGGTCTTTTATAAATGCGAAGTAGAGAGGTTCGAAGAAACGTGCGATGGTGTATAATAACACACATATCACACATCTGAAACACTGGGCTTTTCAAAGGCTGCCCCCTCGGCTTGGCCGGTTTTATAAACACGCGCTGTGGTTAAGGCCACAGCAGCACGGCTGGTTTGAGAGTGTAGTGGCAGTTCAGGGGAAACATATGAAATGCTCTGTGTGCACTTGGCTGCTGTTTAAAAGCTTTCTGTGCTTGGGGAATAAGTGAAATGTTGATGTATTTCAAAGGGAGCAGGTCGGTTCTGTGCTTCGTGAGCTCCAAACGGGTTTTAGGTTTCGTAGTACTTGATAAAACGTGCTGCCACTTCCAAAACCAGTTCCCCTGAGTACTTGGTATTTTCTTTGAATTGCAGTTTTCAAAAACTGTGAATGAGAAAATGCAGGGCAAGAGAGATAGTCTGCGAGAAAGCTCTGCATAAACGGGAAAGACGATTTTTTTGTGTTTGAAAGACTTTATTTAGTTTCAATAAATTCCATAATACAACAAAGAATTCTGATAAATAGTTAGCAACGTACATATAGCATTAAGTACATGAGAGAAATACTAAAGTCTTTCTAATTTTGTTAGGGAGGGAAAGAAGGAGGGGAGAAAAATAACAAAAACAAAAAGATAAAAAGGAAATAATCAGAATCCTAAATATAACGATGTAAAAACAACGTTCTCACCTATATCTTAGAATAAATACGTGAAACTAAGCCGATTTTTAAAGGTAAACATACAGTAATGAAGTAAGCGATGTGAAGGAAGGTTACAATGATACTTACTGATAAGTAATATAAGCTGTGGCCACAGAATATACTATAACATGAAAGGGAAGTTCAATATAATTTTTTTTGTTAATTATTGACAGGCATATGTATATTTATATATCATGCCAGTGAAAATAAATGAGGGTTAAGAAGTTCAGCTTTCTAAAATGGCCTCTTACCGCACATGGTTGTTGGGTTTTCTTCTAGATGATGCCCAGAGGTCCTGAGTGGAACTAGATGGGCTTCAAGAGTTCCAACGCCTTCTTGCACCGCCTTCCATCGTGTTTTGTTGGCTTTGTTTACCATGTCATTCTTATTTGCCATTACATGTGCTCTGTCCTGCAAGTTGCTCTGATGCCTTTGGACAGGCTTGCACACAAAAAATGGGTCCAAAATTATCAAAAATGTGGAATGCTACAATATCTCCTACACCATTGTCATATAAAAAAAAAAAAATGGTGTAAAACTGAACTCAAGTACACCTTTTATTTGTTTCTCTCTGAATAAGCTCCTTTACATACCACGTACTGGAACTGCCTTGAGTCAATATATTGCAATGTATTAACGCAAAATACAAGTGCCTGCAGCCAGATTCAACGTAATGAGATTAATTATTAACACACGATCTACCTGAGTAGCATGAAATCTTAAGAGGATCTCAATACTAAACCTTGTTTTGCTACATTTAACAGAGGTGCGTCAGAGCAGCGATGTATCGAATGACCTGCCCTGCAGTAGGCTGGGTGTCCTGGGTTCTTTCTTCTAAAGTCCTGGCCTAGAGAGGGCCGAGCCCCGTGAGCCTCTCAGTAGCCTCCCTGATGCCTGCACATACAGAGGGGTAAGCAGGCACCTCCTCCACCAGACGTATCCGAAAAAGGCACATGATTCTGCACTTTTTATGGTTGAAAACTCAGATGGAAGAGACTATGGAAACGGGCAACCGACTGCCCCCAAAACTCGTGCTGCTAATTTTAAATTAGGAGTCAAGAGACACCAAACTCCAAATCTCAATCTTTTCCCAATAGGAAATTACACTTAAAAGATGTTTTTAGGCAATCCCAATGTTAACCTATAGGAGAGATAGGCCTTGCAGTAGTGAAAAAGACATTTAGCAGTAAAACTCAAAGTACATGTCCTACCTTTTAAATACACTGCACCCCGACCAAAGGGCTGTCTCGGGCCTACCTTAGGGATGACTTATATGTAGTAAAAGGGAAGATCTGGGCCTGAAAAGTAGGTTAACTTGCCAGGTCGAAATAACAGTTGAAACTACACACACACAGGCTCTGTAGTGGCAGGCCTGAGGCATGTTTAATGGTCTACTAACGTGGGTGGCACAAGCAGTGCAGCAGGCCCACTAGTAGCATTTAATGTACCGTCCCTGGGCACATATAGTGTATTTTACTAGGGTCTTATAAGTAAATTAATTATGCTAATTGTGGATAAGCCAATGTTACCATGTTAAAGTACAGAGTGTATGCACTTTAGCACTGGTTAGCAGTGGTAAAGTGGCCAGAATCCCACAGCAAGCAAAAATGAAGTCAGCAAAACAGGAGTTTAGAGGGCAAAAAGTCAGGAAAAACCACCCCAAAAATGCCAGGGCTAACAAACAGTGACATCAATCTGCCAGGAGGTAAGGAGGTACTGGGTCTCAAGAAACACCGACATAAAGAATTGATCTCCACCGAGTATCTCGGCAAAATCCAAGAGAGAAAGGAAAATAATCTGTAGACAACACCAGCCTGACAGGAGCAGAACAAGTGAAAGCTCAAGACATATACACCAAAACCAACAAGGAAGCAAACGAAGCTTAAGAGCTGACATGCGAAGATTCATTGATAGTCTACCAGAAGAAGTTCAGGAAGCAGCAAGCCATGGAAATTTAAAAGAACTCTACAACATAGAAAGGGCACTCTCCGGTAAATACAGGATGCCAGAAAGACCTGTTAAAGACAAAGGAGCCCATTATGATGGTGGGCAGATCGCCACCGCCGGCGGTGGCGATCCACCCGCCATCTGTACCAGATTTACCTCCCGCCACATTAGTATGGCAGGGGGTAAAACAGCAGATGGAAAGACTGTCCGCCGCTTTTCCGCCGGCAGGCAATTGTTACGATTGCCTGCCGTGCGGATCCGGGGCACAATATGGTGGCGGTGCCGAGCAGGCACCGCCATCCATATTATAATGTGCATTTTTCAAGGCCTTTGATGCCGCTATGGAAAGGCCGGCAGAAATTGCATTGGGTGCCCGTTACGGGCCCCCGGGGGAGAGGTGGGAGGGTGCTGCACTTGGGGGGTACCTATGGTAACCCCCTACATTGCCATACACAAGGTGTCAAGCACCACACAGTGCCTGTCACATTGTGCATGGCAATGCACAACATGCCTCTTTAACAATGCGGCGGGTGCTGTTTACAGCACTGCCCGCCACAATGTTAAAGGCAAGAATGCGCCCGCCAGTGTGGCCGGCGCATCTTAATTGGCCTCATGGGACCGCCGCACCTCTGGTGGTCGGTCCCATTTTCCGTTACGGTGGAGGGCGGACAAAGTCCGCCCGCCATCGGAATGGGGCCCAAAGCTGGGAAGACAATCATGTGTATCGAATGGCAACAACGAAGATGGCTGAAGCACTTTGAAGAACTGCTGAACCAGCCAATGCCGCAGTCTCCACTAGACATACAACCAGCTGACAAGGACTTGCCAATCGACAGCAGCAAACCAACCAAGGAAGAAATACGGCAAGCCATCAAACATCTGATAAATGGGAAGGCAGCCGGACCTGGCAACATTACAGCAGAGGTACTGAAGGCAGATATTGAACCATCAGTAGACACGCTCTACCCCATGTTTGGAAGAATCCGGTAAGAGGAAAATGTGCAATCAGACTGGAAGGAGAGATATCTCATCAAGCTCCTCCAGAAAGGTGACCTGGGCAACTACTCAAACTACAGAGGGATAACTCTTCTATCAACCCCAGGCAAAGTGTTTGATAGAGTCATCCTGAACAGAATGAAGGAACAAGTTGCTAGAACAGCAAGCTGGCTTTGGCAAAGATAGATCCTGCACAGACTACACTGCAACACTACGCATCATCGAGTCGTCGATGGAATGGAACTCCCCCTTCTATGTCAACTTCATCGCCTATGAGAAGGCATTCAACAGCATGGACAGAGACACCACTTAGAAACTCCCCCGCCACTATGGTATGCCAGATAAAATTGTAAGAATCATCAGGAAATCTTACGAGGGAATGGCCTACAAAACAATCCCAGTCCCAGGAGAACAACTCACTGAAGCCCTCCAAGCGAAGACTGGACTCCACCAGGGTTGTTTGCTCTTGCCTTTTCTCTTCATATTGGTCATAGACTGGATCATGAAGGCACCCACAGCAAGGAGAAGAAATGGGATCCAGTGGACATTTTGGACGCAGCTTGACGACCTGAACTTTGCAGATGACCTGAACATACTCTCACATACCCATCTGGAGATGCAAAAGAAAACCACCAATGTTGCAGCCGCATCAGCTCCACTTGGCCTCAACATCCACAGATGAAAAACCAAGATCCTGAAGGCTAACACAGCCAGCACAACTGCAGTCACCCTTGCAGGAAATGCACTGGAAGAGGTTGAGGCCTTCGTATACCTGGGCAATGTCACAGACAAGCAGAGTGGCACAGTCGCAAAGCCAAACCAAGAATCTGCAAAGCAAGGGCTGCCTTCATTCAGCTAAAGAAGATTCAGAGTTCCAAGGACCTGACACTACAATTAGGCTTTTAGCCCCAACGTAAAACCGGTCCTTCTGTATGGAGAAGAAACTTGGAGCACAACAGTGACAACCACCATCAAAGTTCAGACCTTCATCGACACCTGTCTGAGGAAAATCCTCCAAATCTGCTATCCAGACACCATTAGCAACAACGACCTATGGCAGCAGGCTTTCCAACTCCCTGCTCATGAAGAAATCATGAAAAAATGCTGGGGCTGGATCGGTCACACCCTCTTCAAGCCAGCATCAAACACCACAAGGCAAGCCCGGACCTGAAATCCTCAAGAGGAAAGGAAAAGAGGAAGGCCAAGAAACACCTGGTGCAGAGGCCTCAAGGCTGACTACAAGGAAATCAGTTACACATGAAGTCCAATTGAAAGAAAAATCCAGGACAGAGATGGATGGAGACTCCTGGTTGATGGCCTATACCCGAGGAGTGGTACTCGGCACAAGTAAGTAAGCATGCACAAGAGATCTAGGGAGTCTCAAAAAGAGAACACACTAACTTGCAGAAGCATAGTTGTCTAATATAACCTTTAGTAATAATCAAATTGGAGGGAGAAAGAAGAGTATGTGACCCACTCAGCTTCTTTTTCTCAAATGTCAAAAATATCATGTGGGGAGTGGATCACTAAACCTGAAAAAAACAGGGTATACAATATCAGTACAAAGTACCGTTAAGAAACCCTCATTCACGTATAACAGGTGGATTTAAGCGGTATATTTCGATTCTCCGCTCTGTTGTTAACAACGTGACAGCATCATCATTGGGTTAATAATATGCTTCCTCCACCCGGAGGTTGTCCCACTGGTAATTTCAGTAGTGATCTTAAAAAGTAGGTGCTAGTGTATGGTGAAGTGACGTGAAGTGAGATATACTAAAAAACTCGTAAAACCAGTATGTACCTTTAATTAAACTGGGTTCGAGATAGTTAAAAATGCTTCGTGTGCGCAAGATAGACTAGTTACGGTCTAGTGCACTTCTAAGATGTCCATAAAAAAAGGTCGACATGTTTCAGCCCTCCATAATGCCCCAAAGGGTCAAGTGGGCTTTCTTCAGGACCTAGCAAAGTGAAGAGGACCCTTTATCTTGGCGGGTCTCCAGTGAAAGAAATGGAAAGATTATTCCACCTGTTCGTTCAATTTGAACCTACAATGATAAAAGAAAAAAGGGGGGGAGGAGGGAAATGAAAAAAGAGAGAACAAACTGATTTGAGTTTGTACGTTGGCTGTATCAATGCTAAAAAACTCAAAGCATCAAACGGTGCAACAACTAGAAAATGGCAATTCTTATAAGGCAAATCAAAAATGGCAATTATTTAACACCGCTCATTTTCAGTTCAATATGGTAAACTCAACCCTCTTTTAAGTAAGTACGAAACTGACACTGCATCCATTTTGTCATGTTAAAACCACTATGCACAAGTAATCATGAATGAGAGAAATTCAGTGACACCCAGAATGTACTTATGTCTGAACTCCCCATCATCAAGGTTCCAGCCAGGTTGATTTCGCTAACGAATTGGAATACCATTATACAGAGAAATAAAATACTAATAGTATGGATGTCTAAAGACACATCTAGTATGCCTCATTCTATAGTATTTTCATAAAGTGACTCGACGTTTGCTATCAACGATCTAGCTTTTCTACCAGCTTCAAACTGTAAAAAATCAGTGTATTGCGGGACGGATACGTTTTCAAACTGGTGAAATGTTTGTAAGATGGCCCATATTTTTCTCATTTATTTATCCCGACTAAAAACCTTTGTGACACTATCTTGTATCAGTCATAGAAATGTCGTTATATGTTACCTAATAGTAAGGACAGCAATAATTATGAAATATTTTGGCTCCGTGAATTAAGAGAACGCGCAATTTTATACAAGCCAGTATATTCTATCCACAAGCTACGGTACACCTCAATTGAGCATCATTATTACGAAATTCCATTAAATGCATGTGGAAACCGTAAAAGGACTGAAACGCATTACACAAAGACTCAAAGCAACGAGTAAATTAACTACGTGAGCACAAAATATAAGTTACAATTGTACCTTGTATCCCGGGTTGTGGGCTACATCGGGTATTAGGAAGGCCGTTCCTGCTCTTAAAGTGATAGAAAGAAGAAGAAAGTACATGAGGGGCACTCTTAGTTAATACATTACGATATCGTGGCGACGTCCTCGTGTGCTTCTTTCTTTACCTTTGCGGCAGGGGTGTGCGACCAGTGCTGGCTCTACCTCTTGTGACCTGGTACTGATACGGGTACTGCTTGATGAGGTTTAAAAGGGAAAAATCAGGAAGAGAAAAAGAGGACTGGAAGTTCGTTTCGAGCCACCATATATCTATTATAATCGACCCCGTTTTTTTGGAAAAAAAAAAAAGAATTCACCAATTAATGCAAATAGCAAAACATAGATAACAATAAAAATGTTGGTATCAGAGAAAAATATTTTTAGTTGGTATCAGAAAAAGGTTGGTATCAGAAAAAAGAGAATTCTACATTGGGAAGAAGAAATCCTATGTCCACGACGTAATCATGTCTTTAAATAAAGTTGTATTGACAAAATTATTTTTTAATGCTGAGCCACGGGATATTATCATTCAGCCCATGTGTATGTGTCTGTAGACGGTAAACCGATCTTTGCTCCTTTTCGTAAAGTACATTTTCTGCGTTATAATTTTTGGCAGTCAAGGTCTCCAGGATTATCCATTGCAGGTCATTGACTGTATGTCCTTTTTCCATGTAGTGACTGCTCATTTTAGTAGTACTCTTTTTACACTTAACATTACTCCTGTGTTCACAAAGTCTTTGCTTGACTTTGCGGCAAGTCATTCCTATGTAGTGTAAATCACAGGGACAGGTAATCATGTAAATGACGTGAGTTGTGTTACAATTAGTGTGAGCTCTGATTGTCCATTTCAAGTTTGGCAATAGTTGTTAAGTTTTTGTTGCTGTTGTGAGGTGGCAAACAGAACAGGAACCACATGGGAAGTGCCCAATTACAGGTGTGTTGTTCCAAAGTCTTGGTAGAGCCTCAATTCTAGATTTTGCTGGCGGTCTTGTATGGACTAACATATCTTTTAGGTTTCTCGTTCTCATGTTGGAAACCCTAGGTTTAGGCCATTTCAGGGATCCTGAATTCAGAATTCTCCAGTTTTTATTAATAATCTTTTTGACATCATTAGATACCGTACTGTAGGTACTGACACAGGTAACCAGATCTTTTGTAGGTTCTTTCATTACGGTGTCCAGGAGGGTATCTCTTTGCTGATTTCTGGCCCTCTTCTGACACTTTTTAATGGTACTTGCAGGATAGTCCCTGTTCTGGAGTTTGTCACAAAGGTCCTTTGCTTGGTTTTTGTAATCCTGAATGTTGCTACAGTTTCGTCTCAAACGGAGGAACTGGCCATAAGGAAGGTTCTCTCTCATCGGACGTGGGTGGAAACTTTTATATGATAGGAGGCTATTTCTTGCAGTACGCTTAAAGAAAGTTTTGGTCTGTATTGTGTCATTTTCGATGAATATTGTTACATCCAGAAAATCTAATTTGTTAGAGCTTGCTGTGTAAGTGAACTTCAGCCATTCATCTCTGGTATTCAGCCATTGGTGGAAGTCGGTGAGATTTTCTTTGTTGCCTTCCCATATTAAGATCACATCGTCAATATAACGCTTCCACAAGACAATCCGGTTAAGAAAAGGATTGGTAGGGCTATGTATGTAATTAGCTTCAAAATCACTTACGTATAGTCCGGCTACGCTCGGCGCAAATGTACTCCCCATGGAAGTACCATGGCATTGTCGGTACATTGTGTTGTTATACTCGAAATGATTTTCGGTGAGTGCTAACCTACAGCATTCAAGAATGAAATGTCTGGGTGTTCTGTAATTCCACTGTTGGTTAAACAATAACAGCTCCAGTGTTTGCAAAGTCTTTTGCTGAGGTAGACTGGTGTACAGACTTTCGACGTCTAATCCAACCAATAGCATTCTCTCTTCCGAGGATTGCTGGTCTTTAAGAAGGTTCAGGAGATCTTTGGTGTCCTTCAGATAAGTGGGAGTCTGTTGTACCAATGGATTTAAGTAATGATCAGCGAATTGTGATAAGGGTTCCAGGACAGATCCGATCCCAGAGACAATTGGTCGTCCTGGTGGCGGTCTTCGTTCCTTATGGATCTTGGGGAGGGAATAGAAGTACGGCATCCTAGGTGTTTTTGTCACCAGGAAATCTGCTTCAGTCTTTGAAATCCAGTTGTTAGTTTCTGCCTCATCAACCATCAGTGCGATAGTTCTCTATAAACGCGCTGTGGAATCTGTTGTAATCACTTGGTAGAATTTTTTATCAGAAAGTAAATCGGTGCATTGTTGGTCATATCCTTTACTGAGCAATACCATCCCTCCGCCCTTATCGGCAGGTTTTATTACTAGTTCTGAGTTTTTCCGTAATGTGTCCAGTGCTAGTTGTTCTGTGTTTGATATGTTAATGAAGGGTTTCCTTGTCTGATCTTTTAAGCCTTCTACTTCTTTCATTATTGCTTGTTCGAAGGCTAAAATCTCCACTGGAACTTGACGGTTCATTGGGCAGAAGTTCGACCTGCGACGTAGTGTGGTGTCGCCGTCTCTAGTTAGCTCATCTTGGTTGTTGAAGAAGGCTTTTAGTTTAATTTTTCTGCAGAACTCAGCCATTTCACATTGGAGTTTGAAGATATCTAAGGGTGGTGTTGGAACGTAGCTGAGACCCTTATTCAGGATGTCTTCTTGTTCTGTTGTCAATGTAATATTGGTTAGGTTGAAGACGAGGTTGTTGCGCTGGTCCCTGGTTTTGCACTGGTCATGCTTCTGGTATGGACCTGGCGCTGTTGATCTATCCAGGTCACTCCTTTCCGTCTTGTTCTGTTGTTTGTCTGGCCTCTCCCTAAAACAGGTGGCCTGTGTGTGTAGTTCTGGCCCATATCTGGCGGTATTGGTGTCCCCATCGGTGGTGGGCCTGGGTAGAAAGTGTTCGCCAAGCCCTGAAGACTTGGATTGAAAGCCTGGAAGGGTACTGGATGTGGTTGTGCGCCAAAATAGGGCGTATACCATGTGTTAGGTCTTCTTCTATTCTGGCGTCTGTACTGACCTCTGTTTCTCCTTGGTGTATAGAACTCATCCCCGCTCCAGTCAGAACCATTTGTTGAAGAACCTATACTGGAGTTGCTAGAGTTATTATCAAAAGTATCGTCTGGTGCTTTGTAGTCATCTGCGCTGTAAGGGTGCATTCGTTCTATCGAAAACTTTTTGAGATCCTTCCCAAGTTTCTGTATTTTATTCTGTGTAATGTAGTCTCTAGTTTCGTTCATCTCTTTGTTTATTTCTTCCAGTCTTTTCTTGTATACAGTGAGATGTACCATATTCTTGAGTTTGGCTTCACTCACTTGAATTTTGATTGTGAGTTCCTCGGTCAGTCTTGTAGCTGTTTTTAATATCAGAACTAAATAGTCTCTCGTACACTTCCAAGAGATGGAGGATCAGTCTTTTCGAAAGACTAAGTCTTGAAGGAAGATACGGGGGGCATTATTCACCCAGAGTCTAACAAATTAGATTTTCTGGATGTAACAATTTTCATCGAAAATGACACAATACAGACCAAAACTTTCTTTAAGCCTACTGCAAGAAATAGCCTCCTATCATATAAAAGTTTCCACCCACGTCCGATGAGAGAGAACCTTCCTTATGGCCAGTTCCTCCGTTTGAGACGAAACTGTAGCAACATTCAGGATTACAAAAACCAAGCAAAGGACCTTTGTGACAATCTCCAGAACAGGGACTATCCTGCAAGTACCATTAAAAAGTGTCAGAAGAGGGCCAGAAATCAGCAAAGAGATACCCTCCTGGACACCGTAATGAAAGAACCTACAAAAGATCTGGTTACTTGTGTCAGTACCTACAGTACGGTATCTAATGATGTCAAAAAGATTATTAATAAAAACTGGAGAATTCTGACTTCAGGATCCCTGAAATGGCCTAAACCTAGGTTTTCCAACAAGAGAACGAGAAACCTAAAAGATATGTTAGTCCATACAAGACCGCCAGCAAAATCTAGAATTGAGGCTCTACCAAGACTTTGGAACAACACACCTATAATTGGGCACTTCCCATGTCATTCCTGTTCTGTTTGCCACCTCACAGCAGCAACAAAAACTTTACAACTATTGCCAAACTTGAAATGGACAATCAGAGCTCACACTAATTGTGACACTACTCACGTCATTTACATGATTACTTGTCCCTGTGATTTACGCTACAGAGGAATGACTTGCCGCAAAGTCAAGCAAAGACTTTGTGAACACAGGAGTAATGTTAAGTGTAAAAAGAGTACTACCAAAATGAGCAGTCACTACATGGAAAAAGGACATACAGTCAATGACCTGCAATGGATAATCCTGGAGACCTTGACTGTCAAAAATTATAACGCAGAAAATGTACTTAACGAAAAGGAGCAAAGATGGGTTTACCGTCTACAGACCCATACACATGGGCTGAATGATAATACCCCGTGGCTCAGCATTAAAAAATAATTTTGTCAATACAACTTTATTTAAAGATATGATTACGTCGTGGACATAGGATTTCTTCTTCCCAATGTAGAATTCTCTTTTTTCTGATACCAACCTTTTTCTGATACCAACTAAAAATATTTTTCTCTGATACCAACATTTTTATTGTTATCTATGTTTTGCTATTTGCATTAATTGGTGAATTTTATTAATTTCAGAAAAAAACGGGGTCGATTATAATAGATATATGGTGGCTCGAAACGAACTTCCAGTCCTTTTTTTCTCTTCCTGATTTTTCCCTTTTAAACCTCATCAAGCAGTACCCGTATCAGTACCAGGTCACAAGAGGTAGAGCCAGCACTGGTCGCACACCCCTGCCGCAAAGGTAAAGAAAGAAGCACACGAGGACGTCGCCACGATATCGTAATGTATTAACTAAGAGTGCCCCTCATGTACTTTCTTCTTCTTTCTATCACTTTAAGAGCAGGAACGGCCTTCCTAATACCCGATGTAGCCCACAACCCGGGATACAAGGTACAATTGTAACTTATATTTTGTGCTCACGTAGTTAATTTACTCGTTGCTTTAAGTCTTTGTGTAATGCGTTTCAGTCCTTTTACGGTTTCCACATGCATTTAATGGAATTTCGTAATAATGATGCTCAATTGAGGTGTACCATAGCTTGTGGATAGAATATACTGGCTTGTATAAAATTGCGCGTTCTCTTAATTCACGGAGCCAAAATATTTCATAATTATTGCTGTCCTTACTATTAGGTAACATATAACGACATTTCTATGACTGATACAAGATAGTGTCACAAAGGTTTTTAGTCGGGATAAATAAATGAGAAAAATATGGGCCATCTTACAAACATTTCACCAGTTTGAAAACGTATCCGTCCTGCAATACACTGATTTTTTACAGTTTGAAGCTGGTAGAAAAGCTAGATCGTTGATAGCAAACGTCGAGTCACTTTATGAAAATACTATAGAATGAGGCATACTAGATGTGTCTTTTGACATCCATACTATTAGTATTTTATTTCTCTGTATAATGGTATTCCAATTCTTTAGCGAAATAAACCTGGCTGGGACCTTGATGATGGGGAGTTCAGACACAAGTACATTCTGGGTGTCACTGAGTTTCTCTCATTCATGATTACTTGTGCATAGTGGTTTTAACATGACAAAATGGATGCAGTGTCAGTTTCGTACTTACTTAAAAGAGGGTTGAGTTTGCCATATTGAACTGAAAATGAGCGGTGTTAAATAATTGCCATTTTTGATTTGCCTTATAAGAATTGCCATTTTCTAGTTGTTGCACCGTTTGATGCTTTGAGTTTTTTAGCATTGATACAGCCAACGTACAAACTCAAATCAGTTTGTTCTCTCTTTTTTCATTTCCCTCCTCCCCCCCTTTTTTCTTTTATCATTGTAGGTTCAAATTGAACGAACAGGTGGAATAATCTTTCCATTTCTTTCACTGGAGACCCGCCAAGATAAAGGGTCCCCTTCACTTTGTTAGGTCCTGAAGAAAGCCCACTTGACCCTTTGGGGCATTATGGAGGGCTGAAACATGTCGACCTTTTTATGGACATCTTACAAGTGCACTAGACCGTAACTAGTCTATCTTGCGCACACGAAGCATTTTTAACTATCTCAAACCCAGTTTAATTAAAGGTACATACTGGTTTTACGAGTTTTTTAGTATATCTCACTTCACGTCACTTCACCATACACTAACACCTACTTTTTAAGATCACTACTGAAATTACCAGTGGGACAACCTCCGGGTGGAGGAAGCATATTATTAACCCAATGATGATGCTGTTACGTTGTTAACAACAGAGCGGAGAATCGAAATATACCGCTTAAATCCACCTGTTATACGTGAATGAGGGTTTCTTAACGGTACTTTGTACTGATATTGTATACCCTGGTTTTTTCAGGTTTAGTGATCCACTCCCCACATGATGTTTTTAATATAACCTTTAGCCAACAGAGAAAACTACAGAAACCAATCCAAAAAGCAGAATCTTATTGGTCATCTCGAGCTTGTGTGAGAGTTCAAGTCACCAGGTCCAGGTGGGTTATTGGCCACCATTTAAAAGCTTTTTAGCACCTCTAATGCCCCTCCTACTTAAGGCATTCACAAAAATGATCAGAGATAAGAGAGTAGCACCCACGCTGATCTCAGTATTAAATGTTAATGTGAAAATATGCACTAACATAGTATCATTAATCATTAAGACAGCAATATTGGCTTTATCCAAAGGAGACAGGCCAGTGCTATTCCCAAAAAGGCCCTACAGCTATTTGACATTGGGAAAAGAAGCGAAAAGCAGCTAATCTTGGTTGCTTTGAATGCAAAAAAATCATTCGATCAGGTAGATTGATAGTTTATGGTGGCCACTCTACAAGCAAAGGGCTTTGGGGACAGCTACTGTGTATGGTTGCTGGTGGGCTATCAAACCCCAAAGGCAAAGGTTAGAGTTAATGAATAACTTTCCAATGGGTACAGCCTGGAAGAGGCACGAGACAGGGGTGTCCTCTTTCACCCTTTCTATTCGCACTCACAGTAGAGCATCTATCTTATTGAATTAGGCTAAACAAATTCATAAAAGGGGTAACACTAGCAACACAAGTGACTAAACGCACGATCTTTACGGATTACATCTTGCTTCCCATGACTGACCCACCTTAAGACACTCCCATACCTAATGAATGTATGCACTGATCTAGCTAATACCCCAGTAAGTACTAGAGATGTTAACCTTTTAAAGTGGAATTAAGTAGCAGGCAGCAGAGGACACTCTCCCTGTTGGGCTGGGCAGAATAACAGCTGCTAAAATGTCGGTCCTTCTGAGAATAATTTATGTATTCTAAACAATGACCCAGCATATTCCCAAGACTATACAGCTTTTCTCCAATACTGTTTCTCAGACTGTATCTGGCTGGGCAAGAAAGGGGGAATTGGCAGATGCCAGTAAACCCTGAAACCATTAGTGGGGGTTTGAGGGTTTCTTCTTAACTACTGTTATGCAGCCCACTTGCACTTCCTAGTACCCTAAACCAGAAGAGAGACTGCAAAGGAATGGTGCATAATGGACCATACTTTGAGCTGTGTAACACAGTGGGAAGTCCCATGGAAGCTAAAGGCACAGAGAGACCCCCAAGCTCCACAGGAGTGGAGGGCCACACTGCAGGTCTTTGGATTAGCAGTTAAAAGAGTATTGCTGTCGATTCCCTCACCCTCCACACCGCTCTATGATGCAACAAGGTGTTTATGTCGGGCCCGAGGGCGGTGTAAACCACAGAAATGTGGTGGAACAGGGAGGAGTGAAATCGTTTTACACTTGAAAGAAGAGTGCGCTTAAATAGAAACGTATCGCTTCACATGCATGTAGCAAAGCTTTGGCTCCTGAACCTCCGAACCTTTCAGGGGTGACTAGAGTGCTCATTCCTATTGAGGAAGAAATAAAACACGCTATCATTCATATCTATAAGCTTCTCACTATAGAGATAGGAGGGAAGCTCCTTTTTCAAAAAGCTTGTGATAAAGTGTTACAGATATCTCTAGACGAAAAATAATAGACGTACTAACCTGAACAATGTTGCCACACACAGAGGAGGGAGGGTGAGTATGATGAAACTATTGTACAGATGGCACTAGACCTATGCAAAATTGGCAACAATGGACATCAGGGAGGTGATGGGAGCTGGAGAAAATGTGGGAAGGGGAACCCTCACAAAGATCATCGGTCTGCCCCTAGATAAAGCGTTTTTGGAAGAAGGTGTTGCAAACAATTGAAGATTGAAGTGATCCTATGTTTCTAGGTCTGTTGCCCTACATATATGCACTGGTTTTCTTTCCATAGTCACAGCTAGTATAGGGTTTATATTCTCTGTAGTGAATGATGTGTATGTTCAGCACTCTCGTGTCGGGTAGTGCCAAGCCTTCTCAGAATAGTACAGCTGCTCGAACTCTTGCATTAAGTTTCAGATTCAATTGGGGTTCTTGTCTGGGAAAAGGTCCTCTGATGTGTACAAGACTTGCCTTGTGTACTTTTGGTTTCTGCATACCATAATTTGGTCTGCGTATTTATTGTAGACTGTACACCTTTTTGTCTGTCTCATCTTGTTGAATGGTGGTATGTGTCAGTATCTTAAGCTCTGAGGTGGTATTAGGTGAGAGTTTGGCAGGGTCACATTGTGCTTGGGGTTGCTTCTCTGTATAGGCACATTCAGTATCATGTCTGCTGTGAGCTGTATTTGTTTAGGATTGGGTCTCATGCCTGTTCTGCTTCTGGCTATGTTAAATTTGTTCTGTGACTTATATGACTGTGTGATGTGGGTTGATTGGGTCATTTGGCAGCCAAGGACCAGGCTGTGCGTGTGGTGGATTATATTTACAAGAGCTGGTGTTTCAGCTAAAAAAACATGGCTTTGGGAAGGAGTAAGTAAGTGAACTTATTTTTGATTGGCAGTCGTGCTGTAGCTGGTGGGCTCAAGAGGGCTAATTACTTGTTTATTTGGCTGGTGGTGGTGGTCACGATTTGAGAGAAGTTCAGACCGTCTCTTTGATTCGTTTTTGCTGCCAGTGTGGGACGGCAGTTGTCAATGAGCTGAATTTGAACATTTTCTTTCGCAGGCTCCAGACCCAGGCAAGAGAGTAGGTTGGCTTAATTGTTTATTTTACTAGGTTGGCCTGCAGGCCTGGCTACTTGGAAAAAAGGAAAATTTGGTTTTCTGTCTCTATTTATATACTATTTTAACTTCTAGGGACAAGATCTTGACAGAGGGGTGTGGGTGTTGAAGTTGATTGTGTTTAACTACATATACCTCGGTCTAGGGGCACAGTGGGAGACGTTTTCTTTTTTTTATTAGATAGTGTTTGGGGACTGGTGCACCAAGAAAAAAGCATGCTGGGACAGTAATGTTGCCTTCAGTTTTTACATGTCCTTCATTACTGTTCTCACATGGTGGACTTTGCTAGGGGAAATCGGTCAACTTTATTGGAGGAGATGTTAACTCCGAGGCCACACAACCACCTTTAATTCTCCTAGAAGCTTAAATACTATGCATACTGTAGGGTGCTGTTCTACCAATATTTTCTATCATCTGAAACATAGCATCTGGCAAATGCTGCTAAAATATCTCAGCTAATTGATACCTCATAGAAATGGCACAATCTTTCTGAAGGTGAATAAAAAAATATACTTTCATTCTGTCAACTAAATTCCAACTACAGGCAAACTAGTAGCTGTGTGGTCACAAATAGTTTCAGTCGTCGGCTCCCTACTACCATATCTCAAGTGTCTTCTCACAGTGTTACGTTGGGCAAGAGTCTTGAGAAACCAGATAATATTAACACAGATGCCTACTCTTTCTTTGAACTACAAAAATAGAGACTTAACAAAGAAACCAGAAGGGTAACTGGGCGTTCGTGGCAATATGTGTAGAACACATATTAAAAGTGAATTACTAGATATGTGACCAAGAGGACTTCTGGGTATCCAGCTAAAGTGTCTGAAGACCTATTTCGCAGTTTAACAGATTTCAGCAAAAGGTTTGGCATTTTTGTCTAGACAGAGGAATTATGATTAGGTGGAATATCTCTCATGGCTATCCAACTCGATAGTGGATAGAGATCCAGATTCCTAAAGAGAGGAGCGACTGGACCTTGAATTTAGTGGTGTTTCAGAAACATCTTTGTCTAAGGGGTCCAATGCAGATGGAACTATTACAAATTCAGCTTGTGAATGGATCCAGAAATGGAGGCGGTGGGTGCTTTCTTTCAGGAGGGAAGGCTCTTCAGGGTTATGCTATGATTCTCTAGACACTGGTTCTTGTCAGGGGAGATTTAACGTCTCTGGTCCTAGTAACTCCCTTTTGGTCAGAGCATCTATAGTACCATCAACTACTGGTGCTCTCTGTAGATTTTCCCAGAGACATTGCTGTGTTTCCTCTGTTACCCTACTCAGTGTTGTTCTCATAAACTAATTCTTCAGGGCCATTTTCAACTCATAGCTAGGAGGATGTCATGTCATAGGACTTTCGTGGGAGGCACTGTCAGTCATCAGGGTTCTTTGGGCTTCTTCCACTCAGTCCAGTTATAAATATGCCTAGGCTGTCTGGGTTAGGTGGTCTGTGGAACTAGCCTTTCCAGTCATGACATTTTTGGTTTCTTAATTTCTTTCAGGGAAAGCTTATAAGATAGTGAGTGCTTACAGGTCAGCAATTTCTGCAGGCAATATTTTGGTGAAAGGGGAATCAATGGGAAACATTTTCTTGTTTTAAAGGCTTAATATTAATTTGTCTAAAATGTCCCCTATGAGCAAAATAAATTGGAATGTAGTATCGCACCTGCTCTTATCCTGGTCCGACCATGAATTTCTCTGAGACAGTTATCAGGAAAATCGACTATGTTCCTATAGTTGATATTATTTAGAGGAGTTTCGGATGTGAAGATTAAAAGGTAGATAATACATATTTTTCTCCACATGTTGTTACCTTCATATTACCAAAGGTACTACATCTTTATCATGTCTGTGTCTTATACCACTTTTCCAGATTGCAAAAAACGATGGGCCTGCTTAACAAACTTAAACATACACTTTAGCGTAAGTTTAAGAGACTGCATAAAAAGATAAGCCTGTCCTATATTTTTATGTGTGGAATTACCACCACAGGTATGGAGACTCTACAGTCGTAAAGCTACTACTTGTAAAATTTGAGTTTTCATTTGTGAATCAGATCCTAGGTCTGGTGACATGCCTTCATTGTTATAGATCCCAAATTTCTGCTTTCCATTCTCTTTTTGTTTCACAGCTTTTTATGTCATTTTAAAAACCATTTACACGTTATCTCCCTCTACCTTGCCCAAATGGGTCAGATGGATAATGACTGAAGCTGGCATTGATGTATCCTTGATTGGAGCCGACTCTGCAACAGAAGACCTGGCGTCCAAAGCTGGTCTAGAGAGAGTCTGCTTTTAAGACGAAGTATCATAAACCAACAGAAAATGTCTTGTAATGTTTTTTCTCAGCTTTAAACCGTCATAATCGTGCCACCGGTCTTGTAATGCAATGGAAAATCTCGCCCACTAACATGACACAAGGTTTGGGTTGTATTAAAGACAGGGTGGTGCAGACTGGTCCGCTGCCAATTGACTAGGTTTGTGCTATAGAAATACAATATACAAACATACATACATACAATATCCCTCCGTACTTCTCCCTTAACATATAATCTTTTATTTTATAGCTGAATGTTCAAAACCATTTTATCTTCAGGAGAGACTATTTGTCCTCAACAGTTACCGAGTTTGTTAAATCGAATTTTGGATCCAATTATTTTCTGTGCACCAGTTTAGGAGGTTATGGATTAATGCTTGGTTCAACAATCACATAGAGAATATTTTTCGTATGCACAATTGTTGCAAAGAAAATGGAGGTTGCTATCCCAGTATTCATTAGAATTGAATGTGCTTTCATTATTAGGAATACCATTTTAATTTCTATATTTTCATTAGATTTTAAATAGCGTGCACAGTAAGCAACACAAAGCGTAGCTGACGGGGTTGAACTCCAATACAACATGGAGGTCCCGGCTCTAAGACTGGCCAGGCCATATGCTTTTTGGGTGGAAGGAGCGGGTAAGGAGTACTGATGTTATTAACAATTCTATTAGGAAGGTCCTTCACATTTCAGTGCAAAATGATACAATTGCACCCAAGTTCACTGTATGCCCTGGTAAGTATGTCTGGTCTTGCGGCTGAGGTGCACCGTAGGTTTAGTATGTCCATCCAGTGCCTCCCCATATAGCGCCTGTTGCCAGAGTTGCGTCATTGTTGGTGGGCGTAGTTTCCCAGAAGGTTGTTGGGCATTCCTCCCACATCTGTGCATGCTCATGCTTGACCAGCCATTTGTTATTATCTCTATGAAGTGATTATAATTCAATGTCAGCCCAATATTTCATCAGTCCCACCCACTGGTAAATGCAGGGGTCTCTTTGGGGTTTCCATCTTGTGGCTATGCACCTTTTTGCCAGTTTGAAGGCCAAATTGGTGAACCTAGAACCAATTTCACATGTTGTGGGTGAGGAAACTGTCCCAACAAGTAACACTTGGGGCCAGAAAAAATATGGCGGCCAGTGACTTGCTCCAGATAGGATATGACCGTGTCCCAGTAGATGACCACTCTGTGGCAGGACCCTGACATATGGCAGAACAATGAGCACTGCTTGTTATGGTTAGAGAGGGGTCAGTGGGTCAAGTAAATAAGGAAAGAATTGCTAAAGAGTGAGCACACTGCGTGAAGAAGCACACAAGACAAGACAAATATATGGAGATGGCAGACACGAGAGACAATGGCAACTGTATAATTAGTAATTCACAGGAATTAGGAGTAGTAAGAAGCAATGAGATTTGATGGATGCTGCTTACATGCAGTAAATTAGGACCAGCCTGCCAGGAGTGAGGTAGGCCCTATCCAGGAAGTGAAATTGCTGAAGTCAGAAGCAGGCATTTTTAGAAAACTCAAGTGGGTTATTCTTCTGCCAATTCCCATTCTTTGTCGGTGATGTCTCAACCCAAATCTTGGGCCCATTTCTCTCTATGGGAGTTGAGGTCCACATTTAAATCCTTGAGGCATGCCCTGTACATCTGAGTAGCTGCCCTCCGCCTGTTGCCCTAGGCCAGTAGTGGGGTCAGAGTGAGGCTATCCCTTGGCTCAGTGGTTGCTCTTAGGTCTCAAATGTTATGGAAATCTCTACTACTATTCCATATGCCAGAAAGAGGCCAGGTTGGGCCCGTGTGTTACATGATGTCCCTGTATGTTTTCAGTCACCCATTTTCAAAGAGGTTCGGTGCCAGATTGGTCTATAGAGCAATCAGGCAGTGCCTCATGGGCTGGTCTGACAGGTCAGTGTATGGGACGGTTTTCTAGCAATTGTGAGATGGTTTTTACAGTTGATTTCCCGGATATTACCCCTGTTTTTAGCTATCGACCTGACTGATGGGGGCCACTTTTATTTTGGTGCCCAGGCCTATCTTTTGCCCTAGTCTGTCCCTGAAGAGGTCCCCTATCATGACCAACCCATATTGCTCCCAGGCACACAATCTGGTGGTCGATCCCACCAGTAAGACTCCCAATGGGTTATTTGGTGAGTATCCCTGAAATCAACAGGGATACTACTATACTCATTAATATATGGTCATTATTGCTTGCCGAAATGGTTGTTTACCTCTTTTACCTTGCCACTTAGGGTACTGCCACCACTTGCTATGGGCATTAAGGCGACACTGCACTACTAGCCATGAAGATGGACTGATAAAGGTAACACCACGGACAGGGGACAAAGAAGGCCAAAGTACAGCTATCGCTTGGTCAATATCCTCCTGGAAGAACACTGTGCATGACAACCGACACAACAGCTCCAGGAAACCTATGTTGGGTGGACAAGTTGCCTTCAATCACATTCAAGAGTGTGGCCTGTAGATCTCATATGATAGTTTCCCATGGCAGAGGGTCATCCTGAAATGGTTACTGGTAACCCTCCTCTGTGTAAAGTATATGTGCAGTGTTTCGGCGAACTGTGTCACAGCTCATGGGCTTCATGCTTATCAGTTTGCTGAGTGATTGTGAGCTTCTGTATATAATAGCTGTATAGCTTACCTAAAATATATATTCTTTGTGGTAACTGGTCTCTGGTGTTATGTCTCTTCCTTCCAGTGGAGAGAATAACAGCATTATGCTGTTAACTATGTCGATTCCTTGACGTTTTTGGCTTGCTCAGCA
Organism: Triturus cristatus; assembly: GCF_964204655.1. Taxonomy (NCBI): domain Eukaryota; kingdom Metazoa; phylum Chordata; class Amphibia; order Caudata; family Salamandridae; genus Triturus; species Triturus cristatus. The sequence continues at coordinate 698,075,862 of NC_140584.1, read as the reverse complement.
CCCTCTTCCCTTGCTGTGGAATGTGTAGCTTGAGGGTGCAGTTTCATCGAGGAGCCAGTGGCGTAGCAAGGTCAGATGGTACCCGGTGCGGAAAATTTCTTGTCACCCCCGGCTTGACAAAATGCCAAAAATATGTGTTTATAACACATATTTGTGCCATTTTGTCACCCCCTCAGTGAGGACACTTGTCACCCCCTGCTTGACAAAATGGCAAAAATATGTGTTTAAAACACATATTTTTGCCGTTTTGTCACCCCCCTCAGTGATGACACCTGGGGCAGCTCGCACCCACCGCACCTCCCTTCCTACACAACGGCGTGGAGCATAAAGAAACTACTGGATACGCCGGGTAAAGTGAAACCAGAGATTTTACATGCTCCAAAACATTCCAGAAAACATAAGCCCACATCAATAGTGCAGGCTCTACGCAAGACATATATGATTTATCAGAGGAACTCTCAAGGAATGGTCACCTTGAGGTGTTAAAAGTGAAAGATGCGATTAAAAAAGAAAGTACACAAAATTCTATAAATTGTGCCTTAAATTCGTACCACAGTACTCGACACACAGAGTGGCTTTGGTGATTTCAGAGAAGAGCTCCTGGAGTTACAAGAGAAATACCATGATCTACAGGTCAACTTTGACAATACCACACGGACTACCCTGAACAAAACAGGGTAGGAGAATTATAACCGGATTTTGGTATATTAAACATGGGCAGGTCACACATCCATAAAGCCCAGCTGCGGAAGATGCACTGTCGCCATTCTGCTGGTGGAAATCCTGAAGAAAGAATGTGCATGTACATATTGACATATCCATGCATTGACTTAGACGCGTTAACCTACTTTCACTGAAGAGAGAACTTTTGAGTAAACACTCTCCATCAGCATGAGGGGACAAAATCTACATAGCTAAGTGAGACACCTTCCTAGGAAAAAGAAAGCCAACAAATAAATGTTAGTGCTACTGCGGCCTTGTTTATAATGGCCAGAAGCTTTTTCAATAAGCAATAACACAGCGCTCACAACATGCAAAGATTTAGTGTGGAATATCTTTTTTCACTTTGATATCTCTCTCTCATCACATAGTGCCCCATGCTTTGTAGATGGCGTAAATATACAAACACGCCAGCACCTAGGCAGTTATCATAAATTCAACATTCTCTACAGATGATGGGTCCACACTGGGCAGACGAACCGCATAAAAAGTAAGGAACATGCAAAAAAACTTCCAGCGGTCTCCACGTCTAATCTGTGCTGCTGGATATATATGCTTCATTCTGTGGCATATGGAGTTCTATTTACATGTATCACAAATTAAGATTGGCTATCAGGGTGAGCTAATTGGAGCTCTTACTTTGGCAGAATATATTAACGTACATCAATATCATATGCAAACTAAAACCCGTGAAATGCTGCTTCACACAGTAACTATATCCTTCAGCATATCCAGTCACATTTTAGAAACGTCATTGGACTAGCATTACAGAAAAACCTCAAGCAGGGGCAAACCCAAACGGTCTGGTGTTGGCTGGCAGACTTTTGGCTATGTCAATGCTTGCTTTGTCATTGATTTTGAAAACGTTTATTGTTGGGGATGTAACCGGGCCCTCAATATCACAAAAATAAAAACACTGGCTAAAAGCATAAAATATTTTTTGTTCTGAAAAGACACTCATTGCCATAGTGGCCTCTGGCCCTTGAGGGAATTGTTTTTTGTGTGATGTGTTCCTTGGGAAAGGGCAGAATGGCACCATTCACAGAGTACTTAGTCAATGGCTGCAGTGAGCCGGCCTATTGCCCCACGCTGTATGCTGTTGTAGGAGGAAGAAAGACATGATTAATAGACCAATGGCTGAGTGAAAGCCCCTATAGACAAGTATGTTATGTATATAATCAAATCAAGAGGTCTTGGCTAATGCCAGATCTAACAAGAAGTGAACTTTAAAACGGCTTCATGGTAGAGGATGATAGGTTCCCTGGATGCATACGCAGCTCCTATTTTCAGTGTTTAGCTGATGTCCTCAACGTGAGAAGCGTATCACACTTTTGTACTAAACATATTGAACTCGTATTTTACGACTCACTTTGTACTCCTACTCCGAATGACAGCATTGCCACTGCATATGCAAAGATGAACCCACGAGCATATACCAGTGAAAGTAGCAAGAAAGTTGAAAGCGTTTTTCTATGAAGATGTTCTGTATTAATAAGTTAAAATAAACTAATAGTCTTCCTCAGTGTAACTCCTTAGACAACCTAATCGTTTACTTGCAATTTTTTTTTTTTTAGTTTTATTTAACGTGAACTCGATCCGAAGGTATTGGAGCGCTTTACATGAGCACCAGTTACATTACATAAGGACATATTCATTTTTGTAGGCATGAAGAGATTTTGTCCAGAATCACAGGATGTTCAGCCGACGCAGAAAGTCAAACTTGGTTCCCCAGTTCCAAAGTCGGCAATTTTTGATTGAATCGGCTTTTCACATTTTTAACCATCAATAGATTCCTCAAGATGTATGTGTCCTGGTGTGTTTTTCAGTTGAGTCATGGTTGATAAGCTTAAGGAAAATGTGACCTCTGTCTCTGGTTGCCTTTACTTAGCACTGGCCCTGAATATGTTTATTTAATCCTATTTGGTATTGCTTGGCTACAATGTGAATTAAGACTTGTGCTAATTGAATCAGTTTTTGATTCTCATTTATTCAAAATGTGTATGCACCAAACCTCCCTGCTCCCCTAATCAGAGTTACTTGTCTGGCTGCAGCACGTGCTGTTACTGTTGTCTCACTGCAGCCAGTACATGATCAGTTTAAGTCCTGAGGGTTAATTTACCATTTCAGTATATTAAATGTATAGAATGGGTGCAGTTCACTAAAGTAGTACATCTGCGACACTGAGTGCTGTAGAACGTGCCTTGACTTATTGTTCCATAAAACACATCTGTTGCTCTCTGGGCCTACATCTTCCATGCGATGACACCTGTGTTATTTTGATGTGGTGTTTATAGTCAGTGCATGATCTCAATTCCAAGCATTATTGACTAATTGCTCTCATTGTACGTCTCCTGATGGGCCATCTAATTAAAAAAATCATATTTGAGACACAATCAACCAGGATTGCTGTTTGGATGGATTTATCATCTGTGCAACCGAGAAATGCCACAGATGCAATATTTGTATGTTGCTCACTGGCACCTGATTACTGAGTAACGTCTGCACACTGTTTTACAGTATGTATTCATGGCTACCACTGATGGCTTTTAAGTCCACTCTGTTTCCACCCAACTTGTTTGCCATCCGCACAACCTGCATTTTGCAATATTTTAAGTACATACTTTACAGTGTTGCTGAATCAAATGGTTTTTTGAGCTGGCCTTTGCTTGCTGGAAAAGCAGATTCGTAGCTGTGCACAGAAACACAAACAGCAGTACTTTATATCATTTTACATGATAAACAAAGTCCTCTTTCTATTTTATATGGGCGCGTACGCATGGTTCCTGTCCTGCTTCCGTCATCATATATATATTTCTAAACGCAACCTATGACGACAAATTTTTATTAAATTCAGGCAATAAAGTCATTTGCATAAAAATGGGAGCCTACTTAGCCTGATGAGCCCCCGTTTATTGCTAGTGTTAGCTGAATAGACACAGTGACAACCCCCGCTCTGTTCTGGAGCTACTGCGCATGTGCAGTGGGTAGCTTATATGTATAGTTCCAAACCACGACATGCCTGTGGCTTCCAATGCAGATCATTTGGAGTGAAAATAACCCTGAGGTAGGGCCACTGGAATTATGTGGCTGGGGAGGACCAAATTATACTACAGAGTTGACCTAATTATGTGGCAAGAAAAGGCAAATTATGCAATGTAATGCGGCACATTGGTTCATAATTTAGCCATTTTATCATATGCTAACAATGTCTGGGCAAAGATTTCACCTTGTTTTTACCAGTTTGACATCCAAATACAGTAATGAACACCTGAAAGGTGAACAGTAAACCATTGCATAGTAACACGTTGCTACGATTTTTGTAACTTTTGATATGTTTGCCTATAAAACAATTTTTGTGGATTATAAATGTGAAGATTACGCAGAACATGGAATTTGTGGCCAATATGACAAATCCAAAAGCATGCAGAAAACCTCACAGCTGCAGAATCTCATAACTCCAGTGGCCCTGCTAGGGTATACACAGCTAGACAAGGACATCTCTAACAGACCACTTTTGTCCATGGTGTCCTGTGAATGAGGACGGAATGTACCCTAGATTGATGTGTAAGAGGATGCCAGAAACGCTGCTTGGAGTACAGTTGGTTGAGGAATATAGAATATAGGCAGAGACAGCAAGCTCTAAATATCAGAAGTTATTTGATTTGAAGAAAATGTACTCCCCCATCTCAGCAGCGCCGCAAAGCTTTCAATAGGCCACAAACCACACTTCTCTAAAGAACACAGGTGCAGCGAGTGAGTCAATGAGCACCCGAACTGATTAGGTCACTGATGGTGAGAAGCTTCTGAGCACACAGATGTGAACGGTGTGGTAAAAATCAAGCAGGAAAACATTTTCAGCACCAATCTTGTGCAGGCCATTACACACCATTGGCCCCCATCAATGGGTATGGAGTTCACAGCCAGAGTCCCACACCATACCCTGCTAGGTGCTCTAAGAGTGGCCACTGGTACCCTTATGTGTTTCTCTCGTCCACACACAGAGCTAAAGGTTTCCTAAGAGTAGTCACTGCCCCCCACCCCCATGTGTCTGTCTATGGTGGGTGAACAGCAATCCCCTAGATCTGTGTCCACTCATCCAATTTATCACCTGAAGGAGACTATTGAAGGTCCGTGGTAGACATCTGAAATGTGAACCCCAAGTAAAGACCCCTGTATGGATCCCTGTTTTTAAAATCATCCCCAAGGGGCAGTGACTGAGAAGCCACATTTGGAGCAATACCAGGGTTTTGACCTATCAACAACCCAAACTAAAAACTTGGTCAGACTTGAAACTCCCTGTTAGCGGCACAGAAAACGTCGTGAGCGGTTGGTCACCGCAGCCGATTTCAGTGCATTTCATAGCTCGCCTCAGTGATAAAGCTACATATATCTGCCCAGTGTTAACATGAGAAACACTAGGGCCACTCATAGAGCTATGAGGCTGCCGTTACATACCGCCGACGTGCTTCAACGCATTGACAAACTTAGAGGATTCCCCTCATACGTAAGACACTCGGGCATTTCGAATTAATTCAGAGGGATTAAGTCGGAATCCACTCACACATTTACCTTCTCAATCGTGCTGGATTTAAGGCGTGGGATTATTTTTCAATCAAGGTCAAGTGCACGTTACCCCAGACGGATATCTACTGCGCGATCTGCCTTGGCGCAGGGATACCGAGCAATGCCGACGTCAAGAGAAACGCATCCGCTGCCTCGTGCAGCAGGAAGTAAAACCCCTGAGGCGGTAAGAGGTACGGCGGGAAAGCTTCAGTGATGTTTTTTATTTGTATCTTTTACCACAATCTCAGAGGAGCATCAGCCGTGCTCATTTTAGGCTAATAAGAATACATGTATGTGCTTATGGAAAGGTGACTGAGCTAGGTTAGGATATCAGCTATTCAGAATGCATAATCTAGTGGTACTGAGATATTAATATGATTTTAGAATATTAATGAAACATATAGCACACAGACACCACAAATGGATGTATTGTGAGGCAATGTGCATGTTAGAGGCTCTGGAGCTCATGCTTGTAAAGAATAGCAGGACTCCGTACATAATCGGTTGTAACATATTGGAGCTCGGCAACCCCGTTACAGTTAGACTTAACTCCAACCCTAAATTGAACTATTGTTTCTTGAAAATTTTCCCGCATTCTAATCCAGAACCCCGCACCCTTATTATTCCAGATGACATCATCACATCATCACAACTTCCCCCTCCCCCTTTGAAGAAAAAGAAGAGATAAAGTGACAAACAAAGAAAAGACAAGGGAAAAAAATCCTTTCAGATTTTCTGAGCATCAGCTAATTTCCTTGCCCATTCACTTGTATTTTTTCTTGTTCAATGTTTTGTTCGATTTTCCTAAAAAAACGTTTTATTCCTGGTTATTGATCTGCCATAATTTTCTGCTGTCACTGTCGTTTCTTTAACATTTGTTACCTCAAGAGGTACAGAATGAAATCTACTTTGTGACTTTTTTACTTGCTGTTGTCGAACCAGCACCAATGTCATCACATCATCACAATGCTGGAACCGAGACACAGTGCTCTGAATACTTATATTTATCGGAAAGAAACCCACTATGAATAACACATCCTTGATGCGATCGACATACACACTTACACTTATCTATTCATGCCATGCCCGTGAAAACAAATATGGCCCAATAACATGTTATTCTGAACAGTGGCGGATCCTCCATTTGACCGGAGGAGCGTCGCCCCACTTACAAATCCCCCAAAGCCACGAGATGAAAAATAAAATTGTAATTCATTATCATTTTATTTTTCATCCCCCGGTCCTGAACCGAGCATCAGAACGGGGGCGGGGCTGCTGAATGGCAGCAGCAGGGAGAAGGGTAGGCTGTTACTACACTTTTCAGAGTGTGCTGGAGCGGGTAATACAAAATTTTGTATACCCCCCCATTCTGCATGTTTATATTAATTTGAATAATTAACTAATAATAATCATATTAATTGGTTTGCAGTGAAACATTTATCAATCATACTAACAAAATAATTATACGTGGGAACTGCACTTTGCATGGCTATACTAATTGTAAACTAACTTAAGTACGCATATTAATAGTAGGAAAATTAGAATATTGCATGTTATATGTTGCTTTGGTGATGTATTTGTGATTTGTGCTTTATTTCGTGAGTATAAACCGCTCTGAGTGTTGCTTCTGCTAGATAAAAACACACACATATGGATATTAGTAAGGGGATAACATTTTATTAGCCATTTCTATGTTTTAATTACGTTTTTGTGTTTCTTTTGCTTAAGTTGACCATTTCGGCCTAAACAAGATTGCTGAATGAGACGTTGAATGTGACTGCCCTGACAACACGAGGTTCTGGGTAAAGTGCGCATGCATCACCGCTAGGAGCAGTGGCCTGGACCTGACCCCGGGAGAAGATGTACCCACCAAGGTTATCCCGGGAACTTCGCCAACAATCACACAATAGACAATTTAAAACCGGAACCAGCAAGTATGATGAGTTCATCGTTTGGACACCCTGAGAACTTCACCTCACAACCCCAAGTCGACCAATCAGGACTTTTTAAACCCCGATCTTGATACTTTTTGACATTATTTTCATTATAAAAGTAGGTAGGGAATTGAACTAATATCACGCTCTTCTTTGACGAACTCGATTTCCTGACGTTATGCTGACGGAGAGGACGGTGACACTGCTGGACAGCTGTTATCCTGAATCTTTGAGAGACTGAATTGCGGCCTAACTTTGCTGAGTAAAATTCTTCTTTGACCTGACTGACTTAGAGGACGACTTTAGCCAGAATAGGTAAATATGATGCTCTGAAATGCTGATGATGATTTTCTAACGTTTCTTGCAATATTTATTAGATAAAGAATACTTGATTAATTGACAAATGTGTTGTGTCGATTATTTGAAGAAAAGCATTAGGATTAAGAAGTAATGTGTAGATAGATGAGTTTAGTCACTAAAATCATAGATAACAACTAAATGATCCATCTCCTTATGAGAGGGATATCTTAAGTTTGAAGTCAATGTGTTTAGGGTAAGGTAAAGGTATTCCTTTCATGTCAGCGTTTAGAAGCTTATTTCCCCAGGAAAGCAGACCAACGGAGTGTAAGTATTGGTGTTATGGGCCCCACCAATGAATGTATATGAGTAAATTTGATGTTGAGGTATTTGGTCTGTGACAATGGGGAATTTGATGTTCCACGCTGCAACAAGTGCACATGTCCCTTTGGCCTGCCATCTTGAGACGGACAGCCAGACATGCGCAGTTTGAAACCTCTAACCTAGCTGTCTTAAGATAGCCGGGTTAGAGTCAGTGCAGGCCTCCAGGGAACTGTGGAGCGCCGAGTGAGGCCGCTTCTTCTAATCAGGGCGTTGCTCTCATGCTGGTGAGAGCAGCGCCATGATTGGTTAAGGGAGTTTCCTGGCAGCCGAGCAAGAGTCGCAAGAGGTCGAGAGAAGGAGGTCCTTTTCTAAGGTAAGTTTACTTTTATCATTTTAGTTTTATTTGTGCGCGCACACCTGTTTATTTTATATTTTTTAATTGTATTTGTTAACACGCACCCACCTCCCCCTCCCCGTTGATGCCAGCCGCCACTGGTTATTTGTAACAAGCATACTAAAGAACATATTTACACATTTATTACTAGACTCCAAATGTAATACTTCTTGTTATTACCACAAAACAATGCTAGTGACATGAAAAACATAATGCTTATTGTCTCACAGATCCATTCTAGAATCTGTTGAGAAAAGAAAACAACAGGGCAATATGCAGAAAGCTTAGTTTTAGTGATACTATCTCTCTGCAGAGATGTAATCCCATCTGCTCTGGATATTGTTATATATATAGTTTTTTAACTAATTCACATGAAAAAACAGCACAACATAAACCATACATGCAGATCGACTGAGTGTAGTATGCTATTTATTACTGATGTTTAGGGAGGGTAGGGCCAGTAAGTCTCACTCAGGCAATGCTTCTCTTGAGAATTCGGCCTACAGATTAAATGGATTTTATTAAAGCACTGTAAAACAATTAATCATACCTACAGCATTAACGCCTTAAAATGAATCTTAGAGAATAGCCAACTTGGAAAAGATATTTCATACATTACATCATAGGATATTTTTGTAGTGTAAACAGATCTTTCAATAATCAACTTCTTTAGGCACATTATAGATTATAATAAGTGCAAAATAACCCCTAAATGGAAAATGAAATCATGACACATTTGTACATTGCATCCGAATGCTTCTGTAGGCGAATGTACAAACAGTTTTACCAGCAGAAATTGACCTAATCTGAATTTCAGGTCAAGTCGGCCAGACAGCATATCTGTCACAGCTGTCTGATTGCAAAAGGCCTCTTGGGGACATGCTGTAAGCTGACTTAGGAGGGCTTCAGCGCATTGGTAACCATTGTTTTTTGTTTTGTCATTCAATTTTGGTTACTTTCTATTTGCAGGCTTTATTTATTGTAGCCCATCTAGCTCGTGTTTGTCCCTCCCGTGGAGCATTGCCTCTTTACCATCTCTCTAACTGAGTGCTTCTAAGCCCCATCAGTGTCTGCTTTTCAAGCACTATTTTCTCTCTTTTGTGAAGCACTCCATTAGTGTGTCCGTTTTCTACCCGTCGCCACCATCGTCTGCGAAAGTGGAGGCCCATACAGGACAGCTTGTTTTTTAGCATGAATCCCAGCCAAGCAGGTGATTTGTATCTCAGCCATCTGGATTGCATTAATGCTCAGAGGCACAGCACCCCCCTTCCCAACCCTCCACCCAGGCTTTAAAATCGTGTTGTTTCACTTTGAAAGAAGCTTCTTTAGAACTCTCATCAAGGTGAACGCACTTACCACAGATGTCTTCCGGAAACTGGCAGCTGAAGGTAGATTTACAACACTAGTCATAGCAGCTAGGCCTTGGCGGTAAATTCCGTCCCACTCGCGGAATTTGCGGAATTTGGGTAATTTCGCACTCCGTGGAGAACATGGAATTGCCAAAAATTCTGCGATCCGCAGCTTCGTGGAATTTTTTGCTTGTTTGCGCTTTCAAAATGCGTGTTTGCGAGATATTTCTCCCCGAGCACGTAAAGTGCGTTCGCGAACAAGAAAAAAGCATCACGAACAGGCGGAACAAGCAATTCCGCATGTTCACTGAACTTTCGCGTGCTCGTGGAGATTTTTTACCGTTTTGCGGAGGTTTGCGTAGCGCGACTACGCAAATTCCGCCCACCCCTAATTGCAGCAGCAACACACAAACGGACACACACCAGGTGCAGCCCAAATTTTGCTCGTAGACATAGGAAAATTGCAGCACGGGTGACAGCAGTGGAAACGTGTGTGTGCGATTTTCAAGGTGTCATTGCATTTTTTTTTTAATAAACATTTTTATTTGCATTTCCATATAACACCATGCACCACATAATCTGCCCTCGATTGAGCAGGTGGATCCAAACTTAAACTACCCCCAGAGAATTGGCACAGTAGCATCTGCAACAAGGCATGGCATAAGAGACTGTGCCCCTGTTACAAATATAATAACTGGACAGTTGTTGGCCATGCAGACTACATTGAATATCCTCTGTCACTGATCCAGGGTCTGTCTGCATATGTCCGTCATTTGAGCTGTTTGTCATCTGGCCCCCTTGCCTGTGGGCTTGTGTGATCTAGTTCCTGCCCCACTTCACTACATCCCTGTCCCTCTCAGTGCTAAGACTACTACCAACCCGTTTTGTTGTTTCTCCAGGGATTCCAAATTTATTTACGGGGACAGCCCCATGATTTATACACCAACATTTAACTATATCCTGCCTCACCACAGCTAGGGCTACATTGTAAAATACTGTTGTGCATTTCTCAAGTGTTTGCTTCCCTCAGTGCTACTTCCATTTTATACAATGTCGTTGTCTTGTAATAAGCTCTGTGCAGTAGCTTATGCTGCACCAAGTGAAAGCCGGCTCGTATTTCCACTTCTCTTGGGTATCATTAGGCCTCTTCCCATGCATCGTTTTCTAGTCTGCCCAGATTTTGTACCCAACTGTGCCTAAGGGCATCTAAGGGATGAAAACCGTGTGCTAGGAGCGTAGTGTGCACCTGGAGGGGTGCAGCCAGCGCCCTGTACTCCAAGGGAGATTCTTCCTCCAAATCTTTCATGAAATATTTTTGTTAATGAGAATATGTTGCATTTTAAGTTATCAAAAGTACTAATTACCTGCTAGGTTATATTCAGCCTGTAACTGGGGGAAGGGTATCAATCCTCCCCCTCCTGACATTCCTCACTGTTGTAATACCCAGAACATCTCATTTTTTGTGTCCCTCATTCAACCTAAGCTCCTTCAAGACCTCTGTTTCCCAAAGTGGAGTCACCAAAATATTATCCTCCCCTACTAGCCGATTGCCCATTCCGCCCTCGTCCACACATCCATCACCATGGCCGTCTGCAGTGGGAGCCCACGTATCCTCCCCCTTCCATTTAACAAGCTCTCTCTGGTCTTAACAGCCCCAGTCATTTACAACTACCAGATGGGACGCCCAATAGTAGAGCTTTAAATTAGGCAGGGCGATGCCCCCATCTCAGGATTTCCTTGTCAGTGTCACCATAGCGATCTGCAGGGCTCCCCAGCTCGGAGTATTACCTTGGTGGCCTCATCCACCTGGCAGAAAAGCATGTAAGGGACTGCATTGGGAGTGTTTTGCAAAATATAAAACAATTTGGGCAGGTAGATCATTTTGTATAGCACACCCCTCTCCATGAGTGACAGCAGGAAGCAGTGCCAGTGACCCACATCTCACCTGTAAGCCTCAATAATTCTGTCTTAGTTTCCTCTGAAGAACAGCTCCCGCTCAATCGTAAGATATATCCCTAATAATTTGAAGCTGACTGGCTCCCACTGTACGTGGAAGGCTTCGGGAGGGGGACTCCAGGCCATCAGTGGATAGGCGACTAATATATCTTAGTTTACAAGCAATCCTACATACCTCCTCAGGGTCTCCCATATTAATGATAGAGACCTATCTGGGTCAGCCAGCAAGAGAATGATGCCATCCGCGTACAGAGAAATAGCATCCTCCCAATCTTGGTCACACCTCAGGGCACAAATCTGGGTACCGCCGTGAAGAGCAGCGCAGACAATGGATATCCCTGATTGGTGCTGTTCCCTATGATATTTCCTCGAACAGTGTGTCATTCACCTTCACCTAGGCCACAGGATATCGGTGTAGTAGGTCTCGGTATAGTAGCCATGGGGCCAAAGCCAATCTTCTTCAGGACCTCAATCAGATATGGCAATTCCATAGAGTCACATGCCTTTTCGGCATCCAGCAATAAAAGCATTGGGGGCTCTGCAATCCCACCACAGTGGGCTAGGCATCTGAATAAACACTTGAAGTTATGGCGTATTGATCTGTGTGGCAAGAAGCCCACTTGGTCTGCAGTCACCAGATTCCACGACCTGCAGCATCAAATTTGCTAGAATCCGGGACAGCACGTTTACCTCTATATTTAGTAACAAGATGGGACGGTACGAAGCCCAGTTATCCCTTGGTTTACCCACCTTATACATTGGGACGATCACCGCCTCCCTCAGGTTCCATTATCCCTGAACATCTCACCCAGGTGGAGCACCACCTGCGCCTGTAGCCATTTGAAAAATTTGAGTGGGAATCCGTTGGGTCCCGGCGATTTTCCTACATTTCAAATGCATCTGTGCATCTGCAATTTCAATGTCATATATCCTAGCTTTTAAGTTTTTCTGGTCCTGGTCCCCTAGTGTATGCATCGGGAGGTCCCTGACACAGTCAGGCAGCCCCCTCTCATCCACCGACACTTCTGATCTGTATACTTCCCCCAGGTGTCTTGCTAATTTTCCATTCTATGCCCTCTGGTGTCTCCAACAGAACACCATCATGTCCTCGCAGGCCCTGTATCCATTTCTGTCCTTCTTCCCTTTGTGCCAACCAAGCCAGTAGTTTCCCGAATGTATCATTGTGCTCATATATTGTATCCTGTTTTGCCCTATAGCGAGTCCTGGCTTCTTGTCGAGCCAGGTTTCTGTAGTCCTCCCGGGCATCCTCAATTTTATCAACCAAGTCTATGGTTGATGAGGCCATGTAGTCTGCCTTCCATTAAACCAATATCCCCTTCAGTTAAGTACATTCCTGGTCCCTCTTTTCCCCACACTGTGGATAATCAATGACCCCACATCACTGATTTATACACCTCCCACATGACCACCCTGAGGCTACTGAGCCCTTGTTTTCTTCAAAGTATCTTTTTATGACTTCAGTTGTGTATTTCCTAATTTCCCAGTCCATAAGTCCATGACCTGGGGCCGCCTAATACATTGTGATCATCCATGAGTGGTCTCAGATGCCTCTGGGCAAATATTGGGTGTCTCTGAACCAGCCCAACTGATGTTGCAGACCAAGGTATGGTCTAATCTAGATATTGACGTATGGACTTTGCAGCGTATGAGTACTGCCGCCGGTCTGGGAGCTGTGTCCTCTATAGATCCACCAGTCCCAATGCTCCCGGGAATGTTGCCAAGCTTGTCTGTCTTGTAGATGTTTGGAGTGTGTTACCATGTCCTAGTCTCCCAAGGCAGTCATGTTAAAATCATCCCCAAGGATAGTGAGAGCATCTGTAGCAGCCATGACTCATTCCCCAAGTTTCGCTAGGCCCTCCATTTGCAACCCTGGTGGTAGATATAATGATACTATCAGGAGGGACGCCCAGTTCCATGCACCTGCTGTGGCTGCCCGGCAACTAACAGATGTCACCCATGTCTGTGTAAGGTTGTGGGGGACAGTTTTCTGTACCAGTATCCCAACTCCCCTGGAATCTGCTGAGTATCCTGCATGCACCACCATAGTATATTTACCTCGGTTGAAGAACCCACATCTGTTCTCCACCAGGTGTGACTTCTGCAACAGGACAATAACTGGATCATGTCTTGCCAGGAATATTGCAACAATGCCCCTGTTTAGACAATTACCCAGGCCGTTTACATTCAATGATGGAATATGTAATTTCCCTTCTCCCAGTGTTCGAGGGTCCGTTTCCCCTATTCTTTTTGATACACCCATTGCCCATCAAGGTCTGCCCTTTTCTGTCCCCACATTGTTAGCCGTTGTTTGGTTGTATACAACTCATTCCCCTAACAATAACCACCCGCTCCCCACATCCTTGTGCAGTGAACTTGGAACTACCCACCCCCAATTCTCAACGTGCCCGTCACCCCCCCAATTGTCTCCACCTTAGCAGCGCCATGAGGCCAAACACCTAGAGTAACGGTGTAGGGACAGGGCTGCAGCCCACAGAGACTTTTTGCTGACTCATATATTTGTATTTGCGATCCTGTGTGTCACCTCAGGAAGTCAACATTCCTCTTGGTCTTCTCCTGTTGCAGAGTACTCCCCATCAGTCATGGTCTTGTCCAAGTCTTTGTCTGCATCTAATGTTGCCCATTTGTTGCCTATGGTCCAGGCTTGGAAGCTCTGCAGTTTGGCTACAATCTTTGCCCTCTCGGTCTCTGCCTGCATTTTAGTAGGGGCGGATCCAGGTCTGTGACGCCTCTCCTGTTGTGGAGCCTGCTGCTTCCAGTTCTCCATGTGGTTGTCCTCTGGGCATCCGGGTGGTTGTTGACCTTGTGTTTCCAGCCAGTTCCAGATGCCTGCTGCAGTTTCAAAAAATTGGGTACCTGCCCTGTCCACTATACTTAGTTAGCAGGGTACAGAAGTGCATATTTGAAGTTCAGTTGTCGCAGTGTACACTTCATTTAAATGAAGGTCTTTCTCTTTTTCTGCACATTTGTGGTATAGTCTGGGTACATGTTCATGATCCCCTTCCTCCCATCCAAGTGTCATGGGCACTTGCCCTCTGCAAAATGTGGTCTCTGTAGTGGAAATGGAGGAGACGGACAACCATTACCTTCAGCTAGGCCCCTGGTGGCGGGAGCATCACCGGCACCTGGTCTGCCCGCTCCACTGTAAACAGTGTTGAATGGCGGCCCTCCAAAACCACCAAGACCAACCAGTCCTTTACATACAATTCAGGTGAAGGGCCCTCTGCCTTTTCAGGGACTCCCACTATCTGCACATTGTTACGGCATGAGCGGCCCTCTAAGTCTTCTAGTTTCACCACCATGGCCGCCTGTTCCTCTTTCAATTTCCCAATACAGTTTTGTCCTGCCTTTAGCAGTGGTGTTGGTTGTGTAAGGGTCTTCTCTCCCTCCCTCTGACAATTTATTGTGATCTGCCTGCAGCAGCCCCACTTCCTGTGCTACTGCTTTTATTTTGCATTCAAGGGAGAATTTGGTGTCTTTAATTGCCGCCAAAATTGCGGCTGTGTGCACCTCAAGGCCTTGATCGTCTGACTCTTGTGGCTGGCGGTCTGGGCGTGCCATCATTTTCAGTGGGACCAACTGCAGCGCCCCCTTAGTGCCGTCCATCCTTGTACTTTGGGTCTGTTTGACAGATCAGAGTGGGGAGAAGGATCCCCTCTTTTGAGGCAACCGGCTCACCCCAGGTATTTGGGCAGGTCTCTTCATTTAGGGTGAGGGGGCTGCCCCACAGCAGCCACAACATCACCCCCGAGAACTGGCAACCCACCAATGACCCCGTGCTGCAACTGGCCCCCGGATCATGGGCCGGGAGCAGCCTAAACAAGAGGCATGCATCAGCCCCAGACAGAGCAACCGGCCACTACTGCAGGGCATGAACACCCCCAGCACCCCCTCTCTCTGCACTCACCGGGCGACTCTGTCTCTCTTCTGCCCGACCCAGGTTGCACTCGCCAACTTCTGCTCCCGTCGGTCCCCAGCGCTGCTACGGCTCTTTGCCGGCATTTCCATGTGGGCCCAAATCTTTTTTCAGTTCGGCCGTCCAGCTCGTCGCACTGCGATCTGCCTGTCGGCTCAAGCAAGCTCCTGTATGGTGCTGTCCTCACCCGTCTGTATGCATCACCAATGCCCTGGCCTGGCCCTTTGGCCCGCTCTGCCCCACTACTCTTCCAATGGTCAGGTCAAGGAGGCCTCCGCCATCTTGAAGGGTTGCTCCTCCACTCTGTGAGGCTTTTACAGGCAGTGGTTGTGTCTCCCCAGCCTTGGCTGGGACACCCAGAGTGTCTCCTAGGTTTCAGGCACCGTCACATCAGCCCTTGGGCTGCCAGGCAACCCTCATGCCGCAAGTTATATGGCTCTGTGGGCTGAAGCGCTCCGCTTACCCGAAAACTCCATTCGGCTCCAGGCCATGCCCCATTGCGTTTGTCATACTGTGTTGATGTGTGAACTAGTAAGTGTTTGATGCTGTGAGTTAATGTAAACGAGTATTTGTGGAATGGCTTGTCTTTTTTTCATGGAAGTGTGTATGAAATGGCGCATGAATGTAGATGATGCCATGTTGTGTAAGTATGTGCATTTGTGTGATGGTGAGAACTGGCAAGGTCTGTCAGTGTGATTTGTTTGTGTGGAATGGTGTGTCATACTGAAAATGTCTGCTGGGAGTGATGGTTCATGTGTGGAAAGGTGTATGCATGATGTGTTGTCTGGTGTGAATGTGTATTGTGTGTTCTAGTGATGGCATGGTGGTATGTGTGTGTCTATACATACAGTAACATGTTGCTAAAACCATTGGCAAAGCCAGTAAGTCCCAAAAGCGAGATTATTAGGTGGGGATTGTGAGACAGCTTTAGCTATCTTGCTATACTATTGCTTTTTCCAACAATTTATACATAATAGGCATACAGAGAGGGGCTTTGGTCAGAGGCCATTGGTCTGTTATATTGTCATTAACATTTTGCTCCCGTCCACTTGCAGCATACTGAATGAGGCAGCAGGTCAGCCCACTTTACCCATAGACTCCCTTCACTTTGAGTGAGTGCACAAAACCTGAGCCCATTGTTCACATCAGCCTAAAACAGTTTGTTTCTCTTCAATGATAAAGCTGCTTCAAAGTGTGCCATATTTTTTCATATTAACTTTCAATACCGGCTATTTATTTTGCCTGCCTTTAGATGCCCAGTTAGAAGGTGATTTATTTTCGATCTCACTTCTAAAGCTGCTCTTAGAAAGTGTGTAAATGATACTGTAACATTGTCACTGCCTGTAATCCGAGTGCTTGTTTGGGTGATGATTTATTCTTGTCTCTTTGTCAAATAATACTAATAAAATGCATGACACCAACACCACTGAGTGGCTTGTTATATAAAAAGGCTGCACTAGAAAAAACTGCCATCGGTGGGACTGTAATGTTATCACAAGCATATGGAACCAACGTTTAGGGGTCTGTATTTTTTTTAAATTATTTTATCTTGTGGCATATGCTTGCTATTGAAAAGAAAGAAAAAACATCGCACTTGCAATGGCCAAGCCTGGTGGTTATGCCAGTGCTTGTTGTGGGTGTCTTTCTTTGAGGGAGGGGTTGTCAGAAAGTAAAAAGTAATGCTTTTGGTCCTGTACATGACATCATTTTTTCAAGGGCTTTCCCTTTGCTCGATGGCGTAAATGTTCTCATCGAAATACGTGAAAGAACTCCTTTGCAAGCTAAGTGGTCGACACAGTATTATATTTCACCCAATAACTCATCCAAAGCTAGATGAAAAGGAGAATTATTTGCACACTGAACATTACAATTTCTCTCATGCATTTGTCAACAATTATTAGATTTTTATGTTGAGGCACTTTGACAAAAATGCTACTCCTGTTGCATGAACTTTCAATGGACAGACGCCTTGTTTCCTTGGTGTCTGCACTACTGCTTCCTTGGGCAAAGCAAAGGCCCTATTCTAGAATTTCCACCTAGACGTAGCTAAGTGCAGCAACTTTAGCTGATATGGTTATCAGAATTTGTTTCTTGTCTTTTAGAAATAAGCAAATACCTAATTATATTCTCCCCTTCCTGCCCTCTCCCTCAATCCGTTCTGTACTTTACCAGGCGCAATTTCCATGCAAATTCTCTACATGTTCGTTTTTTTTAGACCTATGTGGATAAATGCCACAAATGCTTCTAAGAATCATAAATTGTGCGATGCCCAGCTTCCATAGCACCTTCAGCAGCGGATCTTAACCTTCTGACAGGGAGTATGGGAGTTCTTTTGGCAGAAATGTAGTGCAGTGTGGGTCGCCATGATGTGTGGCTCAATTGTTATTATCTTTGGTTCACAGGAAAAACACCCAAAGCAAGGTTTGTGTCTGAGGAACAAACTATCATTGGCCCTGACTGCCAGGCAATGTTTTCCATTTTCGCGAGGCCATTGATGATTTGCCCTCCTCGGACAGAGAAATTCTACACTAGGATACCCTGTCCTGTGAGGCTCTCCATAAGCAGAGTGAGCAGCTGAAGCTTGCTAGGCGGCTGCCCCGCAGCAGAGGGGCCTATGTCACTGACTGGCCGCCAGCAGAGCCAGTGGGAGTTCCACCGGCAGTCAATCAGCAAATAACCTACTTCTAAATGGATGTGGGTGGCTGAAGGTCTATTGGAGAGGGAGCACTGCCAATTTATGGCCAGACTTCAACTTAGTCAGACCCTAAATAACCCCTTAATGTCAAAGGGCCAGATTTATATATTGGTGATAGGCATATTCAGTCGCAATTTGGATGAGCAGACATAAAGACAGTTTTTACTGCCCATCACCGCAAGGAAAACCCTTTATCACTGTAAAAAACAAAAAATACACCCTTGCCATCAATCAATCAACGGCCATTTATAGAGCGCACGGCTACCTCAGCCAAGGAAGATGACTTTCATGTTGAGGGGGTAGCATTGTGTTTTTTATTTGCAAAAACCTAACATAACATGTGTATTTGTCAAGCGCATGTTCACCCCATAAGGGTACCTACTGTAGGGTTTTATTTTTTACAAAATAAAAAAAGTTTGGAAATTATATGGTATGACTCTGTCATGTTTGATGGAGCCATACGGCAAAGTTCTAATGCATTGGGAACGGCCTTGAAGGCGGTTCCTGCGAACACTTGATATGTCCTTCTGGCTGTCAGACATTTCATAATTTGCTGGCCTGGACTTCGCCTAGGGTGACAGAGTAGTTTACTCTGTCACCCTGGTGGAGGACGGCCCGACCGCCAAATTATAAATCGGGCCCAAAATGTCTGTGAATCTGCATCAGTGTTCGATATGAGAGCAGCTGGTTTAGAATGTTATGATTCCTTTGCCTTTCTAAGGTGATATTTATAATATTAAGTGCCAAATGTAATCGTGCTGAGTTTGTTTCCCTTGCCACCCAGAGTTGAAAGGCATACACAAACTCTAAATAAACTTTGAATTCAATGCTTGTGTCCATTTATATGCACTAGAAAAAACAATGAAACAAAGACTCACATATTTATAAATTATGAAAATAGCTTAGGAAACAATAATCACAGGAAGCTGACTTAGTTGATACTATTTACTGTGTATTGCTATGCGGAACACATTGTACCCATAATAGCCTAACCACAAAAGCAAGTGACTCCATGGTGTGTTTTTAAACCTTTATCTTTGCTCTGTAAAGCACGGATGTTAGGTGCCTCATAGAGCAGTCTGGCAGGGGCGAAGCACCATTTCACATGCAAGCACTGGCACTTGTCACTCTTGACACATGCTCTCAGCATCACTTGTTTCAGTTTGATCACCCTTTTCCAAAATAGTTGTCTGTCCATCTTCTACTCCAAATGTTGCCAACGAGTACATCAATCCCACATCAGAAGTTTCCTCTTCGGCATCGACAATGTGCTTGAAATCCCTGCCAACCTGACACTTGGCAGCCCTCTCCCACTCCAGAATTTACCCTGTCACCACACTTCGATGGGTCACTTTCACCACTTTGCTGTGATAATCGTGTTTTGTTCTTACTTTAATGCAATGACATGACTCTGCAAATCCACTCTTTCAGCAATTGTAGATTTCAAAAGCTTTATTTCAGCCTCTTGTTGTATCTTCCCTTTCACACACCAAGAACACGCTTTTGACAAAGGGCTCTCCCTTTTATCAATTGACAGAGTTTCACCCCAGTAAAACTATGTGGAGAGACCCTAGAAGGCCAACGTGTTTCAGTCACCACATTCAACCATAACATCTGCACACCCTTCTTCAGGACATGATTTAAAACGCTCCATATGCACGTTGTGTTAAACATTCTAAGAAGAAACTGGGTAAATAGCAACTAACTATACAACAGCAAGCAATTTCAATATTACATTAAAGACATTTCAAAAAGAGTACTCGTGGACCCAATTCTGCTGCTCCCAGTTGTGTTCCTCAATTATCTAGATGCCAACACCATAAAAACAAGCATTGGCATAGCCAATAGGTCTCGCTTTTGGGACCTTATAAGTATTTAGTTATGCAGCACAATATCCTTGGTGCAACAACATCAACTGTTGCATTGCTAAACACTTATAAGGTCTCTAAGGCGAGACCTATTGGCTATGCCAATGCTTGTTTTGATGTTGATGGGCTGCCATGGTCAATTAAAATGAGTTTTAGAATCCTTGACTCCTCCCTTGGTGGTAGTTTAGCACTAAAGTACCCTTCCTGTTCGGCTCCAGGCCAGGTAAACGATTTGATGGGCCCTGGCACGTGCAATCTGGTCCCCTTGCCGCAAGTATTTCCAGAGCTACCGGCAAAATGTTTCGTTTGCCACTTGGGGGCTTACTCTTCCAAAGACGCAGGGCAATTTTTCAACTTCTTCATTGCAGTCTGGCGCTCTGCATTTGCCCTTTGAGGTGGTAACCCTGAGGCAGCTGCCTACAGAGGTTTTTATGGAGCACTGGCACCGAGTCTATTGGGCTAAATGACCTTTTTTAGAATTTGAAAAGCTTTAAGTAAAACATGCACAGAGTGCAAAATACTCATGTATTACTGGTGTGGGGGTCCTTGACCTGTGAGAGGCAAGCCTGGAGTGGGGCAGCTGGACACTGATGGGGAAAGCAGCGCTGCTGAAACATGATCCCATATTACAGCCTCCCTCGGATAAGAAAAACACAGACACCCAAGAACAAGGAGCTGGCAGGATGTCCCTCACGTACATATTAACCACCTTCTTTGATAGACACAGGCAAATCCCTCTCACATGACCAAGAGCAGGCAGAGCAACCCAACAGTATTACATACAGCGAATAGGCCCCATGTTCTTACACATACAGTACCACTTATCCACAATTGAGAGCAGTTATAACCCAGCAGACACTATTAAGTAATGACATGCCTCCGGTGCTCCCACCAAAGTTAGAGAGAAAGACAACAAAAAAACAGTTTGCTGCGACACCCAATCAGCTTGACCCTCCACAACATCCCATACAGGCCCGAGGGTATTTGTGAGTCCTGTTCCACAGCCCCTGGCAAGAGTGGTTTGCAGGCAGCGATAAGTTTGGAAAAAATAATAATTTCGGACACACTCTGATATGGGAAAGCCGGAAGTCTCCATAGAGCCAGGCAGATGCCACAGCCGCCGAGTGGCCAGAGCGGGGATAAGACGCGACAAGCGCGGGCAGAGGAAGTGGACAGGGTGCAACTGCAGAGGACAGAGACGGGGACAAAACAGAGAGAGAACGGTACTAAGAGCAGATGGATGGAGAAGTCTCTGGGGTGAGGAGTGGGCAAAGAGCTGCGACAAGCCCCAGGAAGCGAAATGGGGAAGGGGACAAAGGACCAAGAAACGGACAGAGAGAGAATACGGGGCCAGGTAGAGGGCAAGGGGACAAAGCAGGATGGCAGCAGATAGAAAGAGGGGACAAGGCGCTACAAGAACGGACAGAGAGGGAGGGTACATCATACATGGAGCACAGACAAAGGCCATGGAGGGGGCAAACCAAGGGGGCAATGGGCCAGGAAACAGGCAGAGAGAGCACAAATGGCAAAATAGTATGCAGAGAGAAGGTCGAGGGGCATCAGAGCAGGTTGAGACAAGGCAGAGGACAGTAGGACGGCCAGAACTGGGCGATGAGGGTGAGTGAGAGGCAATGAGAGCAGAGGAAGAGGGGACAAGAGGCCAGGACTGCGGTCAGAGATGCATCTAAGAGTGGCAAGACAGGAAACAAGGGGCCACAAAATGAATGGTATGGCGAGGAGGTTTGACCGAGAAAGGGGATAATCGCGAGGAGAGCGCACGGAGGTGATGGAGTAGAACGGAAAGAGAGCGGTATGACACATGAAGCAGAGAAGGGTGGAGACAAGGATGGTAGAGAGCGAGCCGATGCATATGCTGACAGAGAAAAACCCAGCCATTGCACGAATTATAAAAAACAAGAGAAGTAACTTAAAACGAGTATAACAAGCATTGGTAGCGGCGCCGAGAATGTGATGCGGACGCGCGGCCCTGAAAGTGAAAGTGATCGCGCGCTGTGCAATGCGATGCGCGTAATGAGCCATGACAGAGAGGAAAGCCAGATGGCACCACGCGTAACTGTGCGCGTAACTGCAAGTTTTAGGCCACAAGCAACAGCGTGTGGTCGGACTTTTTAAAGCCCACTTACTAAATGTCTCACCAGAGCAACGCATGCGCTGGCTCAGGCGAGACCTAAAAACAGCACCTGACTATCTTGTTCGTGCTTTTGAAGTCTGAAAAGCCAACTACATTTAAAGTTATTACTGCATCTGATTAATTAAACATTTCTAAAGACTACCAGGTGCAGCTACAATCGAAAGACAGGACTGAGAGTAGAGGTGTAAAATAATACCTTTCAAATAAATAATTATCTAAATAGAAGTCTGAGTTCTAGATAACCAAACTGCGTCAAACTTGCCATACAGTTTATGATTAACACGGAAAAAGTGCACTTTTCTTTGATTTTACAAAGACATGCATCTCAGATGTGCTCAAATAAACTCATGTAAAGTATATGCACTTTATAGTTTCAAGTTTTATTGGCAGTTTGATATCATGCCTAAAGAGGCAATACAAACAGTTCAAGTACACACATAATACAAACAAAAAAAAAACAGTTCATATAAAACATACTTTTACAATAAAAAATGTATTACTAGCATACTTTACCCACCCACATAATAGCATTTAAAATCAACAAATATTCATTTTACTCTCTACCCGCTCAATATCTAAAGAACATTAAAATCTCTCCTTTTTCCTAGCTATAATAAATCAACGGACCTTAACCCCCTTACCGCAGGAATATTTCTTCAATCTTATTTCCAAACAGGGTTAACATTATCTTTGTGCCAAATACAATCCACTATGGTGCTAACTAAATCAATATTATTATAAATAAAATCATTTTTTATCTCTTTGAGAAAGTGAGCAAGATAGACACTGGTTAGACAGTTCACCATATGCACTTTATAGATGTAAACAGTCTGCCATAATTATAGATGTAAATAGTTTGCCAGAACTGATAAGGGAGCGCTTTACATGCTCACATTGAACAATGATTTCCAAAAGCAGGCCTAGAGCAGCACACAAATCTTCTCATATAAGGCCATGATGCGAAGGGCCTTTGAAAATCCAGGGATGTTTCATTTACAGTTGTGATTGTATTAATAAAGTTCTAAAGCCCAAAGGTTTCCAACCAATTGGTGTCACTTGGAAAGACTAGTATTACTAACCAGTAATTAAGTAGGAGGCAGAAGCTTCTAAGAACTTCCTCAGCATTATGAGTAAAGAGTTCCAAAAGCTGGAACTAATGGTAGTTTTTTAAGAACCGCACTGGGATTGAGAATTTTTTTTTTTTTTTTAATTTACGGAGTTTTATATAGCGCGAACTTGACCCGAAGGTATCGGGTATTAGAGCGCTTTATACGAGCATCAGTTGCGTTACATGAGGACACATTCATTTTTGTTACGCACGGGGAGATGAAGCAATTTGCCCATAATCACAGGATGTTGCGCGTCCTTGCCGAGACACGAACCCGGTTCTCCAGATTTGATTTCATTAGGCCAACTCCTCTCCCCTCTCCTGAAGCACTGGTTAAAAATAAAAAAGAGGCAAAGGATTTTCTTAGGAGCTTATTGGTTTACCTAAATCTGGGGTTGCTGAATACCAAAGCTGCATAGTTTTGATTCCTCTTCACACCTCTTTCTCCCACTACCCTACACTTCCTGTGTCCTTAGTTTACTCTTTCTGCTCCTTTTTCATCTCTGCTTTTTCCCTTTCTTTCTTTGTTCTTTTCTTTTGCTACCTCCTTCGTTAAGGCCTTATCTGCCTTTCTACCTCTTCCTCAGGATGAAAGTCTGATGATGAAAAATAAACCCTATTCCCAATAAGGATTGTCAAAGCTAATACAGCTTTTGGTTGTCAATGCTGACCTATGGTTTTACCAATGCTTTTGACAATGCAAATAAAAAAAAATAATTAAGTGTGTGTGAAAGTGCATTTTGTAAAGGGAGCAGCTCGGCAGCAAATTGGAGCTCCTGGGCCCTCCACATAATTTAAATACAAAACTTTTTTTGAAGTTATGACGGGAGGAACAAGGGGGCATCCAGTTTTTATGGCTCACAATAGTCCACTATAGTAATGCATCCAATTTGTAATTTCAAGTAAACTCAAAGAACAATTCTGTCATTCACATATTTATGAAAACCAACACTTCTTGATCTCATCAGCTCATGAAAAAGGATTAAGATGGTATGGTGTTGGTGTGTAGCTAATATTAGTGCAGCATGTGCGGCGGCACTAGGGCCCATAGGTGTAAGGTGTCCACTGCACTCCAATTATGGCTCTCTTTTCCTACCTAAATGGCCAAGAGGGGCCATTTTGTTAACTCATGGCATCCCTTCCACACCATTTGGTGTGCTGGTAAGGGTGATCTGTGGGACACACCACGTATAGTTTTAGAAAGGAGGGTTAGATTATATTACCAATCTAATTGTTCTGTTCTGCATCAAATCTGACATTTTACCAAATACTTTCAGTCTCTCCGATATAATAGTATGGGAATGATGATGCACGCTGTGGATGGGTCTAACATCATTTCAGTCAGTCAGTCAAAGCTTTTATTTCGGTAAAAATACCATAAAAAGACATAAATACATATATACATTTAAAACATGATTAAATAGCATTGCGTAGAGTGTAATCCATTAAGACATTAAGACAATTTCCATAAAACATACACAGTAAAAACGTGAACTTTCCACGAAGAGAAAAATGTTAAAATGAATCCAGGGCCAAAGATATACACATTATACCTCAAAGTACTATGATGATAATTAAGATAATACTGAATCAGAAAGGTGAGCGACAGAAGACAAAAATTTGGACCTTGCAAACCACATTGAGAGAAGGAATTTAGCCATTACAAACACTATCAAAGGGGTGGTATCATATTTCAGAATTCTGAACACCTCCTTGTAGTCCCTGAGACCCCTAGACTTACATAACTGGATAATCCACTTTTTCCTTGCAATAGTATATAAAGGGCAAAAGAGAACAACATGTAGCTCTGTTTCACAGATAGCAGAGCATAAGGGACACGAGCTAATGGGATCTACGACATTGCACCATCTGTGAGTGAGATCTCTCAACGGTAGCGAACCGTGTCTGAACTGGGTGTAAAGTTTCTTTGCCAAAGGTGGTTGGATGACGTCCAGGAAAACTTCAAACTGGGGACTACACTTAATATCCAGAAAGGTGTCAGTAAGCCTACCCAGGGAGGAATGGAGTAGGATACCCTTCCTATAAGATTTTAAAACCTCCCGCAATGCATTCTTCGAGAGTGAACGGCAGGTCGCTTCCGGGGCGGACCATAAATTCCTCATCCCAATTAGGTTACAAAGGTTCTTTATGTAAGCAAGCCAAGGGATCTTATCTGATTTTCCCCTTGCCATAATGTCACCAAGATCATACCTGTAGCTTACCAACTCGGGCGTTGACCAAAGACGCCTCCAGAACTGAAGAGGACGGTTCCGGGCAATCTCCTCTATGGGAACCAGACCCAGATCCCATCTTAGAGGAATTAATGGGGTGCTGGCAGGTAGTTTCAACAATCTCCTGATGAAAGAATTCTCAATAGATGAGAGGGAAGCGGGGGGGAGTATCCCCATAATTCAGCACCGTAAAGTGCTCCTCCTCTCGCTTGGGATTTATAGATTTCCATGGGGGGGCCCAAAGGTTTAAAAGAGGAGTTATTAAACACCTTCAGGATTCCCCCCACTGATTGGGCTAATCTCAAATTTGCCTTCGCCAAATGGGACCCCCAATTCATTTTATCATTAAGGGTCACCCCCAAATACTCAAACGTGGCAACCCTATCCAACTCAACCTCTCCCAGTTTAGGATGGGGGCAATTAGATGAATTAGAACCGAAAACCATAAACTTGATCTTCGAAAGGTTCAATTCCAGGTCCCTGATTTTACAAAAGGAGCAAAAGGCCTCTAATGTACGCTGGATGCCCATATAAGATTGGGATAGCAGGAGCGTATCATCAGCGAACATTAGGGCCGGGACCTTACGCCCTGCCAGTACAGGGGAGTCCAAGTTAGCGGAGCGCAGTAGATACTCGATCAGCCCATTGATGAAAAGGGAGAAAAGGGTGGGGGCCAGGACACAGCCCTGCCTCACACCCTTCTCTACCGGAAATGGCCCAGAGATTTCCCCGCATCTCCCAAATCTCACCCTTGCGTAGGTGCCTAGGTGGAGGCGTTTGAATAAATGGCAAAGGTAGGGGGGGGCACCCATCTCTAGCAAGAGGGCCCAGAGTTTTTCCCTTTGCACCATATCAAAAGCGGACCGGAGGTCCACAAAGATCAGAAACAAATTACCAGCACCCATGCTGACTGTTTTCCAATAAATCAAAAGTAATCTAAATAATTGATCAATAGTAGAAACCTTGGCTCGGAACCCCGCCTGGAGGGAGGTTAGGATTTGTTGATCCTCCATCCAGAACTGCAGTCTGGATAAGAGGACTCGGGCGAACAGCTTCTGTAAAACATCAATCAGGCTTATGGGGCGGTAGTTGGCTGGAACCAGTGGGGAAGATTTTTTGTGGATGGGTATAATTTCTGCACCCAGCCAAGTGTCCGGAATTCTAAGGCCCTGCAGAATAGCATTAAAATATACACATATATAAGGGGCCCAGATTTTTACATCACTTCTGTAAAGATCACCGGGGATCTTGTCAAGCCCCGGAGCTTTCCCTACTGATAGGGAATTGAGGGCCAATTCTATTTCTGGTATAGAAAAGAGACTAGTCTCAATTTCTTCCTGACACAACAGGTCCGTGGCAATATCAGTCCGTGGCAAGCCTGCATCGGTGCCACCCGGGGGGTTAGTGACCGAGAAGAGGGGTTGGAAATGGGCGAGCCAGACCTCCTCGCTGAGATTGGGAATAATTGCTGGGGGACTGGCAACCGTGCCCGTTCGGACAATGTTCCAAAACGCCCTCGAGTCACGGTCAACTAAAGCTTGGAGTAAATTTTGCCACCTTAGTACCTCCCACTCGGCTTTTGCTTCCTTGATTAGGTTTTATAGGTGGCCCTAGCCGCCCGGATACTAGACGGGGTACCCTCCTTTACTTCTTTTAACAGGGCAGACTTAGCCTGCCTACAGGTGCCATTGAACCAGTGCTCGGGCCTAAAAGGCCTTGGCTTTGAGACAGTAGGGTTGTAAAAGAAGCTAGCCAAACTGCCAAGGAGCTCCTTGTGGATGGTCTGGAGATCGAAAAGGCGGGACTGCGGGATGTCCCCGGCAGGACTCAGAAGGTGAGAGACTGCTTCCAAGGAGCGAGACACAGTGCTATATATCTCAGCAAGCTTTAGGTCATCAGACGCTACCCTTTCCCACCTGATCCTTCTGCCACCTGCCACTAGAACCACATTCTCGCTATGTAATGGAGATTGGGGCCTAGAAAATTCACTACCACCTAACTTGTTGATCAATTCCAGAGACAGTAGGTTGTGATCGCTGTCGACCCGTGGAATAATAGAGAAGGCAGCCAAGTGGCCCCAAAATTCCACGTTCACCAAAACATAGTCAATGGTCGAACAGCTCCCAGCTCTGTTAAAGGTGAAAGACCCCGGCACGTCCGGGCAGAGTCTACCATTGCAGGCCCGCAAGGAGTGTGCGATAGTGAGCCTGTTAATCTCAAGGGCTAGAGGGGAAAGGCGTTTGGCCGGATAGGAGATAAGGTCTGGGATTAGATAGGTTTCGTCCTCCTCACAGGTGGGAGAGGGGATCCCAGGGAGGGGTTCGAAGTGGCAATTGAGATCTGCGCCAATTAATTTATGGGACGCGGGTGGAAGAGATTGTAAAACATCTTCCAAGGCGCCCAGGATCGACAGACCCAACTGAACCGGCTGGGGGCGCAAGTACACATTTATTACTACTAGCGAGTAGCTAGCAGGGAAAGTGAGTAGCAGGCATAGGATGTCAGGGGACTTTGGATCCAGTAACTTTACTGAGCACCCCAAGTGTGTTGCAACCCATACTACTAGCCCCCCTGAAGGTCTTCCTCTTGTCCCCTGGACTGCAGGGACCGAAAACGATGCATAACCCACCCTCCAAGGTGTAGACCGTAGCCAGGTTTCTTGGAATATGCAGATGTCATATTTGTCCATTAGCTCTCCCCACTCAGGATCAGAGAGTTTGGACTCCAGACCGGCCACATTCCAAGACCCGACTAATGGTCTCCGGCTAGGTATTCGGGGGAGACTATCAACCGGAGGGGGGGAAGAGGGGGGGGCTGTGGGAAGCAGAATGCACAAGGGGGTTCAACACTAAACAACCCGCTGTGGCACTGGGGGACAGAAATGAGAAAGAAGGGGGCCCAGGGCCACTCTCCATGCCAAGAGCTACCGAGGACACAGCCAACATCGTATCGAAGGCATCCCCAACCTGGGTCCCTCCCACAGGCATAGACCCTCCCTTACTAGGGCTCAGAAGTGGTGGTCAGTCCACCGCATTAAGCACACCAAAACGGTTTTCAACTGGGATGTTAAAGAATGAATTATGAGGGACCTGGTGGAAGTATGGTAGATCAACTGGGTCCAGAGTATTTGGGATGAATAAAAATACCCCAAGTGCGATGCCTCAATGGCTCCCCTTCTATGGTACCCTCCCCGCTCCAGTATGTGGCCTACTACTCTGGGGTCTCTGAAATTAATCAGGACACAGTCCCCCCCTATGTCCTTTGGGCGGGACCCCAACCAGTTAACCCTCCGAACATGAAGAATCTCCCCTCTCCCTGCTCCCTTCAATGGTCTATTTTTGGACAGCCAGTGAATGACTTTATTTTTTAGTTCAGAATACGATTCCCCCCTTCCATTCATTAACGGTGGAACTCCTGTGAGCACGATCACATAAGGTGCTGCCTCCGGGGGAAGCTGAACTAAAGGATGGGAATCATCCAGGCTCCTGGGTGCTCGGATCCCCCCCCCCAGAAAGGCAAGTTCCATCCCTGTCTGAATTCAGAGGAGCTAAATCCCTGCAGCTAGCTAGCTGCTCATGTGATGGAGCGACAGAGGGGGCACGGGGCGCTGTCAGGGACGTACGAGGACCAGCAGTGAGGGAGGGGGCAGTTAAATGCACCAAAGAAGGCTGGCAAGTGTCCGTAACCGACTGAATCGGGGGTAAAGGTGGCTGTGATTGGGGGGTAGGATTGGTAAAAGATGCTTGAGTACTGACACCCTCCGTGCTGCCCAAGTTGGACTTTAAGTCCTGGTTTGGCTGCTTCTTCCCGAACCCTATGGTATTAACTAATGATACCAACCTGTCGATTTTAGATGACAGGGATTTTAAAAGATGGTTTAGGGACTGGTCTATGTGTGACTGTAGGTCAATTAGTAAGGTAGTCACCCAGGTCGGAGGGATAGAAGTAGGGGGGTGGTGGATCGGGGCCAAGAGGGGAGGGCTGTCTACAGGAGGGGCTGGGAAAAAACTCCTTTTTCTGAGTTTATGTTTTTTTTTTTTCTTGGCTTTGACTGCTTTATGGGGGCCACGATAGAGACAAAGGAGGATGATGATGGCCCATCTACCACTAGAGCTGGTTCATCTATTTGTGCCTGAGCGCACGGTAGCTGTGTGAATGAGGGCAACATGGAAGACATTGCATCAGGATCCACCTGGTATGAGGAGAAGTCAGCCAATCCATCAGAAGGGGGGGCCATATTAAATGCCGGTGTAATCGACAACCGTTTTCCCGTATTTTCGATGGCTGTAGCCACCGCCCCGATTGTCTTCTGGAGCATCTTATCTATCGCTGTAAGACTGGGGATCTGTGAATTGGAATTGGCTAGCTGTCTAGTCATAGGGCGACTAACTGTGGGTTTGGAGTGCTTCCCCATAATTCCAATGAGCCAGCAGCGATAAACAATGAGGAGCCTCTAGCACAAATATCTAAAATCCAAACAATATAATATAAAAGGAACACACTCTAAACAAGACAAAAGACTGACGATAGTAAATAAAATGGCATTAGCCAAGGGGGTAGGTTCACAACTGTTCCAGAACGCAAATCTTAGATGCGATGCCCAGCCCGGCCTCCTCCGGCCCCGGACGGCCACAGACGGTCCCGCCCTTGTCCCGGGCTTCTCCCGGCGCCGACCCGCGCGCGATCCCGCGTCGCGGGGGGCGGGCTCAGTTAAGTAGCGCCTCCGGGCGCGCAAAGGGCGTGGTTTGTAGTTCCGGGTCGCTGAGGGGCCTGGGAAATGAAGTCCCCGTGGAGGACTCCCCCCACACGGCGGTCGCGGTGTCAGGCGACGGCGGGGGGGGAGACGTGAGGCCAGATGGAGGAAAACGAGTGGACCCAGGAGACACACGAGGCCACACAGGTGAGCAGCAGGAATCCGCTAGTAAATGCCAGAAACAGCCCCCGCTCTGCCGGGGGCGGGCTCAGTTAAGTAGCGCCTCCGGGCGCGCAAAGGGCGTGGTTTGTAGTTCCGGGTCGCTGAGGGGCCTGGGAAATGAAGTCCCCGTGGAGGACTCCCCCCACACGGCGGTCGCGGTGTCAGGCGACGGCGGGGGGGAGACGTGAGGCCAGATGGAGGAAAACGAGTGGACCCAGGAGACACACGAGGCCACACAGGTGAGCAGCAGGAATCCGCTAGTAAATGCCAGAAACAGCCCCCGCTCTGCCGGGGGCGGGCTCAGTTAAGTAGCGCCTCCGGGCGCGCAAAGGGCGTGGTTTGTAGTTCCGGGTCGCTGAGGGGCCTGGGAAATGAAGTCCCCGTGGAGGACTCCCCCCACACGGCGGTCGCGGTGTCAGGCGACGGCGGGGGGGAGACGTGAGACCAGATGGAGGAAAACGAGTGGACCCAGGAGACACACGAGGCCACACAGGTGAGCAGCAGGAATCCGCTAGTAAATGCCAGAAACAGCCCCCGCTCTGCCGGGGGCGGGCTCAGTTAAGTAGCGCCTCCGGGCGCGCAAAGGGCGTGGTTTGTAGTTCCGGGTCGCTGAGGGGCCTGGGAAATGAAGTCCCCGTGGAGGACTCCCCCCACACGGCGGTCGCGGTGTCAGGCGACGGCGGGGGGGGGAGACGTGAGGCCAGATGGAGGAAAACGAGTGGACCCAGGAGACACACGAGGCCACACAGGTGAGCAGCAGGAATCCGCTAGTAAATGCCAGAAACAGCCCCCCATTTCAAGTATGATTCAAACCCTATCCACTGCGTCTGGGAAATTCTCTTTTACATCCAGTGTGGCTACCCCAGTGCTTAATTTGTAAAAGAATAAGTGCTAGGGCCCAACATTTTGCTCAGAAGCCAGCGGCCAGCACTATCGAGAGTCAGGATGCTGAATTCCAAGGATGTGTAGTCTTGATTCCACCTGAAGGCTCTTTACTCCACCACCAGATGCTCTCGGTCTTTTTGTTCCACTCTTGCAGGTTCCTACATTCTCCCTTTGTCTCTGTCTTTCCATCTTTCTTTACCTCCTTCTTTCTGGTTTTGTGTTTTTCTTATCTTGCTCTTGATTAAAGTATGTGAAGGAAAAATAATTACTGGTCTCTGAAAATATGTGCTGGTGGGCCCCACCTCAACCACCAGTTCAGATTAAGCACTGGGCTATCCTGGTATCAGTTTTTGGCCAGAAACCTGACTGTCAAGACACCCATCATCTTCCAGGTGCAATCCTATCTGATTCGTAGCAGCTTTTTCCCTAACCTTTGCCATACAGGGCACCTTTATGATATAGGACTATACGTGGAAGGATCTGCAGGAATCAGTGTTAGTTCCTTTAACAGGAATGGTGTTTAATCCTTAATGTTAGCCCAGCATTCACTCCCTCTTTAAAGGGCATGCAGGCAATCTCTGCGAATACTGGAGAATATAGATCAGCATTTTTAATCATTACCTTAGAAGTAGTGCAATCTCCCGGGCAAACTCCTGGGGCTAATCAGCAGTAACTATATGTAGATCACTACAAGAATAAAAACCAATCATATCAGGAATTTCAAATAACTGGCAGTCTGATAAAGGGTGTGGTTTATAACCTCAGCGAGCAGTCAGATTGACTTTGCTTACTGATTATTTTCTAATCTGAACTAATTTATATACCCTAAAATCTTATATTTTTAGCAAGCATCACTAGACAAAAAGTATTCATTTTCTAGGTTGCTAGGTGTGTCAAACTCTTTAAAAAAATGGTAGTTCTTTCAATGACTGACTCACCTCATATATTAATGCTCGGAAGTAGCTATTGGAATCCTATCTCTATAGGATTGTGTGTCAAATTTCTTAGCTGGCTATGAAGCTCAGGCCAGGGTACTTACAGGCATACATTCTTTTTACTGAAACACTTCCAAGAAAGTCTCTTCCACGAGGAGCAGATTTTTTATGTCTCACCTAGGCAGCACTTACGCTGTCTCTTCGAGACATGCTGCATTCAGGATATGGGCATAAAGCTCCGCCCACTTTATGCCCATCTTTTTAAATGGCTCCTGTCCCCGTCCTTGGCTTTTCATTGGTCAATAGGCTTAATAGTCCCTCCTTAGTACCACATTGTCTCTTTTTGACATCTCTCATGAGAACACTCCCTGTTACATGTGTTCTTACTCTCTAGGTTTTAATTACAGCCTCAGAGCACTATTTTGTTATAGGGCTTCAGGCAGAACACACACTTGGTCCTGAGCAAGGCTGGCAGTGGTTACTTTACTCACTAGCACATCTCACGTTTATATGAGACCTTCTATAAATTTCCCTTCATCGGCTCCACACAGACTACAACCTAATCCAGAATTAATATAATAATTCTTTTGTCACATTTCAAAGCTACTAATTGTATATATGGACATAGCTATTTGAATGTACTTGTGGTACTGTCTTGCCTGCAATGCATTATGGGTAGGGTGAATTTACCATATCTTCTGCAGGGTGCAGTACTATATGTGACCAAAAGAGATCCCATAGGACCTCTTTTGGCCACATATGGTACTGCACCCTGCAACATGGCTACGTAAAAAACATTGCCATTTATAATGCGAATAACTCCAAGTTTGCTGGGTGTAGTACTATATGTGGCCAAAAGCGGCCCCACTGCACCTCTTTTATGCCACATATGGTACTGCACCCTGCAACATGGCTAGGTAAAAAACATTGAAATTTATAATGCCAATAACTCCAACTCCAACAAATACAAGACCAATTGCATTTCCAATGCAATAGGTGTCCCATTTGTTAAAGTTAGAGCTGTTGGCGTTGAAAATTACAATTTTTGTACCTTTGCTTTTTTATACCATTGGCAATAGTGCTATGCAAATATAATAACTCCACTGCAAATAAAAAAACAAAAGTAAAAAACATTGTTATTTTCAACGCCAACTGCTCTAACTTTAACAAATGCGAGACCTATTGCATTGCAAATTCTTGTTTTTAATTGCTGTGAATACAATTGTGCTGCCAAAGCACTGAGAAATTGCCCTAAAAATGATCTTTAGAGGACAGAGAGATTTTGAGATGCCATTCTAGGCAGTGAATATAGATTGCAGAACAATTCGGCTTCCAGGTGGCAGGCCTCGCGCCTACAGTGTAACAAAGTGGAGAAGTGTGGCTCAATGATTAGAGCGGCAGACCCTGATGCAGAGGTCTAGCCCGGGACCAGGGTTCAATTACCCGCCTCGGCGGGTCTTGGGCTAAAAAATTCCACGGACCTGATAATTCTCGCCTCGGTGCCTATTCCAATCATGGAGTCCCACTCTGCAACTCTGGGCAATAGCTTGCTTAATCTCCACAACGGCCCCCACAACGCTAAGGATGCCTGGCCTCCACCTTGGGGGTGCCCAGGAGTGGACGCCTCACAGGGAAAGCCAGGATGGGTTCCACAGCGGTATTCGTACAAGTGCCTTGAGACCCTTGCGGGTGAGTAGTGCGCTATACAAGTATCAAATTTACATTTACATTTACAAAGAGTGTGGTATTAAGTTTCAATCAAGTATAAGGGTCAATTGTGACTGGTTTTACGCTAAACCCAATATAGTTCATGATAGAAATAGAGATGTGTAGAAAAGGTGTTGAGGCCTGCAGGCTGCAAAAGTAGCTAGATGACTCAGCTAATTAAAAGTCATTTCCTGAGGAATTACACTACATTCTCACAAGCGCTCCTAATCAGGAGCTTCCATAGTATTAACAATTTACCAGACAAGAGCAGCATCAGGAGAACAGCCGGGCCCAAAGACAGCTCATATTGTAATAGCGTGTGTAGTTTATGGGCCTACACGTTAAAGAGAAACCCCTAAATACGGAGTAGATTCCTCTGGCTGAATTTACTGCACAATAATGCCCCTATAGTACACGGAATTCAGCTGGTGGAGGGAAGTCCACATTTAGAGTTTTCTCCAGAAATTGGAGGGTTTTCAGTTCTCTCCAAACGCTAAATAAGGCCTTATGTTTTAGGGATATGCATTCATTTTCTGCATTTTATATGTATACATGCCTGCTTCTTGGAGTCTGGTTGTCCAGGCTAGGGGGGCTGTGGAGAAAAATCACACTTGATAGATCGTATTTTCACAAAATCATGGTTTGAATGGTATTGTGCCTATACATATCAATGTATTCTGAGCTACATCTAACAACCAGGCATAAAATATAAAACAGTTCATATTTCCAGTGCGCCTCTTTGAAACAGAGCACATTATTGCAATACAGGGGGAGAGAACTAGGATAGTGGGAATGCATTTCATTGATATACTGCCGTAATGTTCCTGGCTGCTTGAGTTGATCATTATTTGGTGATAACACTGGTTTCTAATGGTTACATGATTGATATCCCACAGATAAATGTTGCCTCCTCACTGGTTGCACAGATGAAACTAGTGTCGGGGCTCGAGATGCTTCTAAACTGATGCAAAATAATGTAATGTGAATAAATTGGGCGAAATTCCCAATATTCATCTTTTTTTGTAATAAATGAATTGTGCATCCCGTTATGTGTCATGAATGAATAGGTGATTAATTGTCTTCCCCACTGGCAGTACCAGACTCATAGGAAACTGTATATGAATCATTTTCAACAATGTGTATGGTGCATCTGCACCCCACTGAAAGAAATGCCACGTAAAAGATTATTGTGACAGCTGTTTTCAACTGCTGTTGAAGTCACCTTTGCACAATAATTTGACTGTACTCTGGCATGGTGTATCAGGGACCGCCCTACTTATCGCCGCTCTCCACAGGCCTGAGGAAGCCTGGTAGAGCATGTCCTACTGCATTGCCTCATATTGTCTGTAGATACCTTGGGGAAGCAAAGGGGGTGCAGCCAGGCTCAGTGACTGCCTCGTCATTATGGAAGAGATGATACTGGGCACGCTAGCCATCTCTGCCCAGAGTAGCAGCCATGTTCCTGTGTTAAAACACAATTTTTCAAAGTGTTGCCAAAATGCAAGGATATCAGTTAATACCAGTGGCCGCACATTAGTGTCGCTGTTGGAGCTCCAACCTCCCATTTGTGTATAATGATTGTCTGCCACGCACAGTAAGTAAAGGTCAGCCAGACAGACACTCTTCGGGGGATAGTTACAAGCCCCTATCGCCACAGGAATGTTACTCTTAGTGACGTTCCCGTGGCGATAAACCCTTTGCCTTATTTACAAGGCGGCGTTAAGCCACTTAACATGGTTTACCGCTGCCTTGTAAATAAGGCTGCATGAAAGGGTCGTGCACTGGGTGTTGTGGTGGGCGTACCACAGCAACACCCATTGATTTTGAGGCTGTCCGCTATGTACAAGAGTGGAGTAAATAGGAGGCAGCACCAAAATTAAGACCAGGGAAAACCTGGTCTGACCCTGGCACAACAAGGAGAAATGCTTTCTCGTTTTTGTTGTTTCCACACATAGAAACTGCAAATTGCCATGAATGATTGTTTATGTACAGGAAGGTGTCCCTTCCTGCACATAAACAATCATTTAGACAAGAATTGGTAATGCATAGGTTTCGCCTATGTAATAAATAAATAAATGTTTCCATCAATCATGGTCCGGGAATAGGGAAGAGGTCTCTGCCAGATAACACAGGATTGAAGAGGATGTGGTGCAGCAGCCAGAGCTGCTGACTCGAGAGCTGGGGATCCCGGTTCGAGTCTCTGCTGTGCTGCGCAAAATGCTGTTATTCTATGCAAATCACTTAATTGCTCTGGGTGATAAATTGTTATATAAATATGCTGCAAGAGAAAAAGGCAAAACTTTATGAAAAACTAGTTACACCAAAAAGGACGTTAAAAGTATTTCGGCAGCAGGAAACTTATAAGCGAAGCAGACAAGGAACAAACATTGGTAACGTTGCATCAGCTGTGAGTCAGAACCCCTCATCCAGAGGTTCCCCCACCCACGAAATATTTAGTGATCACATAACAGATGAACAATATCATGCACTATCGCAACAGTTATTGAATACAAATATTATTTTCGTAAACAAAGTTTCAAATTCAGCTTTCCAACAACACCATAATATCTGAATCTGTTCTTTTCGCGGCATTCGGATTAATTTGTTACCACTAATCTAGAAAATTAAGCGTGGACCAGACATCAAGCACTGCACTTTCTCAAAGTTTTAACTAGATCTCTGGTCATCCCATATATATCAATTGGAGATTCTACATATGTTCCAGTTGTGGCTCTCTTCCTGACGAAGGCACCCTGCTGTGCCGAAACACGCGTAGAAACAACACCAGTCTTTCGAATTCATGCCACATTGTTTTTATTTGGAGATTCGTTTTAAAATAATTTCATGTCATTCAACATTGTATAAATTGTTACACTTGTTCACTGTTTATTTGTTGAATGAGGGTGAGATTGATAGACATGAATGTGAGAGTATGATTTTTAAAGTCATTGTTTGCTAAAAACATTTAAATAAACTCTTTTTCTGTACTTTTGATAACTATTTTGGTTGCGTACTGTTCTTCACGTTCACTATTGCTTATTATCATCGACATATACGAAGTTGGTTGCCTTAAATATGTACATTGACAAACATTGATAAATGCAGGAAAATATGCTACAGCCAATAGAAATGGAGGAAAGGTAAGTGGCACACACAGGAACAAATGAGAAGCCAGGAAAGAGAGGAGGCGGGATGTAATTCCCTTTTAAGTTCATTTTAAAAACAAAAGATTTCTCAAGCACAGTGCAAGCGCTCTGCAGGCGAAACCTAAAAATGACTATTTGCAACTTCTATGTGTGTTGCATAATGCACGATTCTGGATTGTTTATTTGCAGGAGGGCACAACTTCCTGCACATGAACAATCATTCCCTCAATGCAAAAAGATAGCCATCCGCCACTGGTTAAAATCCTAACGGCTCTCCCGTACAGCTGCATTGTTATTCATATTTTTTAATACTTCAGTCCGAGGTGACTCGTCTGTTTAGTCCAGAGGACAGTCAGACTCCAATGTAAATAAGGTCTTTATCACAGACTAGATCTGAGCAAGCGGTGAACACAATATAAGTACACACATGGTCTCTTTTAGAAGGCGCGAGTGTCCTTGTGGTACAGATGTGGGTTCAACAGCGGTGTCTGGGCAACTCCCAGGTCCACAGATCCTCCCAGGTTGTTAACTAAACACAACGCAACAGCACCCTTTACATTCACATTCCAATCAAATGCAAACTTTCCTCATGTGTGATTTGCATCTCTGGGGACACAAGAGTGCCCAAAGGCAGCGCAGGACATAGACGCCCGATTTTAAATCATTCCACGTTACCTCACACTACACCTTAAAGGGAGCTGCTTCAGGGAGACCTGGACAGACGCCTGTCACCCTTGACCATAAATTGGTTCCTGCCTGTACCTGGCTGTCAGTACCTCTTATCAGGACCTGTCAGCCTACATCCTGCTATAAGTGTCTGTGCCTGTCTCTGTCAGCACTTCCATGTACCGACCAGTGTCCGCCTCTGCCTGCACCTTTCCGTTACCATTATCTCACTTCAAAGAACTGCGTACTACGAGCTGCTCTGCGCACCTGTCCTGCGCCTCTGTCAGTCAAGGATGGGATAGATTTTTTTAGCGCTGCACACCTGCCCACACCCGGCTAAAAGGGCTGTTTTCTGGCATTTTCCTGTAATCGGCGCCGCCTCTAAGTGGTGCTCTTTGGGTGTTGACTAAATCGCACCACGCACCCCTCCCCCATTTCCCCGTCACCCACAGCGCCTGCGACTGGACTGTTCCTGTCTGTGAGCACCTTTCCGCAGCTACCTTTATCTGCATGCACCCCCCTTTCATCATCACCTGAGTCTGGATGTATTAGACTACACCTGAATGTAATTGCTTGCGTCTGCCTGTCACCACTGCTGTGTTTAGGTGACCAAATCAGCACCTTTCTGTACCTTTCAATCACTACCCTTTATTTACTGTACCTGCCAGCACGTATATACCTGTCTAGCTGCACTTCTCACTATCTGCTGGTTTTTGCACCTCTGTGTTTTTACAGCTGTAAGTTTATCTGTGGCTGTCTGGTCCTGCTGCAGCACAGCTCTCTGAGCCTACTTCTGTCTACTTCTGTCTGTCTGGACCTGCCTTTGTGTACCTCTCTGTACCCGCAGCTGTTTGTTTATGTCTGCCTGGACCTGCTGCAGTGCACCTCTCTGTACATACAGCTGTTTGTTTATGTCTGGCTGGACCTGCTGCAGTGCACCTCTCTGAGCCTACATCTCTTTGTTTCTGCCTGTCTGGACCTGCTGCAGTGCACCTCTCTGTACCCACAGCTGTTTGTTTATGTCTGTCTGGACCTGCTGCAGTGCACCTCTCTGTACCCACAGCTGTTTGTTTATGTCTGTCTGGACCTGCTGCAGTGCACTTCTCTGAATTTACAGCTGTTTTTTATCTATGTCTGTCTGGGCCTGCCACTGTGCACCTCTGTACCTAATAGCGGTTTATTTATATCTGTCTGGACTTATCGCTGTGCACTCTCTGACCCTACATCTCTTTGTTTATGCCTGTCTGGACCAGCTGCTGCACACCTCTCTGAGCCTACATCTGTCTATTTATGTCTGCCTGGAACTGCTGCTGTGCATGTCTCTGACCCTACAACTGTTTGTTTATCCCTGTCTGGACCTGCCGCTGTGCACCTCTCTGAGCCTAGATCTGTTTGTTTATGCCTGTCTTGACTACTGCTGTGCACCTCTCTGCGCCTACATCTCTTTGTTTCTGCCTATCTGGACCTGCCGCTGTGCATCTCTCTGAGGCTACATCTGTTTGTTTATGTCTGTATGGACCTGCTGCTGTGCACTTCTCTGTATTTACAGCTGTTTTTTTTTTTCTATGTCTGTCTGGACCAGCTACTGTGCACTGCTGTACCTAATAGCAGTTTATTTATATCTGTCTGGACTTGTCGCTGTGCATTCTCTGACCCTACATCTGTTTGTTTATGCCTGTCTGGACCAGCTGCTGCACATCTCTCTGAGCCTTCATCTGTCTATTTATGTCTGCCTGGAACTGCTGCTGTGCATGTCTCTGACCCTACATCTGTTTGTTTATGTCTGTATGGACCTGCTGCTGTGCACTTCTCTGTATTTACAGCTGTTTTTTTATCTATGTCTGTCTGGACCAGCTACTGTGCACCTCTGTACCTAATAGCGGTTTATTTATATCTGTCTGGACTTGTCGCTGTGCACTCTCTGACCCTACAGCTGTTTGTTTGTGTATGTCTGGACTTGCCGCTGTGAATGTCTCTCACCCTACAGCTGTATGTTTATCTCTGGACGTGCTGCTGTGCACCTCTCTGAACCTACATCTGTCTGTTTATCACTGTCTAGACCTGCCGCTGTACACCTCTCAGAACCTACATCTGTTTCTTTATCCCTGTCTGGACCTGCTGCAATGCACCTCTCTGAGCCTAGATCTGTTTCTTTATGCCTGTCTTGACTACTGCTGTGCATCGCTCTGAGCCTACATCTGTTTGTTTATGCCTGTCTGGACCTGCTGCAGTGCACCTCTCTGAGCCTACATGTGTTTGTTTATGTCTGCCTGGACCTGCTGCAGTGCACCTCTCTGAGCCTACATCTGTTTGTATGGGGGGGGGGCTACTTTTTTGTAGCACTTTGTGCCTACCTATTACTTTTTTCTGCCTATTTGTTCACACTTGCTACTGTGAACCGTTCTGTGCCTGTCTTTTACTCTGTGCTTGAATGGGTTTGTCTCTTATTTCTAAATCTCGCCTCTCTCTTGTTTCTTTTTCTCCGTATTTAACTTTTGAGTTTTCCCTAGCACAATCACATACCTTGTCTACTAAATTCTTCTAAAGGTGTAGCAAACATAGGATGGAAGGGAACCGCATAGATTAACATTAGGGGAAAAGCAACCTATTAAAATAGCAAATTACTTCAAGTTATTTTGACCACAGACTGATAAGCTGTTTATGTTCCATGTTCGTAATCATGGGTTTTAAATAAATTATTTCCCAAATGACGTAGCCCAGGAAGATAAAATGATTTACCCAGGATTACACAATATAATTTGGACGTTGGGGTTAAAGCCCAAATGTACCGGGCTCCACAGCTAACAATTTACTCACTAGAGGCAGGCAGAGATTCACAGGATGATAAGCATGCATGCAGGAAGCAGGCAGGTTAATGAAGCGCGCGCAGGCAGGCTGGGTGCGCACAGTTTGCAGGATCATTAACTTGATGGTATTCTCGCAGTCAGTAGGGTACACACGCAACGCTCTCAGTACAGGGTGAATGGTGCCTGTCTAGCGCCGAGCCTCCTAGTGCACGCCAGTCAGGTCAGAGTGGTGGGGAGGGGTAGAACCCGTGCCTGCGGTGGTATCTTGAATACCTCAGATTTCAACGCTCATCGCACGGGCAGAGGCCCTCTGAGGGATGGGTGGACAGCCCGCCTGGATCCGAGTACAGCCCCCAAGCCTACATCCCAGGAGGAAATGCCAGAACCCTGCACCTATCGTGTTAAAGTCAAAGACACTCTTCGGCCTTACCTCGGTGCACCAGAGCGCCTCTCCCCCTGCGGTCCATGGGCTCGTGCGAGAGGAGCGAGGGAGCCGCAGGTCATGGTTTCTCATCAGCTCTGTCCCGGATGGGAGGGCAGGGCAGCGACGACAAGGGTACCGCAACGCCGCCAGGTCACAGGCCTCGCTCTTCGCTCCACTGTGTCCCGACCACTGAAGAAGGGTCTCGTGTCTGTCTCTGTGGGATGGCGACCGCCTTACAAGCTGCGCGATGCCCGACCCCTTTTAATCAAGGGTTTATCTGGGTTGTCTGCAGCTCTGGATACCGAGGTGCCCGGAGCTCTAAGCCTCTGGTGCCAGATGAGCT
The DNA here is from genome assembly GCF_964204655.1 of Triturus cristatus. Lineage (NCBI taxonomy): Eukaryota > Metazoa > Chordata > Amphibia > Caudata > Salamandridae > Triturus > Triturus cristatus. The sequence continues at coordinate 698,034,488 of NC_140584.1, read as the reverse complement.
GTGGCCGCTCCCGGCTGAGCCGACAGGATGCGCCATCCTCCCTGGACTTCCTTCCTCTGCTCCGCGGCCCTGGGACAGGCCAAAGCGCCGGGCTGTTCACACGAACCCAGACACAGCGTCAGAGTTACACTGTGACCGGACCACCGGTAGAGTCGGGCTTTTAACCGGGGTCAGAGTCAGACATCGGCAGAGGTTTAACCAAAAGGGTGCGCCTCCACCCTGAAGTATGCGGCGAGGGGCCCTGAGACGCCCATATATCACAGACACTTCTGGGCCTATGGCTGAACGATGGGCCCCTAGGAGGTTGGGGCACCCCTGAGCCGCAGAAGCTGCAGGGGCCAGGGCCTGCAATACGCCCCCAGCATTGGACAGACACGGCTGTCCGGCTGAACGTGCCCCCTCCCAGTCCTTCGACAGGCAGAGGCGCCGAGGCGCACAGACGGTTCTCACGGGGCAATACACACTGCCATAATTGAAGCGCAGTGGGCTCCGGTGCCACTGCACCTGCTGCACTATCGACAGCAACCTTTCGAAGAGGTGTAACGTAACAGCACAGACTAGTAACCTCAATGTTCTACACTTAGTTCATCGCGAGGTTCACAGACACACCTGCCGTGATTGAAAGAAGTGCGCGGTGCTTCTAACGCACAGAAGGCTCGCCTCCAAGCACTTGTTTATAGAAACATGCACCTTTGTGTCGGGCGACTCTCAGGAAAGTTTAAACTTCTCTTGGGAGGAGCAAACATAAAATGGTTTCACAGTCTAAAAGTAACTTTATAAAACTCTGATTGTGCCTCAAGAAAACCAATTACCCGTGGGTTGTAACCATTTGTTTTAAATTAAATGTTCCCATACGATCTGTTATTTCAGACCACGGGCTCCCTTTAAGAAAACGTTCTCACTACAAGTTAATGCCACGATTGCTTACCAACTTGCGTTGGGTAAATCAGTGCACCCAGATGCAGTCCCACTTAACAACTAGCATTGGCAAAGCCACACGCTCTGGACTTGGCAAGCCGGTTTCATGTTTTTTTTAAATCACAAGCAGATGTCTAAAAATATAAAGAAGAAAAACATGCTCCCACCTACATATGATGAGCACATGGTTGTGATTTAAAAAAATATATTAATCATCACCATTATTTCATTAGAAGAGTAAATTGCTGTATAGCAGGCAGATTGTCTTAGAACAGGTATAGGAACCCTTTTAGTTTTAACCCACATTACAGGAAAATATGATTGTTTCTGGGGCATAGAAAAGGTACTATTGGGCTTTTATAGACTTTAATTTGAAGATATAGTTTAAGCACACAGGGATAACTAAAAATGCTAAAGAACAATGGAAAGCAAAAAAGCATTGGCAAAGGAAGCAATTGAGGTATATAACTCAATGGGAGGGTTATAACCTGCACACCGTAAGTACAACTTTTCTCAACTTTTAATCAATTTGTTTTCTGTGGCGCTACCGTGTTGCCCTGACCAGCTCCTGTCAGGTACAATACATCAAAGAAACATGAGAACATGGACTACCACATGAATACAAGGTGCGCTTTGCACCAGCCCCAAAAAATAGGTGCTGTTAATTGCAACAATTATTGTTATACTCGCAATTTTTTAAACAAGTACAGTTTGCACATACCATAAACAATATAAAACTTAAAAAATCGATCTCAATTTACTCCTGCAATCAACGATTGCACGCAATTAGTTGAAATTGACAAGATCTGTAAACATCATATTTATTGAACAATAAATCAAAGTGTTCTGTATTCTTCAAGTTTCAGATTCGGTATAGTGTTACATATTCCAATGCATTTCGGGAAGACCTTTCATCAGGTCTTATCAATTTCAACTAATTGTGTGCAATCGTTGATTGCAGGAGTAAATTGAGATTGATCTTTGAAGTTTTATATTGTTTATGGTATGTGCAAACTGTACTTGTTTAAAAATTTGCGAGTAGAACAATAATTGTTGCAATTAACAGCACCTCTTTTTTTGGGCTGGTGAAAAGCGCACCTTGTATTCATGCGGCAGTTCATGTTCTCATGTTTCTTTGAAAGGAAGCAATTGGCCACCAGCCCTGTCACTGAGGTCTACTTCGTTTTAGATGGGCGTGCACATCTGATTCGACAAAACGCCATCATTCACAGTGCAAGAGAACCAATTGCGGAAGTGGACTATCCCACTGCCACATGCATGTAGGCTGTTGTGGGCAGAGGCAACATGGGAATGACAGGTTAACAGGCCAATGGATGAAGACAGCTGGCCCATAGTCCATCTATGTATGTACCTATTGTGCATATATTTTTTATTAAACAAGGCTACTAACAATGCATAAAAATACCTCTTAGAATAGGTTGTTGGGCAAGTTCACCTCCAAATTTAGCATCAACCACTTGTACTACTTTAAAAGTAAAACCATGAGACTCCAAGATCACTGTTTCAGAAAGATCTAACAAAATGGATGTACTCCTCTTCATCGTGGTATCTGTCCTGTCCCACTATAAAGTTTTTATTCCTGTTCCTCCTCAACCATCATATTCTTTTTTAGATCATAAAAAAAACAACAAGGAGCAGTTTATGGTAATAAAGTTGTTCTATATCAACTGCATCTAACCCAACCAGGCCTAGGACTAGTTTTCATTGTGCTCTATTTTCTGTTATTTGAAGTTTTGTGTTTTAAGAGGTGAAAACGAAGACTGCTAATATTAGAATGCAATGGAAAGCTAGAACATAATGAGCTGCCCTCACCTGTCATAGGGCAACTTGAGCTTTGCGTCTGACCCGTGCTTCCTCTCACTCTATAAGACAACATCACTTTTCTGATGGCATTGACAATGGCACATACCCCTGGTGTGTGGTATATTTTAGTCAATGCAGAACCGCTGTGGCTGCCTTAATGGTATGTGAGACTGGACATAGTTAATTTGCTATACTTAGCATGGGGTTGGCCTTCACAGTCCTTCTGCAGAGTTGTCAGGACAGTTTGAGGCAAAACACCACAGCGGTAGCCCTGTGTCAGGCCATACAGTGAAGGACTTGTTTGTGTGAAAAGAGTTGTGTAATTGTTCGGCAAAAGGGAAATGCCATGGAGCAAAAAGCCATAACTAGTCAGAAGGATCCGTTCACAGACATCTCTTCTCTTCTTTTTCTTAGAGGGGGATTAGAGTTCTCAAAACATTGCATTGGGCAGGGGATGTTAAACACTTCCTGCTGACAATATTCAGCTTCGTACAAAGGCACTTCAAGCACTTTTCCGACAAAAGGAGGAAATTGGCAAGTGTGTTTACATGGTGATTGTCTAAATAGATCACGTTTTGGAGTTTGGGAGCATGTGAGTCCCACCAGCCATTCGTGACTCTGAAGTCAAACCATGTACAGCAAACTGACAGCAAGTACACAGCATGCAAGAGGGCATTCTGTCAGAAATAACTTAATCTGAGAATGGCTGAAAGCTTCCAGCCCGCAAAGCAATTTGAGCAGGTTTCTATAATCCTTTGAGATGTGCGCGCATTTGGTACCAAAGTTTAATGGATGATGAGAAGTGGGCAGGCCCAGAAGGACTTCCACACTGTGGTGGCCGTTATGATACACGCATACATATTGCAGTCTGAAGCAGGCTGCCACAGTGTTGCTTGGGCAACTGTGGTGAATCCTCTGGGCCTACAACAGTCCCATTCACGAAGCAAATCGCTTATTTCAAATCTGACGCTTACACAGTTGCACAATTGGATTGTGCATCCAAAAGGCCTGATGTCTCGTCTTATGCACCCAATGAGTCAATGATGATGGCAACCTGAAATGGGACACATGCTAGTCTTGGCCACCATAAAGATTGCTTGGTGTACAACTTTCTAAAGCTGTGTTTGAAAAATATATGTGTTTAGTTGCTCAGTTCATTCTGAAATATACATGACGCACAAGAACGCCTGGTTCAGGACCAAGAAGCAAACCTCTGACTTGTTAGAGCTGGGTGTCGGGATGTGAATTTGGAAGCAGGTTTGCCACGGGACACATCCATGGAGAGGAAGCTGATTATAATCACATTAGTAGACACCCAGGCACATTTGGATACTCTGAAACAGTAGCTAATAGTTGAGAGACTAAGGAACATTTCAGGTTCTATAGAAAGAGAACATGATTGGATCTGTTGATTTTTCCAACATTGGAAACACAAAGTAAAAAGAGTAGCTAAAGACTTAAATTGGAAAGCAAGGCTTATGTCCCAGAAATATCCAGATGACACACAACGATTGTGAAGATGTCCTACCTCCATCCTACTTTAAAGCACCAGCATGAAAAGATCTACCATAACAACGGTAGGTTCATTTATAACGCATTTAATGAGAATCCTTTAAAGGAAAATAAATATTACAAACTACTGTAGGCAGTTATAAACGGAGGATAATGCTGGAGTCCCTTGGGCTAGAGTACTTTTGTGCGGGCTAGGTCGGGGGCCACTTTGCTTCATTTCACTCTGGACACCGTCTCGAGCGCTCAACCTTTCACCTACAAATCTCTGATTTCAGGTGTTAGTCTAGTGAGTTTCATGGAAGCAAAGCAAGACAACAATATCGAGAATGAATTAGACTACCACACAAAAGTCCATGACTGGAAAAAGTTTCTGAGATGACCGGGGGGTGGGGGGGATATTGGGGAAGAGGTCTTCATAGCTAGGCTTCATCCAGAGTCAAGGCGGCTGAAATTTGAATGGTTCAACCAAACAATCTGTATGAATGATCCAGAACAGCCCTTGTGTGCTGTGCAGACCCTAAAAACTACACCAGAACAAAAAAGTACCCCCTATAAATCGGATTCTGGGTCTGGAATTATGGGGAAAAAGAACAATAAAGCAAGAAAACACTATACAATATACATGCTTTAAACAAAATATTTTTTATTTATTATATTTTGGCCTACTTAGTTCATTTAATATAGATGCATTAATCTAAAAAACGAATGATTTTACAATATTTGCCATGTCATTACACATGAACATCTGACGTATAGCACTTATTTAACAAAGACTAAACATTAAACATAATACATGAAACATTGTTTGTCCCTCCATCCTGCACTCACTCATACATACAACAAACGTACCTATCAAACCATCCTTTTTTTAAAACTTGTTTTTATTAAAACCGCCTCCACTGTATCAGGTACAAACAACATGAACATACAATTTTGAATCTTACAAGCAATATACAGTCCTTGGTGTCCACATATCACATCCTGTTCACAAACAGTTTCACCATCACGTGAGCGTACTGTTTGAGTATTATAACCGCGCAAATGCAGTTTATATTTTCATGTTCAGAGGACCTATACTCTAAATAACAACTAAACAACTCTAATAATCATCCCAAATAGGGGATTCAATCTCCTCCCCAATCCAACTCCCACCCCGCTTCCCCCCCATCCCTTTAACAGCGGCAGACATATCAAACCATCCTTGCATACCACATACCGGCACCTCCACACATACACAAAGCAAGGGAAACCGCGGGGAACGTGTTCTCTTTCAACCATTGTGGTATTGTGGGCTGGGACCAATTCTAAAAATGGGCAATGCATGTTTCGGTGTGGAAATTGCTTATATCCAGACACCTTGGTAAATTCAATATTGCTTGGCTCCTGTGCCTACACCCCTGGTCCAAAATTATATTTTATTGGAAATGGAAAGGCAGCAATTAAACAACAAGCAGCCAAGAAGGGACCCAAAACAAGGATGGGAGGCAGGAGGTGGGTCAAAAAGAAAGGAGTTACCGGGACTAGCAGTGAAGCTACGGTCGTCCAAAACAAAATAAACACTTCCAATGTGATAGGTGCATGTCCGGATGGTAACGGGGCATTGTCTACATTGGCACAGGATGATTTGGTTATTGTAAATCTCTCAGACTATGTACCTAATGATGACAAATGTTCAGTATTACACAAGGGCTTGGGTTTTTGCCTGACCCTGATGGGAAATATTCCTGATGTAATTGTTCACAAATTTGTACGCATATTGAAATTAAAGCACTACTTTCATACAAATCTCAAGTGTAATATGCCTAGCATTGAAATATGTCAAACTCCCAATCACAAGCTAGGCGATGTAGAGAAAATCCATCAACTAATGTCCCTTTCGGATAATGACACCATACCCTTGGAACAACTGACTGAGGAACTAGGAATCAGAGCCAAACCAGAATAGATAGTGGTTTAAAACCTAAATCTAAATTTATTCCACACATAATAGACCCATACATTGACCTCTTTAAGACAAAGGTGTCAGATGACCTACATAAACTATTGAATGGACGTAGACGCAGGGAAATCTGTCCTTACAATCTCCTACCACGGGAAAGACTGGCTTTGAACACACTACTGGCAAATGAGAATCTAGTCATATGGGAAGCCGACAAGGGCGGAAACATCCTGCTCATGAGGAAAGAAGATTATATGGGTGAAATAGAAAGACAGTTGGGAGACCATAATTGTTATGAATCTGTGCCCACTAACCCCATTAAATAACTGACTTTGCATATCACCACGAAACTGAGGGACTGGAGGGAAAAGGGATTACTTCCTGAAGAGGAATTCAAGTATCTAACTATTAAAAATCACAGCTACCCATGCATATAGATCCTTCCAAAGGTACACAAGGGTGGTGCCTTTCCTCCAGGTAGGCCCATAATTGCAGGGATAGATTCCCCGACCGTACGCCTCTCGGAATACATGTATACCTTTCTACAGCCGCTAGTAACTAACCTATCGGCATACATACAAGATAGTAAAGACATCCTCAACAAAGGACTGCGATGGGCTCAAAATTCGCCTCCTCGTACGTGGAACTGTTCATGGGATGGTGGGAGAAAGAACATGCTTGGGGTCGATATGCGTCTCCCTAGTTGGAGAACATCATCTTCTGGGGAGGTATATCGATGATGTGATTGTCATCTGGAATGGCTCTGTGGAACAATTGAAGGACTACTATGCTATTTAAAATGACAATCCATACAATGTTGCACTGACAATGACATTTGAAAAAAATAAAATTGATTTCCTAGACAATCACTTTTTATGCCAAGGAAGTACGTATTTACAGTACACTGTATCGTAAACCTACCACCAGCAACAGCTCACTACATGACACCAGCGTGCACCCTAGAGCCACCATCAATAACATCCACTATGGTGAGATGGTTAGGAACTCCAGCGAGACTGACACCTTTACAACCAATCTAGAGGAGACCAAGGGCCGTTTCAGAAAAAGAGGTTACAAGGAAAGGGTCCTACAAGATGCAGAGAAGAGGAATAGTCAGAAACCGAGGGCAGACACACTGAAACCGCGTGAGTGAACCCTAATACACAGAATAAGAAGACCAATGTCAACTTCATCACAAAGTATAACAAACACAGTCAAGGAGTTTTCAAGGTACTTTTAAAACATTGGGCCTTGCTTCAGGATGTACCAGGTCTGAGGGGTGTTATTTCACCGAAACCCAGAGTAACATACCGGCGAGGTTCAACCATAAGGGACATGCTATGTCCAAGCTACATAGCACCTAACAAAACAGATAAGAGTTGTTTGCCCAAACAAACACATGGCTTTTTTACATGCATGGGCGGCAATATCTGCCAGTATGGTAAGAGCACACTAAAACAGTTTAGATACAACAAGGAACAGGTTTATACGATTCGCCATACCATCACCTGTAAAACATCCTTTGTAACGTATGCTATTGGCTGTAGTTGCAATACCATTTATGTAGGAAGTACGGTTAGGGCCCTGAAAACCAGAGTTCAAGAACATGTCAGGGCAATCCAGCTACAGGATGCTAGGTATCCGATGACTGCACACATGACGGAACAACATGCAGGCAAAACCGACATTTGGTTTCATGCGATTGACCATGTTCCATCGAGGGCGAGGGGTGGAGGCAAAGAACTGGCTCTTATACGTAATGAGGCAGGATGGATCTGTCACTTACGTTGTGTCACTATTGGGCACAATACGGATGAGGAGCTCTATTACTTCTTATAGGGGCTATCTCTGAGTATACAACAAACTGCCCTAAATATACCCCCTAAGTGTGATATGCTCATGGACGGACACAAGGCTTCCTGTAACTTTGGCGAGTCCTGGGGAGAAATTTACATCTCCTTTTTCTTCCATCTTGGGACTCATTTCATAGATGAGAATACATTCACTGACCCCTCTAAAGTGACATAACATCATAGGGGTCAATACCTATAATTTACATGCATAGGACACTAACTAAGGGCCCCCACAGATTATTAGGAATATCATCAGCACGGACAGACATTGGGAGATATATTCATCTTTTCCATAAACCGGGGACAAACTCTCATTGTCAAATTACTACAGTTATTAATGATAATTTCACTGTTCTTAGATCATAAAGCATTCATACATTTGGTTTCTAACTTTGATATGAAAAACAGGAGAACTATGATGGTACAATGTGGTTGAACAATTCGGGCTGGATAAACTAGCCAGCTTTCTTTTCACCTGTTGGTATATTGCTCCTACATCTCTGAGTACATGCGGAAATACAAAATTTCTCAGAACTTCTTTCATGTTTCCACATAACGGCATACAAATCAATTTCCTTTTGTCCACACCAGATTTAAATTGAAACTCCATATCATATTGCGCCTTTGAACATGCAATAGGGTTACCTCAAACCATACATAAGATATGGGCCTTCCTTGATTGCCATAGTACACATAGCTGTATCACATTTGGATTTAGCACTCCATTAGGACCCTTAATTTCAGCCCTCTAAATTAATCTCCTTTGCGTATACTGTATGGTTCTTCTTTATACTTGCGTATACTTTATCATTTACCTTTAAATCAGTGGTTACGCCTCTTAGTAGTGCGCGCATTCCACCCAAGTACAACTTACTGATACTCGGACTGGCCTTGTGCACGCCGAGAGGCTTTACATCTTGAATTAGACAAGTGCACCAAACTACAATTCGCAGGTATTCCCTTAAGAATTTGTGCGTGCCTCTTGCGCGCCAAGATGCCTTACGTCTTTAATCAGACAAGTGCAGTTTCGCGCTTAACACTGCACGGTCGGAGACGCGGATCATGGAGGCCTGAATTGTTCCGTGGCGTGGTGAGTAGTATCTTGGGAGCTTCTCTTTGCTCAGTGGGTGGAACGGGGGGCCGTGGGACTCCACATTTTCGGCTCTACGGGCCCCAGCATTGTTGCTTCTTCCATATTGTGATTGCATGGATTGGCTCGGGCCAATTCGGTTTCTACTCAAGACATGGGCACCGCACTTTGATAGACGTTAGCACACGCCACCCGGGGCTCTCCTTTTTCTTTTGTAACGCGCAGAATTTTATTTTATTTTTAATGAGGCACCACAATTTTGAAGTAGGCGGTAGTTGCCGAACCGGTCAGACGAGTGCAGATACTAATACACGACTATCGGGGCATCTTTACGAGTATCGTTAATGTTTGTCCCAATACTATCTAACACGGCAAATGTTATAACATTTCTGAACATTCTTGCCACCATATATGCTGTCACTCCTTGAGCCATTGTTTGTAATAGTGGCAAAATGATCAAAGATATCTGCACGCATTGCTCATGGGGCTAGTGCAGATATCATCACGCGCTATGGGGGTTGTCCTTTCTCTTCTTTTATTGGACTTAACAACCATTGATACAGATATGGATCCACATCCTGGATTTCATCGCAAGTTATATGGGACAATACCACACATTGTGTCAGGGCCCTAATGCAATTTCCCCTTTTTAGGGGATATTAATTCAATCGCATGTTTCATACAAACATTTCAAAGTCCCCCCTAGTCTTCGGGGGTCCAACAGTCTGGATTAGGGCTCTAACCTCAAATATCTTGTAACTTTACTTTGTAGGCACAGGAGCCGAGCAATATTGAACTTACCGTGGATACATGAGGGATCAGTTCTAACGCAAGATACGCACTGAACCTGATAGCGTTGTTGCAAATATCAACAACCATAGAAGAACAAATCTAGATAATAAGGTATGTCACTTTGGCGACGTTCACTTCTGGGCACTATCGCCAAGGAGGGCACTATCTTGCTAATACCTTCACTTCACTCTGGATTATCTACACTTATAGGGTGTCCAAATTTCCCTGATTAGTCACGGTGCATTGTAATCTATTCTTTTATAAATATCCCTCTGTACTCTTCGGTTCTCTTTTGTCTATTCTTTACACAATGTCACTATGTCACCCAGTTATGTAACAATATTTTTCGTTGGTTGAACATGTGCCGAGACTGTCCCTGTCTCTTGTATATGTGAGTTTTTACAAGTGAATTTTTATGTGTGAATGTTTATATGTGCATTCTTCATATGGGAATATTTATATGTGAGTTTTTCACGCAGATTTTCCATGTGGAAATCTTGGTGTAAATAATGTGGGGTTTTTTGTATTATTGTCAATTGTTTACTTGTTGTGTTATACACTATATGTTTTGTATGTTCTACAGCCCTGAGGAAGTCCACGGAAGTTGGAAGAAACGCGTTGGCTGTTTTCACAAAATTTTCGAAGTGAAGAATAAACAAATTTTGTGATAACAAGTATTGGATGGACTTAATCACTCACGAACTTGGAATTGGTGGTCCAATCCACATCTGTGATTGATTAAACAAAGGAAAAGTGTATACCTGACCTGTTAGGGAACTCAGGAATGGTTTCAAGGAGAAAAGGCTAGAGCTGCACAGAACAATTTTCATTGAGGTGGTCAAGAAAATAAAAATGCTGGATATCCGTTTGGGCGCCAAAAGGAAATCTCACGTTTCGGGTGGGGGGGTGGGGGGGGGGGGGTTAGGGAGGGATAAAATGAGAGAAGAATCCACAAGTGGATTTCGTTCACCACTGAGGCCTGATTTAGATCTTGGTTGACAGGTTACTCCTTCACAACGGTGGTGGATATCCCATCCGCCGAAATATAAATCCCATTATATCCTATGGGATTTATTTTTCGGCAGACTAGATATCCATCATTGTTTTGGATGGAGTAACCTGTCTGCCGGTCTCTAAATCAGGCCCTTAATTCCTAAAGCAGAGAATATTTCAGATGGCACCACACTTTCCCAAACAATTGTGTTTATGATTTCCAGAATAGTTTTAAAGTTGAGCAGGTTGATTTTCAGTGGTGTGCAAAGCAAATTTGTGGTGCATAGATGGACGCACCAATTTCCCCTTTTCCCTAAATATGATAAACATGCCATATTTTGCTTCTGAAGCAGTTACATTCTTCAGAATGCATAGTGAATAATGTATTCAGCATTTATTCATGGAATAACCCATTACTTCCTTATCCATTTCCTCGTGTCCTTACTTATGTGAGGTGAACCCACCTTATAAGGCAGGCAGCCTATTGCCTATGTAAAAAACTTTTGCCCCCAATGTGAGTCAGCCCCTTTTAAAGAGTTGTCGTACTAACTCCTTCACTTCTATATTTTGGTGTAGAAGACACTAAGCTCCATCTGTCACGTGGACTATGGGGCCATTGTCGTTTTTAGGTCTCGACTGGCGTTAGCAGCGTGCATGCGCTGCTCTCGCCATGTGAGGGCTTCTTGGAATCGATACGATTCCAGAAGCTCGCTTTCTGCTCCGCCTATGTTTTGCATTGGTGTGCATCATTTTGCGTCACCAATTATGCAAAACCGGGTGTTAGGATTGTCCAGGAGGCTTTTTAGTCCCTCCTGGTTACCACCCTGTCTGCTTTTGGCCCCACCCACCGGGATTGCATCTTTTACTGGCGGCGGGAGACAGTGTCTCCTAATTAGCCACTACGCACTTTTTTGTTCTCATTGGGCTTTGGCAAAGGCAGCCGCATGTTTATTTCTGCATCGCGCTTTCACTTAAAGTGAAAGCGCGATGCAATTATAAACAAGCAGCTGCCTTTGCGCAATGCCGAGAGCTTGTTATTTATTTTACCTAACTTGCTTGTCGTCGGGACAGCAGTATGTTTCGTGAAGCGGCCACTGTATTCATGAAAGAAAGCCGCCCGGTCGCTTATTCTAATCGGCTATTGTCCCTCACAGTATTTACATTCACGCGCTGCCAATGAATTGCTAGTTACTATTTCTAATGACTATTGCCCTCATTTAAGATGGTGGATGTTTTATAAAGCGCATACGGCGGCCGCGCAACTTTATTATATTATCGCATGCGCCGCCAAAATGCTTTTCTTTTCAAATTGATATGCTTTTATAAAGTGCAGCACGCCAAGCTTTGTATTCATGGCAGCCGCACACTTATCTCCCGCTTCAGCCTTAGTACAAGAGTTTCTCTACAAGAGTTTCTCTGGCTCAGCATGGCCCCCGCCGCTTCACGGAAGCCGGGTCTCCTCTCCTCTCCCTGCTCTTGCCTTTCACACCCTCTCCTCAGGTTCCGCCTGAATGCTCCTTCCCCCTGCTTGTTTTAATAGCGATTGCCCTCTTATTTTTCTTTTTTATTTATTTTAGTTAACTGGCTTGTCATCGGGACAGCAGCATGTTTCGTGAAGCGGCCGCTGTGTTCATGAAAAAAAGCCGCCCGGTCGCTTATTCCAATCGGCCATTGTCCCTCACAGTATTTACATTCACGCGCTGCCAATGTATTGCTAGTTGCGATTTTTAATGACTATTGCCCTAAATTAAGATGGTGGACTCACGTGATGACTTCATTAACGTCGTAATGTAACTGTCTTGGTTTCATGGGGGTGCACTTGAAAAAGTCAGTAGTGCCCGACTCGGAGTATCCCTGCTTTAGACAATGCTTCTTGAGCGTGGAAACAAAAGAAGCAATTTGACAGCGTACATATGTATATTTTTTCAAATCTAGTATATTTTGACAAGCTCTCTTTAAAATTTAAACCTCCCATTGGAGACGTGACAGCGTTAGTTGCAGTTACTTAGTACCCTCTGTTATTATCAACTGGAAGCGAGGCAGTTGAAGATAGCAGCCAGGCTGGTCAGATCTGGATCGCGCGCTAGTCTGCACAGCTGTGTGCAGCCTGTAGCTGCCACCCTGCTTGTTTTTACTGCACTTTATAGCTACACTCGGGGACAGTTTACCTTGCATGTATCAGTTTACCTCGCATGTAAGCAGCAGGCAGCGCAACCATATCAGCGTTGCTTCTGTGTATGCATACATTTTGGCTCCGAAAGCAAGCCCTCTATGGCTGAGCCCGAAATGCGCCCACACAAGATCACTTTTTACTGTTCAATAAAAGAACCTCTGGAGGATGAGGTGACCCCTTCCCCGCCGCTCGTTTTTAAGTCAGGAGCGAAACCGAGAGTTTGTAAAAGTTATGTCGGGGCGAAGACCACGGTGACAAAGGTTTCACCAAAGTAATGGCGGGAAAAAGGGAAAAAATGCTGTATCTCTCTGTTGGCACCTTTCCCTTCACCGCGCTGCACAGTTTGTGAAGGTTCCCACCGAGTTGCGCAGGTAGTTTTGCAGTGAAAGTGAAATAAAGGCTTCCTGCCCAGTGATTGAAAAGGGGAATCCTTGGCTCTATGGGGTCTGCCGCTAGCCGCCGTCTCGATCGAAAACGGGGATGCAGACTCACCTTACTGATGATTCCCGGCTCCAGCTCGGCCCTCTAGTGATGAAGGGAGGAACTGCAGCTTGGTTCCATGGGCTTTCCCTGGTGCAGTTTCCTTCGCCGGTCTGGGGGGTCAGCTGAAGGGTTGTCCAGTGCACGTTCTCACTCTTGTGGGAGCTGTAGTGACACCTCTCAGGGTTGGGGTGCACGAGGCGACGTCTCTGTTCACCTGCGTCTGACGATTCTGGAGCCTCTGGTCAGCTTGTGAGGTACACCGTGGCTGGAGGTAACGGAGACCAGCCGTAGGGTTTCAACGTGCACTCTTCTCGGCTCCTGCCTTAGGGGCCCTGGATGGATTCAAGCCCCGAATGGGCTCGTAAGAAAAATTCTTGAAACGGATATTAAAAGTGACCCTGCCAGGCTCACGGCCAGGGTCTCCTCGACGGGGTCGGCTCCCCCCTCCCTCTCAGCTGCGGCAGGTTTAGTTAAACTGGTATGTTGACATCGGGGGTTTACATTGGCTCAACATCCTGTCATTCTGGGCAAATCACTTAATCTCCCGGTTCCTACAAAAAAAAAGCATTAAAAATGCAATAGGTCTTGCCTTTCATTAAGTTAAAGCCATTTGCTTTGCTGTACAATACCATTAGCAAAGCAAATGGCTTTAACTTAATCAAAGGCGAGACCTATTGCATTTTCAATGCTTGTTTCCTATGTTAGCAGGAGCCCGTTACAGACTGTATTCTGATTTGCGCACATTACTACACTAACTTATTTTGCTTTGTGCCACGTTTCTAACTTTCACATAAAACATGCTGTTGTTTTGGCGTTCTGTTCTTTCCTGGGATTTAGTCTGAACACTGCAGACAAGGTCGAACAAAAATGCCCCTTTTTAGGTTTCGCCTGCGATGCAGCGCATGCGCTGCTTCGCCTTGGCGAGATCTATTGTCGTTGCTTTTGTGTCCGGCTTCTGTGGAAGCGGGGCTGGTGTCAGCCCTGCCGGCATTAGGCCCCGCCCACCCGGACTGGAGATTTCTTGCTATTAGAAGCGTTGGAGAACCGCCTCCTGGTTTTGATTGGTCCCTACATGCGGATGGGGCGGGGCTCTGCGGACAGCTATTTGTCTCTAGTGGTTGACTCAGTGACGAATGGTTTGCTACCGCATAGCGCGTGAGCCGCTTCAGTCCGAGCAGCCGCGAGCATGGTGAGGGGCTCAAAGCCAGCACCGGTCTCTGATCGCTGCCTGGGGGACGGATGAGAGGCAACGGGCGAAGGAAGGGTAATAGAGTGGAACAAGGACCACGAGGTGCCGATGGTTCTGCGAATCACAGGCGCTTCAAATGCTCCCTCTAAGAAAGCTCCGCACTCGTAAATGCATGGAGAACAAAGTCACCTGGCAGGTTAGGGGGCGATGGAAGATGCGAGCTGGGTTGATTTTGTGGCATTTCAGGAGGCCTCCCTCATTTGCGGCCCTGCAGGATCGCAGCTCATAAAATCAAAGCCTCCTCCAAGCCTCTCACCGACTTCCCGGGAGGCCGTCATAGCTCACCGGCCCCAGCGGAGCCGAGGCTCCCTTCCAGCCATGGAAAGCGTCCGCCCCCTCTGCAACTGATTGCCCCCACTCCTGCCAAACAGTGTGGGCATGGCAGACAGGGATATCCCAGGCCCCGGGGACAGTTACAGGGCCCGCGCCCTCCTTGACCTCGGAGCTTTCTCGCTCCCATGCCCCATCTTCTCCACAGCAGTCCCAGGGCCTTTGGTTCTCCTCGCGGCGGCCCGGGCACAGTTAAACCACCATCCCAACAATCATGGGGGACATCTGGACATCACCAGCTCGGACTTCCCCGTGTGTTTGGGGGGGGGATGTTACATTAGAGGATGTAATGTTAGGGTCAGAGCTGCCGAATTGGGAACTATGCAGATGGGTTTGAGACGTTCCTCAACATCCTGTAATTCTGGCCAAATTACTTAAATCCCAAGGACTATGATAACAAGCATTTGTAACGCTACAGGTATTTCATTTTAGAAACTTTGACCTATTGGTATTGTGAGTGACAATGCCTTTTATTATTGCAGGTTTTTTAAATGCATAAATAAAATGCATTACCATTTATAATGTCAATAGCTCAAAATCTCTTAACCCCTTCGCCGCGGCACGAATTCCGCTGCGGCGAGGGGGGGTTCGGGGTCAGCGCGGCGCCGCCATGCTCATGACGGAACCACTCCGTCATGAGGCACGGGCGCGCTGTGCTCCTGACGGAGTGGTTCCGTCACGACATCGCCCACTTGCATTGATCGCCCGCACAGGCGGGGAATCAGTGCCGCGTGGGCGGAGCGGCCGCCAACGGCCGCAGCATGACGGAACCACTCCATCATGAGCACACGGCGCCCGTGGCTCATGACGGAGTGGTTCGGTCATGAGCAGGGAAGGGGTTAATTGCGAGACCTATTGCATTGTAAATGCTTATTATTCTGTTTTGGTCAGGCCCTAGCACCTAGACAAAACATACAGATACAGCTGTTGTTTGGGAACATGTACTTTGGTCATATAGGTATACACGGGTGGGTGACAGACACTTGAAGAGGGATCTTTCCAGAGAAAGGATTGTCACAGCATCAGTGATGTAGATCGTCCATCTATAGACTGAGGTACAGGGTCTGCTGCTAACATCCAGACATCTTCTGCTATATAATATTTTGCTTCTGTAGATGGGGAAAGAGGTTAAGCTACACTGTCGTATATAATGACAGCACCTTTTATGATTTACGGACTAATTGCTATGCTAACCGTATTTGTGTTACGCATTTTTCTACTTGCCGTGGCAGGTATATTGCATATTAGAGCACAATAGTTAAAATAAACATTTTAAACTTTTCTAATGTCTCTGTCAGATCTTATTGTGGACTGGCAGGAGAGTGAGAGCGAAAGGGTGTGTCCTGCAACCGCGAATCCTGAGAGGGTCAGGAGTGTTGTGTTCTGGAGTGTCTGATCACTTGTTGCTCTGTAAGTGAGTAGGAGGGCAAGTGGGACACTATAGCTAGTCGGTCGGGGTCCCAGGCTCATGGGCACTCAGGTGGTAGGATGACTCAGTCCCTGCCTACTAAGGCTCCATGATCCCAAGCACAGTTCTGTGACTCCGCAGAATCCCTGCAAAATGGGACCCAACGTGGGCAATGTGGGAATCCCTGCAACACAACAAAGACGAGAAAGAGAAAACACACCACAAAGGCTCACTGTGCTGCACCTATTGTGTAGGGGTTAAGACACCCTGGGAGAGCATTCACAAAAGCAGCCTGCTTATGTCTCAAAGAGTATCAGTTCAGAGGTTAAGATTAGACTCTATCTGAAACCTTAAGATCTAGTGCTAAAGTTCCAGCAGATCTTGGACGGAATTCTCTTTACCACTTTACCTCATCTTCTTTTTTAGAACTGTATTCTTCCTGCTCTACCAATATGATATTAAACCACAAATGTGTTAGATTGACTACTTGTAGGGTGAATCCTACAGTGAAATCATGCAGTATAAAAACATATATTGTCACTATATAATTTCACATTAGGAGGAGACTTTCAAGACGTATTCCAGTCATCCACATTATGGTATAAAGTGCACAGAGGTTCAATATAATGGTGTGACATTATAATGGAATTATAGAGTTTGGACTTGCACATGAAGGTAGTACATAATGACGTTAATGAAAAGTAACTGGATCTAACTTTAACACTGTAAACCGGTAGACTACAAAGCCTCATTATGAGTAAGCTGAAATATTTCCCATTCATTTCCTTTTCCCAAAACTACCTGTCTCTGGGGTCTCAATAATTATGGGGATGAGTGGCATAATATGGATTGTACAGCTTTGAAGAATAACATACGGGAATCAATGTTTCCTTGCTGATTACCACATCTTGTTCCCCAGTGCTTCACGCCAAACGTTTGCCAATTTTTAATCCCAATAGGGCTGGTGATTCCCATTACTGGACCAATTAGGATTACAAGTGATGCATGTAATGACAGCCTAAATGTTCTGAGATTATGTGCACTAAGAGAGTATGCCCAAAAGCAAACAGTCCACCAACGTGGAAATGCACTCACCAAAACCACGTAATGCAACTGAAACAAGATCCCTAAGGAAATCTAGACCACAGAACTCCAAACCCAGTCCACCAAGACGACTTCTCCCGATCTATCACCAACTTCAACTCCTGGATCCCCTTCTGCACAGACACCCTGATCCCGCTAAAAACCACCACCACTTCACAGACGAGACCACACATAAGCTGGGGCACAGATGCCATACAATTCACCACTACAAACAGCTGGAATGCCGATGGCGACACAGCTGCAACGATAACTATGCAGTAGCCCTCTAGTACTACTCTAGCAACTCTAAACTAATCTTCTCCATAGTGAAGGAATTCACTTGCCCTGCTGCCAGCTCCACGGCCGTCAGTCCTTCACAAACACTCTGCAATTAGCTCTCCCACTACTTCAGAAACAAAATCAGCACTTCTCTTCACACCCATCTGTACCTCTCCACCCAAACAGCCCTCCAACCCAATGAGAAGAACACAATGGACACTGCCCTGAACTACTGACCCATCATCACCACTCTGGAAACCACCAATATACGCTTCATCCACTAGGGAGCTCCATTGGATTCTTGTTCACACTTCACCAAGGACTCAGCTCCATCAGCACTTCCCTCACTCTAATATTTAATGACTTTCTCAACTCTGCCACCTACCTGTACGCATGGAACCACACCACCATCCTACCTCTAATGAAAAAACCTTCAGCTGACCCAAACACACTGACAAAGTGCAGACTCATCTCTTTGATACCCTATCCAGCAAAAGTCTTGGAAAAACTAGTCAACAGCAGATGGCTGACCACCTCAACAAAGACTACCTCCTGGACCCCTTCGAATCTGTATTCAGACAAAATGACAGCACAAAGACCATCTTAATCCAGTGGCAGCTGGCGACAATTTGAAAGTGGTTGGGCAAGGAAACGGGTACTAAGAGAAACCATCAATGCCTTTAGGCTCAGTGCCAGAGCTTCCAGGCATGGCTAGTTATAAGCAGTGATTTAATGAGCCACGAATGAGAGCTCTGGAGTTGAGGCTAAAGACAGTGTGAGTTTCTCACAGGTTCCCAGGGGGTAAAAAGGTGCCAACTGCAGACTCAAGCAAAATTAAATAAAATGCTTGCATGCAATAAACAAAATCACTGACATGCTGACTTGCTTGTTTGACAATGAAACACCTCAAAGGGATTTACACTGCCCTACTCCTTGTCCCAGCAAGTGCTTTCAAAGTGAATTCCATGTTTGCCCATTTTGCCTGGTACTTCAAGCAAAGTAGTGGACGTTTTGCTCAAAAACCTACTTGGCCCTCAACTTGGTACTCCAGGCCGAAGGGTTTGCTGGTGGTTGTGCCAGTTAAACCTCCCAATCCTAAGCATGGATTTTGCAGGCGCTCTCAACAGGTCTGTGGAATGACAATACTAGTGGAGAAAATGGATATTCATGCTAAATTCAAACCTAATGTTGCCTTAGAAAGTGTAATTGTTACAGCACTGGTAGCAGGGCCTCAGTGGCAATCCACAACCGTGAAGAAACAGGACTGGAAGTTGGACATAGACAAGGTATGACAAGTGAAATATCATTGTTAGGGCACAAATGTTGTTCAATAGGAGGCCTTAATACAGCGGCGGCCGGCTCAGGTACCCAGTGGGGCAGGGTGGTGGTGGGGGGTGGGGTGGGGTGGGGAGTCGACAGACGACGGAATAGGTATGATTAAATAAATAAATGAATAATACCTATTCCGTCAGCTGTCGGCTTCGCCCTGCCGTTCTCCGCACGCCCCCCTGTTCTTACCTGAGCCAGCCGCCGCTGCCTTAATCCATAAATCAAGAACAGCAAGAATGTTCATCCATTAAATGATAAGAGTAAGGTCTGGGATGGGAGGTTATTTAACCGAAAAACATCAATGGAGACACTCTTTTCCCTCAACTAACAGAAGCAGATTGCAGCCTTGTAACCCCACTGGTGGTTTGGGCAAACTCTCTTTCTCGCTGTCACCCAAAGGCCTCCAACAATGCTAGGAGTTAGTTGGTAGAGTCCTGGGTGGTGGGGAAAGCCTCTTCTTCTAGCTATGCATGGAAGGAGTTAGTTTTAAATTGCTGGGTCCTGTAAGATTTCAGAGGAAGGGCATGCAACTGAATTCTCATTTCTATCTCCCAATTGTGGCCTTATAGCAAGCATTTGGCCCAGGGAGCCAAGCAAAGAACTTAGTCTGTGATAACCTAGATGGGGAAATGGTTCCCACTGTCTTCCTAAGAAAGTGGAAACAGGAAATACTCATTTATATTTTCTGTGAAGAATTAAGAGGCCTGCTGATCGATTATCACCCTAAAGGGGTCAACTGATTTGTTAATGTAAAGCATTTCAAGGAAGAAATTCCCCCCAAATTCTTTTCATGATCAGTGTGGGGAAAAGTCTTAATGTCATTAAATCTCAAAGATGCCAACCTCCACATTCTGATCAGTTTCACCATCAAAAATGTGTGTGAGTTTGTGTCCCAAATGTCCACTTCCTGATTTAACACCTGCTGCTTGGGTTAAAATCTACTTCCAGAGTGTTCCCAAAAGTCCTATCACTCATGGGAGGGGTTATGCACACCAGAAGCATTGTGGTGCAGCCCTGCATGGACAGTTGGTAATTACATTCCCCTTCAAGCCAGAAGAAGGGAATGGATACCGAAACAGTTTGTCTATTTCTAACAACGTGATATTTTCCTCTTCAAACTGCTGAAATTTAATAGGACACTTTACCCCGCATGCGTTACTCCACAGTGCCATTACCCCGCAGTTATTACACCGTAAAATCTTTTACAATGCAGGGCTTTACACAGCAAACTATTACAACGCATTCCCCATTAAAACGCAATTTACTATTCTAACTCCACTGTGGCATTGTAATGGGGAATGCGCTCTAATAGTTTGCGTTGTAATAGTTTGCGGTGTAAAGCCCTGCGTTGTAAAAGATTTTACGGTGTAGAAACTGCGGGGTAATGGCACTGCGGAGTAACGCATGCGGGGTAAAGGATGTTTCCCCCTGAAATTGCATCGATTCTGAACAAAGCTACTAGAACATATAGGAGGCTGGCTGAGTACTCACCTTGAGGGTTGCTTGTGCTAAATGCAAAAGGCTGGTGATTGCTTACTCCATGCATTCACAATCATGTGGCTATTAATGATAGTTGGGTTGTTCTCTCGGGGCAGCACGTGTCTTCACGGGTAAAAAGTTTTTCACGTGGACAAATATTTGTAGATAGTCTTAAAATTAATTTATCATTGCCAGACATTTAGACCTTTAAGGGGTCCTCTTATCTAAAACACATCAATTGCACCCACAACCTACCTTTGAGGAATCCTATTCCAAACCTCTCTGAGTTATGTGTGTCTGGCACTGAAGAGTTAATTCCAAGGCTCCCTGGTGGCATTATTCTGAATGTAAACTCATCTTCTGTATGTGATATAAACATTCGGTTCTTCAGCCAATTTGCCCTTCAATACAGAATTTTGAGTACCGTCTGAAAAAGATGACTCTGGGACCATGAAATAAGACGTATTGTACACACAGGCATTTTATTTTCAGTCAGTTCAACTAAAGCGTCCCAAACTGGATTTTTGGGAAGGTCATACTGAACTACCATGCCACTGGCACATAATTCTAGGCTGACCGATTGCTTAAAACGATCTCTGTACTCCCGCAACAAAAATGAACACCAGTGAGCAAAAACAGCGTTGGTGCAATGTTTCCTCACTCATAGCACAGTGCCAGCACGAGAACAGCCGGGAAAGGTTATGTGTCATCGCAGAAAAAAAACAGCTCCCTTTAAAGGTACGTTTGCTACGTAGAAACGGAAAATAAATCCGCCTAGACTAGAGCCTGTAGCCTCACGGACACAAATGAGCTATGTCATCAGAGACAAAAACAGAGAGTGTGCCCGTGTATGGGTGTGTAAGATGACTGGAAAGCAAATAAACCCGAAAAATAAGTTATATTTCATCCTATTGTGTGTCTCGACAACCGCCAACAATTTTACAAGATTGTAATACTAATATATTTCAGTAAACAGTGCAAAATAAATACAAGTAACAGAAGCTGCATTGTCCCACTCTTAGTATGTGGATGCAGCCCTTATGTACATGTCCAACTTAATGATGGCTGCTTGAAGCACATAAAAAACTGTCCTGTGCGCCCTGCTCATGCCCATGGATAATATGGCATGATGCATTCCTAGAAAGAAGTGGCGAAGCTTAAACCAGACTGCACCGCGGATGTCCCTCCTGTAATGCCAGTACCAGACTTTTTACCTACTGTGAACTACTGAGTCTCTAGCCCAAGACATAAAACGCAGTGTTTGCCTCAGAGGAATACATAATTGAAAAGGCGCGTGTTATCGGTGACAGATCGGGTGCAACAGTTTGGTAAATTCTCCAAAGCCTTCAAACGCAGCTGTGTCTGGTCACATAATCGTCATGCTTGCTTCTGTGATTGGTTCTTTTAAACCAGACAGTTGTTTTAGGAATCTTTGAAATGCAGTCCTAAATGACGCTTGCAATATTATGCATCAAAGCCTCGTAGCAGAAATGTGTGTTAGTGCAACGGGAGGTTCTTTAGCCACAGCTCCTGGCGAGGGAGTACTGTGCCGGAAGTGGGGTTCTTCTACACAAAGTGAGGACAGACACCATGGGCTTCATGTGAACTACGCAGAAGTGTAAAATTCCAGCCTGTGTTTTATAATCTGTACCGCAGCTGCTGGGACGTCCGCACGTCCTATCAGTTGTTCAATACGACAAAGGGTCTGCAAAGCTCAATCATTCTGGCAGCGCGTCAGCAGGGTAATTATGGGAAGGAAATGGTCAGAAGATTAATGGCATTCCTGCAGCCCGCAGGAATGGCCTCCGAGGGCCCTGCAAATCAGCGCTGCCGTCACAGGGCACACGGGGCCGTGGAGATACGGAGGCAGCTGCGCAGCGTCACGGCCGCCATGTTCTTTCAGACGATGCGTGACCGCGCACCGGATGTAAGAACTGCTGGTCCAGCTGCAGTCTGAACCACGATGAAAACAAAGGAGGGAGCTGCATTGGGTTTCCTAAGAAATTGCCCTTGTGGTTTCCCGTAAAGGTTTGCTGACATAGTTATAGAGAGGATTCCTTTAACAGACTGTCATTCCCCATAGGGCAGCAAAGACATGTCTGGATGGGTGTTTATGCATTTTTATAAAGCGCAGACGTTACCCGAAGGTGTCAGAGCGCTGTACAATGGAACCAGTTACGTTACATGAGAGAAATGTTACAAAATAGAACGTACAAAAATAGCAGGACACAGAATCAAACACAGCAGGCAAGAGGAACACAATATCAAACACAGCAAGCAAGGAATGTACAAAAATAAATAAATATAACAAGTTTACAATGACTATCGAACTTCCTGGCGGGGTCTGAGAATGAAGGAATTAGTTCTGAAAGTGTCTTTGGAATAGAAGAGATTTGAGGTCCGCTTTGAAGATCCGGATGGAGGTGGTGGCACGGAGCAGAGGAGGAAGAGAGTTCCAGATTCTCACCGCATTACCTGAGAACGATTGAGCCATCAATTTTTCCCTTTTGAAGGAGGGGGGCTCAAGCAGGAACTTTTCCGCATTCCGAGAAGGTCTCAAGCCTCCGGACAATTTCAGTTTATTCGACAGATAGCTAGGGGAGGAAGAGTGCAAGGCTTTGTGGGTGATGCAAGCCGTTTTATAAATAGCTCTAGCCTTGATGGGAAGCCATCGGAGAGAAGACAGGATAGGAGTGATGTGGTCACTTTGTTTGGACCCTGAAATGAAGCGAGCTGCTGAATGGAGGACGGATTCAAGGGGGGAGAGGTGAGATTTGGGAAGGCCAGTCAGAAGAGAATTACAATAATCCAGTCTAGAGAGAACTAGTGATTGGACCAAGGTTTTTAGGTCTTTCTCCGGGAAGAACCGACGAATCCCCCACAGAAGGCGCAGCTGATAACGTGCGTTCTTGGCAATGGAGTTCATGTGTGAGATTAGGTTGAGTCTTTTGTCAAGTATGACACCTAGGGATTTAGCGCAGTCGACAATGATGGGTTTACTGTTGAGTAAATTCAGCTGATCCATCCAGGATTGAACGGGGGCGGGAAGAGAGCGGTAGAAAGGAGGAGGAATTCAGTTTTGGAGGGATTGAGAATGAGTTGGTGAGCTAACATCCAGTTGTGAATAGAGTTGAGAGTAGAGTTGAGTAGTGAGAGATCTTGAGAGGAAGACACCTTGAAGTAGATTTGGGTGTCATCTGCATAGAGATGGTAGAGGATTCCAGATTTACTTACGAGGTTCCCTAATGGTTCCAGATAGAGATTAAACAGAGTGGGTGCAAGGATAGAACCTTGAGGGACGCCTTGACCAATCACCAGTGGAGACAAGAGACTGTTCGCAATCTTGATCATTTGGGATCTGTCCGAGAGGAATGAGGCAAACCATTTAAGCACTGTGCCTTCCACGCCCATTCTCTGTTGAAGAGTGTTAAGGAGGGTGTTGTGATTAACAAGGCTGCAGATAGGTCAAGAGGAATCAGAAGGCACGATTCCCCTGAATCGAGTATATGCAGCGCATCATCGATCACTCGCAGCAGGGCTCTTTCAGTGCAGCAATTTTGAATAAAGCCAGACTGGAACACGTCAAGGAGATTATTGTCCATAATGTGTTGGAAAAGTTGTTTTGCAACACATTTTTCTGTGATCTTTGAAAGAAAAGGGAGATTGGTGATGGGGCGGAAGTTATTGAGGTTGTTCGCATCTGCGGAGGTTTTTGTTAGAAGGGGGGTAACCTGTCATATTTTGAGGACAGCTGGGAGGGATCCTTGACTGAGGAAGAGATTAACTAGCCTGGTCCAATAAGAGAGAGTAACCTACCAAGGGCACCCTTCATGTTTCCCTGGTGGCAGGGCAGTTTCGCTGACCACATACCTGTCCCCCATGACAAGGAGTTTGGCAAACGTTCCAAGAGTCCGTGTACATTACTCAAGGGGAAAGCTGGTACTATATTCCATTCGTAGATGCTCAAAATTGTACATATTGAGTTTTAAATGTGGCGGTACGCAAAATATCAGAACCAGGATATCGACTAGATAATACTGGCAAGGTAAGAATATATGTCTAAGTAAAGATTTATTATTCTTAACTTCTCATATCTCATTGTACATTTACAGGTGAACTAGGTTTCTATCGTACCCGTTCTGCTCTGTGTATTTTTGGAAGAGCCAGTCTGAGCTGTTTCTTTTCTGTTTTTGTTTTTATACTCTCAGTGATCTGTGATCTGAGGCAACATCCCCATAAAGGTGGAGGTAAATTAATATTACCTGTTAGGTGAGTCATTTGATATCTACCTGGACGTTTGATCTGGTTTTTAAATCAAGTGTGTAGTTGGATATCACGTGTGTGGTGTTTTGAAGGGAGTTTATAATGTTTGAATTGATAATGAATCTGTTATCTATGTTTGATTTCCATAGACACTGGACCGGACTGCAGCTGGTTCTTTTGTCGCAAACCATCACAATACTGAGTATGGTTTTTATTTCATTTTTTCACTGATTTTGAAGCAGAGTGATAACATTGGAGGTCCTGATGAATGCCGCGAACTTGTAGTCATCTGGCAGAAACATGTCGACCATTAATGATTAGGATATTATTTCAGTCCTATATCACCTCTTTTTAATCCTAGCCTATGGGGACAAAACAGTAAATTGAATTCTGTCACCCAGTAGCTAGTTTTATACACTTTTTTTCTTATTTGC
This sequence comes from Triturus cristatus, assembly GCF_964204655.1. Lineage (NCBI taxonomy): Eukaryota > Metazoa > Chordata > Amphibia > Caudata > Salamandridae > Triturus > Triturus cristatus. The sequence continues at coordinate 698,009,057 of NC_140584.1, read as the reverse complement.
ACTCTGCCCCTCACTCCCGTAGCCTAAATTAGTATCCTTATAGAACACCTCACGCTCCTCTCTTCTTGTTTTGAGAGTTGTAGCCCACACTGTACACCTTGCGGTTGCAGTGTGCAAGAGGGGACCCAATGATGAAGCATGTCACCCTTGGGTGAGTGAGGGTTCTCGTCTTTATAAGAATAGATTCCCTTTTTGTCTGTTTTCACCCCCTTTTGTAGCAGCATCCCATTATCTTTTGTGAGTAATAGAGTTAAAACACAAACAGTGCACGCTGCACACTGGGCTCTGTGTCAATCTCAGCGCAGAAGATGGAAAACTTTGGCGTGCTCCCACTGTACACAGCAGAAGGGCCTCGCGGGTGACAGGCTTCAGCCGGAAGAGCGCATGCTTTTTAACACATGGTCTCAGGTCTCAATAAACTGCACCCCCGGTCTCCGCAAACCTTCTCAAATTAATCAAATACCTCAACGAGCTCACAAATGACGTTTACAACAATATTATACTCTTTAGCCACTTGAAATAAATAAACTCGAATTTTAACTAATCACAAAAAACTGTTACACACCGAACGATGACGCACAAACCGTCAGCAAACAGCACGCCAGGAATGAAAATCAGGTGACATCTGAATAAAAATTAATTTATAAGAGCAAATGATCTACCTACACAGTGCCTGTACAACCAGTACAAGCGTGTCTGCTCGTGGAGCGCTATTCTGCCACCCTCCTGACCCTGGACAGGCGTCTGTCGTGCTGTCCACCCGCTCCCTGCCTATGCGCACACATTCCCCAGATGTGCGGACATTATACTCCTCACACGAAGGAGGCAGGGACGGACGAACAGGAAGGACCACTCTAGACAGCTGGGAGGGTGGGCAGCCCCGACGCCCCCACGCACATCCTGCCATGTGGCACCGCCTGCATTTAACTGGATACGCAATTCCCTCAGCGTCACAGAGCACCACACAGCGTAATGGGCGCAAGTTAGGGGAATCCTAGAAGAACAGGAGATTCTGTACTGGCATTTAGTGGAACAGCTGCTGTGACCCTATTTCTACACCTACCGCACCTAAGAGCAGGTGTTTGCAAACTCAGCATCATGCCACGCGGGCAGCATTAACTCTGTGCGTTAGGTACAACTGCGCACCAAGTTAATCCACGCTCCTTTGTTGCGCCATCATCATTCTGCTGTGTATACTGTTGTGTCTGCAAATCTCTATGACTAAAATAGTCCCCTGGTGAGGAGTGTATGCAAAACGCAAAATCTCTATTTAGTTGTGGGGTTACTCCCTCTTGGGTACTCCCTGCCAGTGTCCCATGTTATTCTCATGCTCATTCCTCGGAGGTAAAGGGTACAGGTGCTATGTGAATACTTGTTCTGAAAGGAAGGCCCTTTATTCTCAGGGAAATTCGTATTATGAAAGGACTTCTGAACCTTTGCATGCTGAAAAAAGGCTTTTTGATTGACGAAGCTATTTGTGTGCACATTGAAAAATCAAAGAGAATCATATTTAAAAAGGAAACCGAAAAAGCGGGCAAATTTGCCCTAATTAACATTTCCGAACCTAAAATATGAATCATATTTTCCACGCTCACATATTCCAAGAGAAAGTCAGATTTGTCATCTTAAATTAGAACCAATCGGGCTTTGATTAGACTGCCAGGATGCAGGACAGAGGATGTCGATTGTTATGTTTTGAAATTAATTGGGCGGCAGTCAGAGAGATGTGTCATTCTAAGAATCCAGTGGCCGGATATTGCTCCCGCTGACTTGGGTTATGCTCGGAGCCTGCACTAGATTTGCCCCACAGCATCCTTGGAGAGCTGCGGCATTCTTTGTGATTTGTCCGTCTCCTTGGGGAGGGCGCCTATTCCGCCTAATGCTGACTGATCTGGTGAAAGGTGCAAAGAAAAGCAAAGCTTAGGTGTTTTTGTCAATAAAACTATTAGGAGCAATTCTGGGATAATAGTCACATCCCTTCACCAGTATAAGGAGCAGAAGTCAAGGGCCTGTGGCCTCACAAGGTCAGCAGAAAGAGTGAATGACTGCGGGGAAATAACGGGCCGGATGGGGGAACTCATTTAATGAGTATATACAGTGACGTCACACACCCCCTCATGTTAAAGTGAGCGGCCCTACTTCACAGTCAAAGATGAAGCACAGTCTTTGTGATAAGAATGTATGGTATTCCCAACTAATCCAAACACAGGCATGCATCAACTGGTCTGTGAGCTGGAACCGGTGAATGTTTTAAACAATAAATGAGTCTCCATTCAAAGCATAACCCAAACATTTATAATGGTGTAATCTCTTGCATATTATGGACTCGCTTATACTGGCTTTAAAATTACATATATAACTAATGAACACATTAATTAAAAAGCTACACACTCTTACCTTTATCATCTACATTAGGAAATAAAGTTTTTATCGGGGATGTTATATTGGTACATGAAGATAAAGGCAATTATTTGGGAAACATTACAATGTTACACGGTGCCTGAGATTTGTGATGTGAAGAGACCTCCTGACTAGAAGTGCACTTACACAGAAATGCGAAAAGAAGATATTTGAAGTTACTTTTACTTTTTATAAGTCACATGGGTGACAGATGGGGGAATCTTAATTATTATATATTTTACCAGGGTTTATAGGGTAACGTAAATGTGCTGGGTGTATATCATCAGCTAACCACTTGCTGCTATTGTGTTACTTTCCTACAATGGTGCATCGTTAAGTCTGGAAAGGTTAATTTTATGAAATCCAGTGAAGATCACTCCCTGCAGGGTCAGTCTTACAGAGAGAGGACCGAGCCAGTCGGATGAGGTATTGGAAGCAACCGGAGGTCACATTACAAGGTCTAGTGTGCAGTGGCGGCTGGTAGGGGACAGTGGTGGGGATGGGGGCTGAGGGGGTAGAAAATAAATAAAAAAGACTTATCTGTGCGTCGCCACTCGCCGCCTTTCCTCCGTCCGCGCTGTATCCTGCCTCTCGGAAGCACCCAGGCTCCCAGATTCCCCAAGTCAATCACAACACTGCCTGGTTGGTCTGAGCGCCGTGGTTTGGCGCTCAGAGGTGGACTGGGAGCCTGGGCAGGGTCTCCACCCAGGCTGTACAATACATCCAGAGGAGAACATGCACAGTGCGCATGATGGTTTGACCGGCCCAAGAAGGCCGGTCAAACCCCCTGCTGGTGTCACACAAGCCCAGCCACCCCCACCCTAACATGGAGCTTAGAGGCAGGCCAAAAATAACATGATGATAACTTCTGTTGTTATCAATTTATTTTTACTTTGCTCTGCTCCTAGAGCAGTGGGGCGACGCTCCTCCACCTTAGCGGAGGAGCCGCACCTGCTAGTGTGACATGAGCACAAGAGTCCCAATAAAATTCACTTGATTACACCCTGCGGCATCACGGCTTCCAGGTTTCGTTCTTACAGCGCTTCTCACTACCATTATTAGTTTCTGCATGGAGGCCACCTAGCATGGGGAAATGGGCGTCTACAGCAGTTTAATGCTGTCTCGGGAGTGCCGAGAGTACACAGTACTGGTTGTCCTTCAATCTACAGCCACAAGCACTTATGCCACAGGTCCAAAGGGCACATTTTTACAACAATTTCCTAGGTAAAAAAAAACAGGGGCACATACGTATTGACAAAAACAAAGCAAATTCTGATATCTATGACATATGTTTGTTCCTATACCAAAGAAGAATATAGATGAATGGAATTGTTATCAAGATCAAAAATAAGAGAGCAGCACTCTATAATAAAAATGTAAGGTTTGTAAGAAACCAAACAAAGGGCCTCATATCCCAAAGAGAGTCCAAAAACAGAGTTATATGTGAAACTCAGTCATTAACAACATTCTGAGACACATCTATTAGGAGTGGTCATTCTTTATTTCTTTGCTTGCACTTAAAATGAAGACAGGGACACTGCCTGCGCGTTTAGTCCCTAGGCATGGAGACTTATTCAGGCCACAAAAGCACTTTTTGGAGTATATTGGTAAAACAATATGGTGATATTAGGTGCAAAGTTGATTTCAAAACCCTTCAAACATTTATTCCATTTATAGAATGAATATTGACCTTGAGTTCCAGCCTGGCGAGTTGCCAGACGTGAAATAGAGTAAGAGTTACAATCAATTCTCGAGGCCCTGCTGTCCAGTTCCAGTCAACGGACTCTCCACGATGTGCGCCCTCTCTTGTGAAATTTGTAATTATTGTGGTTTTCTGGACGTTTGGCCCTGGGAGAGAGCACCTATCTTTGGGAACTGCGCAGAGTGTGGTGAAAGTATACCATAACCATTTTGATGCTGTTCATATACACAATAAGATAGTGGTGTGCCGGGCACTGAAATCTCTAACAGGAAGTGTTTAAATGAGTCGTAATTGCATAAATGTGGTCAGTCAACTTTTTTAAAAGTGACATCCTGCTGCCATTTTGGAAATAGAGAGAAAGTAAGCACTTAAATTTGTGTAGTCTGGAAGGATGGAGCGAAAGGAGATATGACAGAGACATGACCTCCTATTCCAAAAGAGGCGTGGTCTAAAACAAGGGGTCATAAAATAGGACTTGTCAGCGGGAGGATCTGATTAACATAAGCTCCTCTTCATACAGAGGATGATAGAAGAATGGAACAACCTTCTGGTAAAATTGACATCGTGAAATAACTGCCAATAAAAACAAGCATTGGCAAGGCCAATAGGTCTTGCCTATGCAGGAGCTATTGGTTTTGCCGATGTATTATAGCCATGTTTTACACTAGCATGGCTGCTGTTCAGAATGGCTAAAAGTTAGTGGTGTAAAGCAGAGTGGAGTGGCATAGAGTAGAGTAGAGTGGCATAGAGAGGAGTAGAGTGGAGTGTCATTGAGTGGAATGGCACAGAGTGTCATAGAATGGAGTGGCATAAAGTGTCATGGAGTATCAAATGTTGTGGAGTAAAGTGGTGTAGAGTAGAGTGGTGTAAGAGTGGAGTGGTGTAGAGTAGAGTGGAGGGCTGTAGAGTCGAGGGGTGTAGAGCCGAGGGGCATAGAGTGGAGTAGAGGGGACCAGAGTGGAGAAGAGTGTCGCAGAGTGGAGTGTCAGAGTGTAGGGTCATAGAGTGTCATGGCACAGGGTGTAGAGTAGAGGGGCGTACACTGGAGTAGAGTATTGTAGAGTGGAGTGGCATAGCAAACAGGGGGGGTGGAGTGGCAAAGAGTGGAGCAGTGTAGCGTGGAGCAGCACAGAGTGGACCGGCGTGCTGTGAAGTAGAGTGGCGTAGAGTGGAGTAGAATAGAGTGACGTAGAATATGGCAGAGTGGAGTGTCATTTAGTTGGATAGGGTGAAGTAGAGTGGCACAGAGTGGAGTGGCGGAAGGTGGAGTAAAATGTTGTAGAGTGGAGGAGCCTTGAATGGAGTAGAGTGCCGTAAAATGGAGTGGTATGGTGTGGAATATGCATGGTTTGGTAGCACACCACTATTACAGACAACACATTTTCAATTTAAATGACCATTACATTTGCACAAACACAAAGTTTTACTGATAAAATTATACAGTGTACAAATGATAATGTGTGGAAATGGCATTACCTAGTGTACTAATTTGTTTTGATCGTATTAAAATATTTGTTTCCACCACACTTCAGAATTACAAAAAATGTGTTTCATTTGTTATTTCCTAATTCTGATAGATTCTGAAATATTTCCACAGTTAATTTACAAGCATTTACAATTTTTGTGTGCTAGAAAAACACCTTTCCTTTCCACCTCTAGTAACCAACAAGATTGATTTATAAATCCTCCCACTTTGAAGACAGAGAAAGAAAAGTAAATACCAAGCCCTGTTAGAATACAGAGCCAGACATTTCACCTTTGTCTTTAAGTGCACAGCAAATGTGACAAGAATAAGAACAACATTTGAAGGACTGTTTACAGAAAGCGAGCACTCTTGGAAGAATACAAGGAGGGCGATGCTCAGTGGGAAAGACTAAGACATGCTGGACAGCCTAAAAGAAATAAAGTCAGCAACTGGAAAGCAAGCAACTGTGAGGTACACAACACCACACCAATGGTAAGCAATGGGCAGAATGCATACCAAGGGAAGATTTCAGAATGTCCACAAATAGTGTTTCACAATCATACAGGGCTCTGACCTCAAAATGAAAACACCATGTATAAAGGAAGAATTGTACAGTAAAAGCAAAGACAAAGATGGACAAGAATGAGATTTAAAAGATGGCAACAGGATTTTTTTGGCAATGTGGTGATGGAAACACTTCCACCACTGTGCTGAAGGAGGTTTTCTCATTAAAAGTTTTTCTAAGTCGTACAGAATCATAGTCAGATAGGTACTTCGAACTAGGAATATTACGCCAGAAGTCAAGCTAGTTTGCTTCGCAAACCAGCCTCAGAGTAGGGGTGGGCAGAATCAGCAGAGTTTGATTCCACCAAATTTGGTGGAATTACATAAAAATTCTGCTTGATTCCACGGAATTTTGTGATGGTGAGTAGTCGGCATTTGGCACAATTTTCTTTGTGCAAAACGCACCCCTGTGCTCAAATAAGATGCGAGAATGCATTTTGGGCTAAGAAAATAGCACAGCCAAACACCACTCGGTGCCCTTACATACTCTGCAGTGAGTACTGCAGAGTATTTAAAAGCGCCGTCACAGAGTGGTATCAGTGCAGAGTGCATACCACTCTGCAGTGCATACCCCTGCAGATCTGAGTATGTAAGCATCCTTGGAGAGCTGCGGCAGTGTTTGTGATTTGTCCGTCTCCTTGGGGACGACGCCTAATACTGACTGATCTGGTGAAAGGTGCAAAGAAAAGCAAAGCTTAGATGTTTTCGTCAATAAAAGTAACTATTAGGAGCAATTCTGGGATAATAGTCACACCCCTTCACCAGTATAAGGAGCAGAAGTCAAGAGCCTGTGGCCTCACATGACCCGGAAGGTGACCAGAAAGAGTGAATGACTGCGGGGAAACTCATTTAATGAGTATATACAGTGACGTCACACCCCCTCATGTTAAAGTGAGCGGCCCTACTTCACAGTCAAAGATGAAGCACAGTCTTTGTGATAAGAATGTATTGTATTCCCAACTAACCCAAACACAGGCATGCATCAACTGGTCTGTGAGCTCGAACCGGTGAATGTTTTAAACAATAAATGAGTCTCCATTCAAAGCATATCCCAAGCATTTATAAAGGTCTTTTGTATATTATGCAATTATGGACTCGCTCATACTGGCTTTAAAATTACATATATAACTAATGAACACATTAATTAAAAAGCTACACACTCTTACCTTTATCATCTACATTGGGAAATAAAGTTTGAATCGGGGATGTTATATTGGTACATGAAGATAAAGGCAATTATTTGGGAAACATTAAAATGTTACACGGTGCCTGAGATTTGTGATGTGAAGAGACCTCCTGACTAGAAGTGCACTTACACAGAAATGCGAAAAGAAGATATTTGAAGTTACTTTGAATTTTTATACGTCACATGGATGACAGATGGGGGAATCATAATAAATATATTTTACCAGGGTTTATAGGGTAACGTAAATGTGCCGGGTGTATATCATCAGCTAACCACTTGCTGCTATTGTGTTACTTTCCTACAATGGTCTCAATGAATTAATGGATGACAAGTCCCCGGTTGGTGATGGCGCTCACCTTATTCCAGTGTGTAATGAATCCAAATATTAAGGGTGCTCAAAGGAAGAAGGGTCATCCACCCTTCCCAATTAGTAATCCCTAGAGATCACACACAAAGTACAATAGAACTCAAGCACACCCATAAAATATACAACAATATGTTAACGACAATGCAAATACATTTCTTGAGGTTTCATATCAAGTCTTCTCTTTATTAATTCTTGGTCCAGCCAACACGTGTTTTGTCGCCCGAAAAGAAGATATTTGAAGTTACTTTTACTTTTACTTTTTATAAGTCACATGGATGACAGATGGGGGAATCATAATAAATATATTTTACCAGGGTTTATAGGGTAACGTAAATGTGCCGGGTGTATATCATCAGCTAACCACTTGCTGCTATTGTGTTACTTTCCTACAATGGTGTATCGTTAAGTCTGGAAAGGTTAATTTTATGAAATCCAGTGAAGATCACTCCCTGCAGGGTCAGTCTTACAGAGAGGACCGTGCCAGTCGGATGAGGTCACATTACAAGGTCTAGTGGCGGCTGGTAGGGGACAGTGGTGGGGATGGGGGCTGAGGGGGTAAAAATAAATAAAAAAGACTTATCTGTGGGTCGCCAGCCGCCGCCTTTCCTCCGTCTGGGCTGTATCCTGCCTCTCGGAAGCACCCAGGCTCCCAGATTCCCCAAGTCAATCACAACACTGCCTGGTTGGTCTGAGCGCCGTGGTTTGGCGCTCAGAGGACTGGGAGCCTGGGCAGGGTCTCCACCCAGGCTGTACAATACATCCAGAGGAGAACACACACACAGTGCGCATGATGGTTTGGCCAGCCCAAGAAGGTTATGCGCACTTATGGTGCAGTGACCACTCCACCCCACCCCCTGCTGGTGTCACACAAGCCCAGCCACGCCCACCCTAACATGGAGCTTAGAGGCAGGCCAAAAATAACATGATGATAACTTCTGTTGTTATCATTTTATTTTTACTTTGCTCTGCTCTAAGAGAAGTGGGGCGACGCTCCTTCACCTTAGCGGAGGAGCCGCACCCGCTAGTGTGACATGAGCCCAAGAGTCCCAATAAAATTCACTTGATTACACCCTGCGGCATCACGGCTTCCAGGTTTCGTTCTTATAGCGCTTCTCACTACCATTAATAGTTTCTGCACGGAGGCCACCTAGCGTGGGGAAATGGGCGTCTACAGCAGTTTAATGGTGTCTCGGGAGTGCCGAGAGTACACAGTAATGGTTGTCCTTCAATCTACAGCCACAAGCACTTATGCCACAGGCCCAAAGTGCACATTTTTACAATCATTTCCTAGGTAAAAAAAACAGGGTCACATACGTATTGACAAAAACAAAGCAAATTCTGATATCTATGATATATGTTTGTTCTTATACCAAAGAAGAATATAGATGAATGGAATTGTTTCCAAGATTAAAAATAAGAGAGCAGCACTCTATAATAAAAATGTAAGGTTTGTAAGAAACTAAACAAAGGGCCTCATATCCCAAAGAGAGTCCAAAAACAGAGTTATATGTGAAACTCAGTCATTAACAACAAACATTCTGAGACACATCTATTAGGAGTGTTCATTCTTTGCTTGCACTTAAAATGAAGACAGGGACACAGCCAGCACGTTTAGTCCCTAGGCATGGAGACTTATTCAGGGCACAAAAGCACTTTTTGGAGTATATTGGTAAAACAATATGGTGATATTAGGTGCAAAGTTGATTTCAAAACCCTTCAAACATTTATTCCATTTATAGAATGAGTATTGCCCTTGTGTTCCAGCCTGGCGAGTTGCCAGACGTGAAATAGAGTAAGAGTTACAATCAATTCTCGAGGCCCTGCTGTCCAGTTCCAGTCAACGGACACTCCACGATGTGCGCCCTCTCTTGTGAAATTTGTAATTATTGTGGTTTTCTGGACGTTTGGCCCTGGGAGAGAGCACCTATCTTTGGGAACTGCGCAGAGTGCGGTGAAAGTATACCATAACCATTTTGATGCTATTCATATAAACAATAAGATAGTGGTGTGCCGGGCACTGAAATCTCTAACAGGAAGTGTTTATGTTTAAAGTATTTTATTCAGTCAGTGTGCCACAGCCAAACTCACATACCGCAATACAGGATCGGCAATTGAAAAAGGGCAAAAGTTCGGCATGACATTACATTTCAATACAAACGTTCCCCACCCCCCCCCAACGACCCAATGCCCCCCCAAAACCCACCCCCCACCCACCCCACCCACCGTCCAGTGCGCTACTAACATGCAGCCCAGTTCCCAAAGCTATAGGTGATTGGGGAGGAGGGTCGTGACCCACTCACTGATCTGGCGCTGACGGGCTCGAAAGCCGCAGGAGGCGAAGGTACCTCGGGCAGGTGAGCTCCCTAAACTCTGTTAGCAGCAGAGAGTGGAATGGTTGCCACAGTTCCTGAAATTGCGTGACATCCCCGGCCACCACCAAAGACAATTTCTCCATCCCCAGCACGTGCCATAGTCTGTGGAGCCAGCCCGTTATCGTGGGCACTGTGTCTGTGCGCCAGTATATCAAGATATTCTGAACTGCAGAGCCGAGTGCGATGGCGATCTGCCTGCCTCTTCTGGACTTAAGGGGATACATTAGCTCGTTTGGGAGGCCTAGCAGGGTATATGCCGGGAAGCGCGGGAGCTCTATGCCGAAACACGAGTCAATGTCATCCAACACTTCTTTCCAGTAGGCAGTTAAGAGGGGACAGTCCCAGAGAATGTGCGTAAGCGTTCCCCGTTGTCTGCCCCCTGCCAGCAGGTAGCCGTCTTACTATGATCGAACTCATGAATCCGCTCCGGCGTATAATACCAGTACGTGGACACTTTAGTAAAAGTGTCGGTGAGGCCCATATGGTATGCGGAGTGGCGCGCCCTGTAAGATATGTGGTCCCAGTCCTTGTGGCTCAGTGTCCTCCCAAGCTCCCTCTCCCATCGGACCCTCCCTGGATTGTGAAAATGTGAGGAGGGTAATTGCAGAAACTTATACAGGTCCGAGATTAGCTTCGAGTCTGATGTACGGGACACCAGCCATCTCTCACACGGTAAGAGCCTCCTATCCGCCACATCCCGCACCTGTGGCTGAAGGGCCCAATGCCGGACTTGCATATAACGGTGTCTCTCCGTTTCGGGGAATGAGAAGTCCAGCCGAAATTGTGTAAACGGGATGACCCCCTCGGGGCTATACAGGTGATATAAGGCTCTACAGCCCGCCTGCCGCCAGTGCGTAAAGGCTCCCCTCTCCATCCCAGGAGTGAAGGCCGGATTATCCACCAGCGGCGAGAGCGGCGAGGGAAATGTGGTGAGGCCATACCTAAGGTAGGTCGCATCCCAGACCCGCAGAGGCACTCTAGTAACGAAGGAGGCGTATAGGTTCCTAGGCCGGTGGGACCGGTGTAAGAACGGGATCTCCTGCAGAGGTCGCCCCGCCACCGCTTGGTCTTGGAAAAGCCAATGCTTATCCGACTCCCACCTGCACCATTCGACCAGGTACCTCAATTGCGCCGCCTGGAAGTATTTACGGAAGTCGGGAATACCTAGGCCCCCAGCGTCAGGGGACAAAAGAGAGAGGGTCCTCCGCAGCCTAGGTTTTTTCCCCTGCCAAATGAACCGGGCCACGTCCGACTGTAGTTGCTGTATCCATCCCTTAGGCGGCGACAGTGGCAGGGCCCTGAATAAATAGAGTACTTGCGGCAAAATCGTCATCTTGACGGCAGCAATTCGACCCAACCAGGCCAGAATGCTGCGATTCCATCGGCCTAGCTCGTTCTTGATCTTGGTACCTAAGGCCGAGTAATTGGCTGAAACCATAGCGGTCAAGGTAGGGGCGATCTGAATCCCCAAATATGGTATCGCCTCTGAGGACCAAAGCAACGGGAACCTGTCCTGCAAATAAGCCTTAGTATCAGCCGTCAGGGAGACATCCAAAGCCACCGATTTCTCCATATTTACTTTGAAGCCCGAGACCGCCCCGAACGCCGCCAACTCTTCCATAAGAGCTGGAAGCGATGTCCGGGGTGTAGCCAAGGTAAAGATGACATCATCCGCGTAGAGGCTGATTGCATGGGTAAAGCCTCCCATCCGTATCCCCTCCACCGCCGGCCGTGTCCGCACCCGTTGAGCGAACGGCTCCATGTAGAGAGCAAAGAGCAGGGGCGAAAGCGGGCAGCCCTGCCTGGTACCTCTCTCGATGGGGAAGGCCGCAGAGGTGTGGCCGTTAACCCGGACCACCGCCGAGGGCTCCCTATAGCAGTTAAGAATCATGGTACGGAACCGATCCCCTATACCTGCCTTCACCAGCACGTGTTCCAGGAAGGGCCAATGCACCCGGTCAAACGCCTTTTCCGCGTCCACTGTGAGCATCATCCTCTCACCCGGAATCCGGGAGGCCTTTTCCAACAGATGGACCACCCGCTTCGTATTGTCCACCGTCTGCCGCCCCGGAACGAAGCCCGCCTGATCCGGGCCGACAAGGTCGGGCAGATGAAGCGCCAGGTGGCTCGCCAAGATTCCAGTATAGAGTTTCAAGTCGACATTCAGGAGAGAGATCGGCCGGTAGGATCCACAATGTGTAGGGTCTTTCCCCGGCTTGGGGATGACCGTGATGGAAGCCCTCAAGAGGTCAGGTGGTATGGCACCAGGTTCCGCAAAGGAGTTGAAGAGTCGGGTGAGGATGGGGGCCAGCGACCCGCAGAATGTCTTATAGAAGAGGGCCGAGTAGCCATCGGGACCCGGCGCCTTGCCGTGCTTGAGTCGGGCAATGGCTGACACCACTTCTTCTATGCTAATGTCCCTGTTCAGGTGGGCCGCCTGTACGGGGTCCAGGGAGGGCAAAGTGACCGAGTCCAGATAGGAGGTCATAGCCGGTTCGTCCGTCTGGTCACCCGCGTAGAGGCGCCCATAAAACCCTCGGAACATGGCCGAGATGCATGCGTCATCTGTCACCGCACCGCCTGTGGGGTCAGAGAGTTCTCTCACCGACTGGCTCTGCCGGGTGGCCCGGAGCCTACCGGCCAAAAGTCTACTACAGCGGTCCCCCCCGGTATAAAAGGCGTGGCGCAATCTGAGGGCCGCATATTCCGCCCGGTCCACATCCAGGGCAGCGAGAAGTTTCCTCGCTTCTTTGAGCTGCCGCCAAATCCTCGGAGCTCCCGTTAGGAAGTGTTTAAATGATTCGTAATTGCATAAATGTGGTCAGTCAACTTTTTTAAAAGTGAGATCCTGCTGCCATTTTGGAAATAGAGAGAAAGTAAGCACTTAAATATGTGTAGTCTGGAAGGATGGAGCGAAAGGAGATATGACAGAGACATTACCTCCTATTCCAAAAGAGGCGTGGTCTAAAACAAGGGGTCATAAAATAGGACTTGTCAGCGGGAGGATCTGATTAACATAAGCTCCTCTTCAGACAGAGGATGATAGAAGAATGGAACAACCTTCTGGTAAAATTGACATCGTGAAATAACTGCAAATAAAAACAAGCATTGGCAAGGCCAATAGGTCTTGCCTATGCAGGAGCTATTGGTTTTGCCGATGTATTATAGCCATGTTTTACACTAGCATGCCTGCTGTTCAGAATGGCTAAAAGTTAGTGGTGTAAAGCAAAGTGGAGTGGCATAGAGTAGAGTGGCATAGAGAGGAGTAGAGTGGAGTGTCATTGAGTGGAATGGCACAGAGTGTCATAGAGTGGAGTGGCATAAAGTGTCATGGAGTATCAAATGTTGTGGAGTAAAGTGGTGTAGAGTAGAGTGGTGTAAGAGTGGAGTGGTGTAGAGTAGAGTGGAGGGCTGTAGAGTCGAGGGGTGTAGAGCCGAGGGGCATAGAGTGGAGTAGAGGGGACCAGAGTGGAGAACAGTGTCGCAGAGTGGAGTGTCAGAGTGTAGGGTCATAGAGTGCCATGGCACAGGGTGTAGAGTAGAGGGGCGTACACTGGAGTAGAGTATTGTAGAGTGGAGTGGCATAGCATACAGGGGGGGTGGAGTGGCAAAGAGTGGAGCAGTGTAGCGTGGAGCAGCACAGAGTGGACCAGCGTGCTGTGAAGTAGAGTGGCGTAGAGTGGAGTAGAATAGAGTGACGTAGAATATGGCAGAGTGGAGTGTCATTTAGTTGCATAGGGTGAAGTAGAGTGGCACAAAGTGGAGTGGCGGAAGGTGGAGTAAAATGTTGTAGAGTGGAGGAGCCTTGAATGGAGTAGAGTGCCGTAAAATGGAGTGGCATGGTGTGGAATAGGCATGGTTTGGTAGCACACCACTATTACAGACAACACATTTTCAATTTAAATGACCATTACATTTGCACAAACACAAAGTTTTACTGATAAAATTATACAGTGTACAAATGATAATGTGTGGAAATGGCATTACCTAGTGTACTAATTTGTTTTGATCGTATTAAAATATTTGTTTCCACCACACTTCAGAATTACAAAAAATGTGTTTCATTTGTTATTTCCTAATTCTGATAGATTCTGAAATATTTCCACAGTTAATTTACAAGCATTTACAATTTTTGTGTGCTAGAAAAACACCTTTCCTTTCCACCTCTAGTAACCAACAAGATTGATTTATAAATCCTCCCACTTTGAAGACAGAGAAAGAAAAGTAAATACCAAGCCCTGTTAGAATACAGAGCCAGACATTTCACCTTTGTCTTTAAGTGCACAGCAAATGTGACAAGATAAGAACAAAATTTGAAGGACTGTTTACAGAAAGCGAGCACTCTTGGAAGAATACAAGGAGGGCGATGCTCAGTGGGAGAGACTAAGACATGCTGGACAGCCTAAAAGAAATAAAGCCAGCAACTGGAAAGCAAGCAACTGTGAGTTACACAACACAACACCAATGGTAAGCAATGGGCAGAATGCATACCAAGGGAAGATTTCAGAATGTCCACAAATAGTGTTTCACAATCATACAGGGCTCTGACCTCAAAATGAAAATACCATGTATAAAGGAAGAATTGTACAGTAAAAGCAAAGACAAAGATGGACAAGAGTGAGATTTAAAAGATGGCAACATGATTTTGTTGGCAATGTGGTGATGGAAACACTTCCACCACTGTGCTGAAGGAGGTTTTCTCATTAAAAGTTTTTCTAAGTCGTACAGAATCATAGTCAGATAGGTACTTCGAACTAGGAATATTACGCCAGAAGTCAAGCTAGTTTGATTCGCAAACCAGCCTCAGAGTAGGGGTGGGCAGAATCAGCAGAGTTTGATTCCACCAAATTTGGTGGAATTACATAAAAATTCTGCTAGATTCCACGGAATTTTGTGACGGTGAGTAGTCGGCATTTGGCACAATTTTCTTTGTGCAAAACGCACCCCTGCGCTCAAATAAGATGCGAGAATGCATTTTGGGCTAAGAAAATAGCACAGCCAAACACCACTCGGTGCCCTTACATACTCTGCAGTGAGTACTGCAGAGTATGTGAAAGCGCCGTCACAGAGTGGTATCAGTGCAGAGTGCATACCACTCTGCAGTGCATACCCCTGCAGATCTGAGTATGTAAGGGTGCCGAGGTTTATGCACTTAGGTGCATACCACTCGGTGCCCTAACATACCCTGCAGGTTACCGCACGGTATGTAATGGCACAGAGGGGTAGGCAGTTGCACTGCACTGGTTTGGTTCTAAACAGGGCCACAAGAGGAATCTATCTCTCTATGTTTAAAAAACACTGCAGATTACACTTTAATCTGCAGTGTTTTTTAAACATAGAGGGATTGCTCCTTCTTCCAGGTTTTTTTTACCAAACGGAGGACACCACGTCAGATATACGGAGTGCTGCGCTAACAAGAGGTGGGCATATCATAGCCCCTGTTGCCATACTAACAACTCTCAAGACCTTGCTTGGAATTTTGTATACTGATACCTACGTCCAATACATGCAGAGAAATTGATAAAGATATGTGTATAGGACCTTCAGTTGAGCGTCGTATACTCTGAAAATATATGCCACACCTATGAAAGATACTGACTACTAATTAACCTCTGTGGAAGGACCAATACGGGAAGATATCAGATAAGAGGGTACCCTTCCCACAAGATCATTATCATTCCTTTGAGATTGACACAAAATATAAGTCCTTGGTTATTGGTTTTGATTGATACATAAGATACAGGTGCCTCCTATATATTTGGAAACATCCTTTAGAGATTTGCACTGCTGTTTATTTCTGGACTTTTCAAGCCTTGAAGAAGTTACCAATCGTAACGAAACACGTGTCCGCTGTTTCCATCAAAGACAACGTAGAGATTTAAAGAACAGATTCTCCGTGAAATTATGAATGACACTTGTATCGTTTCATATTGTACATTTAGATGCTGTTGCTAAATAGATAGTCACCATAATAAGAAATTGAAATAATTTATTAAATAATGCTATTCTGTCTAAACTGACTAGTTGATTTACTTGCCTGTGATTTGCTAAATAGAAATTTATACAGACTAGCTGTAGTATTCAATGTAAATGCTATATACATTTGTAGAGTGCCGAGGTAAATATTGTGTTTGTTGTAATTAGCAGGGGAGTCGTTGACACTTCCATGTGGTTACATTTGTGGTAGCAGGATGTATCATTTTACCTTGAGTGGCACCAATACTGGTACGTGTTCATAAGAAACAGAAATTTGTCTCTGACAGAAATATATTGCTGTATAACTGATTGTGCTACCCTGTATTCCATCTCTACCTTTCTCTGTGATTTGCTGCTTCTTCTTCCAGCCCTGTTTTAAAAACAACAACCACTGCAAATTAATTCAGCTGGCAACGCAGCTGAATATATAAGTAATTCCGCATTACAGGAGTAATGCGGAATTACTAAATTCCTTCGATTCTGCCGGCGGAATTAGAAATTACGCCCAGGCCTACCTCAGAGGCAACAACGTGGACAGTCAGAAGAAGTTGCCTGTTATTGTTTATTTTCCAGCGCGGAACAAGCTGTGGTAGAGAATATCTGACTCACTGTTTTATAACGAAAACACAGATATGCTGTGCGATACATCTGGAGAAACACAGGCTTGCTATTTACGGCTTCAGCTGAAATGAGCATAACGCTTAGATATAGTTCAAAGGTGGTAGGATGCTAAGCATTCTATAACCATGATGGAAAGTCTCCTACTGTTTTTGCAGACCATGACAATGCTTAGTTGCCTTAATGTTTGCATTCTATGCAGTTACAATTCATAGTTTATGCACTAGATTAAGATTTTAAAATAGCATTTTAGAATACATGTCCTGTTTCTTGCTACTATTTTGAGTCTGTTATTCATTTATGAAAGAGGCGCTGGATTCCACTGTATCCTTGAACTCACCTTGTGGGGCTCATATCTATTAAACACTTTGGAAACAATATTGCTCAATGGGTTCTGTATAGGTTGCTGTCCAACCGGATTGACTAAATCCTTGTGCCAGTGGGATAGAAATTAGACCCATGTGGCTTTGGGGCAGAAGCCCAAAACGTTTCAACCTCTTCATTGTAGCAGGTTAGCTCCTCCCTTGAAAATTATATCTAGTTCTTCCTCATAAATGAAAATTCTTCTTCTAGGCTTCCCAGGATGATCATGACATACAGTACACACAGTTGGAGGTGCAATCTTCCTGCCACACCCCTGTAAAATGCACATTATGATGTCTTTGCTGTATATGTATTAAAAGGTCAGAACATCGGCGGCTCCTCTGGTATGGCGGAGGGGCGTTGTCTCCTGTCGAAAGCCAGCAGAGGCCACCAACAAAAATAAAATGATAATAAAACATTTTAATTATCATTTTATGTGTTGTCCAACAGGCTTGGCCTGAGGGGGGGGGAGGGGTGTCCATTCATCCTGACGCTGCGACACCAGGGAGGAGAGGGGAGTGGTGGGCACTGTGAAGTGGCCATGACTCTGGTTGGCCCTCTTGGGCTGACCAAACCATCATGCGTACTTAGCCTTTCTCCACCTAGCTGTGTTGTACAGCTGGGTGGGGAAACCAACACAGGCTCCCAGTCCAAGTCTGAGTGCCAAACCGAAGCGCTCAGACCAATACCAGCGCTACTCAGATGCTGAGAATAGCATTCTCAAATCCCAGCGCTGCTCATATGCTGGGAATAGCATTCTCAAATCCCAGCACTGCTCACATGCTGGGAATAGCATTCCCAGCATGTGAAGAGAGCTGGGATAGTGAGCTGGGAGGCCGCGCAGTGTGCAGCAGTTCCTGGACGTCTGGGAGGCGAGGATCAGGAGGAAGGCGGTGGCTGACAGAGCAGGAAAGTGTAATTTTTATATTTATATATATTTTTTCTTTAATTTGAAGCCCTCCACTCCGCCCCCCGCACCACCACTTCACAATACCAGCCACCGCTACTGGGTCAGAAAGCAGAATGTTTCAGCATTACGCACAGCTTCCCAGTACAGTCATGATGCAAATCAAGGGAATTGCAGTCCAATTGATCTTTGTGATTCACACATTTTGCTTCTAATACACACTCTATTTTCAGGCTTTTTCAGTGGTGCTGGAACAATTTTCTAATTGAGGGTGCTAGCCAAGGAGATCAGATCACTAAAACTATTGGAACAAACACTCAATACTACCTGAAATGAAAACGGATAGAAAGGAGTTATTGTTTTCCACTATCTTTCTGATCTACCTCCAGGTCTGTGGGGGCTGCAACTTCTGGCGCTCCCCTAGTTCCAGCACTTCTGGGTTCTGTGAATGCTCATATGTTACGACCCACAAGATAAGTCAAACTTTGCATTCCATCTGTCATTGCCCCCATGCCATTTGGCAAAATTCTTTGAATGGGATACTGAGAATGTGAAAACACTTTTCACAAGTCGAGTGGGTGGTTCAGAGGGCGTCTCATCCTCTTCCATAATACTTGCCCCTTTAAGCATCAAGATACTGTTCGATTAACCCAAGTAGTCAATACAGTAGTAGTAGGAAAAAGAGAAGCAGAAAAGGAGAAGTCACAGTAGTGTAGAGATGGTAAGTGTATAAGAGGTTCTAAATTAATAATAGTTGTACTTCACAGCACTGCCCCCAGACTAACCATGAACACTGAAACACTGGCGAGGTGATGATACTGGGAAAGAACAACCCTTCAACCAGCCTAAAACTTCTAACTATCCATCACTAAACAATCCACATGGTACACCACTCGGTCAACTACTGACTGGAAACGATCCTTTTCCTTAGTCCTAGCGAACACCGTAGTTTGCATTTTCTGCACACCAGGCCTCTCCTCTTTACCACTGTCTAGCTCCCTGATGTACTTCCTCCACTCCTTGATCAGAGTGGAAGCCACCGCCGCTTGAACGCCACCTTATACAACATCCACAAGTACAACATATCTCCCAACCGAGGGATTCTTCCCCCTTACACATGAAATTGAACATTTATCAATAAAAAATAGCTTCCAAAATGCTTGCAATGTCCAAAGAATAATCCATGGACACTTGTCTTGCACATTGTAACCTATTTCACTGAATCTCCTTACGCTTACCCTTGGATTCCTAAACACAAGCTAGTAGATACTCTATGGAAACGGAGGGGTGGACAGAGTCCAATTCATCCATTCCAATGTTTTTTCATGCTGGATGTTCCTTGATCCTTCATTCCTTGGTATATTTGCTGTTCTAGTGCATGGCAAACCCCACCTCCTCTTAAATATGTGAAGAGGGATATCACCACTGCCCTTTCAAAAGGATTGCCTCCTTCCATGCTAAACTCAATCTGGCCCAGCATTTGCTACCCATAGTGGAACATGCTGCATCCTCAGTGGTCTAAACATCTGGGTAGGTCATCCCTCCCTCAACTCTTCACTGAGATAAACCTTGATTCATGTAACTCGCCAAGAAGCCCTCCTGAAAATCAGGACATAGGCTTATGTTCTTGTCGGACACAAACATCAACTTTTCAAACTCTAGGATCTAAAGGATTAATCTAACAAATTGGCCAAAACCTCCCACTTTACAGCTCAGTTGTTTTTGAGCTGAAAGACATTTCATCATTCTTTACAGCTAAAGCCAGCTACCTGGAGAGAGAACTCAAGGATACCGCTGATAAATACTTCATTCGAAAGTGTACACAAGTAGAGCATCTAGCCAAACTTGCACAAACAGTGCCCTAAAATAATGCCTATTGGTCAACCTTCAAACTTTATGATCAGAAAGGCATTGCCAAAACCTTACTGACTTTAAAACCAAACAACCATAACAATGATCCTCTTTCCGCAAAATGTTGGCCTACAATCAACCACATGGTCATCCACATTTGGACTAAAATAATGAATGCCTCGCAAGCCCAAGTATCCTTTTCTGACTGCCTAAAAACAGGCCAGGTCATCCTTCTATTGAAAAATCCTACTGAGAACCCCTCGGACCCAAACAACTTTAGGCCAGTAACAAACATTCCCTTACTGGCCAAGGTTATGGAAAAATGTGCTCAACAACAACTGAACCAACACATTACAGAATTTAAGCTACTAAACGACTGCCAGTCAGGGTTTAGACCTGATCACAGCACGGAAAAAAGCAATTATGCACATAGTAGATGACACTCTACTTGTTCTAGACCGCAACAAAACCTGTCTCCTAGTCCTACTTGATCTGTCGTCGGCATTTGACACCATAAACGATGGCAAATTATTAGACCGACTGGAGAATAGGAAGAGTTTATCGGAAACAGTCCTAAAATGGTTTCATTCCTTCTTAAAGAACAGATCGCAAAGATTCCTGGTGAACCCAAAATTATCCCTTCCATCCCCGAGTCAAATTGGAGTTCCACAAGGATCAACTCTATCCCCATCCCCATTCAATCTGTACAGTGAGACACTTACAGAAGTACTACATTAGGCTAACATTTCCTTCCACATGTATGCAGACGACACTCAGCTGTATATGAAGATTACATTACTGGAAGAGATCAACATAATGAACCAAGCACTACAAAGAACCGTTCAATGGCTATCTAGCAATCATCTTAGCTTTTTTTTTGGGGGGGGGGGGGGGGAAATGTTTATTTAAATTGGACTCTAGCGCCATTACACATCACTGGCGTCATTTTATTTTTAAGTTTGAAAAACTGAAAATTTATTGAAAATGAAAAAGAAAGGGGTAGGAGAGGGAGGAAATACAATAAAAATACATATAAATGCCAAAAATACAAAGGTAAAAGGTCATATATCAATATAACAAGGTAAATACAAGTATAATATACAATATAAATCTGGTCAATCTCTCAAAGGTGCACAAAGTCCAATGAAAACAGTAATATAACAATAATGAAGACAAGAACAAGTGAGAATGTCAAGGGGGTTTCAACACTTCTTGGTTCGAGATTTGGCGCATAGAGGAAAGTTTAGCATGGTGATCTATAAAACTTGTAACTGGGGATCACAAAAACAAACGTTTGGGAGCTATGGAAATTGAGAATACATAAACAGTATCTAACCTATGGTTATAACACACAGCATGCCACCAAGCCTGAAAGGACAAGTCAGAAGAGTTCTTCTAGTGCTTGGTGATCTATTGAAAAGCTACTCCTAAGAGTAAGTCCAAAACCTGTAGAGGTAAAGAACAAGTCGACCAGTCCTCAGAAAGAGAGCCCAAAAAAATATTGATAAATGAAAAGGGAACTAACTGGTGAAAAATATGGGTAATTTGTTTCCAGACCTTCTTCCAGAAGTCTTGAACAAAAGGACAGAAAAAAAGCAAATGTTTTAAATCAGCAAATCATCTTAAGCTTAACTCGCAGAAAACAGAATTCCTTCTGATCTCCCACCCTAAATCCTCCACTATGATCAAGGAAAGGACTGAGATGATCACCTCGCTAAACAGTATTCTGATTTTAGTGGATTCCACCAAAACTCTTGAAATCACGTTGGATAAAGAATTAAATATGCAAACCCACATCAACACTATGGCAAAAAATGCCTGATTCCATCTGAGCTATCTCAGAAAACTGAAGCCGTTCATCGACACAGCTGACCTTAAAAATGGCAGTCCAAGCTTTGGTCATGTCAAGGATTGAGTATGGATGCACAACTCTATCAGGGCTTCCTAAGGTTTCAACTGCTCCACTAAAAGCTTGCCTCAATGCTGCAGCTAGACTCATAACTGGTACAAGAAAATTTGACCACATCACTCCACATTTGAAGGCGTTCAAATGACTACAGTACGAGGCAAGAAAACAGCTCAAGATTGCTTGCATTACACACAAAGCTCTACACTACAAAACACCACTATACCTTGCACAGATAATTATGATTTCTGGAGGCAGTAGATTTTCGAGTGGGTCAGCAGATTTCTTACAGAAACCAGCATTCTTCCGTAAGTAGAGAACATATGATAGGGCTTTCTCGGGAGCTGCACCAAGAATTTGGTCCCACCAAATATTAGAGGAATCACCTCTGTCTCACAAATCAAAAAGGAGGCTAAGTCCTTTCTCATGAGTAAACTCCTCCCATAACTAACAGCGGACAATACTTAGGCTCCTTCTGAGACCTACAGACAATCCTTGATCTTCTACACTCAGCTGTTCTAGAAGGCGGCGGATAAACAGGAGGATAGTCCTGCTAATCTCAGAGCAATGAAACTGGGGATAGGGCAAGACAGTTGCTCCATCGAATCAGATCTATTGGCTACAACCTTCGTTGTTGAATACTTTAAGTCCCTGCGCAAGATTACATGGTCGAGTGCTAATGAAAGGTACCTCTATCAAGCCACATGTGTATTTGACTGGACCTATAACATTGTAACCAGTGTGGACTCCTGGTTTTCTTTAGTAGTGGTGTCAATTTTAAATTTAAATATGACATGACATGTACTACTGTAACCCTGGTTGAGGCCCAGTAAGACTCCATATGTATATTATTTGTAAATTTTAAGCTTGAGCTACTGCTAGATGAATACTTATACCTTGCTGTAGGCTTCAAGGACTCGTATACAGACCGAAACGGTTTGCTGTTGAATTGTAAAGTGCTCTGACACCCAAGATTGGGTCATGTAAGCGCTATAGAAACCACGGAACAAATACATAAATAAACTAACAGCAGCTATAGTGGTTGGTTCATGACCTCACCCATTTAAGCATCAGATCCAAATGCACAGCTTCAGTGATCATTGTCATCCAGTAATAGACCTCCCAGTTGCTGACCCTGAGGTTTCCTAGAAGAGGTTTATCCCTCTATCCACAAATACACAGGCCAATCACCCAAAATATTTGCGTTGCTGAAAAAAGGATATTCTATTGCCCCTTGATGCTGATACTCTGCCTAAACAAAACAGACCTAAGCATAGCCAGGCCAGGAGAAACGGTGGTTTAAGAGCCTTCAAAAGCAGAACCAATGTATTTGCGTTTCAGAAAATCACAATCACCTGCTGACCATACAGGTTGTTACATTCACAATAAAGGATATTAAAGAGAACAGAAAGGATGTGCAATTAGATATGTATATCTAACAACCCTTTCAAAGAGCCCCTCAACATCTCGCAGGAAGTTACAAGGACTCCACGACCTCCAATCTTGCCAGCCCATTTACAGCAAATTTAGAAAGAAATGATTGCTTTCTTCCAGTTAAAATTTCAAACTCAAAGAGAAAACACCTTGCAGCTTCCTTCGTCTGCTGGCCAGTTACAAACAGAAAAAAGGTTTCTTTGAGTTGACCAGTAGTTTTAGCAATATAATAATAATAATATCCACATTTGTAAAGCGCGAACAATCACCCGTAAGGGTCTCTAGGCGCCGTTGGGAAGATTAAGCAAGCTGTTGCCCAGAGTCACATGGTGCTGGGCTAATCTGCCGCCGGCGATCGAACCGTGATCCCCAGATTCCGGAGTCAGCCGCCCTGGCCGCGGCACCACTCCTCTTCCCCCCTGCAACCCTTCAAGGTGAACTGGGCTTTTCCGTCTCAGCCCCCTCATCACTAAACTAATCAATACTTTACTCAGATAAGGTATAAGAAGCACTTCAGGAAATACTCCCAACAAAAAACAAGTAGAACCAGGTTCTACCTAAGCGCCCAGGGACTGCAATGAACAGGTACGATCGTGAATCAGCAGTTGCCCATTGCCCCATTTTACAGAGAGGGTGCATTGCTCTGGTGATGAGGTGTACCTTTAACTTGCTGCGTGGGGTGTAGACTGGGTGCATTCACCCAACCACAATAATTCGATTGTCCCCAGTGCAGCCATGAACTCGTACTTGCCCTGGGGGAGGCACATTAGGAAAAAACATCCAGTATGCCTGTCACTGTGTAGGTGGAAACCTGGCCTGCTTTTGAAAAGTGGGCAGAGATCCTCCTGGAGGCAGATTCAGTGAGTGGCTACAGCTGCCACTGGGGATTCAAATGGGGTATTCTTGGTCCCCATTTTTAAGAGATAGCTTTGGGGTGTGTGCCATCTCAACATAGCGCATAGTAGGTGCACCTCTGGATGGCACCTTTGCCTCTGTGCCTGCATCTACAATATGGCACAGGTGCAGAGGCAAAGTGTTGCCTCATTTGCATGGAGCCAGGGAACACCCCTTTGAGACGTGCCAGCACACATGTAGTGCTGATATGATCTGAAGGGGCCGCATAAACGTCTGCAGCCCAAACTGTATAATAAAGTGCTCCTGGGGCATAAAAAGAGGGTGCACACACCCATTGCTCCTTTGACATACATTTGATAATATGATCCAATCAATCAATCAATCAATCTCGTATTTGTAAAGTGCAAACTAATCACCCCCTTAAGGGTTTCAAGGTGCTGGGGGCCATCGGGGAGATTAACTGAGCTATTGCCCAGAGTCATATGATGCTGAGCTGAGCTGCCGCTGCTAATCGAACCTTGAGCCCTGCGCTCCGCAGTCACCCACCCTGGCCACTGCACCACACCTCTCCCTGTAGTATAGCAACATGTGTAGTGACTACAGGTCTAGTTTGCCACCCCACCATTTCATAGAATCAACCACTGTACAGTGCACTATAAATGTGTCCTACAACGCAGCTCAACATTAACATAAGTGCAGAGCTGCTAAGCAACAGCCAACCTGGGTCGTGTGTGTGCACTACTGCATCCTCCTTTAATGTCACAACACAGCAATATGAGTAGGTGGAGAGATGCTCTCAGGGGTCGGATCCTTCCTCAACAAGAGTACCCTAGTAAACATGGCTTATTAGGTGTCTTCAGTCATCAACTATAAAGCTGCTGAACCTGGGACAGTCTTGTCAATGAATACGTATTTATGTTTCCATTTGGCACCTACCCATAGCAGTTACCAAAGTGAAGACCACGGTTATGTCAATGAAATACATTTTCATATACAGAGCGCTAGGGGACATCAGAGATCTACAAATGCAACATCCATAAATGCCTGCTTATGAAATTACATTGCTTCAATCTATTGAAAACAGAGGTCTTACTCAGTGACACAATGCACACCACCTCCCCCTGCCCTGAAGGGTCTCCTTGTATGAACTCACTAAGTACAGGCTAATGAGGCTGGGGGTCTCGTGAAACAGAGACCTTTCTTCCTTCAACAAGTCCACAATGTAAAACAGAGTGCATTATATTACCTGGGGCTCCCACAGAAGATCACACTTATCGTGGTGGTGTTGGTGATGTCCCACCTCGACTACTGTGAGAACTTGTATGTGGGACTCCCACAGAAAACAATCTCTAAACTGCAATGGGTTCAGAACTATGTTGGCGGTCTCCACATCTGTGCAGCGTGGAACCTCTCTACTGGCTCCAGGTCCAATAAGGGCTCTGCTTAGCTCAGAAGTTACACGGTGTGCACCCGACTACCGCAAGGAGATCTATCATCTTCAACAGCAGATGATTAGAGGCAGAACCAACTGAAAAAAATATTATTAATGCTCCCCTGGACATCTTTTCAGCTTTTCTGTATTGAACAATTAGTTTACAGTGAAATAATTGAAATGGCACACATATCAGGCACACGTCTGATGAACAAATGGGTGATTCATACAATGAACCCCTCCACCATCGACTCACTCTTTAATTAGCGTGGAGCCGTCTGCCACCAGATCTCTTCTGTTTTTCATGTTCATTAAAAAGTATGGCGATCTCTGGAATTTAAGCTCAGTAGCTGAAGATACGGATGGCAACAGATTTACCGGATAACATTCTCCACCACCACGTCGACTCTTTAAAGTCAATATTGTGTTTTGGAACTCTTCGATTAAAGGTTGAGAATGTTTTTGGAGTGTTGATGTTCATGGAGACAGTGGGTTTTCAACCGCATGCATAAGGACTTCAAAGACTCACGACTGGACCTTATCTAGGCCCAAACAGAGGGGAACCATGCTCTGGACCCGCACAGGACCAGAGGGGCCCCCTGGAGCTCGGATGCCACCAGCACCGCAGTGCTGGGGGGGCCATTGTTACGCCTCGGGGCCGAAAGCCAAAAATTTGAAGATGTACTAAATGAAATTCATGTAGAGCAGCTTCAGGCCTACCTTCCTGACTTCGAGGTGTGTCAGTATTGGACGCAGTCATGGAAGGTGATTGTTAGTGAAGCAGAGCATAGAAAATCAAATATTATGGCCCATAGAATGATCATCCAGGGGTTTGAGGGCAGCCAAAGGTCTTTAACAAAAGTTGGCAAAATCAATCAATCAGAAGTATTGTTATGAAAAGTGTTTGGTAACAGTTAGGCAAGTCTGTGTGTGTTGCTCCCAGCTGTCCTAGCAAGGAAATGCCACAATGAAGCAGTAGAGTTGACTGTAACAATATAGAAGCTGAGAGTAAGGCCCAATTGCTGAACAGAGTGTGTTGACTGAGTTAAAAGAAGAGTACTATGAAAAGGAGTCAAATATTTGTGAAGTAGTGATGAACCAAAAAAAGTTTAAACAGCAAAGTATTACACAGTAGATACAAGTGACTAGAGGTATGCAACATTTCTGTAATTTGATTTTGCATAACTACATGAAATTTTGTTGTAATTACGGCAAGTTATGTGCAATTACACAAAGTGAATATCTGTCACTTAGAGCTATATTTATGGAGAGAACTGCGCACTTGCATCAATTTTTGCAATGCGTTTCATGCTAAAGAAAGTACAAAACTCCAGTGAATTACTGCTGCTCGGGTTCTGTTGGTCCCTTGCGTTTGTGGTGAATTTTTACTCCAAATGTCACTTTCATGGTAATCTTTTACTGGGATTGGTATATAATCATGTAAAGTGACTTATAGAACAAATCTTTTATTCAGTTTGGAAGGCATACCAACGCGTATACACAGCCATTCACCTACAACCACGGGGGCCGTCGGCATAGTAAGGATATGGAGAGCTTACACAAACGCACACAGCTTCAATGCCAACACCCCAGAGGCTGGCAGCGCTAGTAAAGCATGTCTAATAAGTAAAACCCAGTAGAAAAGCCCACCTCCCCCCCAGAAGAAAAATAGAGAAGAAAAATGAGGGAGAAAGAAAAGGAAAAGAGGAAGAAGGGGGTGCCCATACCGTGTACCCTCAGGTGTTAGTCAGTGACCTGCTCCTACCCGCCCGTCCCACTCCCAAGCCACCGGAGGACCCAATTGGGAGAGACCCTAACCCCGGTCGTAAGGGATCAGCTTGAGGATTTGCAAGAGCTTGGGGCAAGTGACCTCACGAAGGTCCTTTGATAAAAGTACGATAAAAGGGGCCCAGAGTTCTGCATATGTCTCAGCTTTCTGGTCTTGAGCCAGAGAAAGCCTTTCCATAGCTAGGGTCATCCAAAGTCTATGAAGCCACGCTGTGTGATCTGGGACCGTGGCTGTGCCCCAGTGCGCCAGGATCGCTTGACATGCTGCCAGTAATGCAAAAGCCATCTGTCTACCCCGCATAGACCGTAACGGGAATGTTATCGGGTTCGAGAGTCCTAGGAGCACGTAGGCCGGGAAGCGTGGGATTTCAGTCTCAAATGCCTCGTCAATGTCCCTGAGCACATGCTCCCAGAACCTTTCCAGTCGCGGACAATGACAAAGGAGATGCGCAAGAGAGCCCGTAAGGCCGCAGCCCCGCCAGCACATCTCTGTATGATTCTTATACCATTGGTGGATTTGAGCGGGCGTGAGATACCAATAGGCTGCTACCTTGAACGCCGACTCGGTTCCAGCGGTGCTAAAGGCTGTGTGGTGGGCCCTGTAATGATGTTGTCCCATTCATTGTCTGTGAGAACCCGCCCCAGTTCTACCTCCCAGCGAAGTAGGCCTCTTGTGCGACCCCCTTTCTGGATTGGCGCTAAAAGAACAAAGCTCTGCTATAAGATGCTTGTCGTCTTTTTTGTGCGCTATACACTTCTCAAATGGAGTAAGTTTGCGAGACACCTGTGGTAAGTGTGCAGCGGAGGTAGCCCAGTGCCTTAATTGTAGGTAGTAGAATTCGTCTGTACGGGGAAGGTCGAGGTCCTGACGCACGCAAGCGAAGGGAATAATGCCGTCAAGGTCAAAGAGGTGGCCCAAGCGCTTGCAACCCGCTTCCCTCCATCTCTGAGCAATCTCAGACTTACATCCCGGGGGGAAATCTGGGTTGTCAACCATCGGCGTCATCGGGGAAGGGAAGGTTGTAAGGCCTCTCGTGAGTGCCACCGCATCCCACACCTTTATTGTGGCTCTAGTGACTGGGGAGGAATAGAGACCCCAGGATGTATAGAATAAATAGGAGGGGGGAAAGTGGGCACCCCTGCCTCGTGCCCCTAGCGATCCCAAAGGGGGTCGAGGACACTCCATTCACTCTGATAAATGCCCGGGGAGCGTGATAGATACACTGTACCCATTGGACGAAGCGGGGTCCGAACCCAAATTCTCGTAGAGTATCAAATAGGCACTTCCAGTGTATTCTGTCGAACTCTTTTTCGGCAAGGACGGACAAGAGCACAGCCCCCTTACGGGAGCGATGAACACTGTCCACAAGATGGAGCAGGCGCTTCGTATTGTCACCGCCCTGTCGGGTAGGAATGAACCCCGCCTGGTCCGGGTTGATTAGGCCTGCCATTAGAGGGTTTAGCCTGGCCGCAAGTATGCCCGCGAAGAGCTTCGCATCGATGTTAAGTAGCGAGATCAGGCAATAGGAGCTGCAAAGCCCAAGCTCCTTGTGAGGCTTGAGGATTACCGAGATTGTGGCCTCGGCCATAGAATCTGTAACCGCTCCACTAACTAGGAAGGAATTGTAGAGCCGAGTCAGGAGAGGTGCCAACTCTCTACAGAACGTTTTGTAGAACAAAGCCGGGTAACCGTCAGGTCCCGGGGATTTATCTAATTTTAGCCGTCAGATACCCGAGATGACCTCCTCCAGCCGAATGGGATCCTCCAGCTGTTCCACTTGAGCAGCAGGGAGGTGACTAAACTTGCTAGATTCTAGGTATGCGCCTGCATCCGAGGGGTCCACCTCCTCCTTGCTATAAAGCGATTGGTAGAATTGCCTAAATTCTTCTACAATTTGCGAGTCCAGGTGAACCTCCTCGCCTGAAGCCACGGCTTTTGCACTTAGTCTCTGCGCTAACATCTTCCCACATTTATCACTGCTTAGATAGAACTTGTGGCAGCAGCGAAGCAAAGCGTATTCCGCTTTATCGAGGTCTATACGTTTAAGAAGCATTCGCTTCCCCTCCAAGGTCTTCCAAACCCTTGTGGCCCCCGCACGCTTATGGATCGCCTCCAACTCTGCAACTTCTTGCTCTAGGTTCTGACTGGCTTCTTTACGTTTTCTATTCTCGGCTGAGGAGAGTGCCAAGAATTCCCCGCGGATAACCGATTTGAGACCTTCCAAGATTGTCGCTAAGGAGGTGTCCCCAGTATTGTTGAGGTGGAGGTAATATGCTATCCTCGACCGTACGCTTTCCACCGTGCTAGGCGAGTGTAGAAGCCACACCCTCAACAGCCACCGCATAGGAGAGTGTCCAACCCCCTCCGGCTGTGTGTGAATGGATATAGAAGCCTGGTCAGAAAGGAAGCGTGTATCTATAGAGGCATCGCTAATCCTGGGTAGGAGTGTGTTGGAAACAAGAATCATGTTCAGCCGCGCATAGGTTTTATGCGCTGCAGATTAATGGGTGAAATCTCGCGTGGCCGGGTGCATAAGACGCTAGTTGTCATGAAGGCCATGGTCGGCCAGCCATTGTTTGCCCTCTGATAAGAGGGCACCCACCTGAATGAATCGCTGACCAGATCGGTCCAAGTCGTTGTCCATAACCAAGTTTTGGTCCCCCCCCACTACCACGGTGGCGTCTGGGGTAGCCAGGCCCTCTGCAACATGTTTAAGTAAAAATGGCTCTTGGTGCGTGTTAGGTGCATAAATGTTAATCACGGTGTGAAGCGTGGACCCCATTGTACTCGGAGTGCCAGGACCCTACCCTTGGACTCGTAAAAAGTCGAGAGCACTTTACCTTCAAATTTTGCCCCCAGGAGAATGGCCACCCCACTCTTTTTCACTGCACTAGAGGACCAATATTGGCAGGGGAATCGTCGCGAACGCATACGAGTAGTGTCCTTAGAAAGCAAGTGGGTCTCTTTCAGCAAGCAGATATCTCCTCTGCATGTTCTAAATAAGACAGGATAGCAGTGCGTTTTACGGGGTGATTGAGGCCCCGGACAGTAAGACTAACAATCTTCAGGTCCTTAACCATTTGCTGTAGGGGTTAGTAAGCAATGCGCACATTGAAAAACAGGGAAGGGAAGCGCTAGCGACATGCCTGAGCAAATAGGGGGGGCTATAGCGGAAGGAATAGAAGCATGTGTCCGGGCACAGAGAACTCATGAAAAGGGAGGGCAGCATGCGGATACCGTAAAGAGACCTCTCTGTCGGTCAATCCCAATCTGTGGCAGGGATGTTCCAGGCATTGACTCCAACCCAGACGGGGTCAGGCGCATCAATCAAGTGTGGGAACCAGGGTAGGGGAGGTGTAGGAAACCCCAAAGGAAAAAGAGAAAGCCCACTAACAAAATCATCATACAAGAACTTAGAAATTAACTGCTGCAACAGAGCGGGAATGACAAGAGTTTGTCGGAATGACAAGGATCGTGGGCCAGGTGCCCAAATAGCTCCACTAGAGTCTGGAAGTGGCGGCCCTCCGGCCCTGCTGCAGTAGACCCCAAAAGTGATCTAAACCACAGTTCAAGGTGGGAGACGAGTGGGCAGGGCTGCGGGTCAGCGAGGCCAGGACTTCTTCTCTCTCTTTCACCATCGCCACCGAGTCCAGCTTGTGAGACGGGAAGGTGTGCCCACTACCTGCCAGCGCCCGTCTCTGTTTCTGCTCGCGGAGGCCGCTGTGTGCTGGCTGGTCGACGAGTCCGTAGGAGGAAGGTCCAGTAGGTCAGTGACCTCCTGCAGCGATCGTAGCTGTCGCAGTCTGCCTTCATACTTAAAGATGATGCGAAAGGGCAGGCAGAGGGAATCCCCTTCTCCCTCAGGTGCAAGGTGATCGTCCGGAATTCCCTCCGCATGAAGAGCAATAGGGAGTGCCCTCTGAACTGCAAGGGGTGCGAGTCTCGGTCCCTCCGGAGGATGAGTTCTTTTAGTTGAAAGTTGTGAACACATGCTAGGATATCCGGTGGCGGGGCCGAGCCCCGGCGAGGTGGTCCCACTCGATGGACCATGTCGATCTGCACCTTGGTCGTATGTTCCGGGCCCAACACCTGACAGAAGAGGGCCTGAACAAATTCCCCAATGTCGCCTTCCTCCGCCCCCTGTTTCACTCCCTGGATACGTATGTTGTTGCGGCGGGAGCGGTTCTCTAGGTCCTCCATCTGCCACTTGAGCTCGATATGCTGTTCCTTAAGCTTAAGTATCTCCTGTTGCATCATCTCCATCGCACCCATTTTCATGCTCCTCCAGCGTCGCCACCCGGTCACCGATCTCCCCGACATCTCGCCGCACCTCCCTGATGTCTGCTGCTAATTGGTCTTTGAGCTCTTGAAGGTCTTCCCTTAGCGCAGAGAAGAGCGACGTCATAAAGGCCTTTGTCGCTGGCGTGTCCGCTCCGTCTAGCGACCCCGAAGGCGCCTCCTCCCCATGGCCAGCATGTCCCTGTGCCGCCTGTTTCTCCAGCATGTCCT
Source organism: Triturus cristatus (assembly GCF_964204655.1). Lineage (NCBI taxonomy): Eukaryota > Metazoa > Chordata > Amphibia > Caudata > Salamandridae > Triturus > Triturus cristatus. Next base: position 697,977,361 of record NC_140584.1, on the reverse strand, counting down.
TCACGGAGCGCTCCTTCTTGAGCCTAGCACTCGTCATGGGTGATCACGTGGTGTCTGCTTTCATTTACTGGGGCCCACTGGGCGACTTAGCTTCTCCCTTCACGTTGGAGCCGGACTTCCCCCGTCAAGTGAGCAGGAACGGGGCCAGGGAGCTGCGCTGCCGGGCCGGAGGATGTGGTGCATGAGGGTTGCGGCCCCCGGACCCACCCGGATCTCTCACCATCGCTGTGATGGTGTGCCTAAATCATAGGGGCCCCCTGGCGGGATGGCACTCTGCTGCCGGTGCTCTGCGAGGTTTGGTCAGGCGTGGGCCCTTGCCGTTGCAGTGCGGCTTTATGAGACCTTCACGGGCCCTGCAAGGCACTCTCTCCCTTCTCCGGAGTCTCTATCGCGCTGTACCCGGTCTCTGGCTAGGAAGCAGGCCCAGGGGAGCCCCACGATCCCACCCTTTGGGGTACGTGTGTCCCGTAGGGGCAGCGCGACCGTTCAATCCCCACACCGGCATCTGCTGTGAGCTCACCAGGCCGTGTCCTTTGTGGCGCTTGAGTGATCTACACCTCCTGTGTCCACCCGGTATTGCAGACCGATTCGTCCGAGAGCCTCTGGGCCGCTCCCACTCGCTCGCCTTCTGGGCCTTCGGTCCGCTCCTGCTTTTCTGCTCTCCCGCTCACCCGACTGCTCACAAGGCCGCTCTCACGCCGGGGTCTGCTCCGTGGCTGAAGTCCGCGCAACTGTCGGGTGCTCACTCAGACGCAAGCAGGGTCAGCGGCCTCCGCCGAGGTGCTACGGCTTCTGATCGTCCAAGCAGGGGGCTCGAGCACCGCCCCCTGTCCGCTACAGGTCTTGGCAGGCGGCACGGGCCTGCTCCGGGTGCGTGGCGTCCCCCAGGGAGCTCTTGGCACCGCCTCTCGGCGCCCTAGGCTGGGGTCTCGCTCTCATCTCTCGCCCTGCAACAGCAGCGGATGGGGTGCAGTTACAATGTTGAAGAACGACGAGGTCGGAGGGACACGTCTTACGCGGTCGCCATCTTGGACACGCCCCCCATGTAAAGTGACTTAAAGGCATAGGTTTGTGAATTTCACCAAACAAACCTGGCATGACACTCCCGAAATTAAAAAAATTATGCTAGTGTAATTTACATTTCGCTCAGGACTTCTTCTGACATATTGGCAGTATTTTCTTTGTACCTTTACTATATATCCTATACGTTATCAAGACACTAAAGTAAAATAAGTGAACAGCTGTGATTAGTGAATAGCACTGTGTCTTTATGACAGGCTGAGGCTTCAAAATGGTATGCACTTCTAAAATAAAATACTCATAAATTAGTAATTAAGAGGATGTTGTGTTTGCAAAATGAATATATTGGAAAACTCACACTGTCTTGCAATTATAAGCTACATAGCATATTGCATCTATAGCCTAACAAAAGGATTAATTGATGACCCATCATAAAACCCAAAGGGAGACGCAAATGGGACAATTTAACCATCCACAAGATGCCATGGACTGATGGCCCGCCCATACAAGCAACAGCAAACAATGTAAATAAAACAAATGAAGAGCAAAAAGGCAATGTCTGAAGAGGCAGCCAATGGGCCACTCTCTCTATGCACTTATTCTCAATGTACCTTTTTGAAAAACTGAGGACATGAAATAAAGCGGAGGGTATCCGGACCTAAACATTGTCATTTAAACTCCAACAACTGTGCACAGCCTATTCGACCATTGTAGCTATAAAGCTGTTATCCAACAACGCTTTCTTCATACAGACTTGGTAGATTAACACTGAATATCAATTATGGCTAAGTATATGTTCAGTTTTAAAATAGCACAGCAAGTGCACAGTGTGATATACATTTTTTTTGAGCAATCATGGCTGCTTGAGCTAAAAAATTTGAAGGACAGTGTTGGAAATAAAAAATGTGTTTTTGTATTCTTTGTGTGTGTCGGTGAGTTGTAAGAAGAAAGTGTTGGAACTAACGGTGGTCGCAAAGGTCAATAGTATGGGTACAGCTGAACAGGTCTGCCATACTTTCAGGGTGACGTCACCTCTCAGCAGGACTGCTACAGTTAAATTGGCAGTCTCTGCAGTTCTCAGCAGGAATGTTAAGATCTTATCTGGTCTGCACCAGTACTGCTCATCAGGGCACAGCCATGTACAACAACCTAGCTGCGATCCTCAGCAGATCCGCTGTTCTAGGAACAGGCAGAGCAAGAATTCTAGTGGGGCGGCAAACCTTAGGCTAGTTGTTTGTACGACTCTGAGTGAAGGCCTGAGGCCACTCAACAGTTATACTGCAGGTCTCGGCAAAGCAGTGGACGGGGGATCTTGATCAAAGAGTTTTTTTAGGACTTACGGCCTTAACTGAGCCTGTTTCTAAGCATTCCTAATGTTTACAGCTAAGAGACTAAAGGGATAAAGAGATCGTGAGGCCCAAGATTCAATTTCTTTTCAATTCAATAATCAAGTTACATCCTGCACACGCCTGATTAGCTTAAGGTAGCGACAGCAAGCAGAGAAGGCTGGCCCCAGGGTGCGGCAGAGGGACAGTGACTCAGATACAGCATAGCACAGCACTGTCAAAGCTGCGTCTCTCTAGAGACTGGGCAGGCACGTAGCTTGGTCAGTTAGATTGGGGAGGTGTGAGCTTCATATTTTACAACAATCATGCTGGCATATTATGTTAAAATACATTATATGAGAAAAATGGCATGAGGGGGGCTTAAGGGGACTGTTAGGGGTATTTAAAACTCATTATTTTCTAAAATAACCAACATGTTTTAACACCTTCAAAACAGAAACGAGAGAGAGTGTGTGTGTATGTGTGTTTGCGTGTGTGTGTGTGTGCTTTTGCCTGTGTGTACATGTAAAAATTCCAGGAGATGTCCAACAAACACCTGACCATACACAATAAAGCTACGCCCGTGAGACTAGGGGCATCCTTTACAGAGCAATATGGAACGAAAGCCTCAAAATAACTCCATGATTCACAGTCTACACCATGTACATTCTTCAATTTACCTATGTCCATCTGTCTCCTGGCCCTCACCCTATGGCAGGCATCAATCAATACAGACTTTGGCTGCACCACGGACCATACTTTTTGCCCCATGGGAAAATGTTTGTGAGTACCCATGGTGTACAGCATCACTAAAATCTTTTGACCAAGTAAATAAGTCCGAAAGGCGAGACCTAATAGCTTTTCCAATGCTTGTTTCTTACTGCTTGTAAATCTTATTGCCTTTGGGTTAGTGGGAAACCCCCAAGTTCATAGCCTGAAGATCTGTATGCACACTTGGACAACAGAGGGATTCTTACTTTTGAAAATCTGGATACATTGACATTTGCGTGTTAGCGGAAGCAGCCTTCTCAAACGCTTTGCACCAGTTTAAGATGCTGAAATCCTGACAGACACTAATACTGCAGCAATCTGCTGAATTTCTTCCTATTTGGTTCAGCTCTGTGAGCATGCCAAATCGCATAGCTAAACTACAGGCAGCATAACTTGTCATTGGGCTGGACTTCAGTGAGCAAAGCAGATTATACAGCGGGTCAGAAACTGTGCTTAATCAGATTAATGAGGGATCACAACTGCCTGGGAAATGCTATTCTGTGCACAGGTCTATCCATTCCCTATTACCTTTCCATCGTCCCTTTCTCTACGTGGCCATGAGTACAATCACAAAAATAGATACAGTAGTTCTGAAACTTTACATGTTGATCTGAGTACACCTTAAGGTTTAGCTGGTGTTGATTGGCTCACTCTCTCATTAAAGGTCTCCTTCCCTACAGCACCTTTCACCAATTTCAGTTGAGGCTGGTAGGGGATGGAGGTGGGGGTGGGGGCAGATGGGGGGTTAGGAAATAAAAAAAAAGAAAACTTACATGCTACTCACAAGCCGCAGCCTCTCCTCGCAGGAACCAGGAACAGGAAGCACCCAGCCTTCCAGACTCCCCTGACCAATCACGATGCTGCTGATAGTAGCGTTGTGATTCATCTGAGCGCCGTGGTTCCGCTCTCAGAGAGGGAAAGGGAGCCTGGGCATGTTCTCCCCCTGGGTGGAGATCATGCAAGGTGCGCATGACTGTTTGGCCAGCCCTGTAGGTGCAGCAGCAGCCACTCCTCCTCCCCAACGTCACGGGACGCCAGCCCACCCCACCCTAACGTGGCGGCAACTGGAATACAAAAAATAAAATGATAATAACTTCGGTTATTATCATTTTCTTTTCTTACTGCACTGCTTTAAAGCAGTGGGGCAATGCTCCTCTGCCATAGCGGAGGAGCCGCCACTGACTAATTTCCCCTCCCCAGGCTGGCCACTCCAAGTCTCCGTACTGTCTTTGCAAAACAGAGCTGATGCAGCTGAAAACGAGGATTTAGAAGGTGTGCTGCCCTCACTGAATCCGCTCACTCTGGCAAAAGCAGTGGAGCCTTTCCATGTGCGCCCCTTCTGAATGTTAGCCAAAGTAGGCAAAAAAATATCTGCCGTAAAATTACACACTCGCAATGTTTATTTAGGAAAGCTGCCCTAAACGCCTGTAAATGAAGTCGGACTTGCTCGGTCAAGTTCGAGGAAGGTATTAACGTCGCACCACTTTCAAAGCACACCAGTCTGTTCTGCTTATGTATTGTGCACAGGCCAACCTGAACCAAAAGGTGAAATATAGACTTTATAATATATAGGATTCTGCAATCCCTGTAAAAAGCCAGCCTCTAATTTCCTTATTATCAGAGACTTGTGAGGCATTTTGTCGCCGATTATAAAGAAATGGTAGCAGAACTCAACTATAATAAGTTATTAAAATTGAGTCCCGATGTTGCTTTTCTTGCTTCTGCTCTGTTTTTTCTAGCTTACAGTGACCAACTGAAAGGAGATATTTATACCAACATGTTTATGTTTTGTAATCCATTGGTAATTATAGAAAAGTTAGAATGTTTCTACACATACTGAGGTACTGTGGCCAGAGCTTAATTTGTAAAAGAATGAGTGCCGGTGCCCTCCTCTGCTCAGAAGTCTGCGGCCAATGCAGATAAATGCTGGTGTGCCAATACCTACGCTGCATAGTCTTGAATCCACCTCATTCCTCTTTAATCCACTATCAGACTCTCCCTGCCTCTGTATCTCACTCTTACAGGTCCGTGGTTTCTCCCTTTATGGCAGTGTTTCAGTCTTTCTCTCCCTATGTCTTTCCACTTTGTTTTTACCTCTTGCTATCATAAATGTCTGAATCAGAAAAATAAGTGCAGGTCTCCAAAAATGAGTGCCAGTGGCCACCACAGGCAACCGCTGGCTCAGATTAAGCACTGACTGATGCGAATAAAAAAAATAACTGATTTGTATTTAACTGATTCTAATATCTTTTTGCAACAGATATCCAACAGTTTTTTTGATGTGTTTAATTTTGTACAAGAGATTCTATTTTTATTCTTTATATTTGCAAACATGCTCTCACGTTCATATGAAAGACCCACACACCAAGGATTTAGATGCTTTGTGGGAAAGGTGATGGTGTGACCATGTATTACATAGGATAAATTACTCCCTATCATACATGATAAGGATAATGGAAGTCAACTCATAGTTCCATAACTTTATAAAGGAACTCACCCTTCAGCCTCATTCCTCTGTATGGTCATGGAACCCTTCAGTGACTTGCAATATCCTTACAATGTATGGTGGGGGTACTTTATCTCATATATATAACACAACATAACAGTACTCATTGTACTGAGCTCAGAAGGATGAAATGCTGAGTGAACACTACTGTGGTAACAATCAGCCAGAAGGAGGGCCGACTGGTCACTCTGTCACTCTGGCATTTTTCTCGAGGGCTGCTGGTTAGGAGGCGGGTTTCAGCGCAGAATGGGCTTGCAGCACCAGCGGCGGCTCCTCCGAAGGGCGGAGGAGCGTCGCCTCCCCCTGCTGAGAGCCAGCTGAGGGAAATGGAAAAAATAAAATGATAATAAATTGGCTTTATTATCATTTTATTTTTCTTGTTTCCCTCTAGAGCCAGCCACGTCTGGGCGCAGCAGTGCTTGGCTGTCGTCACAGCCAGCAGGGGAGGAGTAGTGCACACTGTAAGTGCGCATGATGGTTTGGCCGGCCGTCTTAGGCCAGCCAAACCGTCATGCGCACTTCGTTTTCTCCAACCCAGCTGTGTTGCACAGCTGGATTGTAGAAACAGCACAGACTCCCAGGCGCTGTCTGAGCAGTAAACAAAGCCGCTCAGACCAATACTGGCGCTGCTCTCATGCTACTGAGATCAGCGCTGGGATTGGGTGGGGAGCCCGTGCTGGTGTCCCATGGCGTGCTGGGACACCAACACCAGAGAAGAGGAGCACTGATGCAGCCGGCAGCATTGGAGCAGGTACGTTTTTTTAAAATTATAATTATTCCCCCATTCCCAATCCCATCACCCCTCCCTCACCCCCCTACTTGAGTTTTGCGGCAGCCGCCACCGGCCATCACCCAACCAAAGCCCCATTTTGGTTCAGTCTCCCACAGCATGGGGTTGATCGGAACAGTTCTACCATGGCTGACTTAGGTTTCCCTCCAGCCCTGGGTACGCGGAAAGTCTCTCAGTATGCCGAGTAATTCTTCTACAGCATCTGCTGCTCTCGGGACTTTTGTTATCGGCAACGTTTCAGTGAGTCTGGAAAATGACTAGAAAGGGTACACACCTCCCGCAGCTTTTACAGAGAATCAGAAAACCTACACATGTAGCAGACATCCCACCTGAAACGCGTCAATGGCTTGTAAATCCTGTCAGTGTAATTAAACTGAGAAGGAGAATCCCTGGGAAGGTGTCTGTGTCGCCCATCGCTGTCACTGCGGCTTCTCCTCAGCAGCAGCTTATCACAGCACAATGGACTCATTTAGTCTCTCTTCTTAGCTGTGACACATGCCATTGGGCTTTCCATGCCATTGTGCTCTCTTATCTACTGTTTTCATGCCTCTAATACAGCAGAACAGACAGGACAAGAGAATGTTTGTGGTATTTTGTGCAACTAAACTGCGTGGGGGTTTGTAGCCTCCTGTATTATCTGTGTTAGTTCTTGCAGCACTGGGCTCCGATTAGGAATGGGTTGGACTGGTAATAACGTATCGCACCACCATGTTCACTGTATTTAGATCACTGGCCAGTAATCTGTTAAATATCTGGCACTGACGCATTTCGTCTGTAGCAGCGAACATCTGGCGGCTACATGTCTGACCATTAATGGGAGGTCAGTAGTATTAACTGCTCCCCTCCTGGCATTACTGCCACACTCCCATCATTACAGGCGGTGTTAGTAATAGTGCTGAGAAGCAAAACATGTCTGTTAATCTAATGATGGGTCATTTTATCTAAGCGAGGGAGTCTTCAGATTGTAGTGCCTAATCCTGGAGGCCCTGGAAGAGTGAAGGTCTGTAGCAGCTTTACACAGACCACCAAGAGAAGAGAGGAAAGTGAAAGGGGGGCATATGATATTTGTAATTCATCAATGTGGGGCATCTTCTGTTTTGAGTTGTGTCCCCTGCTTTTTCACCTTTAGCTGGACCCTATAATTTTTTTAGCTTTACAACTCTGAACACTTTAACCTTGATAACCATAGTGCAGTTTCTGTGCTCCCCTTTATTCACGGTTGATTTGGTATACCCTGAATTGGTATATTTAATTTCCTACAAGTTAGAAGTATATTGTACAAAATATACTCAGGGCCTGGAAGTTAAATGCCACTAGTGGACTGCTACACCTGTTGCACCATCTACTATATTAGCATTGCAAAAATGGCTTTAGGCCTACCACTGTAGCCTGACTGTAATAGTGCAAAACATGCACTGCAACCTGGCAAAACCAATCAAAACAATTCCTTTAAAATATTTTTAAGGCAGTCCTATGTGAGCATTGTACCCACAAGGGAGGATGCAAGGGATTTAAAAGTGGGACATGTAGAAAATGTGTATTAAAATTAATCTATAGCGACAAGGCCCTAAAAGATATTTTCACTTTGGCAGGCCTAGCTGTCCCTTATTGAAAGCGAGAGTAGAGATTAAAATACTAATCCTGTATCTCGGGAATGGGCTCTCCAGCTCTCTCAGCCAGTAATGAGTTTTGATTAAGTGTGAATTTGTGTGAAACGCCTCCCAGGAGCAAACAATGGACTGACCTGAATAGGAAGAGATGACACCTCTGAACTCCAAAGGATAAGCAGGGTGGGGCTGTAGACATCCTTAAATCCTGAGTGTCAAATTGTGTTTGACTAGTGTGGGTTTACATACATCAAGCAGAATTTCAAGACAATTACTGTGGAACCACTGTCTGGTTACTGAAGGACTCAGCTTTTGTCCTACCACGCTTATGTCTCTGGGTTTATTGTAGGTACAGTAGCTGCCTCAAATTCGACTTTAGATGTAGATGTGTTAGGATAGTAGCATTTCCATTGTACACTCACCACACACATCCCAGTCCCCAAAGCCCAGGTTTAGACTGTCTGGAGACTTTCACCATCTTGAAAAGGCTCAATCTGGATAGGGTTGGCCTCTTGAGTGTTTACCCATTACTCATGGCATGCCTAAGAGTCATTCCCACCCTCTAGCTATCGCCAGACATAAATGTGGCACCTTCAGGCCCAAAACTTCAGAACTCTTTCTGTAACTACAAAAGATCAGAAGAGTTCTGGGCCTGTTGTCTGTTACCTGTGAGGTGCACTGAAGGACTGGACTTACTCCCTACTGAAACCAGGAAAAAGAAGTGGACTCTAAGGGTCAGTAGGCTGACCGCCTATATAACCTAAATGGAAGACTAAAAGCTGCAAGAGGCATTTTCCTGGAAGAACGCAGCTGACGAGTGACAACTGGACCCTACTGTTAGCCTCTGCCTGACAACCGAAGAGTTTTTAAGTGCTTTCCCTGAGGTCTTAGGGGATTTAGAAGTGTACTACTGTAGAGGACTGGAACTGAAAGGAATAAGTCAGAACAAACTTGGTTGAACAAGAACAAACTTAGTTGATGTATCCGAAAAGGCATCATCATGGTCTATCAGGAGGTTGAGCTCAGGCTAATTTAGTGACTTTGAGGGTTCACCCCGAGAAGAATTGTGATAATTACTCGAGGCGGGTAATAACCCCCCTTGACTAATAACACAATTTCTTACAGTCAAGATCAAGAAATGTATTGAGCTACTTTATTACAGCTATCTTACTCAAATTTCTATCTAGTTTATATTTAATAGACTAAGAAGGTGTGGCATACAGGGCGGTCAACCCAGAAAGTGCTTGAGATAAGGCACAAAAGACAGGGTTCCACAGCCCAATGGCGACCCCTCATTTATAGGAAATAGAAAGAAATGCTGATTGTTTGACGCTTCATTATTTAACATTGATCAACACATACTCTATTGTCATGCATGATTCTGGGAGTATTCATGTTCTTGCTCATATAAACATATTAATTCATGGTTAATCTGGCATCACTTCTCTTGAAAGCCTCATTATTATGGAATGCTGTACAGCGAACAGGGTGTGCAAAACGACATCTTGGAAACGATAACTCTCTCCTGTGAAGGACCTCGACACCTTGTCATCATCATGTGTTCAATTCCTGTGGTCACCCAGGGTTCTGGCAGGAGAAGAGGCTGGTTTCAAGGCTGGAGAATTATTTTGTCCAGTCTGAAGGTTAACAGAAAATGTGCATGCTGCCAAAAAATAATTCTTTTGGCACTGTGGCAACCATGAAGAACTGGGATATTTCCTGAGTTTCTCTCCACAATATTCTGTAAAACCTATAACTTATTTTAGCAAACCTGCAAAATGTTTGTAAATACCTGCAAATTTACGAGTTTTGTTGGTGTTCTGCAAATTTTACATCACCACTCCCCCAAGCGTTGGTCTCCTTAGCCCTAAAGTTAAAATGGTTTAAAAATGTCTACTCTCTTTTGCAGTGTGCTGCACTTTACAACTTTAAAATTCCACGTATCCTGTTTCTATGAATGAAGGCTGTTGATCTTGGAATGGTAAATGTCCTTTTTGCACACTTATGTTGGTCAGTTGAGGTCAAAGGAGGGTGGTAGGCCTGTGGATTTTGAAGACACTTGCACACGCTCTTACTGCTGAAGAGTCGGGACAGATGATGTCTCATGGTGAACTCTAAAAATATTGAACAATGTAAAAGTGTCTAAATGTGCTAGCCACGCAAAGGAACTTACAGTTAAAACTAACATGCGGCTTTCAGCCCACAGACTGAATCACACGGATTTAAGGAAATGACGCAGACAGCTCTTTTTTTATTTATGTTGGACAATATGCCCACAGTGGCAGTTTCCTTTTGAGATAAATCACAGCCTCGCCATCGCACAGAGTGATAAGGCAAGGCATGGTATTGTGTTAAAACATACTTCATCCTCCAGCTGCTGCTGAACACACAAAAATAGCCGCTGCCATTTTCCGCCCCAACTTTTAGATGGAGTTTAGCAAATGACAACTCACGAAGCATGAAGCGACCCAACCTCTATTACAATCTTTTTCATGCTACGCCACTTTTTGAATTATTGTGATGCTGTTGCAAGGTAACTTCTTCCCACGAAGAAAGATACAGATACTTTGAATGTGAATTCAAGTAGGTTTATTCCAAGTTGTAGGTTAACAGCTCATCCACCCAACCGTCAGCAGGTTCATCACCACACTGACTCTAACATTCTTTTCTCTAGCATCAGTGACTTGACATTCTAGAACACTAGAGATCCCACAGAGATGCAATGACATGTAACAGAGAAAAGGAGAAAACCTTTACAACACATCTCCCCCCTTTACACAACACAGAAGAAGGAAAGAAAAAAAAATAAAGATAATATATCCATACCAAATACATAACACATTACATAACATAATCATTCAGGTAAGACGGAGTGCGTGAAACCCTGTTGGGCCTCATAACCGCTTCTGGATTCACTTCCCTCTTTTGGATATCACGAGAGAAACTTAAGACCTTTGCATTACATGGAGCAACACGTCCCAAATTCCACACCCTGTGATCAGAGGTTCTTATAGCATTGTCAAAAACTCTTGTAACTCTTATAGGCTTTGAGAACTTAGAACCAGAGACACAAAACCCCGGTCTTTTTATCCGGACAAGATCACCAACCTTAACCTTTGTGGACTTAACAGCGTGACGCTTGTCATAGTTCTCTTTACTCTTTAAACATTTCAAATCTTCTTTCTCTTGCCACGATGTAGAATCCAACATCACACCCTTATCAGAAAGAAACTTGTTCACCCAGGGAGGTTCTAAAAAAGTATCAGGATCCCTTCCCCGAAACAACAGAAAGGGAGACTTGCCTGTAGTGGTATGGGGTGCAAAACGAGACACACAAACTCTTTTCGAAACTTCATCCTTCCAATTGAGCCCACTTAATTTGGCTAGGGACACAGTTTCTTTTAAAACTCTATTGAAGCGTTCAACAGTGCCATTGGATTCAGGGTGATACAAAGCACACTTTTTATGAGTAATGCCACAATTACTGAGAAAAGACTCCATATCACTTGAGACAAGTTGCACCCCATTGTCTGTGAGTAAGGTTTCAGGAATCCCTTCTCTAGTAATGAGATCTTTCAAACAGTTAATAATAGTGTTGGTGTTAACATTCCTTACAAAAAAAATTTCTGGCCACCTTGAAAATAGATCAATGACAACAACAATAAATATGTCGGACCCATCCCCATGAATGGGACCCAAAATGTCAAGGGCTATGTCCTTCCAGGGACCAGTAGGACGAGATCTCTTCTCCATAGGTTGTGTCCTAGTCTTCAAACTCTTTTCGCTAAGGGAGCACTGGACACACTCTCTAACTAAATGTTCTATTTGAGAGTCAAGTCCTGGCCACCAGTAACTGGAGCGTACCCTCTCTTTGGTTTTAGAGATGCCCAAATGTGCCTCATGTGCTAGATCCAGTATCTCCTTTCTCAGGGATACTGGAGGAACTAGCCTATGACCTCTCAGCAAAAATCCTTCACAGCAGGAGAGTTGGTCCTTAACTGACCAAAAGTCTTTCACCGAAACTCCGCCTTGTTCTCTATAACTCCAACCATCACAAATAAGTTTCAAGACCTCTTGAATTATGGTATCATTCTTGCAGGCATCCAACCAACGTTCTTGAGAGATTACCTTGTAATCTACCCCACAAACAAAATCATGAGGATGACCAAATGATGGATCACCATTCTCACCAGATACATCAGATTGGTTAGCAGGAACTAGCCTGGACAGAGTATCCGCTACAAAATTATCAGAGCCAGGAACATGTTTAACAATAAAGTCAAACCCCTGCAAGCCAACGACCCATTTCGAAATCCTAGGAGATATGGAGTCAATGCCCTTGTTAGTCAACACCTCACATAGAGGTTTGTGATCAGTTCTCACAACAAAGGAAGTGCCCCACAGGAACTTTTTTAATTTTTTAATAGCCCAGTATACCGCAAGAGCTTCACGTTCAATCACTGAGTATCGACATTCTGCACCCTTCAAACACCTTGAAATGAACATGATAGTGTTGTCAGGGGATGTACCACCTTGATACAGGACTGCACCAATTCCCTTTAAACTTGCATCGGTTGAAATAATGGAGCTTTTGGTAGGATCAAAATTCCGGAGATTTGGTGCATTCTGTAATCTGAGCTTTATGTCATTAAATTCTTTATTGCAAAGTTCGTTCCAAACAAACTTTTCCCCCTTTTTTAGCAGACTTCTCATGTTAAAAGTGGCTTCAGCAAAATTCTTAATGAACTTGTTGTAGTACTCAGCCATCCCAAGAAATTGCATGAGTTCCTCTTTAGAAGAGGGAGCTATTAGATCTTTGATGGTGTTCACAAGATCAGATTTAGGAACTACACCATCAGCGCTGATGGTATGTCCTAAATAATCAATTTTGCTAAGGCCAAACTTACATTTCTCTCGTTTAATGGTCAAGTTATGTGTAGTGAGTCTGTCTAACACTTGCCTGACCCTCTTGCCATGTTCTGTTACATCTGAACCATATACCAAAATGTCATCCTGATATACACAGACCCCAGGGATGTTAACCAAGACCTTTTCCATAACACGTTGGAAAACCGAGGCAGCAGAAACTAAACCAAACGGGAGTCTTATGAACCTAAATGTTCCAAAGGGTGTGACAAAAGCCGTTAAATCCCTTGAGGATTCATCAAGTAGGATCTGGTGATATGCTGAAGTAAGATCGATAGTACTGAATATCTTAGCGTCACCTACCATGCCCAACAACTCTGATATATTTGGCAGAGGATACCTGTCCACAAGTACACACTTGTTGAGTTGCCTGAGATCAATACAGAGTCTCAGGGATCCGTCAGCCTTCCTGGCGGCTACTACCGGAGCTAGCCATGATGTCCCCTCTACTTCCTCAATGATGCCCTGGGACTTAAGTTTGTTCAATTCCTTAAACATGTCTTCCCTGACAGTAAAAGGGACATTACGCACCTTGCTAGATACTGGAACTGAACCTGGAGAAAGTTTAATCTTGTGACAATAGCCCTTAAGACAGCCTAATTTGTCTCCGAACACCTGTGGGTATTCTCTTATTAAAAGAGATTGCAAGGATGCATCATCAACGGACTCAACAGCTTTCCACTCCTTGATAATGATGGGGGGAGAATTATTTGGATCTAACATGACCCCTAAATCTTTTTGATGCCACCAGCTGATGATGCTATCTCCTTTCTTTGAGACATAAACCCTCCCTGTAGCGAAACGACCCTCATATTCTATGAGTCCATCAAAATACCCTCTTAGTTCAATGGGTTCACCTCCATATGCAGTTGGACGAATGTCAGGTTTCAATAATTTAATTTTCCCACTCAAATTGTCATCAAAGAATTTACTTGAGACAATGGTAATCTTTGCCCCTGAGTCAAACAAAACTTTAGTTTTGTGGCCTTCAACTAAAATGAAGTCCAGTGGTCCATCACCACCAACTTGGACTACAATCTGCCCACACTCGAAATCATGCTGGTCAGACACATTTCCATCAGAAACTTCACTGACACTCTTTTTGGAAGCTTTGATCCTACAAGCATTGACAAAGTGACCCTTCTTTTTGCAATAAGAGCACACAGCATTTATAGCAGGACAAGACTTGTCATTGGCCCAGTGAGAAGTACTGTTACACCTATAACACTTATTCTCTTTATTAAGACTGGTTCGAGACTTATTACTAGTTTTTAGTTTGAATTTTGAATTTGTTTGAGAGTCTTTCGCTTTTGAATTTACATCAGTATTTACCACAGAAACTTCTTTGTTGAGATCTTTGTTGAGATCTTTTTTGATCTCCGTTACACATTGTAGAGAGTGCTCTATCCTCTTTGCCACTACTAAAACTTCATCTAGAGATGGTTCATCCTTCATCCAAAGTTCATCACGCACTTTCTCAGAAACACATCCAAGCATGAACTGATCCCGTATCCTTTCCTCCGTGTGAACATCAAATTTACAGGAGGAAGCTAGGCGTCTAAGGTCAGTTACGTAATTCTCTATGTTTTCACCTTCTTTTTGCATACGTTTCCCAAAATGATAACGCTCTAAGATGGTACTGACCTTTGGTAAATAATGTGCATCAAGCTTATAAATACACTGTTCAAATTCATTCAACCCAGATGCAGCACTGTCAGGGACGTCTGGAAGATGATCAAATACATCTTGTCCTTCCGAACCAAGACAGTGCATGAGCAAAGCCGTCTTCCTTTCCACACTGAGAGAAGTGCCACACACACGAGCATATCGCTCAAAGACTTTTTTCCATTTGGACCATTTGATGGGTGGGTCACCTGGTGACTGCAGGAAGAATGGAGCCGCTGTTACATTCTGCATTATTAGGTGTTTGTATGGTCAAAATGAGAACAGAGAAAGAAATATGTGAAATAACACAAATAATATTGAGAAAAAGTACTTAAGTTGGACTGATGAACTTGAACAATTATAAATTAACCAAGTCCAGAATGATATTTATGTTATGTATTTCAGTAGTATGTTGTTATCAATGATAATGGATGTGCAGAAAACGCTGTTTGATACAGTCTAACTGAGTTATGAGGATATCCATGCGCCTGCATCTATAAGAATACGTGGTGAGTATTAACACAATAAAATACCAGAAGTACAAAATTGTAAGCTGTGCGCGTCAGCGCTGCACCTTTAAAATGATTTGACACGCTTAAATCATCAAATCTGAAACTGTGCGTGTCAGTGTAGTGTGAGTTAAATTTACTAGAAGAATTGACAAGCCTCAAACTGTGCGTGTCAGCGCTGTAACACGGGAGCCATTTGACACGCTCAAGTCACTTACATTGAGACTGTGCGTGTCAGTGTGGTTGTACAGTAGATCCGCTACCAATCAGCTGATCAAACCGAGAAGAACTGACAAGCAAAAAGGCTGTGCGTGTCAGCGCTGTAACACCGGGCCCACTTGACACGTTCAAGTTTAAACTGTGATCCGCTACCAACCAGCTGATCAAACAGAAGAAATACGAGTTCCAGTTCTGCCTTTAACACCGTTTAGGTGAGACGATAAACAGGCTTGTTGACTAGAGATTGCTTAGCAACAATGTATTTGTCAGCCAATTGCATACTCGATGAGAATCCACAGCGCGAGGTAACGTTGCGTTCCAAAGCGTTCCAAACCTCTGTTTGTCCAACGTTGCGCTCTAGATGTGATGTGTCTTCGCGCGGGGCACGTCAGACGTAAGGCGTCACCGTCTCGAAAATGAAGGAGCGAGAGGCTTTTCTTGAACACGGAGAAACAAGAGTTCTGGAAGACGAAGTTGCGCGTGACAGCGCGAGTGTCAGAGTAAGTGATATTCAAATTTAAATAGGCAGAGAAACGTTCGAGGAAAATTTTAAAATGAATTTAGCCCGTATATTTTCTGACAAGCCAACACTAAAGGTTAAAATGGCAAATCAGCACAATTAGACGGACGTAAAGGCTTGAGAGTCACACGAAGGTTTGAAAATCAACAAGAATATTGCGTTTTTTTTTCCTTTTATAAAAAGTCATTAAATTAAAACGCGGTGAGACCACGAGTTGAAGCTGAGTCGTTTATCACTTGTGTTGTGATAAATGTTAAATAAAGAACATTCTTACTTGGGAGTTTAGTCCTCTTCACAGTAAATGAAGCAGGTTGCCTTCTAGATGTAGTTGAGGGTTGGAGTTGAGCTGATGATGATCCCAGTCGTCGCCAGTGTTGCAAGGTAACTTCTTCCCACGAAGAAAGATACAGATACTTTGAATGTGAATTCAAGTAGGTTTATTCCAAGTTGTAGGTTAACAGCTCATCCACCCAACCGTCAGCAGGTTCATCACCACACTGACTCTAACATTCTTTTCTCTAGCATCAGTGACTTGACATTCTAGAACACTAGAGATCCCACAGAGATGCAATGACATGTAACAGAGAAAAGGAGAAAACCTTTACAACAGATGCCCTTGGTTGGAGGCAGGAACTAGGCTGGATTTGAGGCTGGTTTTTGTAAAAACAGCCTGTGCATCCAATACACTTGTGTTTCATTTTTTGAAGGATTCCACTTTACAGCGCAAGATTGCATTTCCCGCTACTCCTCAGCCCTCGCTTCACTCAAGCGCCGTTGTCGGATAACAGAGGATTTGATCGGCGCCCAAACAGAGAGACATATAATTGCAGATTTCAGTTATGGTTTAGAAGGCAGCTAACCGCAAAGAAATCAAAGCAGCTAAGCATTCAACCACTCTTATTCACCCTGCTGAGAAATTATGTGGCATGACGTTAGAAGCAATTCCAGCTCTCATGCTGGAGTATCCGCCACAGGCACCATCAGTCCCAGAAGAGTTATAGGGCTCAACAATGCTTCCTGTCACTCAGCAGCATGCCGCCATTTTAACCAGGCTCATGCTTCAGTGCAGCCAATGCGGACTGCTCTTGCATCTGACGAAACTACACAAAAGGACCAGAGTAGAAACATTCAATCAGAAACACTTCACTTACAAATCTTTCCCAGGTCCCCTCTTCCACTTGACTCCCTAAACTCCTACAACTACCACTACAAAGGTTCCACACTCCATGGTGGCTTGCCACAATCCTCTTAGTAGCGTATGCCACCCACTGACCACCCGAGGCAACACCTGTCAACCATGAAGAGAAAGGATGAGTGTGTCCCTCAGATGACATTGTATAGCCCTGCCTCCGGTTACTCGCCTGTTCAATAAATGATCATTTCAAGTCAAAGTGATGGTGTATCTACAGAAACCACCCTACTCATGAAAAGTGTATCCTGGCTCAACAGCATTTGGCAGGCATTTTATGGTTTGGGCTTCTTGTACCCCTTCCTGTAAAAGACATTGGTCATTGTTTTCTTAGGTGCAAAATGTAGCCACCCACCACCCTTAATTTGGACCAGGCCAGGAACCCTATTCACACCAGAAGAGACCGAAGTAGACGCACATGGCAGATATGTGCTAGCAAAAGGCCGCCTCAATGGAAAGCCAATAGTGTTAGGGTCCATCTACGCCCCAAACATGGGCCAGAACACATTCTGGCACATACTAACAGGCCTATTCTCATGCTAGTGTGACATTCTCTGGTTGCTGGGAGGGGACTTTAATTCGGTCCTTGAAACTGTACTTGAAAGATCTTTCCCCCCACTGCCACAAACAGTTGCCACATATAATGCTCGGGGCCTAGGGGAGTGACTGCGCTGCTGGGACTTGGCAGATGTATGGAGAGCCCTCAACCGGCAGGCACGATTGTACTCCCATTACTCGCACTCACATGGGTTGCGTGTTTGCATTGACCGATTTGTTGCAAGCCCATTGATACTAGCACAATGCCCTAGTGCAGACTACCTCGGCAAAAAGCACTCAGACCATAACCCACATGTCATGAGACTACAGGGAGACGACGGGGGACCCACCACCTGCCTATGGAGGCTCAAGGCTCTGGCATTAGAAGATCTCCCATTCAGAGAAGCAGTAGAGCAGCGATTGAGACGTACTTTGAAAGAAACACAGTGTCAGTCACAGATACATGCGTGTTGTGGGATGCAGGCAAACAGTAGTCAGAGGGCAATGCATGGAATTGAACTGGTGTCTCAGGAAACAGCTGGACCGCGAAGTTAAGCACATTGAAGATACTCTGACCAAATTAGAAACCGATTTAGCGCAGGGCAGTGCCACGCAGCAAGACATAGACAGAAACACGCAGAAGTGCTGGAGAGGTTGCGCTGCTTAAACTATGCATCACACGCTGCGCACACACATGCGGCAGTGGACAGAGCGGGTAGACTGCTTGCAAGAATGATTCGACAAGAGCACATACAGATGCTGGTATTGCGGCTACAATCTGCTACGGGGCAGGTACTCACCAAGCAGCACAATATCCACTGTGAGTTTACTGCACACTACACCAAAATATATAAGTCATTGCCCATGCAGAATCAACGGAACTAGAATCCTTTCTTACTCCCCTAACCGTGCAGCAAGTCACAGCAGAGCAGAGAGATGAGCTAGGTGAGCCAATACCACTATTGGAGGTGCAAGACACAATACGGTCGCTGGCCATGGGTTAGGCGCCAGGCCCGGACAGATACCCGGCCGACTATTATAAAGCTTAACAGTAGGCCTTAGCACCGTGGCTCCTCACAATGTACCAGAGCACGCAGGAAACAGGGATACTGACGGGCATGCTTCGCGAGTCCCTATTAGTGTCTTTACCCAAGCCAAACAGGAATGCTGAGCTGATAGGCTCGTACCGCCCACTGGCACTCCTCAACACGGACTACAAAGTGCTACCTAATTTATTGGCAAGCAGATTGGCCCCGCTAGCACTGAAGCTAATACACGCAGACCAAAATGGGTTTGTGCCTGCTGACAGCACGACATTAAATTTATGACGCTTCTTTCGGGTGGCGTACTACTCCAGGGACAATTGGGTGCACGCTGGGTGCCTGGTTCTAAACATGGAAAAAGCGTTTGACACCCTGGAATGGGGATTTTCATTTGCCACGCTGCGTAAATATGGTCTAGGAGACGTGTTTCTAGGCCTCGGTAAGCTACTCTACACACGCCCAACAAGACAGGCCCATATATATCGAAGCAGGTTCCAATTGAGCAAGGCACGATGCACGACTGCCCGCTCTCTCCACTACTATTTGTGCTAGCCATAGAGCCGCTACCCGAGGCACTGCGTAGAACGCAAGACGAGTGGGGAATCCGTTTGGGTGACGATACTCGGTCTCATTATATGCAGATGATCTGCTAATATACCTCAGGGACGTCAGGCAACCAGAGATAGAGAAAATACTGCTCGAATTTGCCTCCGCATCAGGGCTACGAGTGAATTGGGAGAAGTCATGTCTGTACCTATTTGCAGAGTCTACCCCAGACCCGCAATTAGTCATCAATGGCAGGCCAGTACACTGACAACTAACAGCGTTCCGGTACCTCGGGATACTTATATACAGGGATCCAACGGACCTGCTTGAGGGCAACCTGGGACACACCCTCACAGCAGCGAGGGCACAGATGACTTTTTAGAACACCCTGCGCCTAGCAGTTATGGGTCGTATTGCACTACTAAAGATGGTGCTTCTCCCACGCCTCCTCTACTACTTCACAAACTTACTGCTGCACCTTAGGCCACCATTATTCAAAGGTCTTGAATCGGATATGCAGCAATTTATCTGGCATGGGTCGCGAAGCAGAGTAGCACTGACCAGAATGTATCCTCTGAACACCCAAGGGGACCTCTCCCTACCCAATATGGAGCAATATTATTTAGCGGCGCAGCTCCAATGGGTGGCATGGTGGCTAAGCGCGCGTCAATTAGAGGACACAGCAACACAGACGCCAGGACTCACTCACTCCCAGATAGTGGCGCTGTTCCACCCAAGCAGGAAGGGAAGCGTACCTACTCAGTTGCTGGTAAGGGTGGCGTATCACTGTTTTTGCCGCTGCCTCCGTATTGCACATCGGGTAACCCCGAACGCACCGTCTCTCCCCATACTCGGTAGACCCAGGCAGCACCGGCAATCACTAGTGCAGAACTCTCCCAATGGTAGGAGGCGGGCATACAAACTCTAGGGCACCTATACAATGATAGACAACTCGTTCCGTTTGAGGAACTTGACGAAGAATCGGGCTTACTGCAAGGCCAGTAACTGCTTCATGCTGCGGTGATACACACATTACATGCACATAGCACAGGAGCCTGCCACCCATTTAACTATACAGTAGCTGCATGAGTTGGGCACGGGCCGCCACCTCACCAGATGGTTCGAAGACTCCCTCAGAGTACACACAACACCACAACTACTCTCCCTTCGCGCCCACTGGGACACAGACCTGCAGAGGACTAGTACGGAGCGGGAATGGGAAAACATACTTGGGAGCCCTACACATATTCCCCGCAATACCAGAGTCCGACTTATTCAGTATTATATAACACATAGAGCCTGTCTGACGCCTGCCAAAATAACCAAATACTTCGACGGCAACGACGCCAAATGCCCAAGGTGTGATGAGGCAGGTGGAGACTTACTGCACATGCTGTGGTCCTGCACAGTTATTCAGTCATACTGGGGAACGATCATCAGGTGCCTAACCCAGTGTACGGAACGTGCCTTGGACTGGGCCTGGGAGATATGCATATTAGGACTGTACCAAAGACCCAAAAAATACAAGGTGACGTCCCGTTACATTGACCTGGGGCTCATTGTGGCCAAGCGATTGCTCACGCGGTGCTAGAAATCCCATGACCCCCCAGCAGCGAATGCCTGGTTTCAATCACTCCTATGCTAGGCACAGGCGAAAGGTATAGCGCTCTGTCTCGAAGACGGGATGGGGCTGCGGAAGGAGCCAATAGCAACAGAATGGGACGCAATCTTGACAGACTTTCGAGCATCCTGGCAGAGACTCTCAGAGACATTAGCAAACGTACCCGCGAGTGATGAGGGGTAGAAATCACCAAGGCAAACAGAACACAAGGAATAAGATGAGGTAAATGACGCCCAACCTGCGACACGCGTGCAGAGTTGCAGCCACTCCGCCCAACGCCCCCACCCACGACACTCAACTGGGTTAAAAATACATTGATTAGGAAATATGGCCATGGGCACAAACACGCATTTAAGGTCACACACAATAAAGTGACGTGGATGGGCGGGGCAGTACGGCGATACACAGCGACAATAGACATGATGGTTGAAGTGGTGTGCTAATATAATGCTCTAGATCTGAGGGGAAGAGTGAATGTACTGTTTTCGTTTTCATTTTTTTTTTCTTTTCCCCCCTTATATCAATGTTATGCTGGAAGATATCTAAGATTTGACCACCGAGACATCGCGCCTGATGTTAATGCACTGGGCATGAATCTGACACTAACAGCTGAGGTGTATTATGCAGCAAATGTACTCTGAACAGTTTTAATGTATAAAATGCACTGTGTTGCAGATGTATAAAGTGCTGTGGTAAACATACAAAATGTAACAAAAACAAATTTAAACAAAAAGAAAAATCAGTCTGCAACAGAGACTCGCATATTGAGAACATGTGAGGAGAGTTATGTAGCAATCCTGTTCCACAAGAAAAGACTTCCGACAGGGCAACATGCTCCCCATGAACATTGTGTACTTTTAGCACTGTCAGGTGTAAAAATATGTTCTTTTATGTGATTATTTTTTTTACATTACACTTGCAAACGCTCCACCTAAGTGCACTACAGAAGGCCTTTTTAAAACAAGCAAAGGAATGGGCGGTTTGTTAATATTTTACCTTGTTATGAGGAACATGCCCTTTTTTCAGTTCCTTAGCTGAGCACACCCTTTGTCGGAATCTTGAGTCTCGGGAGGGAAGCCGTTAACACTACAAGTCCGTTGCCGCTTGCACACTCGGGACCGTGTTTAATTCTGCACCTGCTTGCTTTCTAGGCTGATGCCACCTTGGAGATGGCACCCTGCCAGAGACATCTTAAGGATTTTGGGGGCCCTGGGCCAAACATATTTTGGGGGCCCCTGTGCAGAACAGCTTTGAATTTATGATACAAATTCAGCCCCTGTTTCCCACGCAGTTTCCGCTTCCTCAGCTGCGTTAGCGATCTAGTTTGCATCATGGGCATTAGGCTATATTTTCCCCGATGTAAACAGATGCGCGCAGCTGACAGCGGTAGGATTTAGTGTTCCCTGCCCTGCTACTAGGTTTTTAATACTTTTTAACTTGTATATATGTGGCTGAATTACTCTGTGCTTTTTAACAATTTCTCCTACCTATGCGCACTTGCACTTTACTTGATTTTGCTTGCCTACACCTCCTTAGCTGCTCCGATTCGCATCTCGCTTTTCCTCCAGTCCTTGTCCGCCGCGGCTGATACACCGATTGAGCGGAGGGCTGGGGCTACTATTGGGCCCCTCACTTCCGCCGTCACAGTTTCCGCTTCCTCAGCTGCATTAGCGATCCAGTTTGCATCATAGGCATTAGCCTAAATTTTCCCGATGCACACAGACGCCCGTCAGCATCCTGGAGACGTCCGGCACCAGCCATGCTGCCCAGTTCCCCCCCAGTGAGTTTCTTCCACTATATTACATTAGGGAAAAACCGCTTAGCCTTAGGCGGCTACCATTATGTCAGTGTACAGCGGCTGATCCGAGCTTGGAGGTAGACTTTCAACGCAATAAGTGCAACTGGTCTCCTCCAGCCAAGGAAACGTGTACCCAAGATCCTCCCACGCAACAATAAGTGTAAAAACAATAAGAAAACAGAGGACTTAAAGGCCACACTTTTAAATTGTAGCTCCATGCAAATGCATGAACCACACATTTATGACCTACTTTTAGATGAACAGCCTTATCTCTTATTTCTCACTGCGACCTGGCTGTCTGAAGCCACCAACCCTACTATCACCTCCGCCATCCCTACGGGTTATAAAATCCTTAGGAGGGAACGACCGAGTGGGAAGGGGGGCGGTGTCCCCATAATTTACAATAAAAATCTCGACTGCTCTCCCATCCCGATGGAAAACATTGAGGGCGCAGAGTCCTTAGGCTTCCGCTCAACCTTATCCCCCATCATAGCATAGCTGGTTTTCTGATTTACAGACCTCCCAGTGCAATTGGAAATTTTATTACTACGCTTAATACATCCACCACCTCCCTGGCCTTAAAATACAACAACTGCCTTGTTGTGGGAGATCTCAATATACATATGGATAATAGAAAAGACCCTCAAACAATTTCCCTTATTGGAGACGCTGCAGGCCTGCAACATGTTTCCATGTATTTCTTCAGCCACCCATGAGAAGGTCCATACCCTCGACCACATTTTTCACAACTTTGACAGATCAGTAAGCTTACTTCTTCTCATTACCTGGTCTGACCACCACCTATTAAAATTAATCATTCCCAACTCTGCCACTGCCCCTCGGGCTAACGCAGGGCAGAGGGTCCCTAACATTCCATAAAATATCCATCCCAATGTTAGCAGACGCCCTCAGTTATTTCTCACCGGAGCTGTCTGGCTGCCCCGACTCGGACGCCCTCTCAATAGATTCATGGCTCCGAACCAACATCGGTGCAGCGGTATCGGTGGTTTCCCACTCCTCAAAGAGGTGGGCCCCACCAGCTCCATAGTTTTACGGTTCCCTTAGATGTAGCAAAAACAATTGTAGAAAAATGGAACGGAAATGGCGTAAATCCTATGCACCTTAGGACAGGAAGGTGTATAAAGACACCTTAAAAGCTCATTACATTCTCGTGAAGGCAGCCAAGAAAAACTTCTTTCAAACCAAGATAGAAAATGCCCAAAATAAGAGTAAGGAAATCTTTAGCATAGTTAAATCCTTTACCGCCCCGAAAGCCGGGACAAAGGAAGGGCCATGCACAGAAGAATGGTCTAAGCAAATAGCTCAATTCTTCCACAAAAAGCTCTCTCGTGATCAAACAAGCATTCACTAACATCTCAGAGGAAGAACTGACCTTCTACCTTAGTTATAATAACAAATTTCACCTCTTGGATCCTCCATCTTTACTAGCTTTCCCTGGGTTTCAGCTTGAAGAATCACTGACCCTTCTCCAAAGCATTAAGTCTGGCTCTCCTATCGACCCATGTCCAGCGAATATCCTGAACCTATTAGCTCCCACCATGAACCCCATGGTAAACCAGCTCTTTAATGCTTCCCTCTCCTCAGGGAACATGCTGAAATTATGGAAGAATGCTAAGATTCTTATACTGATAAAAAAGGCTAACGCCAAACTGACGGACCCTGACAACTACAGGCCAATCTCCCTTCTTCCTGCTCTCTCCAAAGTATTAGAGCAGCATGTAAACAAGGCCCTCCAAAAACACATTGAAGATGGGAAGCTCCTTCCTGAGTCCCAATCCGGTTTTAGGGCTATTTACAGTACGGAGTCCGCTTTGCTGGAAGTGACTGAATTTCTCAAGGGTAAGCTGGACCAGGGAGGCAAGGCTGTTCTGATACTGCTCGATCTGTCGACGGCCTTCAATACAGTCCCACATGAGAGGCTCCTGGAGAGACTTGCTAGCATCGGCCTGGGGGGACCGCCTTAACATGGATGTCATCCTTCTTGGCAAATAGATCTCAGGACATCTGGCTCCCCCCTTTCTTATCCCCAGTTCCGGCCATGAATGTAGGTGTCTCTCAGGGCTCCATTCTCAGTCCTACCCTTTTTAATATATATCTATCCCCCCTTGAGTTTCTGGTAGAGGAAGAGGGCGTCAAAATAGTTTCCTGTGCTGATGACACTCAGCTGAGTTTTACATGTGAAAAAGGAACCAACTTTGACGGGCAATGATTAGGACTTTCCTCACAAAGGTTTTTAACTGGCTTAAGATCAATCAGCTGAAGTGCAATCCTGACAAAACTGAAGTTGTTTTCTTTGGTAATCCAGAAACGCTCTTGGTGACAAAAAGATCAGCCACCCCCGCTCGCAGAAAAGGAGAAAGTCAAAAACTTGCGCTTGCTTTGGCATGCTCCGGATGTCAACAAAATTCCTGCCACTGTTACCGCTTGAGAGTAGAAAGATTGTGGAGCAGGCTCTGATTACATCAAAGCTTGACTATGTCATCAGCTTGTACCTCGGTCTTCCCAAATCCATAATCCAGCGCCTACAAGTGGTACAAAATGCGGCAGCCAGAGCCATCCTGAAACCTAAACCCAGATCTAGTATGACCCCTATTCTTAAGTCTCTACACTGGCTCCGCATAAAGAACAGATCGACTTCATAGC
The DNA here is from genome assembly GCF_964204655.1 of Triturus cristatus. NCBI lineage: Eukaryota > Metazoa > Chordata > Amphibia > Caudata > Salamandridae > Triturus > Triturus cristatus. The sequence continues at coordinate 697,952,105 of NC_140584.1, read as the reverse complement.
GATGACCATCTTCTTTAAAGCTTTCCATGGCTTAAGAGCCAGCTAACTAAATAAGCGCGCTAATCGCTACACAACATCTAGATCCCTAAGATCTTCCAATGCCAACCTGGCCATCGTGCCTAAAATATGCCATGCCTGCACTGGAGGCAGATTCCTCGCCTTTCTAGGCGCAAAATTGTGGAAAAGACTCCCTGAGTTTCTGAGACTAACCACAGACCTACTCTCTTTCAGGAAGAACTTAAAAACCTGGCTTTTTAATAACTGATGGGTCTTTCATGAATGTTTTCCTCCTACTGTCACTTTTTGTGACGAACCGGCAGCGTAAAAAATGTGCTTAGTGCACACTATTTACAAAGTAACGCATCTAGGCAGATGCGTCACTTTGTAAACCCCTGCACCGCATTATACCTGCGCCAGGTATAATGTATGCAGGGTGGGTGTTACCCCGCAAGAAGCCTTGCAGAAGTGGCACATTGAAATCTATGAGAACACAGTGCGCCGCTTCTTGGACCCCATTGCGTCAATATCTTACCCCTGCCTCACGGCAGGAGTAAGACTGATGCATTCTCTTTCACGTGGGGCTGTCCCATGTGAAAAGACACATCGTTGGATTTGTATCTATTTTCAAACACACCCCAGCAATGCATCACTGTTGCGCTTACAGATACGTCAGAAATACTGACGTATCTGTAACTCCTTGCGACATGATGCGTCATACAGTAACTATGATGCATCCATCATGTCGCAAGGAGGGCGCACTAAGAATTGACGCATCCCTGTTTTCACACAGCGATACATCACTTCTCATAAATAAGGCCCTAAATGTGTTTACAGCCAATATTCAGGGATAGTTATGTGTGTTTTAAATATTGTACCACACCAGCAGCTCACCAATATTACTGCAAATAATCCCTGTGATGCCCTCCCATTTCTTATATGTTAGGCCTTGTTTGATATAAAAGAAACATTTTTTTATGTATATTGCATGAAACATAAACACAACATTTCTCTGCAAAATGGCTGTACTAGACTCTCACACACCAGCTACATAAAAAATAAAGTAAAGGAAAACAGTATTTAAAACAATCTGTTGAAGAAATTTGCAAGGTCATGAGGGCAAAGGTCTGGAGAATGGAGATGACTGCCAGGGGGCCCCCTGAAAGGCTGGGGCCTGGGGCCAGAGCCCACTTGGCCCATGCATTAAAACGTCTCTGCACCCTGCTTGCTTTAAGTGCGGAAACCAAGATGCTCGTGGGTCTTCCTGCGCAGAAAAGAAGCTATGCTTGCGCTGAAACTGACACACAGTGTGAGCTTCATCAAACCACCGTCCCAGACTCAGTTAGAGATGCGGACCCCTGGCATTAACCGGGCATTCGGTGCCCGAGGCACATATGACTAAAACTCACAATAATCCTCTCCAGGGAGCCACTCCCATGGTGGATGGCCCAGGGCTCAGCTGAAAGGCTCGCAGTTTGGGGGAGGGGTGGGGGAATGAGGAGTTACCACAGCTCTCCTCAGCACTTCCGAGGAAGTGGGCCACAATCCCAATGAACAAAACAGACATTACTCTAACACGTGATGCCTGGCACCAGGCAGGGCTGCAAAATGCAAACGCACTAGAGCTGTAGCTTGTACAACCTCCGAGTCTGGATGAAACCTCATCACGATGACACTATGGATATGCGTCAGCCTTCCCTGCATGGCAATGCCAATGGGCAGGATGCAGAGGCAGCAGGCAACCTTGCCACGGCAAATGGGTAATGAAGCCAGCCCAAAAGATGTCCTGCATCGAAACCCTTTCATCATTTATTTATCTTTAATTGTGGATGTTTCCGCGCGGTTAATTGATATCTTGACAATCCTGGTGTGCTTCCGATCCATACAATCTTGAATCTTGATGATCAAGTGAAAGATCTTGTACCATGAAAAGCCATCACTCATCTGCCCACCCTGTGATGAGAGGTTTGAACAAGAGCACACATTTCATCTTCACTACTGAACCCCGGTTTCACAGTGCTTGTAGGCTCAGATAAATCCTTCCAGCACCACGTGGCCAAGGGCACACAGTGAACTTGTGCTGCTGTGGAAAGTATCCGCACAACACGGCCGCTCACAAAATACTGCCCGTGGCCTACAGAATGAGGAATGTAGCCACGTTAGTACTGCAGAACAAGTGAGTGCAAGTGTGTGGGTCAGGCACGTTCCACGCCCTAGAGAATTGTAAAACCCTATTATCTTTTTACTCCAAATTGCTATTAAAGCCTTCCTCCAGTGATGTCCGTGGACGACAAGGCACAATGTACTGCCCAGGGATATTGGCCAACTCATTTCGGGTATACTCCCTTATGTTATTAGAACCCTTGTGCAGCCATATTCATGGAGCATTGTACCTATGCAGGCTTCGGTGATGTAATACACTCAAAGTTAAAAGACCAATCAGGGGGCGTGGTCTCGCTGTGCATGGAGTGAGATGTATGCCTGGGGAGTTCTGGCCTGCAGCTGCCGTACACAGCTAGAATCACGGCACCGGGGCCCGTTACGGCCTCTCAAGACGGCGTGGCATCCATCGGAGGGGCTTGGGAGGCTCCCGATCAAGCTCTTGGGTGCCGCCGGGACTCGGGCTTCCTCTGCGGCGGTGGACCCTGGAGGAAATTCTCGCGCCGCCATCTTGTCGCACTGGCTCAGGAGGGCGAGCAGGTGCACATCTCCCCTGGACTGTCAGCAATAGCAATCGGAGCCTTGTTGCACTACTTGTGACGGGGTGCTCCTATAGGAAGGGAGTAGCGACCTGTGATTGGCGCCTGGAGGCGTTGGATCACAGCGTCCGATCCGGAAGAAGACCGAGGCCGCCATTATGAGGCCTGTGTGGCCGGGGTATTTATCTGCCGCGGACCTCCACGGACAGTCCTACATGTTGCTGTGGCACCACAGGGCCCACATCAACAGCGCTGCAGTTACCTGGGGGTGGCTTTGGACCACTGGTGACGCTCTGCGGCCCGGTTTCCTGCTTGTGAAGCAGTTGCCTCTGGGATCCCAGGACTGTAATTTGCCTGGCTGCCTGACGTCTGGGGCTGAGGTTTTCTGCTCCAAGCCCTTGCTGAGACTGAGGAGTTGTTGTGCTGTGCTGCCGCCGAGATGGCCGCCGGCGCGGGATGGCCAGCGACGCGGGATTCTGGTGTGGACTTTCTGGAGGTGTGCTTGTGGGCCCCAGAGTTCACGGCATGGACTGCTGATGCAACGTAGGTGTAGCCTAGGAAAAAGAATCTGCTTCGCATGCTACTCCGGCTCCCTGATTCCAGGGACTAAGGTCAGTGAAGATCTGGGGCACGAAAAAGGTTGACGAAACTCTGAGAGGAGGCAGACCCTTTGATTTCTTTAGCCTATATTTCTACCGCACATTTTGCAAACAGAGCATAGCAGCATAGTAGCCTTGCTCCTCGCCTCTACACAGCTACACCTCTTCCTTGGGGGCATACTCCACTTATTCTGGTGGTGCTTCTTGACTTCATTGGGAGTGACCCACCTTTGCAATCTGCATATTGGGCCTCTACTAGATCTTCTCACCATAACTCTTTTCTGGGAACGCTGTTACCTGAAGGGTCATGCCACGCAACAAGGCAGGTAAAGAGCGTACATTGTCCCTGAAAGATAACCCTGTCACATCGTTGTAGAGCAAAACTGCATCCGTCACCTCTGCGTCCATGGCGTCCTCATCAGAAGGTTCTGAGGATCCCCTCATCCAATCTTTCATGACACAATGTTTGCAAGAGATCAAAGCAGAAATTGGATCCCTTAAGTTTGAAGTCAAGACATGCATTAAAAAAATTAGAAAGGACGTAACAGAAATTGGGGAGAGGGTAAACGACCTTGAAAAAACAGTGGACGCTCGTACTGAGGACGAGGACCACCTTTGGCAGCGTCTAGCCCTCCTTGAAGAACAACACATTGATCTACAAATAAAGCAGGAAGATTTGGAGAACAGGAGTAGACAAACAACCTCCACCTTCGAGGCGTACCACGGGGGACAGAGGGCACTGACATTATGACCTTCGTTGCAGAGCTTCTCCACGAGATTAGAGGAGATGAGGATGCCTTCCCGCCGGCGCTTGATCGGGCACATCGAGTGGCTGTGACATCTGGACGTTCTGAGCTGGTCCCTGACATATTAACTAGGGTAAATTTCTTCACAGAGAAAGAGGCCATCCTAAAAGCAGCACAGAACATGTCTGAACTGTCCTACAAGGGATTTATTATTCAGCTCTTCCAGGATCTTGGGCCCACCATGCTTCAGCTCCACAGGGACTTCAAACCTGTCGCGACAAACCTCGTGAGATGGGCATTCAATACCAGAGGGGACATCCTTTCGCCCTAATTTTCACCTGGGAGAGCAAGCGCCGGGTGCTGCACTCTTTACAGGAGGCTAAGTGGCTGCTCCCACGCTCAACCTCCCCTACGTCAGCCAGCCCTATACACCTGTCACCACCGGATATAGAACCCGTGCGGCCACAATGGGCTAGAGAGCTCCGACAGCGCCGGGTGTCCAGACTTGGGGGGCTGTCATCCTCCAAGGCTAAGCAGGACACTATCCAGCATCTTCGTTCTATGGATGGTGAGAAATCGCCTACTCGTTCACAAGCAACATCAGATTGATGGAACGGTCATGCTGGAAGATTCGACTACTATCTCTCTTCGGCACTCCCCTCCAGGGTTAAGGTGAGACCGCTTAGGCCGCTACAAGTTGCTCCTTTGCCCTAGTTATAGCCTGGCGGCCGGACCGGTGTTCCTCACCTGGCAATGGTGTTTTGTTTCACAAGACTCACCCCACACATCCTATTCCTAGGAGAGTGACATCTCCGGAATGGCCTGTGCTATAATGTTATGCTATCATGCTATGCCCAGTCTTGGACTGGAATAGGAACTGTTGGCCTAGTTAGCCCTTGTTGATTCTTGAAGGTTTGTTTTGTGCCTTTTTTTCTCTTTTCTTTCTTTCATCCTCTTGTCTCTCAGGAGGCAGGGATGGTTGCTTTGCTATGCTTGTGCTGATTTTCGGCTTCTTGCTACTGGTATGCGAAACCTCACCTCAGTCTATCCCTATTGCTGGGGTGCACTTCTGCGTTGTCCTTTTTGGGGGTGGTTCTTGGGGGGGTGGATGCGGGGCCTGGGGCCCACTTTCTCTGCTTCAACACTTTAGGGCGGATAGATACACTATATGTTCCCTATGACCAATGGTCCCTGCTTGAAGGTCCTTTCCCTTAATGTGAAGGGCCTCAATGCCCCCGATAAGCGTTGTCAGATTTGGCGCTACTTGCTGCTACAGAAACCAAACATTATCTTCTTGCAGGAGACGCATCTCCTGTGGAAGGACACACACCGCATGGCTCATCCCAAATACCCCCTCCAATAATGGGCATCCGCGCCTATGAAAATGGCTGGGGTGGCTATTCTTTGTAGAGTAGGTATCCATCAGGGCACTGTGCGAGCTACGAAGAGCAAAGAGGGTAGATATCTTAAGCTTGTGGTATGGGTAGGAGTGCAGACGCTTACTCTATTTAATATTTATGCCCCCAACCAAGCACAGGATCTTTTCATTAGAGACCTCCTAAAAGAACAGCTATCACAAAATGATCATCGGCTTATCCTAGGGGGTGACCTTCACCTGGTATGGGATGCGAAACTAGATCGAAGCGCCAGCACCTTCCAGGGGGCTGGAGCTATGTACGCCTCATTAAAAAGAGACATTAATGATCTGGGACTACTGGATGCCTGGTGATATCATTCCCCGAATACACGTGACTTCTCATATTACTCACATGTGCATCGCTCTTGTTCTCGCATCGACTATTTGTTCGTCTCTCACTCCTTAGTGCCTGATGTACTTTCGCCCTCCATGTCTGATATCTCAGTCTCAGACCACGCACATTTAGAATTACTGTTGCACAACCCCACATATCATACACAACACTCCCCCCGATGGTGATTTTCTCCCCGTGTCCTGCGCGATCCAGTAGATGTTGCTGAAATTAGAAGACGCCATCACGGCGTACTTCTTGTCTAACGACCTCCCATTTTCAGTGGTATGGGACGCCTTTAAGGCTACCATTCGGTGACGGATCACCTCTATTGCGATAGCACGGAATCTTGAAGCCCGTCCTTTCGAGGACAAACTGACTAAAGAAATTAGGATGCTCGAAAAACAAGACCAAGACCACCCTTTAACTATCCATTATCGACGCTTGGCCATGCTTCGAGGCCAGCTACGCGCTCATAGAACTAATGAGGCGGAACAAGCTTTAATGTCGCTGAAGCAGAAGTATTATGATGGGGGAAATAAGGTGGGAACAGTGCTAGCACGTAGAGGACGGCAAGGGCACACATTGCGAAACTTAAGCTGGTTGAAGGCACGTGGGCCACTACTGAAAAATCTAAACTAGCAGCTTTCCATGACTACTACGCCTCTCTTTATGCACAAGAGACTCCTCACCCACATCAGATACAGGCGATACTGGAGGACTGCCAGTGGACCCCAATAGATTGGCAATACGCACGGCTCTTAGAGGAACCTTTTACACTAGATGAGCTTACATGTGCATTGAAAGACTTGCCCCCGGTTTATTTCTATCGCACCTTCCTCCCACAAATACAGGATCATTTGCTTCGCATATTTTATTTCTTCACGGCTGACGTTGGCACATCCACCTCTCTGGCCCTGGCTGAGATAGCTCTCATCCCTAAGCCGGGTAAAGATCCCACTTTATGCTTCTCCTTTCGCCCTATTGCGCTCCCTAATACGGACATAAATCTTTATACTAAAATCCTAGCTAAGCATCTAGACCCGCACATGCCAGGGCTTATTGAACCTGATCAAGTTGGCTTCATTAGACATCGGCAGGGTGCTGATAACGTGCAGCGGATAGCCCACTTGGTAGGGAAGGCACAACATTGAGATATACCCGCCTGTCTACTATCACTCTATGCTGAAAAAGCATTTGATCGAGTGGACTGGGACTTCTTATGGGCTGTTCTAAAGAAAATAGGGCTGGGACCTGTGATGATTTCTAACATCATGGCACCATATGTTTCCCCCCAAACTCAGGTCAGGGTTAATTGCCAACTCACAAGCCCTATACCTATCTATAGGGGCACTATGCAGGGGTGTCCTTTGTCTCCTCTTCTCTTTCCATTTGTAGTTGAACCTCTTGGCATAATGATTAGCCACCGAAAGATATCAGTGGCATCACTCATGGAGGAGTGGAACACTAAATAGCTCTCTTTGCCGATGATCTTCTCCTCACTCTGACGAAACCGCATTCTTCACTACCGGCGCTCCACGCTTTATTACAATCATACGAAGTTGCATCGGGTCTCAAAAGTAACCATGCAAAATCTTGGGATCTAAACCTCACAATCCCTTGTCCCCTATCAGTGGGCCCGTCACTCCATCAGATATCTTGGGCTTAATTTAACTCCTACTGTTCACACATGGACGCAAGTGAATTGGCAGGACTGTAAAAGAGCAGTTATGGAGGACTTGCAAATCTGGAAATCCTTACCAATATCGTGGCTGAGGGCGCCTGTACCCGGTTAAAATGTCGGTGTTGCCTAAAATATTGTATCTATTTCAAACACTGCCCACTTCTATACCACAAAGCCAAATTTTACTTCTACAATGCAAACTCACTACCTTTCTCTGGGGAGGGTGGGGACCGCGCTTCTCCATTAAATTGCTTATGCTGCCACGGGATAGGGGAGGGCTGGCGTATCCTTACCTGCTGGAGTACTATTGGGCTTCTCATCTACGTTACATTTCAGAGTGGGTAGTGCGGGGGAGTGAGCAAACCTGGTTTCACATGGATAGGTCTGTGGCATGCAGGCCTCTGAGGGACCTCGCGTTGCTCCCACGATGAGCCCGATCACTTGGTGCCTTTTCAAAGGTAACATACTACCCTCACCAGATGGAGAACATACGTACTCAAATTGGTTACACGGCATTTGGTATTTACATCAATGCATCTACTCATTTCACGCCTCCCTCTGGCCCTTTTTCCCCATCTTATGGGGCTTTCCTGTTCTTTGGAGCGATATGCTGCTCCTTCCTTTTCTTTCTCTCCTCCATTGCTTTTTAGTTGCAAATTGCCTATTTACATGGTCCAAGGCTTCAGATCACGCATGGCACCCTTTCTTCCTTTAACTGTGTGGAATGTGACACTGTACAATAGCTGGGTTTTAATACAAATGTTGCTTTTGGACTTCAATGCTGTACTCTGAGAATGACGATTCACACTTGTCTCCTCTTATTTCCCTTCCTCCCCCCATTCTCCCCACTCCCACCTTTTATTCTTTTTTGGTTTTCCCTTATCTTTTCTTGTTATTTTCCTTTTACGTTTATTGTTGTTATTGTTTATATTTGTTGCGAATTTCAATAAAACAGATTTGACAGAAAAAAGACCAATCACTAGACAAATACTAGAAGCATCAATGTGACTATCAAGAGCAACAGATCCCACAAATCAGGCAGAACTAAGAAGAACTCAGCATGATGCTTTAAAACGCAAAAGGTCACAGTAGATATAAAAAAACATGGACATCTTTAACTACAACGACTCTTGAGATGAAATACCTAAATTACAGCTTAGCAACCGGAGGATGGAAACCACGAATGTAACTAGCAAAGCACAAACTTAAAAATGTCAAGGGCAATACTGAACTTGTTTAATGGCAGCACTCTGCAGCAATAAAGCTGAAGTAGATATGTACGGAATTAGATTATCATAGAAAACTGCATTACGGTGGAAACAAAGCGACATCCTACAAAAGCTGAAAATGCTTTGGACTCCATAAAACTATTCAGATGGAACAACATGGAAGACACTTTGGTGTGGTCCCGTGCAAATGACAGAATGTCTTTGCACCCACGCTGTATTCGTAGCCTCTTGGTTCTATGTGACTTCTGTTCTTACCTCCTTCCTAACCAATGTTCATTTTTATTATCACTATCATCTCTCGCTCCCTTCTCTTACTGTTATCCCACTTCTTTGTACCAGTCCATTGCCTATGGCTGTGTGCAGCAGTGTTTGGATGTAGGGCTTGGCCTTTTGTGCTTTTAGCCATGCCCAGCACTCAACCCCAGTGGTGCTGGAACAATTTTAAGAGTAGGGCTGCAGCCAACAATGTTAAAGAAGTAAAGTCAAAGGGAGGGTGAATGAAAAATCCACGCATTGCAACAGTAGCAAATGAGCCTACCCTATTCAGTAGGGAAAAGGGGACGGGGAGTAGTGTGTGTCCAGAGGGGCATTTTGGAACACAATGTCCCAAAAATATTACTAAGGCATGTGTGCTAAGGTATTGCAATTTACATCGAACACGTACTTCATTTAAATGGACTCTTGAAATGGCCACTTAGCATCAGGCATGCAGCGTTACTGCTAAACCTATGTGGCGCACAAGCGATAACGAGAGGAAATCAGGTGTCTGCGCACATTGATCCAATTAAAGTATTTGTTTCCATCATACTTCAGAATTACAAAAAATAATGTACCTCATTTGTACTTTATTTGATGCTGATATATTGTGAACTGTTTTAGCTTATTTACAAGTATTTAAATGTTTTTGTTAGAAAATATTTGAGCTCCTTCGGCCTTTCCTTTCATAGTTGTTGCACCCCAAAAGGACTGTCACTTGGGTTACATTACAAAATTCGCCCACTTTGCAACTGAGGAAAGAAAAAGTAAACCTCTATCTTCATGTTAAATAAGGAGCAGTTTGTCAGAAGGCATTGGAGGGGGGTGGGGGAACCTGGGAAATCTTGACCTTTTTAATAAATCTGCTTTTAAAAAAAAACAAAAAAAAACAAGGCATTGCCTGACATTTGACCTCTGCTTTGAACAGCAAATAGAAAAGTGAAAACCACTCTTTGAAAAAGCCTCTTCATAGGTCATTAGCCTTCTGAACCCCTGCAAGGTTCCATTGGGGGTGCTGCACCCTTACTTCCAGTGCCTCTGCAGACATCTATCCCCAGGTGGGCGGATTTGAGGGCCTGAAATTGGATCTTGCGAGGAAAGGTTTTTCTCTTACTTTAGGGGCAGTCTCTGCCCTTCTATGACCCCCATCCCCACATCCTTCCTGTGGTTAGAGATGCTCCACCAGCCCCCTTGCACCCAGTCCGACACTTTTATTTATGGCACACGCTTCCCTGCAACAAAAGTTTTTAGTTGCTGCCAACTAATCAGATCCCTCAGAATTTCAGACCCTTCCAGGATCCACAAATCCCGCTTCGGATGAAGGGACACATTGCTCCCTCTTCCCATGGGATTTGTTTATGTTTCACATTTATCATTGTTAAATTATTAATGATTCAGAAACTACTGAACATATTGCCACCACACCAAGCAAAAGCACACCCGTGAGACAATAACCAGGTTCATGCCAAGTTTGGTGTAATTCCTTCCAGGGGTTATCTCCATGAGGGGGGCAGAGGCCAAGCCCCCCCTCATTTTATACAAACCCCTTTCATTTCACAGAGAGTACATGTCGACTGGCCAAAGCAATGATGTAGAAAGAGGACAACATCCCCCAGACCTGACTGCAATTCCAGATGAAACGTTGCTTACATCGCTCATATTTCCTTTATCCAGTTTTCTTAGGTCTTCACTCAGAGTGTTTATGTTTGATCACCATTTTAGCCAAGAACAGTGAGTCAAGAACCTGTAGGCGTCTTATGATTATCAACAGGTGACTCTGACTCAGACGTGCCGCTGAAGAATGTGCACAAAAGGGGCAGATTGAGACGTCAACCACATGTTACAAAACACAAATATGATTCTTTGATCTGCAGCATTTCAGATAGTTACAATAGCAGGATTACTAGGCGAGCAATCCTTCAAGGCAGATTAAAAATGCTTGGCAGACCATTATTGCATTTAGGATGGAGCCAAGCGAACCCGGTGGCTTTTATCTCGCTCTCATCTGGTGTAAGTTTAAGAGGCAGGCTTTGTCTAAACCTACAGTGGAGCAGGTCGGGGGGAATCTGCTTACTTCCTTGACGTCATATAATTAAATGAATCAATGTGCAGGTTCATTTCAAATGACTGTGTAGATATTGATTGTGGGAGAGGGTGTCTCTGTTTTCAGTTACGTTATACATTGCCAAAGTGGGGGCACTAATGCAAGGGGACCTTATTGAGATATTAAAGGAGAAAGTCCTACAGGCTCCATATCCTAAAATGTTCTACATTAAGTATGTTTTATCTCTGGAAGTGGCTAGGACTTAAAACTGGTTCTAGTTCAGCTATGTCAATGAAGGAGACCATTGCCCTTCCAGAGGTTTGCCCATAGTATGGATGTAATATTTTGGGACTGGGGCACATGGGCAAGAGTGGGCATATCAGAGAATGTTTCCCGACTTTACACTTATTAGAAAAAGAACAATGATGCAGCACTGGAGGAAATATTCCTCGGGTTTCGGTGATAGTTTTGGATGGAACAAATTCCTTTCTAAGCAGTTGTCAGCAGGGGATGACGATGGGGCCCCTTCGTTTCTCACTCCTCCGGATGACATATGAATTAGTTAAATGCAACTGAGGTTTTTGTGGTGTAGAATGAGAAACCTAGAGGGTAGGCTTATGTATTCATTTATTTCTTGAATGTGACTCAAACCTATGTCTTGGAAAATAATACGATCTGGTGTCAAACTGGTAGTGTGCCCAGATGCACTTGCAAACTTGAAACAAGGGATCATACTGCTGATTGTAATGCATATATCTTTGCCCTTCTACAATTTTTAATACAGAACTGGTAAGTGCCAAGTTAAAGGAAACAATCTACAACCAAATGTTACACTCAGGTCTTAGAAGCTGTGCCTTTCGTGAGCTATAGGTTCCGACGATGTTTCTTCTGAATACTTAGGCACCAGTTAAAATTCAAGACTGCCTCCAAATCGCTGCGGAATACTGTGAGACATTCACCCTTCAGAACATCCTACAGTGATGTCTCCATTCATTCAGCAGACATGCTGAGAGAGGTATTCTACCGTGCCTCAGTCCAATGGCTGCATGAGGTGTGCAGAGAGACATCTCCAATGCATCGCTCCTCTGTATGGCTAAAAAACTAGCACAATACCACACTGCACTGTATGATATAGAAGATGTAGCATACTAGCAGCACCATCAGATGACAGGAAATATATAGAGGCGTGGGTAACATGGGTAACCGGGAGAAGCCTGTAATGTGAGATTACAAAGATTCTGGCCAGGATGCCGGACTACTTTGCAGCCCACATGAGTTCCTAGACATCATCAACAAGGAAAAAAACGTTTTCAAAGGCGAGAGAGAAGTAAGAGTAAAGAGAGAGCACACTTTCCATTGAGCAATGCGTAAGAGAGGCCCTCTAGCGTGTGGATTCTGGTCACCTGCCTATGCTCAACACCTTTATCAAATGGGTAATCGTCCCTGGTACAAGCCAGTTTTCAATTTCCACGATCAATAAAAGAAAGCACTCTGTTGTTGAGTTACTTTTGACATTGGTCCTCCATATATCTATGTGGAGTACGCTTTAACTCCTCCTTTACCACCGTGGGGGACCCTCAGTTCTCATCTTCTCACTCAGCACTACTGGATATGGCATCGCCATCTCTCACCATGGCCACCGCTTCAAGTGACCACCACCAGGTGCAAGCCCTTGAAAGAAGTGAACACCTGAGCTGGAATCCTGCCTTGGGGATAAACCCCTATTAGTGTATGCAGCACGGCTATTTGTTAGACCAGTAGTTAGACTGCTGGTCTAACTACTGTTTACGTCAGTCAAAGTAAATAAGCCAATTCTGTCCTGGGTCCCATCAGCAAAGGGACTGCGATAATGCATTAATCTCTGCTGATCCTTCCCAAAGTGTGTTTGAATTATTGTGCCTTACAGATTGTATATGTAACTCGCAGCATGGCTGGGAAATTTGCAAAAACTCCTTACGAGGCATTTATAAATTATAATACTGTACCCACCACTCAGGTTACTTACCTCTTCTGTTGAGGTGTGTCAATTGTTGAGTTCTAACTCCTAGAAGCACTACTTACCTTAAAATCACTACAAAACCATAACATCTAATCCCTTGAAACTCGTGTTTTATTTTTAGCTGGTATTTTTTAAAGCTGAGGCACTCACTAGGTTTAACCACTGCTGAGTGGACCTGGCAGGACTGAAAGTTACCTTATTTTCTTCCAATGTAATCCTCATACATTCAGTGTATAACGTCAGTCAACTTGTGTAACAAGCTTAGGTCACCGAAATGAACACTAAGTTCACAAGCCAACACACCCTGAAGATTAAATTACCTTCTTTTGAGGTAATTGGAGTATTACAATGCTGCTATATTTCCCGCCTTTCTCCTGACTGTGTGTGGAGCTCCTTTAAGGAATACTAGCTTGGGTTCTAATTTGGAACGGAGACTTGGTGAGAGCGGGAGGAAGACAAGAGAGCGGACTACTTACTGCCAGGGGTTGTCACTCAGTTACTTGTGTTTATTAGATTGAAGGAAATTACTATTATTATCACCTGTCATCCTAAAATTGGCGACGAGTGAACCCATCAACAAGCAGCACATCAAGACATCAATAGATTTTTTACTCCTGAGGAGGAACGGATGTTTCACTCTACGATGGACAAGTACCGAGAGCCATACCTTGTTGTCTTTACAGTGAACACCCACAAATGTAGCGTATCCTTTAATGTGACAGAGGCACTTTTGGTTAATTTCACTATTTTTGTCTATTGAACAGCCACTCTATTGAAAGGTGGTGGAGTGGTCTTGAAAAATGACAAAAGATGGAACTTGAGAATGGTCACGAAATGTGGGAAGTTAGAACATCAGTTGTGGATTCAATGCATCATTCACAATTATATGCCCCGTCAGGAAGAAAGTATGCCGAATAGGTCAGATTTGCAGCTGATGAGTAAACCCAAGAGATTTGATGACTAAATGTATAGTTTCTTAAAGTGAACCTCAGATGGTGGTATACAGATGTAATTTAGTAGGCCTACAGTACTAATATGTTTTTTTTTACTTATATAGAATCTATGTTTTTTGTTTTTTTCTCTTTGTGTTTATCCATAATTTTTGTCTTAGTTTTTATGATTTTGTCTCCACCTGTGGGTTAATGATGTGTTACAATATGCTATGGGCCAGATGTACAAACATTTGGAATATGGATTTCCTAATTGCGATTTTCTCCAAATCGCAGCAATTAGGAAATTGGTATTCCTAATGTCTGAACCTCTTTTGAGTTTCAGTAGCGATTCCTAGTTGGTCACAAATAGACCTACCTCATGCATAATAATGAGGTAGGTCGCAAATTGAGACCCATTAGGAAGCACAACCATCACAGGGATGGTGGACTGCTGAGGTCAGCAGACCAAGATGTCTGTGATTGCTTTTTAATAAAGTAATTATTTTATTTTTTAAATGCAACCTGTTTTGCTTAAAGGAAAACAGAATGCATTTAAAAAGAAAAAATGAAACTTTGCAGTTTCATTTTTTAAGAGTAGGAAGTGTAATCAGTGGGACCACTGCCTGCTCTTAATTTTTTTTTCAACATTCTCTAAACGAAAGGGGTCCCAGAGGGCCCTTTTCCCCTTTGTGAATTGGTTAACATAATTTTTAAACTGGTGATAAAGTATTCCTTTTTTATAAATAAATCTTTTTATTGATTTTTGAGAAATAAAACATACATTCAAAGAAAAATCATTAATACACAGTGTGGGCTGAATAATGGGCAGTAAGATGTGATGGAAGGCAGAAAATTTAGCAGCAGTTTCACTGAAACATGATCGCAGGCCAACATTATAAACATACAGATATATGGGTACGCTTATAATACAGGTAGGTCTATCAACAGTAGGCTATGTATCACAATCCTCAAGGTCCGGTCCCTGACCTGCCCTGAGATGGGCCCATCCCCCACTCTTCCATGTCCAGGTGTAAGCTGTAATACTCTATCCATGGCGTCCACATTTTTTGGAATCCTCGGGGGCACCCTCTTGCCGTATAGGTCACCTTCTCTGCAACCATGTAGAGATCCATACTTGACCTCCATTCCATGAGTGTAAGAAGTCGTGGAGCCCCCTAACATTTAGCTATATCTCTCTTGGCTAGCACTAGCCCTAAGTTGGCCAACATGAGCTTATGTCGCGGCAAATCAACATCTGTGGGGATTCTCAATATGAGGAACTTTGCGTCGAACCCTAGTTGAGCTCCAAGCATATCGTTCAGTTCATTTAATATCTTGCGCCAGTAGATTTGAATCAGTCTGCATTCCCTAAGGGTATGTATGTATGTACCACGTTCCGTGTGGCATCTAAGGCAATCTGAGCTATCTACCCTCCCCATAGAGTGCAAGCGTGCCCCCTCAAAATAGGTTCTATGTAGGACCTAATTGCCACTTCACGGGGTGCATGAGGGCTGCTTCCCAATCAAGGTCATCTAGGGGGCCGGTGGTAAGTTCCCATTTTGGCTCAAAGCGGACCAAGTGTGTCGGGCATATTATTGATTTGCGTTTTACATGTCAACGATATGGCCTGGGTCAGAATCTCCTCTTGCAAAAGCCTACCTTCTAACGGGGCATATTCCGGCAGTGTCTCTGTGTCCAACCCCTCAGCATGCCAGGCGTGTTTGAGTCTGAGGTAGGCATAGGCTTGGGAATCACAAAGTCGATATGTAGCCTGACGCGAGGCGAACGGTGCTAGGGAGCCCTTCTCCAGTAAGTCTCCTACCATGGAAATCCCTATTAGGTCCCACTGCTTAAAACCCTCAATTTTCTAATCTCGGGCAATCTTTCCAGTCTGTAGGTAGGATGGTCTCTCGGCGCATGGTTCCATTCATTGATGATTATAAGATGGGCCACTCAATAGTAGGCTCTAATATCGGGCAAAGCCAACCCCCCATTGTATGGATTGTGTTGTAACGTTTGCAGTGCTATTCGCGGATGAGCCCCATCCCACAGAAGTAGACGTAGTTCACTGTTTATGATGGTGAAAACTGTTTCTGGTAGTTTGTAGTAGGTATTTTGTAAGATGTAGAGGAGCTGAGGGAGCGTTATCATCTTGTACATAGCGGCCCTCCCCATAATGTTCAGAGGGAGTTTCCTCCACCTCTTCACATCTTCTTGAAAGTTCAAAAGAACTCGTCTGATATTATGTTCCATTCTAGCTACTGGGTCGGTGGTGATATAAAGGTCCAAGTAGGTAAACCCCTCCGTAGAAAGCCGTAAACAGCTCGGGTAAGTTTGGGGCCCCACTGCTCCGCTTAGCGGATACATGGTGGATTTGTTCCAGTTAATCTTATAACCAGCGTGACTGCCATATTCTTCAAAGATCTGCAGTATTTGGGGGAGTGTCTCGACCGGGTGTGTGACATAGAGTAAAATGTCATCTGCATATAATGGTATGCGCTCTAAGATTCGGGACTCGTCTACGAAGCCACCTAGTCCCTTGCAGGTTCTAACCACACAGGCCAAAGGTTTCAAGATGAGCGCAAACATTAGGGGAGATAGGGGGCATCCCTGTCTAGTGCCTCGTTGGATCGGCCAACTCGCAGAAACAACCTCATTAACTCTGACCTTATCCTCAGGGGAATTGTATAACAATGCCAAGCAGTCTCGGAATAAAAGGTCAAAGCCCAACCCGGATTTCACGCGGGCGGTTCAGAAGCAGCGCACCTCCTTTGTGGGTGTTAAGAGGAAACTGAGGCAGCTTCAGGTTCCTTACGCGATGCTCTTCCCGGCGAGGCTGAGGGTAGTGGATGGCTCCCGCACGCTCTTCTTCACCACCCCGCAGGATGTGTGGAGCTGGTTGGAAACTCGCCCGACGAACCCGGGCCGGAAATCGCCGGTGGCTGGTGAGGAGAGAGGATCTTCGGCCGCTGCGAGTCCGACACGCGCGCCCACAGTGCCGGATCCGTGCCTAGAACGGGACAGAGCTGTGCGGGCAGTGGTAGAGATCAGCAGAGGTAGCAGCAGCCCGGCCTCCGTTTCTTCTGGTCGAGTGAGGGGAGGATCAGAGGTCTCCCCGGATGGCAGCACGACTGGGGATTCTGACACTGAGCTCCCGGTGGTAACCCCGCAGACGGTGGAATTGTTTGGCTGAGCGGAGACTGGAGGGCGAGGGTGGTCGATCTGTGCTGCAACCCGGGACTGATGAGTGAGGGGGCCGTGACCCATTACGGGTGGGGGACTTGACCCTTAGTGACTGGCTTCAATGGGGCTCCCACAGGGCTGTTGATGGTCCTGATATATGTAGCGGGGAGGGCTGGCGGGGGGTTCTGGGTCCCACTTTGGGTCTGCGCACGTCTCACTTTCCAAGCTGACAAGGTTGTTGATTTTCTTAGTTTGGATGGGGACTAGTTTTGGGGAACCCATCCTGGGGTGTGGGAGTTGGGAGAGTTGGGGGATTGGGGACGGGGGGGGTGGGACCAAGCATGTCGCAAGGGGAAATTGGATGCATGGGGCTAACACTATCGTGTCATGGCTGCCGCCGTAGGGATTAAATGTCTCTCTTGGAACATTAGGGGGATGCACAGTATGTCTCGCCGCCATAAGATCCATGCTTACCTTCGTCGACGAGGGGTGCAGATAGCACTGCTCCAGGAAACACACTTGAACAAACAGGAGGGGTTGGCACTGCAGCGGAGGTGGCGGGGACAGGTGTTCTATACCGCATATTCAGCCTATGCCAGAGGTGTGTTGATCTGGGTGCGGGCGGGGGTGCCGTTTCAATCCACTGGGCAAGTGGTTGACCCAGAAGGCAGGTATGTGATAGTGACGGGGCGGCTGGATGGTAGGGAAATTGTGATAGGAAGTGTCTATGCCCCCAACACGGACCAGGCTTCCTTCTTTGCGCGTCTCTCTGGGGCTTTGGCCCCCTTGCTGACTGGCTCGGTGCTCCTGGGGGGTGACTTTAACTGCATCACGGATGTCTGCATGGACCGCTCCCATCCCCCCCTTGTTGACTCCCCTGTGCGTAGGTTGGCAGTGGTCCGGAAGGATTGGCAGAGACAGTGGGGACTGACCGATACCTGGAGAGCGCATCATCCGGGGGAGAGGGATTATTCTTACTTCTCATCAATGCACGATCTCCATGTTCGCCTAGATTCGATCCTTAGCTCCCCTGACGTGCATGGGGCGATGGTGCACAGTGAGTACCTAGCTAGGACAACCTCGGATCACAATCCTTTGCTGACAGTCCTACATTGGTTGCGGGATCGGCCGGCTATTCCCACATGGCGGCTTCGACCTGACACGCTGGAGGATCCAGTGTTTCGTGCCAACATTGGATCAGCTATAGAGGACTATTTTCGAATTAACGCCCGTACAGCATCATCCCTGGTGGTAGAATGGGACGCCTTTAAGGCTGTGGTTCGGGGGCGCTGCATTGGTGAGGCAGTGGGAGTGCGCAGAGTGCTGCTGCAGGACGTCCAGTCGACGGAACGGCGGGTGCGCGATAGGGAAAGAGTGAGGCCGGAGCGCCCGGACGAACAGGCGGGGCTACTTGAGGCTCGGGAGGCGTTAGCAGTCCAGATCGAGAAATTGCGTTGTTTTGACTATAAAGCCTACATGGATAGGGCGCATGTGGAACGTGATAAGGTGGGGGCATTGCTGGCCTGGCTGGCTAATCCGGCCCGCAGGGGGACCCCGATAGCAGAACTGAGGGGGCAGGGTACGGAGGTATTATACACCCAAAAAGACATCAATGATCACTTCTTACAGTATTACGCAGAGTTGTATCGGAGTGGGGCGGGCCCTGGTTGCCCGGAAGATGCAGAATGTTTGCCGGGGGCGGGGCTCCCAAAGCTTGTGGCTGCAGATGCTGAGGCGCTAGGTCGGGATGTAGAAGCGGGCGAAGTACGTAGTGCCATAAAGCACATGGCCAGGAACAAAACCCCGGGCACCGATGGACTCCCCATTGAGTTTTATGCAGCTTATGCAGATGTGCTAGTACCCTGCTTAGTGGCACTGTATAACGGGGCGCGCCGAGAGGGGACCCTCCCTGCTACCACGCGAGAAGCCCTCATAGTTCCCCTTCTTAAACCGGGTAAACCTGCTTGGGAACGATCCTCGTACAGGCCTCTGGCGATGCTCAACCTCGACTACAAGATTTTGAGTCGTATTCTGGCCACGCGATTGATGCCCCATATGTTGCAACTGATCCATGAGGATCAGGTTGGGTTCATTCCCACCCGCAATACTGCAATGAACGTACGCAGACTGATGCGCATCTTGGGATCCGACTCTTATGACAAGGAGGAGGCCTGCATATTTGCGGTCGACATTGAAAAAGCCTTTGATAGCCTGGAGTGGCCTTATCTCTTTGATGTCTTGAGGGCTTTTGGGATGGGGGAACGTTTTGTCCAGTGGACGGCGCTTCTTTATAGTGCTTCCACTGCTAGGGTGCGGACGGGGGGCTTGATATCTAGTGCCTGCGCGGTCACTCGGGGAACGAGGCAGGGGTGCCCGCTGTCCCCCTTGTTATTTGCACTGGCAATGGAGCCCATGGCCGCTCATGCTAGGTTGGGACGGTATTTTCCAGGGCTACTAGTCGAGGGACGAGAGCAGCACAAAGCATTATATGCGGATGACCTACTTCTCTTCTTGCCGGACGCTGGGGAGGCCTTGCAGGGGGCACGGGGTTTGTTGGAGACTCTGGGGAGGGTGGCGGGACTCCGGGTGAATCGGACCAAGTCTTGTCTGTTTCCCACGGGCCCGGATGGGTTGCTTCGCCAGGGGGATGTCCCGTGGGAATCCCGGTGTTTGCCTTACTTGGGGACCAGGATTCATCACGATCCCGCTGATTTGTTAGAGGGCAACGTGGGGCGAGCAATAAGAGGGGCGAAAACCTGCTTTGAGTTCTGGGGTACTCTCCCATTGTCGGTGGCCGGCAGGGTCGCCTTAGTGAAAATGGTCATTTTGCCCAGACTTCTTTATTACTTTGGGACTCTTCCAGTCTGGATTCCGGGAAAGCTCTTTGCTCAACTGACCATGTTGATTACGGGGTTCATCTGGGGTGCAGGGAGGCGGAGGGTAGCGCTGCTTACTCTACAGCGTCCCAGGAGTGAGGGAGGCCTTGCGTTGCCGGACCTGGAGTCCTATTACCATGCTGCGCAGCTCCAGTGGTTCACAAAGTGGGTGGCGGGTCACATCAGGTGTCCGGAAGAACAAAGAGGGGCGGATCCGGGTTGGTCCCAATTATCTTGTGTGCTGCTCCGGGTGCCGGTGAGGGACGCCTCACTGCCTCCGGACTTGAGGGTGGTTCGACAGTGCTGGGCGCGGTTGGCCAGGAGGGCGCGTGTGATCATTCCTTACGCGCCCGAGATCCCTTTGCGAATGTGTGAGGCGCTACCCCACGGGGGAGACTGGAGCCGGTTATTGGCCTGGGAGGAGGCGGGAGTTATGACATTGGGAGACTTATATGAGGATGGTAACCTGCTCCCTTTTGACGACTTTAGGGAGCGGCATGATCTCCCGCGGGGGGACTTCCTATTCCATGCAGCCTTGACTGCGGCCGTCAGGAAGCACTGGCGGAAGGGGATGATAGAGCCGGACACCTCTCTTGCCTGTCAGTATGTAGTGATGGCGGCGGGTATCTTTAAGGCGGTGACTTGTCTCTATAGGCGGATTACTGGCGATATGCGGAAACCCCTGGCTGCCCTGCGCGTCAAGTGGGAAGCGGACCTGGGAGCACCTATTACGGACAAAAACTGGGAGGAAATCATGGAGCGCCCTTGGAAGTGTACACGAAATGCACGCTTCCAGCTTATACAGTTTTATGTTTTTCATAGGGCATACCTTACCCCTCACAAGATAGCTGAGTACTTTGGTGGGCCAGATGCTTGCCCCCGATGTGGTCATGGTGGGGCGACTTTTCTTCACATGTTCTGGGACTGCCCGCAGGTGACAGGGTTTTGGGAGGAAGTGGCGACGTTACTCCTGACTGTGACAGAGAGGGACATGGAGGTAGGCCCGGGGGTCTGCTTGCTACATGGATTTCCGCATACTGCAAAGACTAAGGTCACCAGTAGGTTTATTGATCTGGGGCTGGTCCTGGCCAAGCGGGAGATTACTTCTCATTGGAAGGCGCGGCAAGGCCCTAATTTATTACGGTGGGCTAGGGAAATGGAGAAATGGGCGAGAAGTGAGGGGACTTATAGATTGTGTCTGGCTCGACGCAGTGAAAATGAAAGATCGCACGAATGGGCCCGGGCATGGATGGCGCTCCTGGACTTGTTCAAACGCTCGGCTGTGGGGGATGGGGGAGATCCGGTGGGGGATGGGGGAGATCCGGTGGGGGATGATGGGACCCCGGTTCCTTGAGCGCCCTGTAACAGGCTTCCCCCTCTGCTCTTGATGTACTCTCTGTTGGGATTGCTGGGAGGCGGACCCGACGTGTGGTGGATGAGGCTTTGATGTACATGTAATTCTGATAAGATACTGGCGACATGCTTGGGAGGGTGGGTAGGGTGGGGGGGGTTCGTTAGGGGGGTTGCTGTGGGATGGGGCGGGGGGTATTTTGGCTGTATCGCACACTCACTGTGGATTACTCTTGTGGATGCACTACCTTGTAGCACGGATACTATTGGGGTGAATGCTGAACAGTCGTAGTTAATGTGGTGGGGTGATCACTGCAATACGTCCTGATTTGGTTGGAGGGCGGAATATTGGGGATGGGGATTGACTGCATTTTGTTCTGTGACCTAATAAAGTCTGTTTAAAAAAAAAAAAAAAGGTCAAAGCCCAACTTTTCCAAGGTGCACCTCATAAAGGGCCAATGTATCGTATCAAATGCCTTCTCGGCGTCGAGCGAAAGGAGCAGGTGGGGGCTGTATCGGCTCTGTACCGTATCCATCCAGTTAGCTAGATGGCGTAGGTTAAAACGTGTGGCAAGCTTCGGCATAAAACCAGATTGGGCTCATGTATCAGGGGGGTGATGACTGTCAGAAGACGCATGGCAAGTATCGTAGCCAAAATCTTCGTCTCCATATTGAGCAGAGATATAGGGCGATAAGACCCACAGTCATCCGTGGGTTTCCCCGACTTAGGGATGACCACCATGGTGGCCATATGGAGATCGTGCGGCAAAATCCCTTGGTCTTTTGATGCCTTGAACAGCTTGAGCAAGTGTGGTGCCAGCAGTGTGGTGCTATATAATTTAAAAAATTCACCTGGAAGACCGTTAGGACCTGGGGTTTTGCCCGCTTTTTGGCGGCCGATAGCCTCGGTCACTACCTCTAGCGTAAAATCCTCTTGTAGGCCGTCTCTTTCTTCCTCTGAAAGTGAGGGTAGTTCAATTGCATTTAAATACAGGTGAATTTGCGTCTCCTCTGTCTGAGGTTTGGCTGCATATAATTCAGTATAGTATCTTGCAAAGGCCCCGGCTATAGCTTTGGGTGTGGTATGTGTGGTATTGCGTTCTTTAATGGACAGTACCCATCTCGCCTCCAGTTCCTTCCTTCCCAGCCACGCAAGCAATTTCCCCGCCATATCCCATGTTTCATAGCGCCGATGTTGTGTTGCCAATTGTTGGGCTCTCACCTCGTTAGTCGCTAGCGCCAGGTAGTCTCTTTTAGTTATTTCGATTTGGCGAAGCGTAAGGTCATTCAATGTGGTGGGGTCGCGTCCCTCTAAACTTAATAATGTGCCTTCTAATTACTTGATCTCCTGGACTTCTCGTTTCTTTTTGTGGGTGATTATATTTTGTGCTCTATCGCGGAGGACCATCTTAAATGCCTCCCACACAGTGACAGCTGATTGAACTGAGCCTTCGTTTTCTTGGAAATAAAGTTCAGAATCTACCCTAAGCTCCTCAGCAACTTTCTTGTCCTGTAGTGCCCATGGGTTCAATCTCCACTGCGCTATGTGGTGCCCACCCCTTCCACCCACTGTCATTAGGAGGGGCGAATGATCGGAGATGCCCCTAGCTAAGTAGGCTATGTTCTCCACCCGTCTGACCTCTCCTGCCGGGGCAAGGAGGTAGGGCAGTCTTGAGAATACCCTGTGGGCCCCTGAGAAATATGAATACGCTCATAGATTTGGATGGTGCCGTCGCCACAGGTCAGTAAATCCCATGGTCTCTTGGAAGCGAGCCAACATTTGGGGCCGTGGGACCCAGGTCGCATTTGGGTGCGGTCGAGGGATGGATCACTTACATCATTGAAATCTCCCCCTACTATATGTGTGGTCGGCCGGAATGTAGTAGGAGCTCTGCTAAGCTATCCAGTGTACGCTGCTGTAGTCGTGGGGGCGCATATACACTAGCGAGCAAAAATGTCAATGCGTTTCCAAATGCCCTGGACTGCAACAGATGTCCCATCTGTATCCACCAACTGTTGAGTGACATGAAAGGGAGGAGACTTTCTAATGAGGATCGCCACCCCTCTGGAGCATTTGGTGAAGCCCGCATGTGCCAGAGTAGTATATTGCCCACTACCCAAGAATGAACAGCCCGAACCCATCAGGTGTGTTCCTTGTAGAAATATGATGTCGGGTTTAAGCCTCTGCCCAGGTGGATTGCTCAGGTCCTCCAGCTCCAGTCAACTGGTCATTCCTAGGTGGAGACGAGCCGAGATGGGAAGCAGAACCTATTCTACAGTGCGGTATAAATTCGGAACAGCCTACCACTGAAGACTAGAGCGGTCATGGAACTGCTACCTTTCAGAAAAGCCTTCAAGAGAAGGCCATTTGCCCAATAAATGTTGCGGCAGGGGCGATACGCTTTTGTTACCGATTCTTAGCATCAGGAGGCTTTTTAGGTAACACTAATGCTCTACAAATAGTTTAAATTACAAATTAATATTCCAGTAGTAGGAAAGACCCTCTCATTCTAGAAATGGCCTTGTGCCACATGTATAACTCGTGGCACAGGAGCTGTTCTAAGGATGCCTTGTTCTAAAGGTTGTTCTGGTCTACTGTCCAGCCCTTCCTCCTGGCTCTGAAGAACCCGAAGGTTAACCAGTCTTTCATTTACATTTTCAAGGTGTTTCAGCTCCATACACACTGTAAATTCCAAATATGGAAGAACCCTTTATGAGCGTGGAAAAGTAGTTCAGGCATTTATGGGTGAAGTTCGAGGGCTAGAGCGCAGTTGCAGGTTTGTATTAGAATAAAAAAACAAAAGGTGATTTTTATTAGTTTTTATAACACTTTTGCCAAGCATAACAGAAGACTACAGAGTGCTGCAGAGAAATCTATGGAAACATTCGTGCAAATCTGTAAAGAGAGGCCAGTTATAGGCTGATAATACTGTGCCACTGTGCTCAGGAACAGGAACTGCGATGACATCTCCATTGTGGCGCAGCCAATGAAGGCCGGCAAGTGGAACATGAGCAATGATAGCATTAGTTTAGTAACCCTCTGTATGCCATTTGAACTTAAATATGCCGCATGGCCATGTCTTTCCTACATTTCCTATGAAGAAAACGAATTAGTAATAGACATCAACAAAAGAGCATCGGCAAAGCCAATAGGTCTCGCCATGTGTAAAAGGCCGAGCTACAGAATGGCACCGGTGTGTCATGTTACATACGTAGGTATGTATACATATGCTGCTATCTAGGATTGCGTTTTTAGTCAGAATGCCATTCTAGGTTGGCGATCGATGGTTAGATATTCATTGTGACGCATGGGTGCGTATTAAGCTATTTCAAGAGGCCTGTACCTACCTGCGCATATGCACCCATGTGTCGGGATGCATGCAGGGCCGGCTTTAGGGCGGTGCGACCGGTGCCATCGCACCGGGTGCTGGCTTCCTGGGGGCGCCGTGTTTGAAAGTTTATTATGCTTTTGAAGCACCTGCTGCAGCCTTTCTTTCCCCTGGCAATTACCAGGCCTCACATAAATGTCAAGATAACTTGTGTGATTAATTATCTTCCTGGAGAGAGATCAGCATTTTGTATAGTTGAGGTTTTGACTTTTAGGTGAAGTTAGTGCAGAGCCTGCTGCAAAGAACGTGTACCAAGTAGATAACAGAGTGCGTATGATGTAAACAGATCAGCAGGTTACTGCTTTCAAAAGAGACATCCTTTTGTTACTTGCAATTTATAACTTAAAGTCCTAATATAGGATAGTGAGCTATTAACTTTCATCCTAGAACTGCATACAGACTGCAAAGCATACATTAGAGCATTGATTCATGTTGCATAAAGGGTTAATTTGACTAGAAATTGATTCTTTTTATTAAAGAAAACACCCAACTATGCTGTTTCTTTTTCTGAGTGTGTGCTTCTCCACACCAAGCACTCTTAAACTATACTGCCTACCAGTATGGATGACATGTGACTCCTACACTTTCAGTCCTTTGGCTTATGTATCATTTCCTATACACGGATTTACACAGGTATGATTGATTGTCTCTGTGTAATGTGTGTGTGATGCAAAGTGCTCGGACACCCTACACTGGTATGAGTGGTGCTGTATAACTAATTCAATGCATCTGAGAGGGTGTGGTTATGGAGACTTGATCACTGTTAAAGGGTCCTAGTGAGAGAATCCGTGGTGGAGGTGGTCATTGGGGGGGGGGGGGGCGCCAACAAACATTGTCGCACAGGGCGCCACCAGCACTAAAGCCGGCCCTGGATCCATGCACGCATCGTGACACACCAGTTGCCATTTTGCCGTTTTCAATTTACTGCACCAACATGGGCGATGGCCATTTTAAAACAATACATTCTAAAGTAAAAAAGAAAGTGCACAGGAGTGCAAACAAAGCTAGCGAGCAGCACCGCAGCACTTTGATGCTGCTGAACTCTCCACAAAAAAATCATTAAATAAAAATTGTAAGTGAAGGCAGAAAGTGGAACTGGGAAGCAATGGATGAGCAGGTGGAGGAGGGCAGTAAATAGAGAATGTTTTGTAGAATGGGGGGGGGAGCTAGATAATGAAAGGAAGAACGGTAGGATGAAAGATATGCAGTCACATGGATTGCTGAAAGGGAAAGTAAAAAGAGTCCCCTCAAGTCAGCAGTGGAAGGATACAATTCATCCAATCCTAACACTGTGACACTGAGACGCCCGTGTGTAGGACAAATGCAGGAAAAGGTAGGCAAGCCACAGAACTTGAAACTCAAAATAGACAGCAAAGACATCCAATCACGAGCAATGAGCTGACTAAAACCCAGTCTAAATATATTTATTGTATTGGAAACAATAGGTCTGTCATGAGACCTAAAAATTGGCTTTCTGGTACCTACCTGGGATATAGACTTCCATCTGTGGGCGTGCGGCTCTCGTCAGAGGTGCCGTCTGTCAGCAGCATTCAGAGCCTTATTATGACTGACCGTAATTCCCAAAGGGTTCAATAATGTCAGCTACTGGCCCTCTGGTGTGAAAATACTGCACACTTTTCTATTAATATCCACTAATCGTACCTGGAAGACTTTGACTCTGGGAAATGCAACAGGCTTAGGGGTTTACATAAGAATATCGTTGGGACAGCACCAATGTCCATGCCTTAATCCCCATCCCACACAAATCTATACGAGACCCCATTAATAACGGGACCCAGCATCACCAAAGACCACCGGCATTATTCATTCCAGGTACAGCCCTACCGGCCCCTTTTATTGGCTCACTCAAAATGGCAGCCTACTGAGTAGTTTCTGCTATGGCCTTGTTACAAGTTTGGTAGCAATTCTAATTCAGAACGACATAGGAGTTACAACCCAAATTGGAATTATAAGGCGTGCTAGATAAGAAACTTGCAGTTTGTTTGCCTGTGCAGGGTTCACTGGAATTGGACAAAGGGTAAACAAGCAGAATAGGTGCACACACACTGATTTTTAGACATATTGCGCACTCCCATGTGTGAAACTGGGAAGGGCCAGTAACCCACATCCCTGAGCTACTGCACTACGTGGTAAGATGCGGAACCACGGATGGGGTATCCCTGCACAATTTATGATAAGGACCTGGCAGGAAGACATTTTAACGAAGTCAGCATAATAACATCACGCAAGAGATTAGCACCGCCTGACATGTTTCTTCTGCAACAAGGCTCTATGAACAAGCACTGGTCTGACCAGAGCTGCGTTCGCCAAAGGGGCCGGAGACTGTTGAAAGTCCGACCAAAAAGAAAGTATGTTCAGCGGTAGAAAACACTTTGGAATGCACCAAAAACCAAGATGCCAGAACATTTCAAAGCACCGGGTGGGAACATTGTTAAGAAAAACCTATTTCAGATAAATATAATAAACTCAGACCAGTATGCAGAGGTGTCTGAATCCATGGGACCATTAGAGATCTAGTGTATTGCTTTGTGACAGTCTTCTGTGGTCTCCTTGGCTTGGCAATACAGGAAGAAAACATTTGGGGCCATATGTAGGTAGCATACAAGTTACCACTTCTTAAATACCGAACTTTACCGATTTGGTATTTAAGAAGTGGTAACTCGTATGTAGGTAATCATTCGGTAAATATTACCGAATCGGAGAAATTCGGTAATTACCGAATCGGTATTTACCGATTCGGTAATGAGGCATACCTTCCCATTGATTCCTATGGGCCTGGAGGCCCATAGGAATCAATGGGAAGGTATGCCTCATTACCGAATCGGTAAATTCCGATTCGGTAATGGGGGGAGCACATTCAAAGGTTGCAGGGTGTCACATTGACACCCTGTTGCACCCCTGATTCCTGCACGTGTGCACATGTGGCGCGCATACATGCCCTAAGGGCATGTATGTCTGCCACATGGCACTGTTAGTCCAGCAAAATATTGCTTTTTGCAATTAATTCGGTATTTAGCACCAACATATATTTGGTGCTAAATACCGAATTATTTTCCCTACACATCACTCATTTGAGTGTCACCTACATCTCATTTCAGGATTCGGTATTTACCGAATCGGTAAAATTACCGATTCGGTAATTTTACCGATTCGGTAATTTTACCGATTCGGTAAATTACCGAATCCTGAAATGTTCCCCCTACATAGCAAAAGCCTAAATACCGGTCGGTAACGGGATATTTACCGAAAATCGGCCGTTACCGACCGGTATTAGGCTACCTACATATGGCCCTTACTCTCAAATAATATAGGGACTGCTACCCAACATTTTAGGGTACAGCTGTGCAACCCTCGGGTTGGTGAATACATGGGATTCTGCAATCCCTGTATTAAAAGCCATCTCCAATTTCTTTATAATCGGGTACTTGTGACACACCCAGTTGCCGATTATAAAAAAAAATCTTGTCAGAGCTCAACTGTAATCATTTATCACTGTTGAGTGCGGGGAAAGGCAGGTCAAGCCACAGGGCATCATTAAAGTAGTAGTTTGAAGAAGGGAAGGAAAAGTTTGTTTTCCTTCTTCTACTCTGTTTTCCTAGCTGTAAAGTGAAAGGAGATATTTCTGGCAACATGTTTATTTTTTGCACTCCTTATTTAATTATAGAAAAGTTAGAATCCTTCTGCATGCTTCCGCACATTCTGAGATGCTGTGCCGTTTGAAAAATCTGACTTGTATTAAACTGCTTCTAATATCTTTTTGCAACCAATATCTAGAGCAAGACCACTGACCTGGTCAGTCTGACTACTCTCCCCCCACACAGCTCCACCTCTGAGGGTTGCCTCCTGAGCCCTGAGCTCACTTTTCCAGGGTGTTCGAGGCACTCTTACACCCACAGGCTCCTGCCTGCGCCTCATCCCTGGTAGTCTCCAGTTCAGGAAGGTCCTAATCAGGAAGGTCCTAATCACCTGGTTCTTCGGATGACCCAACACTCAACGGAGCAGCCCCCCTCCCCCCAGCACCTTGAGACCCTCGCAGGAGAGTAGTTGTGCTTTAGCAACCCCTGATTGGTTGATTGATTGATCTAACAGCTTTTTTGAGGTGTTGAATTTTACACTAGAAATTTTATTTTTATTCTTGAGGTTTGTAAACATGCTCTTTCTTTCATGTGAAATGAGCTCTGCACCAATGATTTAAGTGGTTTGTGTGAAAGGTGATGTGACTATGTATTATAAGGAATAAAGTATTCCCTATAATGATAGTGCACATCACCTCGGAGTTCCACAGCCTTATAAAGGAACTCTGCCTTTGGCCTCGTTCCTCTATATGGCCATGGAACTCCTCAGTGACTTGCAATACCATCCTAATGTATGGCAGGGGTACTTCATCCCATATATAAAGTTAAATGGGCCCAATGCCACCTGTATTAGAATGAGAGAAAGTCATTGGCATATCTCTGGCTCCATTCTAGGAGTCCTGATAGGCTGCTACCAGTCTTCACCATCTTTATTGCTACTTTCCCTTTACCCAACTAAGTCAGGGTGGTGTTCATAACAGTGGTGACGCAGTGTCATCATCATTTATTTGAGCTTAATGAAATGTTTACCTGTAAGACGCAAAACCATTACTTACATGATTTAGATTTAGAGAAATTAGTGATTTATATGTTTTTTCTTAACATTGACATGAGTGGGCGTAGGTGCCCTATTCCAGTCAATGTTATATTTCTGCTTATTGCGCACAACTCTCTTTTTCATTATAGGTACCAAAGTCATTGTGTTATAATTTCAAATTGTTTTCATTCGGCTTACTGTGTGAAGGTCATATTTGCTACAAATGATTAATTGGACAATGTTTCTCAGCAGAGGAGGTGAATACTCTTTTGTGTGATATTGTGAAGGCCATGATAAAGGAAGAAGCTGGCATTGTATTATTCAAGCGGAGGAGGCTTACACCATGGTTCCTACGGGTGGGAACCTGTAGAATATATCACTTGGATGAAATTTCATGCTTAACCATGTGAAGCTTTTGAGTTAGTTAGAAGACTTGCTCTGTCCACCTTAGCAGGTGAATGTCCCTTTCCTTCTCTTGAGACCCAATGCTCCTTATTTTTCTGCTCATAAAGTTACTGGCGAGAGCAAGCACACTCCTTCTCGTTCTCTAATCAGAACCTCCATTTGGTACTTCTTTTGATACCATATTTGCTGAGACCAGATGCTTCTGAAATGTTCCAACTTACTCAAACCTTAGTTTAGCATCAGGGAGTTTCCCTTTATGGGAAGAGAATTTGATCTTAATTTGGATACACTGGGGCATATTTACAAGTATTGTCGCTATGCTGTTTTGAAGCTGCTTAGCGTATTTTATTTTACCGCTGGCGTGCGCCAATTCCTAATGCCATGCTAGCGCCGTAGTTACTATACGGCGCTACACGGCGTTAGCAACAGCTAGCAGCAGGAATAAATAATGGTAACGCTAGCGCCAAATCGTAAGAAAAATACACGTTAGCGTGAAAAAAAAGTGCCAGCTGGCAAATTAGGGGCAAGAAAAATCGTGCTAGTCGGCCGATGTCACATTTAAGTATCTAGCAGGAAAAAACTTACAAGTATGCTGCTATGCAAGGAATAAAAGGTACCTGAATGCAGAATGGAGCAGCCAGGACAAAGCTCAGCATGGGACAACAACCCCCGCGCCCCCCCCAGCTACACCAACAGCAAGGATGACCAGCCAGACTCCAAGAGGAAGAGGAAGAGGAAATGCAGATTCAGTCAGGAGGAGACTGAGATCCTGATTGCGGAGGTGACGAAGCAACAACACCAGCTCTTCGTCAGCTCCAAGGTGTCACTGGGGACAAAAATGCTATAAGGCAGTCCATAGTGAACAAGGTGAACTCCATCGCAGAAGTCAAGAAGACAGTGATGGACTGCAAGAAGCGCTGGCATGATGCCAAGCGCAAAACTAAGCAGAAACTGGCAAACAATCGACTGGCAGCATAGCAATGCAGACCGGAGGTGGGAGTCCAGCGCCCCAGGAGGAGCT
Organism: Triturus cristatus; assembly: GCF_964204655.1. Taxonomy (NCBI): domain Eukaryota; kingdom Metazoa; phylum Chordata; class Amphibia; order Caudata; family Salamandridae; genus Triturus; species Triturus cristatus. The sequence continues at coordinate 697,921,317 of NC_140584.1, read as the reverse complement.
TGATCCCATTGGTTAGGCGATTGCCTGACAAGCTTTGATTGTGTAGACGTATGTGTACTATCCCTTAATTTTTTCTTGATATTTTGTAATACATGAAAATTTACAGTAGCTGTTGGAGTATCTTCCTCTGCCACAAAACATTTCTAAATTTTCATTGCATCTACTTTTTTCTATGTGTCAGGCATGGAAATGTAAGTGGATTTATGAATACATGTGACTTTTTTAACTACACATAGTAGTACACAGAGCCCACTGTGGGGACATTATACAGAAGTTAGTAGATTTGTTGTGATGTTGATCAGGACGGTTTAACCAGTGTACTACGCACACTACTATGCAAATCATCAAGGCTAAAGTGTAGGTCATCGCTTACTCTTTAATCATTATCCTTTCAGTGTGTGTTTGTGCTGGCAGATGCAGTGCAGTTTTTCTCAATAACACTCACAATATGTCCAGGGAAATGTAGTTGTTAGTTGTCATAGAGGATATAGTTTGTGCAGGAGGGGGCACCGCAAGATGGATATCTAAAAAAGGTTAGCTACCCAAACCCCACCCCCGCCACCAGAACCACCGCACCCAATGGCTCCAGAGCCCAGTAGACCTTGGCCACCTGGACAACCTTCACCCCTGACGACACACTCAGGATCATGAAGACCATCCACTCTGGAGCCCCCTCTGATCCGTGCCCTCACCACATCTTCAACAGAGCTAGCACCTTCTTCGCACATGACCTCTACCGCACCATCAACTGCTCAGGCGAGTTGCCCACTTTCCCTGAAGACTAAACGCACGCAGAGATCACCCCCTGCTTAAGAAACCCTCTGCCGCCAACCCAATGGTCCTCAAGAATTACTTACCCATCTCCCTGCTCCCCTTCCCAGCCAAAGTCATCGAGAAAGTCATCAACGCCCAACTCTCTGAGTTCATAAAGACAAACCACATCCTGAACCTCTCACGTTTCAGAAGCAACCACAGCACCAAGACCACTCTCCTCGGCGCTACAGATGACATCCACACCCTCCTTGACCGAGGCAAAAATGCTGCCCTCATTGCCCTGGACCTCTTAGCCACCTACAAAACCATCTCCCACCACTCCCTCTACGCAATACTCAGCGTCGCCAGCATCCGCGACAAAACCCTAGAATGAATCTGCTTCTTCCTCACTAGCCGAACGCAGAGGGTCAGGCTTCCATCTTTAATTTAGAAACCAGAGATCAGCTGTGGGGTGCCTCAGGGATCCTCCCTGTGCCACACCCTCTTCAACATGTACATGGCTCCACTTCCAGCCATCGTCAGAAGCCAGTGACCCAATTTCATCTCCTATGCCAACGACAGAAAGCTGATTCTCTCCCTCACTGATGAATACACAGGCACCAAGAGTAACTTCCACAACGGGATGGAGGCAGTCACCCCCTTGATGAAGGACAGTTGCCTCAAGCTTTACTCAGACAAGATCGTAGTCTTCATCCTGGCCTTCACCCACTCCTCCTGGGACAACTCCTGGTGGCTCGCAGCGGTCGGGACCTCCCCTCCCGGACCACACACGAAACCTCGGCATCATCCTAGATTTATCATTCTCAATGAACCGCCACATCAACAGTGTTTTGTCTTCCTGCTTCCACACACTCCGCCTGCTTCACAATATCTTCAAGTGTATCCCCATCAGGTCCTGGAAAACGTTCTCCCACGTGCTCGTCAGCAGCAGACTCAACTGCAGCAACACACTCTACGCCAACACCACCCAGAAATTTCAAAAGTAACTGCAAACCATCCAGAAAGCCTCCACCAGACTCATCCTGCACATCCCACATGGCAGCCATATCACCGGCCACCTGCGAGACCTTCATTAGCTACCCATCAACAAAGGGATTATCTTCAAGCTCCTCACACATGCCTATTAAGCCTTCCACAATGCCAGACCTGCTTTGCTCAACCACCGCCTCTCCTCCTACACTCCCACCAGACATCTCTGCTCCACCCACCTGGCCCTGGCCACAATTCTACAGATTCAAAAGCCAACGGCTGGAGAAAGAACCTTCTCCTACCTCCCTGCAAAGACCTGAAACTCCCTATCTCTGCATATCAGGCAATCACCATTGCCACCGCAATTCAGGAAGGACTTCAAGACCTAGCTCTTCCACTGAACCGCAGATTCTCCCCCAGGAGCCCTGAGACCCTTGTGGGTGAGTAGTCGCACTATACAAGAATCCTGATTGATTGGTTGATTGATTTATTGTTGCCCACACTGGCTTAATTTGTGTCAACATGTGCAACTTGTAAAATCTATCTATTACTTTTGCCTTTTTATGTGTGAAAATAGTCATGAGGGCACAGCTACAAAGTATGCACAGTAGAATTCAACATAAGACCTATTTCACATTGTTTTCTTACCTCATTGAGTGCACTGTGGTCTGTCGTGTGTTTGTGATGTCCTTACCAACAAGCAGATCTGTGACTGGGGGTGAGTGGTTGAAAAGTTTCAGCACTCCGTCCATCATCTCCTTGTGTTTGCTTTGTTCACCCTAAGTTGGCAGGGTATGCCCAGAGGTGGGTACCTTGCTCACTTTGCCACTGGATTCAAGCTAGCCTGGCTGAAGAGGGCGGTTAGCCTGAAACCGGCCCCAGGATGCTTGTTTCCGGTCCAGGGAAGAAATAGCTTGGCAGTTCGGTCTGGACTGTTCCCATGAGGCACAGGGTCAAGACTGATTTGCATATAGCTGTGTCTGCACTGGGGTGGCAAGTGAGCTAAAGAATGATGATGGATTCAACCCAGATCTGTGACTGGGGGTGAGAGTTTGAAACGTTTCAGCACTCCGTCCATCATCTCCTTGTGTTTGCTTTGTTCGCCCTGAATTGGCAGGGTATGCCCAGACGTAGGTCCCTTGCTCACTTTGCCACTGGATTCAAGCTAGCCTGGCTGAAGAGGGCTGTTAGCCCGAAACCGGTCCCAGGATGCTTGTTTCCGGTCCAGGGAAGACATGGCTTGGCAGTTGGGTCTGGACTGTTCCCATGATCCACAGGGCCAAGACTGATTTGCATATAGCTGTGTCTGAACTAGGGTGGCAAAGTGAGCTAAAGAATGATGATGGATTCAACCCAGATCTGTGACTGGGGGTGAGTGTTTGAAAAGTTTCAGCACTCCGTCCATCATCTCCTTGTGTTTGCTTGCCACCAAGCAGGCTGTTCCTATAGGTCCCATTCTCGAAACGCTGATTGATGACAGATTTCTGGAAGATGTAGGTGTCATGTGTACTGCCAGGGTACTTTGCTAGTACATTAATGAATAGGCCCAGATGGTCCACCATTCCCTACACATTCACTGAATAGGTGTGCATCTTGTTGAGGTATATATGTGATGTTTCTGCAGGTGGCACAAGTTGCACATGTGTGCAGTCCATAGCCCTTAAGAGGTACAGGACCTTAGAGGTACTATGGTGCGAGGCTAATGATGGCATCCATGACGATAGGGAGGAAAAAGGATGCCTGGGATACTTCTGCCACTCTGGCAGTGGTGGGTTGAAAAGTTCCTGACACCAGCATGTACAGGACAGCGAGTAGCTTGGCCTGCAGAGGGATGTTGGTGCAGCGCTGGGATGTGAGCTGCAGCCTTAATGCAATCTGGTTCAGAAGGTGGGCAATGGACCCCCTCTTGAGCTTGTAATGGACAATGACATCTTCTTGCCTGAGGTCAATGAGGGTAATCCTCTGACAGTATATCCGTTTCCTTCTCTGGCGTTGCCTCGGAGGTGTTGCTGGTGGAGGCAGTGGTCTCCTTGGTGCTCCTAGCTGCAGTAGCAGGTGATCCATGGTGTAGTTGAGCTTGGCAAGGTAATTTGGGGCTGTACAATTTTTATACAAATGTGTTAGCGTAATTTTTAAGACCAGGCAATTCCTAGCAGTACCAAACTGCCACTAATGGGACATTGGGTCAGTTTATTATATTTAGTGGAGTAGCTGAAATTCCTTGTACGTATGGCAGAGTGGGTTTAGCAGGTGTTTTACCGTGGGAACATCTACCTTGCATATCATTTTGGGTAGTTACGCTAGCCGAACTAGCATTGTTGAAAATTAGGGCATATTGTGGAAAAATGTCACTAAAGGGGTTTTGCAACCCTTTGTAAATAAGACGATAACCGCAGCATAAACAAAATGATGCTACGGCGGCGTTATGTCCTTGTAAATATGCCCCACTTTCTTTAATTACATGCATTCTCATTTTGCCAGTTTAAATTGCCTGGATTATATTCATACATGCTGTATTCATGTGACCATTGAAATATGTTTAATTGATTCGATTTAAGATTGTAACTTTACTAATTTGCTAATAAACGTTCATGCCTTGCAAACTTAGTCCTCTCTGTCGTTACTTTCACTGGATCCTTATAAAGGACTTTTAAGGCACTCTTAAGCACTATGTCCTCTCATTATTTTGAGTGTGTGTTGTGTGTGTGTGGTTTATTACTTCTGTTTTTCAATATTTTCCTTGGCTGGCTGAGCTTTCATAAGGCGATATTGATCTTGCATTGTCTTGCAGCACATGCTACTGCCATGTTCAAAGGACAGGTCTACATGTTAATTTTCAGGTCTATTTCTTTCTGTTCTTAGCCTCCTGCAGACTCCTTGTAGCCCAGTCTGGGTATCGTTCTCGCCAATTGCATTGTCTCTGTCTTTGGTGATCTCATAATGGCTGGCACTATCCTCTGTAGAGAGAAAACTATGCTGCACTGACAAGTATTCTCCCAATACAGCAGCAGCTGGCAAAGTGGCACCCAACTCTCGTGGGTTGTCAAAATGCCCACCACAAAAATATCGACCGGTAACAATATGGACTGCATAATATCCGCCAGCATAATATTGTTACGGTAAGCATACATAAGGGAGTGTACATTTGCTATTATGGCTCCACATATATTCACCTCTATATTATGAAAGACGATATTTTGGCTGACCATCCTCTCATGGTTATTGCCAGACAGATCTTTTTATTTCATTCCTACCTACATATAGATGTTCTGTTCATAGCCTAGTATAGTTTTTTAATTTGATAGATCAAGATGTCATGTTAGGAGTTTGACCCACGTTATGAGCAATGGGCAACATTGAGTTGCTCCAGTACCATGAAAAACAATTGACAGTTCACCTTATTAAATGTTTTCGCTTGGTCTAGAGTGGCCATCGCATATTCACCTCTCACATCCAGCAATTACGTTTTCACATGCATAAATCTAAATTCTGCATTGTACACCTCTGATGGACCAACCTGGAAGGGTCTGACTGTATCAAAGATCACCTGCAGCATTCTATTGAATATGGTTGTACTAAGTTTTTTAAGATCCACTTTAAGCATCAGTAGGGGTTGATAATCACGCAGTGTATTGTTTTTACTCATAGTAGATATCATTATTAGAGCCTCTATCTTTGTACCTGGTAGCTTGATCAACATCCTGGCTTCATTGTAAACCTCTAGAAGTTTATCGAGTTACATTTCAGAGTTATCTCTAAAGTCCAGACAGACGTCCACATGTTTCATATGCCTTTCCATATTTCATGGTTGATACAGCCAACAACAGTTTTTCCTTGGAGAGAGACTCCTCCATAAGATTCCGCTGCTCCTCTGTAAGCTGCAGGAGGTTTGATAATTTTAAATAACCACAAATATGTCTATTCAGGGGAGGCTGGTCAGGCATACAGTCATTGCATATAGGTCATGAAAGCGTCATTTATTCCCTACTGTCTCACCATATCGTCGCCATCTGCTTTGAGGGTATGTAAAATAGGATGTCTGTGAGTGGATTAGATTAGCTCCTTCTCTAAGGTGGTGTTGTACATAGGCTTTAGTTGGGAATGAGTCCAACCTATCATATGTAGTGTCCACTGCACATCTTTTATTAGTTACTTCCTTAGCTCACTCGGTACATGGTGTAATTTCCCTTACATGCATTCCTACCTACGTCTGCTAAATACTCATTTCTTGTTCAAGCTAATTTCGAATACCGTAAACTATACTTATTCCGAACCCCCTGCCCGCTAACTTTAGTGCTTCCCTTTCTAGTGCTCAGGTAGAGGCGGTATTCCAATTTTATTTAGAGAAGTAGTTAGTTCTATGTTCAAGTCAGACTTAAATACTATGCCCTCTAGCCCACTTCCCTCCCATCCATATCCCATCTGAAGCAACAAGAAAGTACACAAAGCATGACTCGGGTATTGACATTTCTTGTACCCACTGCAAATAACAACACTCGCCAAAAAATAACCTAATCTGCAGCTAGCTCCATGAGAAGGAATATGCTCGTGTCGGAGGGGGATCACTCTTCCACACATCCACACATCAACCATGAACATTTGCCTCATTATTATTCTCAACATTTCAGACACTACTGCTTTGGAGTACAACCTCTGTCCAGGTGATCTATTTTTCAGCACACCATTAAGAGTACCTGCACGGATCATTGGTGAAATTGCATATCATTTGGTGACTTCCAGTAATTTCCGAAGAAGTCAAAGTCTACCACTTTAGAAGGCTATATTTCCAACAATCTAAATCTTGCACCCACCCACAATGCAGAAAAACATATCAAGCTATCTTGTCTTTCAATATAGTGTTAATCTCAAATGATATTCTATTGGTGATCCGAGTAGTTACCCTTCTAGCACGAGAGGAATATGAAGAATTAAACAGCTGACCTCTCCATTTCTTATCTAATTTGGCATCCTTGGTATCATCTAGGTGGATTTTGCGTAGAAACACCACATTTGCTTTGTGATGTCTGGTATATGCAAAGACTGTACTGTTGTAGTCATTTAGCCCCCACACATTTCAGGTTTCCAATTGTACCATCATTTTACTTTGTGTAGGCAATCACTTTCCTTACATGGCATAGTCTGCATCTCCAAGGGTTCCACAACCATTCTACATATGATCCATATACAAAACCACTACACAGCAATGAACCCACAAAATACATTTCCCAACCCAGGTTTAAAAAAATAAACAAATAACTCCTGGGACGTACGAAAAGAAAACCTTATCAATTTAGTCAATTGCACAAAACCAACCAATAGCAGGGAGTCCATCTTAATCTGGCCGAAGCACCAACCTATAGAAGTGTAAGCATATCCAAGCCTACGGATAACTCCCACTCTGATCCAAAGGATCAGAGGAGAAGAGTCAGAACAGACTGACCCACTCCTATGCCCCAATAAAAAACATTGAGTCATATAAATAAGGAACATTCATGCTGATTGTCCTAGATCTTCAGCAGTGATAGTACCATCTTCATTCACCACTACCCATAATACAGAAAGGATATTGCCTGTCTCACTAGTGGACTCCACTTTATCATGGGCTTCCAAATATTCAGTTCCACCATGTCTAGTTCAAGTAACGTCATAGTGAGTCACAGTGCGTGGTTGCTCCCATCCATACATTTAGTGAATCACAGTCTCAGGGGAATGAAAGAGGTGTGTCTTTACATCTTGCATGGTCTTCAGTTAAGCAGGGAAAGCAACATTTATTGAAGTGTCTCTCTCACTTTCTCTAACCGTCCTCTCAAATACCTTTTAAATACCTCAAATGGCTTTCTCTGTTTCTGACCTAGAGTGTAGTCATGGAATATCTTTAAGCCTTCCCATTGAGCCGTGCCACCTCTCTAGTTGCAGTATGGCTTTACAGTCATGAAAGTTCAAGAATCCGGCTAACTTTGCTTGGGGTGCGGGCCCAGGTTTAGGCATAGAAGTTAATGCCATATGGACTCTGGTGAACAAAAAAGTTTAAATAAGGCTTTCAATTCAGGATATTTTTGATCCAAGATTCCAGAAACAGTTCTGCGGACTGGCCTATGGGACGTCCAGAGAACCCCAGAAATCTGAGATTGTGTTTTTTCATAATTTCTCTTCTGCATCCTCCACACATGCTTTAAGGATGCAGTTTGATAATGGATTGGTGCCTCTCCATGCTGAAGGTAGTCACTGCCTCAACTGCTGCTATCGTAGATTTTGTTCTGTCTGAATGCTTTCAGAAATTTGATAGAAACAGGTTAATTTCTATTGTTACTGTAGTGAGCTTGTGTTCCAGGGCTGCTCCGGACTTCCTGATAGTGAGATGAGTTCGGAGCCATGTATCTTGTATACCGCTGGTGTCATTCTTGTTGACAGCTCCACCACCCTGGATGTAGCGGTATACCTCATGATTTTTTTGCCATGGGTAAAATTAGGGTGTTTGTTCCTAAACATGGTGATAAAAGGAAAAGTGGTTAATTTATCCTCACACGGTTCACAGACCAACAACGTGTCCCTTAAATTTTACTTCAGCAGGCACAACACTAAGTAAAGGAAATTAAAAAAGTCCTTCTATATTTTACTACTCAAATTGTCTCCATTTGAGAAACAAATCCAGCTACTCGCTGAATATTGCACTACTCTGTATAATATGCCTTGAAGCGCCAGTCTATCATAATATTCACAACTGTAAGTCATGTATCTTTCTCTGCATCACCAACATTGCAACACCGCGATCGGAGTGAACAACACATACACCATCATCTTCATTGCAGGGAAGTGGAGGCACGGTGGGGAAGAGGAACAATTACCCAATTCTGCCTATTTTATGTTTTTTGGTTCACCATAGCATCTTTCACAGGTCTGATCATCTGGGGAGGGCCGACGACACAACTCCATCTTTACACGCTCTCTCATTGCTCAAGGTGCGTAGGACAGGTGTCCTTTTCTGAAACTGCTTGGTGTCGCTCATCCATGCATCAACACTTCCCTTATAAGTCATTTAAGGAAGCATGTATCACCAAGCTCAGTGGTCTGATCTCCTCAGCCCATTTTGTGTGGACATAGCCAGCAGCCATTGATTAGGGTATTGTAGACGAGCCGTTGCATCACTCACCATGCTCCTTTGCTAGCGACTAAGGAGTCATAGATGACAACGAACAGTAACATTTTGATACATGAGACTGTTACACGTTTAATGATTATGAAAATCCTCCTATGTTAAGGATGATGCAGGATTACGTTTTGGGCCAGTAGAGTCACTGTAGGTTGCATCTGATTCAGCTATCTTGCGGCCGCGACGCAAGTACAGAAAGGTTAAGGGGAAAAAAGACAATTAGCCACTTTATAGATGAGATTTCAACACAGCATCAATGTTTCATTACATTCCTTATTTTATGTTCTGTTCTTCCAGTCTCTCATCTGAGAAAATGCTCTACTAGTGTACTTTCAACCTTTGCTTGCCAACTTAATTAAACATGCAAAGGAGAGCACAAATTAAATTTAGAAAATAGGATCATTACACAAGGATTGCCTAATAGTCTTTAATGCAATAACACAGAAGCTGCACAGAATCTTTAGCAGTAGCTTTCAGTGAAATTAGTCTCTAGGAAACATTACTGAATACAATCGAAGCACAGGCATAGGAGGACTGAAGACCATTGGAGAACAGATTTGTCATCGCAAAAGCAAAGGAAGTTCCACAAGGTTTTGCCGGTGTTAAGTCTTTAATTTTAACTGGTGGCGGCAGGAGGGACCGATCAGCACTCATTTGTGAACAACAGCACTCATTTTTCTTTGAACAAGAGAGGGAAAAACACACAAGAAGGAGGAAATAAAAAATGGGAAAACCGTGACAAAGGGAGGTAGCAGGAACCATGACAAAGGGAGAAAGCAAGAGTGAGATAAAGGGGCAGGGAGTGTCTGGTGGTGGATTAAAGAGGCATCAGGTAGACTCAAGAGTACCAAGAATTGGTACTGGGCATGTCAACATTCAATTGAGTGCTGACCGCAGCCTTCTGAGCAAAACGTTGGGCCCCAGCACTTATTCTTTTCCACATTAAATATGTGTATATATGCGTGTAGGGCTCTCTGCAGACTGTTTCATCCAAGAAATATGATGAAATCTGAGATGTATTAATAATATTTTACCAATGTTCCTTTCATGTTCATTACTTAATAGTTACAAACTAGGGATATGTGTTATAAAGGAATATACCCAGCTAGAAAGCTCTTCTATATATATATAAAAAAAGAATTTGCATTATTGTTCGTTTACGGATATCATGAATGGACTTGGTTACATTGAGTTTCATTCAACTGATTCAATATTCCTAATGATGCAACTTGCTGATGTTCAGCTGTGAACAATTCTGTTTACACTTCAGATACATTTTATATAATTACCTGATCTTTGAGTAAAAAGATGGACCAATTTTCATTTTAGTTAAGGACATATTTAGAGTACAACAATGGTTGCTATGGTATTGATTGCGTTAAAGGGAGTTGGCTATATAGTTCATTGCAAACATTTAACAATCTAATCTGGCCTATGTTTTTGGAAGAATTGCCCCTAGGTTTTGGGCTAGTTTTGAATTATCTAGGGAACTTGATTTCTTGAGTTTTAAACAAAGTTGAAGACCTTTTTATTTAATTTTCTATTGTGAACTCATGCTTAATATAAAAGCACATGAAATCATACATTTTAATCTAACAGAAGGAAAATTAAATAGAATAGATTTTTGCAATCAAATATATAAGAAAGTAATCGAAGTAATCAAGTGCAATCCACTACACAGAAAATAGTCAGAGAAATTGGTTATTGTTAGAAATGGGGTTTCTGGTTGGCTAGGGTATGCCCCTAAGCCAGGCAGAACCCACCACTCTAGTAAGGGCATGTAAGTTACACACCAAAGATAACCTGTGCTCACCCTCCTTGGTAGCTTGGAACAGAGACATCAGGCTTATCCCAGAGGCAATGTGTAAAGCATTTGCGCACAACATTCACACCGGTAACACAATAAATACACCACACAATATTATATAAAAATACATAATATATTATACATAAATCATAGACCAAAACATCATAAACCAGTGATTACTTTGCAAACTAGGCAATTGTCAAAAACCTCACAATGCAGGCAATCAAAGAACGACTGTCATGTGGCAAAACATCATGGAAGAAAACATTACTGTGCATATTATACCACTCTTGAAGTAATACTCCTTCTCCTGACTAGTGCAAGACTCAAAAGCAGTATACCTTAGACCCTCAGGGCATGAAATGCAACAGGTTATCATCATCCCACACAAATCACAACATATTACCATAAATTACACACACTGTACAAATTACCAAAAGCACCTGACTTGTTAAAGAACCATAGGGCACGGCATGCCTGTGCTCCTATCATGCTTGATAGGAGAATAAAAAAGCACCATCCGTAGGACACAATAGCAGCGGTGCACCTACTACAGATATTACGGTACTTTCCATGCGTTTCCACCAGGAAAGTCACCTCAGACATTACAATTCCTACCAGGGGCACCTTGAGCATAAACACCAGCCCCAAGTCACTCCCAGGGTGCTCTGAAGAAGGTTGCAGGAATCTCCCTGCACACTGACTTCATGTAAAGTGGTAAATTCAGCAATGAGCAGTCGAGTTCTAGGGAATTACGGCCCCTCTGGACCAAGAAAGAGTTGAGTTCAACACGGAGCGAAGAGGTATGTCAGCCCTGGTCCCTCAAGACCGGGAAATCGTCTGTGGCACATGCAGACACCCCGGGCTGCTCAGACCTATGGCGTGTGGCCTCATAAGGGGGACTCACTGAACCCGGGCATGATAAAGCACTCAGCAAACTCTAATGACGAGCCCTTGGAGAACAATGGGGGCACCAAAAGCAGTGTGCAGGCCAGCACAAGGGTCTGTGTAGCAAAATGCCAGTCCTTCTCTCAGCCCCAGCAGGCAGGAGGTCAGCACTACAAGCACTGATTAGCAGTGGTAAAGTGTGCAGAGAAATCTGTTTTGACAATGTACTATAGGTTAGAATAATCAGAGTAAATGATTTCTATAATCAAATATCAGGTAAATCCCCTGTGATCTAATAGAGTACAGGCAGAATGATAATCTGTAATCAACCTCAGGGAAAAGCAATCAGATTAAGGATATGGTAAAAACAAATATATCATGTTATTTAATACCGTATAAAGCATTATAGTAATCGCCTGCAATCCAACGCATGTTTAAGTAATACGAGAAATGCCATTCTGTAATTTAAAAAGGATAATGCAATCAGGGAAATCTCCCTCTGCAAACACAGGACAATGCAATCAGAGTAATCTCATTCTGTAATCCAATTCAAAATAATACAGGTAATCGTCTCCTTTAATTCAACACTTTATAAAGCCATCAGAATTGCTTTCTCTAACGTAAAACAAGATAAAGTAATCAAAGTAATATACATTAATACTCTTGTAGGTTTTGTAATTAAATACAAGGTAACCAGAGTAACGTCTTTCTGTGATCTAATGCAGAATGAATATATTCATCTCTGTAATCCAGGGCATATTAATTTAATCGGTGTAAACTCAAATACACTATATGGTCTCATAATCTAACGCAGGGTAAATTATTCAGAGTCATTTCTTTCAGTAATCTAAAACAAGGCAAGGTATACAGAGTCATCTCTTTGTATAATTCAATGTAAACTAGCATGCCTGGATCAATCAAAGCAATTCTCTATAATCAGTGAGGGGAAGGGTAATCAGAGTTGTAGTGTGCAATTTGTAAAGTAATCGTGCAGTTTTCTGCTTTAGTGTTCTTACACAAGGAGAAGCGTACTGAGCACATTTCGGTCATCTACTGCAAGGTACAGCAATCTTCTCCTCGCTTTCAGCAAAGGTAAAAACCTCAGGCAAATCTCCTTCAACAATCAAATACGTGGTCGTTTAATCAGAACAATCTCATTTCCTAGTCCAATAAGGCAGTAACGTAATACGTAACTAGAGTAAGATCCATCTTTAATTTAATGCTGAATTACGAAATCTGAACTTTCTTCAATAACCCGCATGCAGGGCAAAGTTACAACCTTCTGTCATCGAATACAGAGTAATAAAAATAATCTCCAGTACTTCAATGTAGCATAGCATTATCAGAGCATTTTCCCCATATCTCATAGAAGGCAAAGGTATCAGAGAGATTTGTAATCAAATACTTGATACAGTAATCAGAGTAATAATCTCCTTAGAAAGCTAATTCAGTAAAATGCAGTATGATTAATGCCCAATATCTGACAAGGTAATTTAAGAAATCTTCAATGATCTAATGTTATACAAATCAGTCTGAGTAAATAATCTGTTGGTTGATACATGGTAAAGTAACCAGAGTAGTCTTTTAATCCCTCTCTTGGTTGTAGTAATCAGAGTATTTTCCTTCTATAATCGAATGCAGAGAAAAGTAATCCATACCATAATATGTTACAATTTACAGTAACCACAGTAATCTTCTGGAATCTATCGCAGGATAAAGTAATTAAAGCAATTTACTTATTTAATCTTAGGAAGTGTAAAGAAAGCAAAACTTTAACGTAATGCAGACTGAAGTAGTCAGTCAACCAAGCACACCCATCAGCCTAATAATCTCCCTTCACATTCAAAGACTGAATAATGCGTCCGTGCATATCACTGTGAGCATGCCACTACTGGGGCCTATTTTATGGACAATGTTACTGCGCTCCTGTGATTGGATGGAAATTCCAGAGGAAAGGTTAAAGACTGGGCTGGAGGTATGCTAGCAAGGAAGACTGTGTGGTGAAGACTGTGAGAGGTGGGGCCAGAAGAACACATTTCCATCACTGCAGCAGCAAGGAAGGGGGATCTCTCACATAAACATAATGCAAGCATGGGGATGTCACACTTCAGTATACTGCATTGCAATGTCACATATCAGCATATGGTTGGACATTGGGAAAATGAAAGCAAGGCAATGTAGCGTATCAGCACACCGTAAACATGGGACTGTTCCACATCAGCCTATTGCACATATGGGAATACGACACATCAGCTTACTGGAGACTTGGTAATTTCTCAAATCAGCATGCCACAAAGGGTGCAATGTCGCACATCAGCATATTACAAACTGTGCCTTAACTCGAAAAGACTGTTCACATTACTTCTGGCCTGAAAACATTCAACTGACTTTCCATTGAAAAATGAGCAAACGTAAAATTATTTATACGACCTGCCATGCCTTTTAGGGGAACAGACTGGGGCGTCTGCTTCCCCCCTCCCCACACTACCTGTGGCTATCTAGCTCCTGGCAAAGTTATATTTATTCCCTCTACTCCTGCCAAAAGGAAAATAGAGTAGAAAAAAGATTCAATTGCAGTGCTCTCTCCTTTGAAGCACACCAGTTTCAAATTCTTGCCAGGCTCCAGGTCTGCAAGATAATCTAGAAGTCAAGGTTTTTAGGGAAGCCTCCCATGTTCCTCCGATGCACTCTGGGATACTCTCATGTCTCCACGGGAGAAGGCCCCAAAACCTTCAAGAACATTGCTAAATCCAACCTTTGGTGTTTCCTCTGAATCCATCAAAGTTTAGACGTACTTGATCAAATGTCTTCTTAGCGCAACAAAGCGGACACGGTGACATGTCTGTGCTACATAAAAGCTGTACATCAATACATAAAGATAAGAATACCACATATCAGCGTACTGCAAACGTAGGAATGTCTGTAAAAATGAAGGAAGACTGTAAATAATGGGAATGTTAAACAGCAGCATACTGCATATTACAAGGATTGACATCACCAATGGACGCAAAGATGTGTCAGTGCAGAAAGAGTAGCAATCAGGCGATAGAAAGATCAACAAAGCTCAATCTGGCCATAGACGTCTGTCAGTTCTAACAACGATTGGTGGGAACCTGGTTGGTTATTATTTTCATTTTCTCCAGGCTACACTGATGTACCCCTGCACTATCCAACACTTACCCTACTGTTGCACTCACTGGAGTGGGAATAGTAATTTTTACTCCTACACTATCCAACACTTACCCCACTGTTGCCCCAAAAATATTATGCGTTGTAATGGTATGCGTTGTAATGGTAGTTTCTAAAAATGCGCTGTAATGGCATGCGTTGTAAAATCATGTGTTGTAATGGTAGTTGCAATGTAAAAACTGCATTGTAAAGGCATGTGTTGTAATTGTTTGCGTTGTAACGTCATACATTCATACCAAAGATCAGTGAAAAGGCTAGGCCAACATTAACTAGGGCAACCGAAGAGGATTGGGCCAATCAGGAGACTGCAATTGACACTATGGTTGAAGGAAGGTTAGCGCACCAGTCATTTATTTTAGGCAAGGATGCAGACTGGAATAAAGTAGGAAGGCACTGTAGTCACAGGAAGACTTCTGGGCAGGAGGAGAAGAGTCGGTATAAGAAGCCAGGTCTCCAGGATGCTTTTTGTCTGGCAACAGCGGTTGTTTGGTTACGCTAGTTCTGCTCAGTTCACACTGGTCTGCGTCCTTGCAGCTATGTTTGCCCCGGGGCGGTTTCGCGGTTAGGGCTTTATTGCTCTTTTATTCCCTGCTATGGGTTCGTTTCCAGAGCGTGTGCTTCCAGAAGACTTCTTCCTTACATAGCTCCTCCTTTGTTCCATTGGCCCTGCTGCTTCTGCTACAGCTGAGCTATCATTTCAGCATTGTGAATTCCCCGCAAGGTTCTCCGCGGTCTCCAGGTAGCCGAGGGACTAGTTACAGCAATGCCCACTACTCTAGCAGGTAAGCCTCCATGTCTATATATTGTGTATGCCTTACCTTAGTCTATTTCTGTTTTCTTTATAACTAACAGTAACTAACTGTCCACCTTCCTCCAACAATCAGATTCCATGGTGATGACAATCCCTGAATGCTCTAGCTACCACTGCAATTGTGATTCCTGGAGGTACCAGCCGCTGCCATCTGTCTCTCGTTCTCGTCTCTCCCTTACCCTTTTTACCCGTAAGGGTTGTCCCTTGGCCTTGAATGGAAACCACCCCAGGGGAGAGAGTGGGATTCTCCTCTGCTGTTCAGAGTCCCCCTCGGTGTTCCCTTCAGCATGATACTTTTATGAATATACAAGGGGCTTTGCAACCAGTAGTGTTTTATTTTTCGAGAAATTGCCACTGAAGGGTTAATACATTGGTCTAGCCAGTGAATAAATGCTGCGGTGGGTCACAGGCTGTCAACTATGCAACCGCCTCTAAACTACAGCCAAAAGGAGGCTTCATGTCCCCCAATTTTCCTACCCTAGCAATGTGATATTTTCTGTTTGTATTACGCTTTTTAATGTCCACAAACTAAAACTGTACACATACAAACACACAAAATGCTCTCTAAATACACAATAGATTCCCAAGTTAAAGCTGTTGAAGTTATCTTTTTTGTGGGTGAGGGAAGCTTGAACTACTAATGCTTATGCTGTTCATGGTATGTGCATGAGGGACGCCTTTTTTGTTGCTGCTCATTTGTACCCTTGTGTTCGTGTTCGTCAATCTTGCGCTGCTGCTGCCTAAGCCGCACTGTTTTCTGCGTGCGGGAGCTGTGCCTTGCTTCTGCGTGTGCTGTACCGATTCTATTCATCTTACCTTTCTCTATATAAAAGCCAAAATGATTAGTTCTGCCAATGCTTGTTTAATCCTTATCCTTGTACTTGAGATCAATTATATATTTCCATTATTATTCCAAACAAGAACAAGCAATGACAATAGGTCTGACTTTGGCAAGTTGGTGCAACGGTTATTTTTTTTAAATTTTCTGTTGTAAATAACCACCACAACACTAACAAGCATTTTCAATACAATAGGTCTGACCATGGCCGGCATTAGGGCAGTGCGACAGGTGCGGTCGCACTGGGTGCTGACCTCTAGGAGGGCGCCGACCTCAGGGGGGGGCGCTGTGTTAAGCAACAACTTATGAGTGGAGAGATGAGGGGCACTTTTACCCGGTGGTAGTAAGAGAATCTGAGATAAGGCAGTCATGGGCTTTGGGGGCGCCAAAAATGATTGTCGCACAGGGCGTCACCAGTGGTAAAGCCGGCCCTGGGTCTCACATTACTGAGAGTTTGACCTATTGGCATTGCATTATTATTTGCAACATCAAAGGTCAAACTTTACGTAATGCGAGACGTATTGCATTGAAAATGCTTGTTTCAGAAGCATTTGGTCTGATAACAGGGATAGTCGGAAGCTCTAGACCAAGGACATTGATCGTCTGCAGAGCTCAAGTATGTGGCATTTTAGGTCAGGGCTGTAAATCTTGCTCTTATCTTGCCACATTTGCTGTGCATTCAAAGACCAAATGTCTGTTTTTTTCCCTTGTTATGTTTTGGGAGGAATGCTATGGACTACACACTGCATACAGCAACAGACTTTAACGAACGCATTTTGACGCGCAATTAAAATAGCATTTTTATTATCTTTAGACAATATGTCCCACCTAATATTTTGTTTTTCTTTGCAATTTTTTTTAATTGTAAAAGGTGCAAAACAGGGATATGTTGTCTAATGAAAACAAAAATGTGCAATTTCATTGCTGGTCAAACTGCGTCTGCTAAAGTCTGACTTTGTTTTTTGAATGCACAGCAAGATAAGAGTAAGATTTACAGTCCTGTTTACAACAGAGCTCTGTACACCACAAGCCCTGGTCTGGAGTGCCCCCAGCTTAAAGAAAGAAACATTGTTCACAAGCTCTGAGTAACAACATATGTAACAGGGGCAGTCCTTTAAAATGGGCGAAGCTTTTAAAGACCAATTACTGAATACAGCATGTCTCGCAGAGACAGCGCAAGTGCTGCCTAGGCAAGACCTAAAAAGAGGGGAAAAGGGAAACATGCTGCCTAAAGTTGGTGACCATATATGACAATAAAAAATATGATTGTAATAGAACAATAATCAGTATGGGTGCCTCCTAGCAGGCAGGTGTACTAAGAGTAGGGATAGAAACCCTATTTTAGTTTTATTTCTTATATGGTTCTTATTGAAACAAAGAAAATGAAGCAAGAGGCTTTTAATTACTGTGACCAGAAGATCTAATTTAAAAATGGACTAAACACACAAGGATGACTAAAAAAAACAAGCATTGGCCCTGCCAATCTTTTTGACTATTGTATACCGAAAAGATGAACACATGCTGGGGTGCTACACAGTAAAGGGAGATGTATGGAATGTAGAATTGCCTATGCATCATAAAAATGCCCCAGTCTCCTTTAGAAACACTAAAAGATGAGTCTCATCGTTTGAAAATGAATAAACACAAGACACAAATATCATCTGTGTGGCGTTGCAGCATGAGGTGCGTGAGCTAGTGTGCCTGTTGTAGCAATAGCTGTGCAAACCACTCGTCACGCATTTACGGCCCAACTAAGGTCCTGATGGAAAGCTTGGCGGAAGGGTGACTCTGTCACAATGGTGACGGATTAACCCGTCCATCAAGATCTAAATCAGCCCCTAAGCCTTTCATCCTTATGAGGTTGATAAAATTACTGCCACTGAATGGTGTAATGGTAACACCTATTAACAGGAAAAAATGATGCATCAAAAACAAGCTCTGTCTGATTTATAAATGATTTGTCACCCCATACAGTTGAAATTCCCAGGATGACAGACAACTGTGCAGAATACCATTCATAATGTGTGTAATTTCCTTTATCTATTGTTGATGGGTGGATACAGTTAATCTGAAAGCTAATGCTTGTCAATCTCTGTAAATGCATCTGATGCTGGAGGAGAGGGTAGGGTAATTAGTGCTATTTATAAGGAATATCTTCCAGGGATCTGAATTTCTGTCTATGGCTAAACACATTAACACCTTAAGTTCTGGAGATCTCTACCTACAAATAGGGGAAAGTCACCTAAGGGAGAAAATTTAGCATTTCCATGCAAAGATCTCTTCCTAGATTTAGACCCAATTAAATGAGGGGGTGGAGACTCCCACAAAAGAATATATGACGGCAAAGTTACTAGTAGCAACTTTTCAGTTTGTGGCAATCTCGACCTCCGGAGAGGATATCTCCATATAGAAAGTCAAAGGGAACATTGATATCTTTAAAAAGAAAATGTAAAAATATATTATTATGCTTCGTATTATTAAATACTATAGGTTATGTTATAAGAATTTCTATTGTGCCAACTCATTCCCAAAGGGATATCTTCATGCATACAACTGGGTCAGAAAGCATGTTACGTGGAGGGAAAATAGAATGAGACCAGAAAGTTAGAAAAGCCAGGTTTTAAGGAGCTTCAACAACATCGAAGGATTTGATGTTAGAGGCATATTCATCAGAAGTGCATTCCAATGGAGGGCAGCCAAGTAAGCAAAAGGACGACCGCCCGCTCTGGCCTGGTGAACTTGCTGTGTATGAATGAAAGCTTGTCTGGCCGAACTAAGAGATCTACACAGAAAAATATTCTGCTACATAAATAAAGAGGTCCATTTGCATAGTCAGTTTTATGGACATGGCTCGGCAGCTTAAAAGTGTCCCGTTTGAAGACTGGCAACCAATTCAAGAACTTCACAATGATGGATGAAGAAGATCTGCTCGGTGAATTGCAGGTCACGCAGGCAGCTGTGTTCTGGATGGTTTGCAGGCAATAGGTAGTCTGCCATGCCTACATACGGAGCATTCCCATAATCCAGGCAAATAAGGATAAGAGCCTGTATGAGGGTTTTGCAGCAATATAACTGTCCGTCACCTAAGACTATCGCACTGAAACATGTGGCATAGGAATGCAGAGTCAAGGCTCAGTTTTGGAAAGATTAAAGAGGCAGTAGAATATTATGAAAAGTATTTTAGTACTAATAAATATCTGACTGAAAGGGTAAAAATTAGTACAGCCATAGGGCGAGGCACCCTCACTGAACCACAGCTGGACCAAAAGGAAGGCAAAAACATACATCTGCCAGCAGCTCAGAGCTAGAAATGCACTTCTTGCACTCAGGCAGAAGATCCTTGATCATTCTTCAACTCCTGTTCCTGGAGTCTTTCTGACACACCCTTCTTGCTGAGTGCACTGACACTCTCCCACTATGCCCTCATTAAAAAGGACAGAAAATCAACTTTGGGATGCCAAGAGGACGGCACTGAAACAGAACGAAGACTCTGAATTGCTCAGCCTAGATTTCATGGTGTCCATCTTGGAATGGATGATATACTCAGAGTTCTAGTTTTGGGAAAGGAACAGGCTTCTATAACCCCTATAAAAAAACTTTGTCACATTTTTACCTATATGATCACAAATGGAGAGGTGCACTGGTGTGGATCCAATAGAGTCCAATTTGTATAAGTAAATACCAATTGTTTATTCTATCTTCTTAATTCTAAATAAATGACACGGTCCAGCCAACGCGTTTTGTTCCAAAAACAACTTTTCAGGGCTGAAATTAATACATAGAAAAACAATAAACACAAAAGGAACTGATATATATATATATATATTATATATATATTCAAAGGAAAGAATTATTTCAAAGTCAATGACGACCTTGGTAAATAACAAGTTAACATAATAGTAACAAATATCAGCATCTCACACAAAAAAGAAGAAAAAAAGAAGAAAAACAGGAACAATATGGAGTGACACATAACATCATTGTGATTAGCCTCACACATATTTCCATTTATAGAACCCCAAATATGTACGATTTTCTTTTTCTAAAGTATGATAATAAAACAAAGGAAAAATACAAAATATAACACTTGGGGACCTCTTATCAGCACGCACGAAAATTATCACAAAATTCTTATAAGTCACATTTACATATTTTAGAGATAACACAACGTGGTGCGAATACATAATCACTGAAGATAAGATAGATCAAATATTATGGGCCCATTTATAAAAAAATGTAGTGCTTTAACTATATTCTGAGAAAAATCTATTTTGACTACCCACGTATATCAACTAAAGTGCATCCTTAACAAAATAATATATTGAGTTTCAGAACATTAATTAATTAAAAGTCATGTAGAAGCAGAGAAAGGGAAAAGCATGAAAAGGGTGTACATATAGTTAAGCAACAAAGATTCTCACCTTAATCATGTTGGATAATAATGTATCAAATTGCATGTAAAATAATGAAAAGTTATTCCATCCAATATACAATAGTATGTCCACAATGGAGGGTTTCTATGTTAAATGTTTGTTAGTGAGAAGTACTAAATGTTTGTTCTTTAGAAATATGTCATGTGTTTAATGTTAGCTATACAACAATTTCCATCATTTCAAATACCATGTCGGATAGAGAGACATTGGCATATAGCGAAGACTATATAGATAAACTCCTATTAGAACAAGGAGCTGGTACTTTCTTAGGTGGAACTACCACCAACATAGATCTTACACTTAACGAAAAAATATCTAAACTTGAACGATTAGAGAAGAAATTGATTAGAACACGTCTACATGGGCACACCTTAGCGAAATACTTACAATCTAATGTTATCCCAGTAGGCCTACAGGTTAGAAACGAATCGGCTATTTTCTTGGATAATCCTAAATTCAAGGAGAACTTCAGTTTTGTGTCTAATAATTGTTCTAGGCACTGGATGGTGCTTGGGATTGAAACTGCAGTTTAGGAAGTACAACGTTTCACTAAAGAGATCTCCGTCTTGAAGAAAGAGATCATTGAGGACAGAGCCCTTAATAACGCGAAGGAAGCCTTAGAAAGGCTGGAAAGAACGATTCGCGACTTTGACCTATATACCCAGGCTACTAAATTAGACAAGGTAGCAAGAGACATCAAATTTTACGACAAAAAAACAACTTACCCATATCTACAAGAGGGTTATTACGTGAGGGAGCAACAGGGAACATACTCTAGTAGAGGCAGAGGTGGGTTTAGGAGATATACAACATTCTCTGGATCACCGGTAGGAAGCAGCACAGACAGTGACACTGAACGCCCAGGCCCCAGCACTACCGCACCTAGCTCTAACAACACTTATACAGACCAACAGCCTTTTTTAGTAGAGGATCCATGGTGGACACAACGAGGGCGAGGTCGTCCCTGGGGGAGACCCAGGGGATCCAGAGTACCAACATGGAACCAGGGCAGAGGCAGAATGAGGAAACAGACACATTTTCAACAGGAAACTCATGGGGATATTCAAACACGCCGACAACACTACAGATGGTAGCTTATACGCCCGTTAATCCTGTAGTCAATCTGTCAGACTACATACTTAAACCCAATGAACAAGAAATACTGAGTAAAGGCTTGTCTTTTGTCCCAACCTCGATGCCCAACAACTTCCATCTGAAAGTAGAACTGCACCAATTCTTTCGCAAGATCAGGTTGAAACACTACTTCCTTAAGATCCCTCCGAATCCCACTTTTTCTGGAAGTGGACTTAGACCCCCCTCTAAATTTAATCCTCCCACTCATCTAATGCCTCACAAACTTCTGGCGTATGAGCAGGTTGTGATGAGGGACGTTGACAACATATTGGCCAAACGGCAGTATGTTAAGTACAACGTGAGCAAACAGGAGCGACAAGCTCTGGAAACTTTAAAAACAAACACCAACATAGTCATCAAACCTGCCGACAAAGGCGGGGCCATTGTGGTACAGAATGTGGAGGACTACAGAAAGGAAATTCTATCACAGTTGTCTGTCGAAGGTAATTATGAAAAGTTGAATCGTGATCCAACTAGAGAGATTGGCAACACCATAGCACGCTTGACTGGCAAGGCATTAACAGTTGGATATCTCAGTAAATTAGAACATGATTACCTCAATAACAAACACCCCAGGATGCCCACTATATACACTTTGCCAAAAATACATAAGCGACTGCAAGACCCCCCAGGGAGACTGATAATATCTGGCTGTGGCTCCATATTAGAACCGCTTTGTAAATACATTGATGTGTTTCTCCGACCTATTGCGGAGAGCACCCCTACCTACCTTAGGGACACCATGCAGACTATCCAACTGGTGGATGAGCGTCCATATGATCGCAGTATTAATATACTAGCTACTATGGACATAACTGCTCTATACACCAACATCCCCCAAGCAGCTGCTCTTTCTTGCATTGAATCAGTACTTAACAAAAGACCTGCACCATCCAAAGTCCCCACTGAATTCATTATTGAACTCCTTAATGTGGCAATGACTAAGAATTATTTCAACTTCCAGGGTCAATACTATGTGCAAACCAAGGGCGTGGCGATGGGAGCGAGCTTCGCTCCGAATTTAGCAATCATTTACATGAATGAATACGAACAACAATTCATCATGAATGAATACAATCCATATAAGAACCATATAGTCTTGTGGCGTCGCTATATAGACGACGTTCTAATCATTTGGGAGGGTGAGGAAGACCAACTTATATCCTTTCATCTTTGGCTTAACACATGCTCCATGGACATTCAATTTACACTTGAGTTCAATAGAGATCGAATTAATTTCCTTGACATTTTGATTAAAGCTGAGTCCGGTGAATTACACACGAGCCTGTATAGGAAGAGTAGTGAGCGGAACACACTCCTGAAATACACCAGCCATCATCCACGTAACCTCAGGGATAATTTGCCCTTAAGAAAGCACGTAAACGTGCCTGGCACAATCATAGGGAGTTTCTATTGGTCCCGAAACTAAAGGCTAATACGAGTGAAGATAGGATCGTATGCGTGACTACCTTCAACACTAAAAGCAATGCCATTAAGAAGACGATTAACCAGCATTGGCATCTAGTGGCGGATGAATTGGGCAATATGCCCCCTCCATTACATGCTTTTAGAAAAGGCAAAAACGTAAGGGACCATGTGGTCAAATCCTTACTACCGATACAACGTC
Organism: Triturus cristatus; assembly: GCF_964204655.1. Classification (NCBI taxonomy): domain Eukaryota; kingdom Metazoa; phylum Chordata; class Amphibia; order Caudata; family Salamandridae; genus Triturus; species Triturus cristatus. The sequence continues at coordinate 697,897,697 of NC_140584.1, read as the reverse complement.
CACTGGGCCAAACTGTTTTGTGGGGGATACCACCGATTAGAGAGCATCGCAAATATGGCCTTTGTAAAGCCTGCCCCATGGCTGAGGAAATTACTGAATTCACACATAATGACCAGAAACATACACTACAGGAGCATAGCAACTGTAACACCACCGGAGTAATTTATGAGATTTTTTGCCCGTGTGGATTCATGTATGTAGGACAGACCACCCAGAGAGTAAAATGCCGCATCCTACAACATTGCAGTCGCACACGCTGTAAGGTACAAGGCGCGCCTTTAGTAGAGCACTTCAGTATGTTTGACCATACAGCAGAAAGTTTGAGATGGTGGGTTATTGAGAAGGTGAAACCCAATCCAAGAGGGGGAGATTTTGCCAATATTCTCAGTAAACGTGAATGCAGATGGATACACTCACTAGACACGATCACACAGGGCTTGAACGAATTTGAAGAAATAGGTAGACAGGTCTCAGTGCTCGGTAATGTATGAATTGCACCTTAAACTTTAGGGATCTACATTATATGGGCTATCCCAGCTCCCACTGTTAGGTCCAATTTAGATACACCATGTATAACACCATCCAATTGTGTATTGTATATATTGTTTTTAATGAAGATTTTATATTCTCTTCAATGTGGCCTAATGGACTTTTTACGCTCTGGACCTCTGTACATTTGAGCAATTGTTATCGTTTCCCCTGATGCAACCATGTGAAATATACCTACACAAATTATATGCTGTGTCCCCATTCAATGCGCCGCGTTGTTTACGTTTTACAATTTGTTCCACCGATTAATGGGTTTACTGTATGCCAACGTTTTGTGTCACTAATTAATGGGTTTATTGTATGACAACGGTGTTTACCATTTTTTTTTTTTTACTATAGCCCCAACATAGTTTATACACAACTTGATTCTTGATGATTTTTGTATAATGATGTAATTACATGAAACACCATGATGTGGTATTTTAATGTATCACATTGCTTTCGGGCAATCGTACCGAACTTTCTTCCCTTGCACGTAAGGACAACATACGTTCCTTACGGTACAGTCTTTCATCACTGTTTGACACGTACCGGCGGCGTCATCCTCGCGTGAATGACGTCGCGAGCGGTTTAAATGTCGGAGTGGCGGTGTACATATAGTTAAGCAACAAAGATTCTCACCTTAATCATGTTGGATAATAACGTATCAAATTGCAAGTAAAATAATGAAAAGTTATTCCATCCAATATACAATAGTATGTCCACAATGGGCCAATACGTAATAAGTCATCAAGCTCAGAAGTCACACATTCATAGTATGTATCAATAAGAATTCGCCACAGGCACCTGTATATAATTATAAGTGATCTTAAAAAAACAAAAGCGAAAATATAACATCCAATATGCGCATCACCATACGTTAATGATGTGTCCATAGAAACTAAAAAGGTAAGATCACATAGGTACCCAACTATACATACGCATGAGTGAAAACAATCTACAGCGGGTGCCACTAGTAGTCCGAAAAGACATGCACACTCGATAGTGATTTAAGTCAGGAGCACCAAAGTGAGCATGTGGTTGGAACAGTGGATGCCACTAGTAATCCGAAAAAGCACGCACACGTGACAGTAATATAAATAAAGAGCACCCAAGTGACCATGCGGTTGGAGCAAGGTGACTAACCTAGGTGCACATAGGAAGCACAGAGATTTCGTACTGTGGTCATCACAAATGGAAACAGCAGCCGTCTACCCATACCTTGATAAGTGTCCATGTGTCCCATAAACACGGTCCCCGTCTATGGAGAAGTCCCCAGCATCTATGCTCCTCAAAAAGGCTCTCCCCTAAAGGTGAAGTCAAATGATAGGTCAAAGTGCGTCATGTGATCTGCGATGGTGATCAACCTCAGGCTCAACAAAGTAACCGTCATCTTAAAACGGCCTAATCGTATATCAAGGTGGGGCCGTAAACCCATGAAAACGGGATTAAATGTTGGTCAGTGAAAGCAAAGAATAAATAAAACGACAAGAAATTATATCAAATAACCAATAAAACAGATGGGATTAAAACTAATAACTATTCAGAGCATGTGGTGACCATGTGTGACGTAAAAATAACAATACACTAAGGTGGTACCGTGTGATATTTCCAATTACAAACATACACAAACGAAAAACAGAAATATTGTCACCTCCAATCTAAATCTAAAATGCAGAAGTCAAACTGACATAGCGGCGGCCATCTTAAAATAATACCCCTTGAATCCTAGTGTATTTTAACCACTCACCAGACATTGTACTAAAAATCTCCAAAAACTCGTATCTGATATGAAAGCGAAACGACATGGATAAAAATAGTAATCCATGGGGAGTATCAATAATACAAAGAGAGGAAGAAATATAGGAAAATATGAAAAAGATTTAGAAAAAAATTCCTTTGTTAATCATGCGTTTCATAAGTGCCAAAGAAACAAACAAAATAAATCTGAGCAAACAGGCAGCAAGCTTTGATCACAGAAAGTCTGGCATAAGCTACAGTACAAAAAAGTCAATACATTCCAGAATAAGCAGTGGTAAAGACAATCACTGAGTTGCATATATCAGTTGTAAAAATAATTATTATCAGATCCATATATAGATCCCTGTATGACTCACAAGAAAAGGCCTCTGTTCAAAAGTACATAGCTAAGAGGACATTACATCATGAGGACATCGAGTAATACATCCATGAGAAATATTGGGAAGAGATAATGACAGAACCAAGCATCAAAGGGAACTGAGATAGCTAGCCCAAAAAATAATGAAATTCATTGTCTGTATTATGTCCTGCAGTAATCCCCCTCAAGCGGCAGATCCATCTAGCCTCATTTTGCCTCTGACGTAATTCTCTGTTGCCGCCCCGGGGGTTTTCAATAATATGTTCAATACCCAAGAACCAAAAGCTGGTGTCATTTGGATAAAATAAGCTATAGTGTTCTGTCATAGGGTATCTGGCATCCACATTCTTAAGGGCTCTCTGATGTTCCTGTATACGTGTTTTTAAACAACGTGTTGTGCTACCTATGTAAATCATGTTGCATTTGCAACCAATTACATAGATAACAAAGTGTGCATTGCAATTGATAAATTGGTTTCCACTCTATTCATGTGGTGATTTGAATCTAAGTCTCTTAGTCTTGTTTTTTCCAAATATACAGATGTTACTTGAATTACATACATAGAAGCCACAAGGTTTGGTAGGTAGCCAAGTGTCCTTAGAATGGGTCGATGTGATGTAACTTGGACACAGTGTGTCCCACAGTGAGTGTCCCCTTCTAAACTTACAGACTGTTTTTTTGTAATAGAGTCACATAACCCTAGGATGTCCAGGAGAAGATATAAGTGTTTTCTCAATATTTTAAAAATCTTGTTACATTTTTACATATACATTGTTTGCAGTACAGCCTATTTGAACATTTTTAAGATGAGCAATTTTATTTTTAAATAAGTCAGTTTTTTGATCAGGGATCTCCTCGAGTGGGGGTGACTGTAGAACGTCATATGCATCTCTCTCGCACCGATGAGGAGGTTGCCGAGGAGATGCTGGCCTGGGGACTTCTCGATAAATTAAATAGTGAAGAAGAGTTGGACTCAGATTCCAGTCTGGATGATGGGGTATGACGTCTGCATGATGTTTGGCACTCTGTACAGATGATATGAGAACCAAGTGTGGTGATGATTGATTTCCTCACATGTGACTAACTTCAAGTCTTGGACAAGGTTATCTTGTATTCTCTATTATGTACTTTCCTTGTGTGTTCTTTTGTTATGCTGGATGATGCTTTTAATTGACAACTGTTATATTGCTTTCATGGGACAGGAAGTACTTGTATTTTGGACTTCTGCCCTGCTTGAGTTGTTGTTGTTCCTTAAGTGGAAAATTAATAAAAACACAAATGTAAAAAAATAAAAAGTTTGTACAAATTTTCTTCAGGGGCATGCTGCATAGAAGAATACAGGGATACATTGTTGTGGAGAATCAAATGACAGTTCGAGAGAGGTTGCTGTCTGGATCACTACAGGGCAGCTCAGGATGAGCATATGAGACAGGGTAAAATGAATGCTAGGCTCGGGTTAAGAATAGGGGTGGGCGGAATTTACGAAATTGCCTTTTGCTAAATTTAACGAAACGGCAAAAAATCTCCACGAACACGTGAAATTTCGCGTGCTCGCGGAGATTTTGGGCTGATTAATGCGTTACTGAATTTGACCTTCAACTCGGGCACCTGCTTTATTTATATCTGTAAGTGCTTCCTGTTGAGTTTTAATTTTTGTGACAGGAGCATCGTGCCAGAAGGAATCCTGCCCTGCATATTTATCCAAGAAGATGCCATCATTTTGTGCAATACCTCTACTCAACTGGAGTACTTTCTACTGGGTAATCAGTAAGTGCTACCTCGGTGGGTAAATGTATAGTGCTTTTCCTACACTACAGCTGCGTAAAGGGCCAGAAGAGTTGTCTCCAGCGACCATGTGTCTCTGTAACTTTTGCCACCGCGCAGATGGGCGCCGGGGTCCCTCGAGTGAGCTGTCCATCATAGTGGGGAAAGGGCGGGAAGACATTGCACACCGCTGGTGTGTGGGCTGGGGCCAAACGGGCGGGGCTTCTATGCAGTTCACGTGCCTCTTGTTTATAAAGGGTCAGAGACCGACCAGAGCAGCAGATGAGGAGACAGAACCTCCTGGTGTCAGGAACTACACGGGGATTGCGCTCGAGAAACTCATGGATGCACAGACCTCCATCAAGGATTACAGCAAATTGTTGACGGTAGATATGGGGAGAAAGCACACCTGCCTAGCCTCCACCGTGCTCACGAATCTTTTGTGCTGATTAATGCGTTACTGAATTTGAGCTTCAACTCGGGCACCTGCTTTATTTATATCTGTAAGTGCTTCCTGTTGAGGTTTAATGACAGGAGCATCGTGCCAGAATGAATCCTGCCCTGCATATTTCCGTTCCGCCACGGATCGCGGAAGTTTCGACATTTTCACGTTCCGCACGGAACGCGAAAATGTCGACATTTCGCAATTTCCGCGAAAGGAACGGAAATTGTCGCCTACCCTTAGTTAAGAAACCTCTAGATTTCCCATCTGACTCAAACATGGTAACCACACAGGGACCCACATCTGCTCTACTGTCCTTCATGCTACTTCTTGTACAGTGAAATGTGCATATACTGGGACTGATATTTCCAGTTTCTGACACTGAGTAAAGAGGTACAGTCTTTGTCAGGTAAGGTGGGATGTGATACATCAACTGATATCTGCCTGTGGGTCACTCTCTCGCCATGCATAATCCAATACATTGTCTTTATGATGCTGTGCACTATTATCCCAAGACATTATAAAAATAAAAAAGGATAAGGAATGGGAATGGGAAGATAAATGCATTGGCAGAGTGAACCATCTGCCCACCAGCTTTGCCAATGAAGTTCATGGTGTTCTGGGCAGAAATGCCCCTGTGAGAAGACAAAATGCGGACCCACTGCCTCGTTCTGTATGCGGTGGTGGGCAGAATTACAGCTGAACAGGCGTATGGTTCAAGAGGGAAATGCCAAAGACCCTCTATGTATGAATATATGTTTTAATTTATGATTGCTTTTTATTGCATAAAGCTGACACAACACTTAAAGCAAACTCTATGCTAGACATAAAAACGAACAGTGAATCTCAAAACTGGCAACTCATGTCGCCAACATTGGTATTTCGCACTCTGCATCTGACTGAAATCAATTGCTCAATAAACTCTTAGAGACGGATGGTGCACCCTCGTTTTCTGTGGCTAAAGTGTGCTTTCCTTACAGACTCTAACTCGCCGACTTGTAAATGATCGCTTTGAGTAGCCAAAGTTGAATTATTTGTTTTACTTTGCACTGCAATGCATTTGTGTGTGACATTTAACTTTGTACAGGTCCGCCATTAACAGTGATGAATGCCACAGACACATTTAAACCAAGGAATGTTTTATTTACAGTAAGTTTCCATCGAGCGCTGATACAAAAATAAGTTTACATTTACAAGGTTTACAGAGGCCTCGCAGAACAGTACCCCGTGAAAGTATAAACGGGTTCATTTTTAGAACTGACGAAAGGGAATGTTTGCTATGTGTAGTGAAAGAGGTTTTATTAATATAACGACGTCAGAAGAGAGTTCTGACTCTGCCAGGTTTATTCTGGCTGCATTTTTCCATTCATTGAATGTGCCCCCATTTGTATTTGAAGTGTGCCGCCACCAGACACACAAAGGCTAAAGCAGAGGACAGGCATGGGGTTCAAGCGAATCCTGCTTGTGCTGTGTATACAGACTACTACTCCCTTCATGGAGGATGCGCATGGGTTTGATTCTCTCTCCTCTGTGTGTGAAAAGACTGCTTGACCTGTAACCAGACTAGCATTGTTTAACATGAAAAGACACGGAAGAGAAAGTAAGTCATAAGCACCAGTAAAGGTGCTAACACGTCGGCCATTTTATAGGTGAGTTTTCATTGGGTGAGTTTGTGTGTGTGTGTGTGTGCGTGCGTGTGTGTGTGTGTGTGTGGTTGAGTTAGAGGGTGAATGTGATAATGAGTCAAAGCTTGGATGGGTGAGTAAGTCCATGGATGGGTGAATGACCAAGTGGTGAAGTAAATGACTTAATACAGGGTGAGTGAATTTATAGATGAATGAATGGTTGAATAGGTAACTGCATTGACTGATGAATCCATTTTTGAGTGATGACTGGATTAATAGGCATATGGATCGATGCAGACAGGTTACACCAGTCTTCACGCTAAGGCGTCAAGCAACAGTTTTAACAGTGTTACAATAATGCCACGAATTATCATTTTTATGCCAGTATCATTATTACCCTACTGTTGCACACTGTCATGCCAAGACTACACAAAACGTATATAAAGCATTGCCAACATTATGTACTATGCCAGTGCAGGCATTATACCAAGGATGGACACCATTTTTCCCAGGGTGCTGCACTCAGGAACTGCATTCTTTCTGTTGACTATAGCAGAACCTCTAATACCGACCTGAAACACAGCACCCTTGAAGCACAAGGATTAAGCAGACTAGACTACGGAAATGCCCTCTACGCCGGAATCAGCAAGTCTCTACTGCGCAAACTGCAGACCATACAGAACACCGCAGCCAGACTCATCCTTTGCATCCCCCAGCAGGAGCACATCACCCAACACCTGCGAGACCTCCACTGGCTCCCCGTCGAGAAGAGGATAATCTTCAAGATATTTACCCATGCCTACAAATGCCTCCACAACACCGGACCCCAATACCTCAACAAGAGAATCTCCTACCACATACCTAAGAGAAACCTCCGATCCGCCAACCTCGCCGAAACCCCGTGCATCCGCAGAGCCAGAAAGGGCAGAAGGGCCTTCTCCTACATCGCGACCAAGAACTGGAACGAGCTTCCGGTCAACATCAGACATGCCCCCTCTCTGAACATCTTCAGGAAGACACTCAGGACATGATTCTTCGACTGAATGGAGCTGCTTCCCCTCCTTCCCCCCAGTTCCCCCCAGTGCATTGAGACGCTCAAGGGTGACTAGCATGCTTACAATCCCCTGATTGATTGATTGATTGATTGATTAAAGATCAGATAAATATATCACTGATGGAAAGAATGGGGAGGGGTGTAGTGTCATCAACATAAACCAATGTGTTTTGCAAATGGCTTCTAGTAAAATTAGCAAACGTGGCATTTTTGTAGTTATGTTCACAAACAGAATATGACAGTGTTACTGGGTGATGGTGCACATATGGGTATGTGCTGATGATTTGTAAGTTATGGGTAAAATCTCAACATTAGCGAATGATTATTCAGTAGTGGTGCACATCTGAATGTGCAGTTGAGTTAATGAGTGATGGTGCACATATACCCATGCAGCTAAGACTTCTAAGTAATTTGTTCGCAATTGATATTGTTGCTTGTTTTGATTTTTCTTTTGTTTGACTTGTACTGCTACTTGTTGACAGCGTAGAGGTTAAAGATCTGCAGACACCTTATAAGGCTTTAGTTCTGCCGAGGTGCACATTAAACTGCAGCCGACTCTTTCTGCATTCCTGGCAAATCGAGCAGTAAATGCCATGGCCATCTTATATGAGGGTATGTCACTAACAAGAAGGACTCATTTTGACCAAATTCCAACGTAAAATGACCACTGAAAAATGCATAGCTGTACAATACTACTCCTTAGGCTGTTCACAAAAGGCAAAAAGAGATGCCAAGGAAGCTGAGCTAGCATAAGCGGTATAAATATTTGAAATGTATCGTCCACTTCACTACTTACTCATCTGTCCCTTTAACTGCACTGAACCCCCTCCAGTTAGACGGATTACAGCATTCCTCTCACCACAGAGGTGAATGGTCCTTTTATGGACCTTTCTCCACCGATACGAGTGGTGGAAATTAGGATGACCAAAACACAACATTAGCCACCCAATAAGAACTCTAAAGTTTGAAATAAGATTCAGATACACTACTCAGGGCCATACTGTAATTCATTAAGGTCTCTTCTATCACCTCTGTGAATTTCGACTTCCTAGCTAATTTTATCGCAAAGTTGCACCACAATCTGACTATAATGCGTTTGAAATGAAAGGCAATAGAACTGTTAGGCCTCATTATAAGATTCATTAGCATTCATCAGTATGTGAATAATAAAACATAATTTCAGGAATAATCTTGCTATGAAAATCTATTACTAATTGCATAACTATTCAGCAAAGTATTATCTCCTTGTTTAACTGTTTTAAGCACGCTTTTACTGTGCGGTTACTTCTCTTGAGTCTATTGCTATATTACTTTGTGTATTTTGTGCAATGTGCACATTCAGATGTTTGTGTATAAATATATAAAGTGTCATATATTATGAATTTTGAAATATTTGCTCTATCAAAGCAATGGCTGATGGGAGTCAGTACAAAGAAGTCAATTGCCGAAAGGGGCTGACCCAAAGAAGCATGTTTTACAACGGGTTGTTTTACATCGCAGCATTTTACCCACACATCACATTTTATATGCACATATATGTATATTATATATAGATATGCCTTTTTATTTTTTACATCTATACTCACAGATATACTTTTTTGATGGGAGTACGCCACCAAATCCCCCTTTCTTAATTTATTTTGTTTAACCCACCCAAAATCGCTTTTTTTTAAATATCTTACTTCCATTTACCACAACCCATCTCCAAATTTAAAAACCTTTCACAACACCATTCCCACCTTTCAATCTTAAAAAACCCTTACTAGAACCATACCTATCCCTGAACCTTAAAAACCCCTTACCACCCTTTTTACCCATACCCATCCTTGAGCCCTAAGAACCATTTATTACTAACCATCCCTGAAACCTAGAAACGCCTTCCTACCTATCTCCCCATATACATCTCTGAACCTAAAAACCCCTTACTATCTCTTACCTATCCCTGAACCCTAAAAATCCATTACTACCACTTGTCCCTACCCAACTAGTAAGCCTTAAGACCCATTTTTTAAATGACGTAAGTTCAATATCTGTTTAATTGGAAAACCAAGAGTTAAATAATGTTATAGTTAGTTGCAATAAAAATATCTGTTTTTGTTTGATAAAAACCTTATAAATTCACTGAAAAAACAAAGATTACAGTAAGGTTATAGTTAGGTTATAGCTAGGTGAATTTATCAGTGTAAACATTAATGTTTAGAACTAAAAAAAAAACCTGGAATTAACCACTTATAATTAGCATCTCTAACTATAATTTGGGCCCCGCCATGCACTGCTTATGACCTCACATATGACATCACTCATGACCTGTTCTGACATCATTTATGACATCTGCTGGAGTGTGGGCAGGGAAACAGAAAAGAAGTCTGCTCCTAGGCAGCAGGACCTTGTTTAAGTCTCCCGCCGGGTGGGAGCAGCCTTGCCTTTCCTGCTTGCACTGCTGTAGGAAGGGAAGGCATGTTTGCTCCCATCTGGCGGGAGATATAAAAATGCTCCCACCAGGCAGGGGCAAATATATGTTTCCCTGCCCACATCAGTGAGGGCAGGGAAACTACTGTGTCCCAGGATGGGCTCCCCAGGACACAGTACCTGAGCTAGCCCTGTGGGATGGGGTGCTCAGGCCCTCTTAACGGCTCAGAGTGGGGGAGCTGAGCGGCCACCCTCCCTTTTAATGCCAATCATGGCCCCAGTAATGGCGAACCTGAGGACTTTTTAAAGCTCAGGGAGGGGGCCTTCCATTCTAGATTTCAGAGCCAGGAGATGGGGTTCCCCAAGACTTTGTAGGCCTTGGAATGTGAGCAGCAGGCCCCCTCCCTTCTTTTCTTACCTCAGACCCAAAGAATGTAGTCTTTGGGGCCTTTTTAAGACTCGGGGAGGGGGGGTGCACAGACCCCTCTTCCTTCATTAAAATATCATCCCCGGTGAATAGGAACCCTGGAGCCTCTTAAAGGCTTAGGGTGGGGGGGGGGGACAAGGTCCCTCCTTCCCTAAATTCACCAATGAACTGCCCTCCCCAGGCCTTGGCCCCCACCCCCAAGAGGGTGGTCTTTTTTTACCATGCAGAACACAACCACCAAGCTAATGGGGTCAGGGTATGCCTACCTTGCCCTCTATGTCTTTTTTGTGCTTTTTGTTTAGGACTCAGGACTGAGTCCTGAATCATAAGACTTGGGACTGAGTCCCGAGTCCTATGATGGCTGCCACCATTTCCTTGTTGATGCGGTGGCAGCCAATTAGATCTCAGCAGGAGACGTGTAGGCTCTGCAGATCCTCCGCAGTAGGAAATATACAAAGTTTGTGAGCATTGATTGCTCAAAACCTACTGAACGAATTTACACTCTTTCTGGACCAAGATCTAGCTTTCTGCCAAATATGGCGTAAATCCATTCAGTGGTTTGGGCTGTAGCTGTGTCTAAACTTCCTTTGGAAAAATGAATGGAAAAACATGTTTTGGGACACCTCCTTTCTCTCAGGCCCAGCTTGATGGATCCTCACAAAACTTTCCAGGAAGGAGCAGAGGTGAAAAGGTTTTGATTTGGAAAGTGTTGTGAAGATTCGTCAAACGGCAAAAGATATAAGCAAACATCCAAAAATGTATTGTCTATGGAAGCGGTGTCCATCACTGGGTAATTATCTATCTAGCTATCTATCTCTATCTCTCTCTCTATATATAGTTAGGAAAGGCATTTTTTGACTTGCCTATAACTTTGGTGCCCTTTGATTAACCTCCAAGCAATGGTCCAAAACAAGTGCCTCAGTGAATCTTGTTCTGCATGGAAATTTTTGGGGTGATCCTCCTGGGAAGAAGGGGGTGGGTGGGTCGAAAAAAGTGCACTTCAAATATTAATTCCCATAGATTCTTTAGACCCCCCCTGCAGCCCAAACCATTGGAAAGAGACCACCACCTTCTTGGGGCTTATGTGAAAGTAAATGCGGGGACGCACGGACCCCACTTAGGGCCTGGGGACCACCTCCTCACCGTGGCAATAAATAAAATTAATAGAGAAGTCCGCACGGACCCTCTGAGCCCCAGGGACCACCACCTTCCCGGGCCTTAAATAAAATATAATCCGGGGTGCCGAGGAGACCCCCCTAGGCCCCACTACCTCCCCGGGGCAATAAATAAAATGAATAGGGAAAGGGGGCATAGACCCCCTCTGGTCCTCAGGGGCCACCACCTCCCCAGGGCTACAATTAACATTAAAGAGGGGGCTGCCCGGACCCCCGGCCCCAGGGACCACCACCTCCCTGGGCCAAATCCAGAAAGGAGGGGGATCACAGGGCCCCCCCCCCCTCCGGGAATCATTAATGTCCTTGGAGACCAGCACCCCTTAGGGCTGGCTCCTGCTATGTCCTGGGGGTGCCCACCCCTGGGACACAGCTGTTTGTTTTTGCTTGGTGGGAGCTGACAGCTCCCACCAAGCAAAAGCCAACACTCTGCTTCCAGTGGGTGGGAGCTGTTAAACTGCTCCCACCCACTGGAAGTGGAGGATTCATCTCTTTCCCTGCCTGCATACATGCGGGCAGGGAAAGAGATGGGACTATTTCTACTGCACGGAGGGAGCTGCCCTTCCAGAGTGCAGCAGTAATGCCGGCTTCCACAGGAGGTGGGAAGCCGCCTGAGACCGCGGGGCCTTGAAACTTCCCCTGCAGCCCTATAGCACACTCGGTGCCCTGGGTAGGCTCCATGCATGATAAATATAACATACTACCCTTTCTGCCCATTTGGGTGCCTTGATGATATGAGCTTGAGCAGAGAGGTAGAGCTACCTGTAGCGAGACCAACAAGCATTGGGAAAGCCAATAGGTCATGCCCTATTCAAGAGCTTAGTTTTGCCAATGTCTTTTTATCAATAATATAGAGCAGTGCAGCTGCTGTACAGCATGGCTAAAGGCTAGAAAAAAAGAGCTATGATACAGCCAGTGCTGGCTGCATCATAGAGCTTCTTTTTTCTTGCGTCAGCTGGGGGTGGGCAACATGGACAATGGGAGAGAGGGTGAAAGTGAATGGGCAGGAGGCAGCTGGAAAATAAAAAAAGCGATCTAACATGTCCAGCACTGGCCGCTCCATAGCACTTTTTTTCTTATACTAGGATGTGGGGAGCACACAGACAATGGGAGAGTGGGTTAGGGAAGAAGTAACATGGAAAACGGTAGGGTGGGTGGTAAGAAGCAACACAGATGATGCAAAGGTGGGAGTGGGATAAAAGAGCAACACAGAAGTAGGAGGGCCTGGGTGGGAGGAAAGAAGCAACAGAGACATTGGTGTGGGAGGGCAAGAAGCAACATGGACAAGGGAAGATGGAAGGAAGGATCAACATGGACAAGGGGGATGTTAGGGAAGAAGTAACAATGGGGAGTGGGAGGTAAAGAAGCAACACGGAAAAGGACGACAGGGGAAGAAGAAAACAGAACCTCAATCACAGCACGAGCAGTGGAAGGACAGTAATCAAGATGAAGCAATGAATACTTCATCTCCGCTCCAGACGAAAGAAGAGGAAGAGAAGCTGGCATGCGCTGTCTAATCAGAAGGCAGCAAATAAGAGTGACAATGAAGGAAATGGATGGTAAGCAATGGGCGAGCTCCAGTCCCCTGTCGTACACAAATTCTCTCGCAAGTAACAGCACATATGTGCAGTCTTCGGTGAGACCTAAAAATGGTGCCAAAAACATCTACGCGTAGTCAAAAGGGGGACAGAAGAGCTAGATGTTTATAGACGTCCTGTTCCTGTGCTCCTCTGTATACACATCTGAGACATCAAACATCTCACTGAGGATACCACATTGACTATAAAACCGGCGGATAAGGGAGGTGCTATCGTCCTCATGAATACAATTGATTACGATCAGGAATGCCTCCGTCAGCTGGCACAGGAAAGACACTATAAGAAAATTTAAAAAGACCTGACAGGAACTCTACTAACGAAAATCAAATTCATCGTCACCTCTGCAGAAGTCCAGGGTTGGATCACAAAAAATGAAGCTGGCTTCTTGGTGAACCTGGAACCACGGACTCCGGCCTTCTATACCCTTCCAAAGATTCCCAAGGGGGTGCTACCCCACCCTGGCCGCCCGATAGTATCCGGGATTGGCTCACTGCTAGAACCACTGAGCAAATTCTGCGACTGCTTTTTACAACCATTGGTGAAAAAAAGTCCCTCTAACCTACAAGACACGAGAGACGTCTTAAACCTCGTCTCAAATACCACCAGAAGCCAAAAGATAAACCTCCTAATGACATTGGATGTGGAGGCGCTTTATACTAATATTCCTCAGGCAGAGACCCTTAGAGTGGTTGAAGAACGCCTACTTGCAGAGAATTGGACATCAAAGACTCCGGTGGCCTTCATATTGGAATGCGCCACACTAGCAATGTTCGAAAATTTCTTTCAATTTCAAGACCAGTTATACCACCAGACCCAGGGCACATCCATGGGGAGCAATTTTGCGCCGAGCCTGGCCTGTCTCTATGTAGCCGAATTTGAAAGCCTCCACCTCGCAGATAACAACATATATGTGAACAACATCATTTTGTGGAGGCGCTACATAGATAACATTCTCATCTTCTGTAAAGGAGACATTGAAACATGTGTCAACTTCTTTACATGGGTCAACTCCTTGGACCCTTATCTACGATTCACCAGGACCGTATCCTCTACAGAAATACATTTTCTGGACCTTACCATTACCCTCAGGGATGGACGCCTATCCACTCATACGTACAAAAAACCTTCGGATCGTAACAATCTTCTACTCTATGGGAGCCATCACCCAAAAGCACTTAGGGACAACCTACCTTTCGGTCAATTTTTACCCCTCCGCAAGAACTGTGAAACAGCCACTGATTATATAAAGGAAGCAATCAGTCTGAGCACTAACTTAGCTATCCGAGACTACCCGCTGAATATCATTACGAAATCATACAAAAGAACACTTAACAACAATAGGGAGGCACTGTTGGAACCTAAACAAAGAAGAACTGAAGACCTGATGACATGTGTCACCAATTACACACCAGAATCGAATACAATTCAAAGAATCATCCGCAAGCATTGGAAAATCCTCTCCACAGGCAAACTCTCATTGCCATTACCGAGGTTTGCCAATAAACAGACCAGCAACATTCGTGACACACTCGTCCGAAAAACAATCAGAGGAGCACACAAGGAACCCTATGGAATACCGCACCAGTACGCGGACATTTTCCATGAGGCCACTGTGGAGTATGCGACCTCACAAAGATGACGAAAGAACTATACCTGGAAGAAGGCAAAGTCTGGACTCAGAGAACACATACGAATTGCAACTCAAGGAACTGTGTATACTTAATCGAATGTCCATGTCTTCTACAGTACATTGGCATGACCACACGCCCAGTCAAGACAAGGATCATGGAACATCGAAGCAACATATGGTGTGGTAGATCAACAACCAAAATGAGTTCACACTTTCTCTCCCACCCACATGGGGCAGATGAAATGTACTGGACAGTAATTGAAAGCAATCCAAACTGGAGAACGCAGAAACTGTTCGAAACAGAGCAAAGATGGATTTTTCGCTTGTCTACACATTACAGGGGCCTAAATGACGACATCTCATGGTCCGAACTTTAATGAATACGGTTACCCATCCGTGAACCAAGAACTCCTTAAGAATATGGTCCTACACCACTGAATAAAGGTACTTCTACATTCACCATACACACAGGTCTCTGAATATGAGTACCCTTATGGACTTCCATCTATTTAACCTACATAACCTATATAACTGTATCACACCGTTTATTTTGGGACCGTCCTTGGTCTCCCCCTCTGACCGATAACCGAACTCTAATGAAAAAGAACTTCTGACGAATACGGTCACCTACTTTTGAAAATAGGTATTTCTAGATTCATCATACACATAGGACTCTGAACATGAGTGCCCTTACAGACATTCATTTATTTAACCTACACAACTTATATACATTGTTTTTATTGAACACTCCCTGGTCTCCCTATCAGACTGTTAACCATGTCACTAGCGGTAAATTACTATTGACCTTAGTTCTATCCTTCCGACACTCGTGATCGCTCTGTGTCCTCCTTCCATGGCACCTCAATTGAGTTTCTCCATTTTATTTGGCACTCTTGGATGATTTTCATTCCACCATTGAGGCCCATCTCAACTCGGGACATAGTCTGTTTTTCCCTAGTCAGGCACACTCAGTGGGAAAAAGATGGCGACGCCTCACGTGACGTCGACATCACGCTTCCTTCGAGAACGGGACCCTGCCTTTAAAATACCGGCGCTTCCATGATACCGGTAAGATTCAGAGATCGGGATGATTTCTAGGAACGACAGGCACTGCCCTCCTTCCAACCTTGGTAAGTGTCCTCATCTACCCTTCTTAACCGGCATGATTTCACCGGCGCTTCCTTTTGAGAGCTGGCATACCTTGCTCAAACCGACTCGGTGTGTAATACTTGCCACATGCACGCCCCTTGATATTCAATTGTCTTCACCACGACTATTTTCTTAACCATTAGTGAGTCTTTCTATACAGCAAACGTATGTACTGACATCGGTTGCTTTTGTACCGGTGGCCCTATCTGTCCATCCCGAGCTTTGCACTTGCTTTTTAATTGTTATTTCTCTGTAGCGATGCATCTCCATCTAGCACACTTAGAGATGGGGCGATCACGGTGTTTACAATATGTAATATTACCTGCACCTCCCCTTGCCGCTTTTTTCAGAACATCACATTTAGCGCATAAGTGTAATCTTTTAATACCCACTTTCAGACACTAACACGGTTTAGAGACTGGTTCTCTCACCTCCTCTATTGGGTAAACAACGTTTACCAAGAAACTTTTTCCACGCAGGGAATCACAACGCGGACGTTACAACGATTCCACATACCATTACTCC
This sequence comes from Triturus cristatus, assembly GCF_964204655.1. Classification (NCBI taxonomy): domain Eukaryota; kingdom Metazoa; phylum Chordata; class Amphibia; order Caudata; family Salamandridae; genus Triturus; species Triturus cristatus. The sequence goes on along the minus strand of NC_140584.1, from coordinate 697,881,255 downwards.
GCAAGTCGGAACAACGACTTGCGGAGGGGGGGGAAGGTGTTGGATTTAAAATCCAACACCTTCCCTAGTGTCCGCACAGACTGTAGTTGGAATAGTAAATTATACTATTCCAACATCCAGAGCCCCCCCTCCGCAAGTCGTTGTTCCGACTTGCGGAGTAATGGTATGCGGAATCACAACGCGGTCGTTGTAACGACCGCGTTGTGATTCCCTGCAGGGAAAAAGAATGCGGGATGACGAGATACATTCCCTCTATAGCGATGGACACAGGTCTCCCCGCGCCCATAGGACAATATCTTTCTACCTATTCTTATGTATTTGCCAAGTACTGTTTTTTCTCCGTAATTTTTGTTCTAGCTGGTCTCCGCTAGTGGTGGGCCTACTACCCTACTTCTATGAAGTGGAGCTTTTCACCAAATAAGGTAAGATCAAGCAAGGTTTTGACTTGTTGACTGCTTCTTTCACTTTGCGCAATAAGGGCGTGTGCCTGTGGTTGTGTACGCAGGCCGTTTTAGGCGATTCTCTCATCACCTCCGTTTGAGATATGTACCCCTTTTTTTAATTGTTAACCCTGTCAATGTACCTTTTCTAAATTCACCTTGTCTTATATAGCTTAGAGGTTTTATCTAGATATACTACCCCACGAGTGTGGTCTCCTGAGTCTATATAACTCATTCAATTTATGTGTAGATTATGTTGGACCAGATCCACTCATGTCGCATTTTTTGTCCTCCCTTTCCTTTGTCTCCCTCTGCACAGGTGGAGAGATACGATGGGTTCCCGATTCAGGACTTTATACTGATTATTTAGATACCCACATCTGGGGTTGTTCTTTTCTGGTGTTCCCAAACGGGGTTCAACACCTATATATTCTCTCGGTCCTGAAGAAGTGTTGCTCAATTTTGGAGCATGTTGACACGAAACATGTCGACCACACATACTCACTAGCTACCTGGGTAACTTAAGAGCTGCTGTTAGCACCACTGTTTTTATCTTAGTCCCAGTCCTACTTCGGAATAAATATATTCATAGGTCTGGAGCCTATTTTAAACCACCCACTCACTCTAGCACACACTAAACACGTGTTGCCTACATACACACTTCACATACGGCGATCTCAGATCAAAAGAACTCCGCTAAAGAAGCCACCAGGCCCGTCAGACATTGCAGCGCCGGTCTGACGAGGAGCGCCCAATGATGAAGCACGACACCCTAACAGGTGTGTGAGGGTATTACGATCTGAAATTCAGATCTCCCAGTGACAAATACTGTAGGCATACATACAGTGATACCTTACACGTGTGTGCCACAACAGAGGAACTGATCTCCTCCCGTGTCTCAGCCAAAAACATCTAGCCTTGAAAGCCAATATAAGGTGAGCGTATGTGCATGGTTTGTCTACAGCCTAATTTGAACCACAAGAGCATATTTGCTGGAAAATGTCCAGAGCAGCAGATATGTAGTTTGTGATACATAACTAAATAAACACTGACAACACTTATGGACTACCACTAGTTGTATGATCACAGGGCCGTGCAAAATACCCATTCCTCGCCCACTGATTCCCCATGGCCTCTACTTGAACTACAGGTCTGTATTTGTGCTAATAATTTCAACTTGTGAAATCTTTAAACAAAATTTTCATAACTAGAAATATAATCCAGCAAAAATAAACCATATCTTTGTAGTCAACACACAAAAGCTTTTCACTATAAACACGGCCCTCTGCCTACTGGCTGTGTCAATGCTTGTTACGATTTAAGGTTCAGAAACATACCACCCAGAAAGGCCTGATTTATGAAGCTGTCGAGACCAGCGAGAATTTAAATTAATGCGCGTTCATGCTATCACGAGTCTGGAATAAAAAATCAGTTAAGTAGGTGTACATAATACCAGCAACTGCTGCTCTTTTCAGCATGAAGCCAAATAGACACAGGCACTGGGCGCGCGATGGTTAGCATAAAAACAAACAACGCTCACCGGAGAAGCACATTAACATTTGAATAAATGCAGGGCGAAAGGAGTGATTTCTGCCCTTTCTCTGTGCTCGCGCGCTCATTGGGAGTCGCGCTCCCTTGGTGAGAGGGGAGTTTCTTTGTCTGCATGCATATTATTAGCAGGGAAACACATTTCAAAGGGCAGCCCATGTTGTGGCTAGCGCTACAAAAAGCCCGGGTTGCACACAGTGTGAAGGTACACACAAAATACAACAATCCAGACGCTTCCTATTATTGGTTGTTTCTGCTGCTGGCTGAGGAAATGTGAAAAACAGAACGCACACCCGAGTAACGCCACTGTGAGGACGTGTCAGGGAAAAAACTGAAACAAACTGCACAACGACGTGTCCAAAAGGACCTTAAAGATACTGAATGATGAAAACAGAGGGCAGGATTGATGGGCATATTACGAAGCAGCTAGCCTCGGACCTGCGTCATCCAGGTCCCTAGAGAGACAGAAAGAGGGCAGAGGGAAAGTAAACAGGTCTGAAAACCTGTGCAATAGGGCAGGTTTGCGGAATCCCTCAAGCAGCTCTCGAAGATCGAGCATGGTTCCTAAGCCCACCCTGCTGCTCACTGCAAGGGGCTGCTGTCTGTCAGTGTTGTTATTAATGGCTGCATCCCATGGCGCCTTTTGATTTTTACGAGTGGCAAACTGTCTTGTTCAAGCTTCTTATTCAGCTATCCCAAAATGCCGGACCCAGCCAACGCCATGGTGGGTGCAAAACGCGCCACTGGTATTGTAGTGCATCCCCCCCGCCCCCTTCCCTCCAGTGGGATCATCCGCCAGTCAATGCAGGATATTTCGTAAAAGAGCCCCGGGCATGTTCAGTAGCGGCCGGCTCAGCACAGCCGGTTCCCGTCCAGCCTTCTTCACATTACTGTAGTGATAATGAGAAAGAGGACAGATGATACCATAAGAATCGCGGGTGCGTCATGCAAGGTCGCGTGCGTGACCTGCACTATACAGCCACGTGCTCAGCGTCAAACAACACACATTTTTCAAACTCAAGCGCGCGAGGTGTAGATACTGATCTAAGATCACAGCAGCTGTCAGCAGGAAAGAATTGTTGCTACTTATAAACTGCTACCTATAAACATAGGCAAAGTGCTCGGACCCTTTTTTGGTATATAGAAAAATCAGAAACAAACAGACTATACCACAAACGCAGGAGTCCGTTTCATTTCCATAAAGGTGTGCCTGGCTCCTCTAGTCTTCATACGTCTGCACCTGGCCGCAGCAGCCACCTGTTGGCATGGACATTTAACTCACGGCTGCTGACAATGCATCTGAAAATTTGCATTTTTCCTGTGTACCATTAGTTACTGAGGCTTTCACAGAGAACAGGATTTTTTCTTGGTTCGCAAGGCCTATTCGGGGGTGTTCGGCACAGCGCTATGTGACTCTAAGCAAATGAAGTAAACCCAATATTAAGTCAGTCCCCCTCTTAAGAGGCCCCCACTTCATGATTGGTTAACTCAGGTCTACTATTCCTTAAGACTGGACTTTAGCGGAGAGAGTGGTTAAACGGGGTATACTAGCGACTCATTTACCTGGAGTTACCATGGAGCAATGCAGCCCACCAGCAAACGTTTGCAATAATTTAGCGCCGGAGCTGCACATTTCTTCATAGAAAAGTTAATAAATTGATCGGGAGCTGTTTGGACTCCAGCAGCTCACAACCAAGAGGCGTAGAGCTTTGTGGTTCCACCTAACACTGATCCGGGCAGAGAGGATTCAGCAGGTCACTGAGGAGCATTAGATTTTTTAAGGAGTCTTTTTACTGGTATTCAACTAGGGGAACCAAGACTTACGCTTGAGGATCCTCACAGATATCTACCAGAAAAGGAAGGGATGAAAGTACTTTGAAAGAACAGTCCCTTTGTTGGATCTCTTTTCTCAATCTCCCTAAAGAAAATTGCAATTTATGCTTCTTTGCAGACTTTAATTGAACTAGACTGGCTATGCCCTGTGGTCCATATCTTTGTGCACCACTGCATCCTTAAATAACAATTGATGGACAGAATGCAGAACAATGTCATACGTTCACCCCAGTACAAAGATCTGGGCCTAAATCCATTGTTTTTTTGCTCCCCATGCTATTACAGTTTGAACACAGACATATGCAAATCAGTCTTGACCCTGTGCCCAATGGGAACAGTTCAGCCCAAACTGCCAGGCCAGGTCCTCCCTGGACTGGAACCAAGCATCCTAGGACCGGTTTCGGGGTTTCATCCCTCTTCAGCCAGGATAGCTTGAATCCAGCATTGCACTAGAGTCCTTTTGAAGTAGTTACTCACACTAACACACATGCCCCAGGCAGACCACTCCATTGGAGAGCAGCCACTATATATGTAACCATGGGTGAGAGCCAATCTCCATTTTCTGCTAAGAAGCTGCAAGTCGAGGTCACTGGTAGCACACGCATCTTGAAAAAGGGAAAGGTTGGGATTTCGTGCCCTCACACACATCCACTGCCAAGTCACTAATATATTCATGCGAGGAGATGTCTCCAAACTCCAAAAGAGAAGCTGATTTCAATCAAGTCTATCAGGTAGTGAGCACTTCTTTTTCTTTAGATGAAGCCCACCATGAGTTTTATCAAAAGATGCAATTGTTAATAAGCAAGTGTCCGGCTCACTTATCAAGTGGTCTTCATGGAAAAATCAAGTAAAAACTTGGTAGATGAAGGCTCACCATGGACATCAAGGGGTCTATTACGATTGTCCGCCCACCATCATTTCGGCAAAGGGGACCGCCCGCTATGTGTGCGGCGGTCCCGCAAATCCAATTAGGATGCGCCCGCCACACTGGCGGGCGCATCCAGCATTTTTAACATTGCAGCAGGCGGTACTTTCAGCAGCACCCGCCGCAATCTTAAAAAGGCATTTGTGCATTTACATGCACAACGTGGCAGGCACCGCATGGACATTTACCCAGATTTGTTTTCAAGGAAATCATGTTACATGACCTTTACTCTGCTGACATCACAATATTTCCATACACAACAGACATAAACTGTCTATTTTAGATACCACCTATATAATGGTGCTGACTTGATCTTTAAAAGTTCTGGGGTGTAATACCTGCCCTGAATTGCAGTGAGTAAAGCGAGTAAGTCAGACTTCTAGCAGGGTGTTTCTCTGACAAAAGCATTTTGAAATTAATTGGGTCAGGTCTAATAATGAATTTTAAAACACAATTTGCACAAAAATCTTCTAAAAAGCAATAGGCTCTGAAAGGACACTCATTAAATATTCAAATCCTTTAATGATGTGTCAAGACAATGAAACCTGGTGCTCCCCAGGAGTTTATCCCATTTTCAAAAAAATGTGCTATGGGTACTATATATGTCAACAATTAACTTTATTGCGCCAGGGTCAGCACAATGCACAAGATGCCCTGATGACCTTCAATAAGTCTTAAACAGATTGTTGGAACTGCCGTTTTCCTTTAGTTTATTTTTAATATGAGTGATGTGTGAGAGTCTATTACAGACATTTTGCAGAAAAATGTTGTGCTTATGTTTCATGCAACATCCATAAAAAGTTTCTTATTGATCAAAACAGGACCACACATCTGAGAAATGGAAGGGTGTCACAAAGATTATTTTCAGTAATTTTAATGAGCTGCTACCGTGTTACAATATCAAAACACGTCACTATCCCTGAATATTCGATGTAAACACATTTAGAATTTTAGAATTTGGACCAGTGTGCCTGTGTACTGTCAGTGACCTGGCCAAAGATGGCATGAAAGAGCTCACTTTGGATCATTAATTCAAAGCAGTCCCAAACATGGGCCCCCAAAATACGTTTGGCCTATGGCCCCAAAAAACCTTAAGATGTCCCTGGTGCTCTTAACGTTTACGATCTGGCTCTCATCCTTCTTCTCCTCGAAGAAGGAAAGCTGTAGATAAGGAGAATTATTCAGAAATGTCAAGAGTAAGAGCGGAAATGACATGAGGGTGTAGCTGAAGAACCACATACAATACTAAAAATGTCAGCAAATGAGTCCAGTGCATCTAAAATCACAATGCCAGGCTCCAAGGGATCCCAGTTCAACCGTGCCTTTTGGGAAATACAATTCACTTCGAATTCAGAACTCTACTCGACTCCACCAGGTGGTCCACTACCGTAAACCTGTTGCTGCCCAATAGAGTTGCACAAAACAGAGAAACGCCTGAAACAGGAGGCTGGGTTGTTTGTTGCTCAAGCCTAACCACTTCCAGCATTACTATCTATCTATCTATCTATCTATCTATCTATCTATCTATCTATCTATCTAGAATTGACTAAATAGTGTTAGGTGAAAATGTAATTGCCAACTTAATGTTTTGAACTAAAATAAACACTGACATTCTCTAGTTATAGTTATCTGTAGCAACTATAACCAGTACCCTAAGGTAACTATAACTTGCACCCACACCATGCACAGTGTTGTCATCGATGATGATATTTCATATGTTGCAGTGATGTTATCAATTATGTCATTGAACATGTCATGAGTGATATAATATGTGGGGAAATTAGCAGTGCATGACGAAGGCGCGAGTTATAGTTACCTTAGGAAACAAGTTATGGTTACTAGATATAACTATAACTGGTGAATTTCATTATTTTTTTTGTTTAAAATGTTAGGTTGGCACTGAAATTTACACCTACCAATAACGTCACTTTTACATTTGGTTTTTTTCCACTGAATTTTTAGGGTTTTTTAAAGTAAAGTAATATTTTATTATCATAAGTAAAGTTAACCTTGGTAAAGATACCATATTTTATTACCATACGTAAAGCTAAGCTCCACTATGCACGGCCTTCGACCTTGCACGGTGGGGGTGATGACCGCAGGGCCTGATCTTTGTCCAGGCCCTCTGGTCATCTGCTCTCAGTCAAACAACCCCCCACCACGCATGACCACCCTCTCTGATCCCAAATGGGCCCTGAGGACCCCAGGCCGTAGGGTCTTACTTTAATTATAGGAGAGGGGGCTCACGGCTCCCCTTCCCAAGCCTTTATTGGCCCTCAGGACCACATCTGATCCCCCTGGAAGCAAGATGGCCCAAGGAGAAATAAGCCCCCAGTGCCAATCAGAAGTCTCTAATTAGTTTTTAATTGGGTTACAGGGACTCTCCCAAGAATCTCTCGAACCCAACCATCCAGATATACAAATATTTTTGTTAGCTTTTTTTTTCATTTAGATATAAAGGCAAACAATACAGTACATATAGTACATCAATAATGTCTGTTTAGAGGCCCTGAGGACCCTGTCTGACCCTATGCGAGCAAGATGACCCATAGGAAAAAAAGCCTCCTGAGCCAATCGGAAGGCTCGAATTTTTTTAAATTGGGTTTGAGGGACTATTACGGGAGTCCCTTGAACTCAACCATCAAGATATACAAATATTTTTCCGCATTTTTAAAAATTTAGATTTAAAGGCAAACGATACAGTACATATAGTACATCAGTAATATCCATTAAAGATATCCAAAAGTTCAACCACAGTGATTTACATAGCATCATAAGCCACACATTATTTCCTCATCTAGATATAGTCACGTCCACAGGCAGTCTCTTCTGCACAAATCTGGAAAGCATATAGCACAATAAGGTCTACTGCCCAGTCTACCGCCCAGTGCCCACCCAACTTCTCCATGTCCCAATTCACAGGTTACAGTGCAGGCATGAACAAGAGTCATAGATAGTGGGGGGAGTCAACAGATTAATGTATGATACGGGTGCATTCATCTGTCTATGTTGAGGCTCATGTTTGCATGTGGCTTGTGTAGATAAATTAGTTTGAAACGGGTTGGATATGTCCTTTGGCTGGGAGGTTATTGGGAACATCAATGCATAGCTTTCTAGTCGATCATTGCAGCAGACTGTTAGGTCTTTAATCCAGACAACTGCAACCCTATGCTTGGCCAAAAGAAAAGCCATTGCCGAGAAATGTCGGACCCCTTTTGGTATGTCTTTAACATATCCCAACAGCTTCACAAATGGGTACGATGACAGGTGATAGCAAACACAAGGAGATGATGGACAGAGTGCTGAAACTTTTCAAACACTCACCCCAAGTCACAGATCTGGGTTGAATCCAGATTCTTTAGCTCACTTCGCCACCCCAGTTCAGACACAGCTATATGCAAATCAGTCTTGCCCCTGTGTCTCATGGGAATTGTCCGGCCCGAACTGCCAAGCTATGTCTTCCCTGGACCGGAAACAAGCATCCTGGCACCGGTTTCGGGGTAACACACCTCATCAGCCAGGCTAGCTTGAATCCAGTGGCAAAGTGAGCAAGGGACCTACATCTGGGCATACCATGCCAACTTAGGGCGAACAAAGCAAACACAAGGAGATGATGGACGGAGTGCTGAAACTTTTCAAACACTCATCATCCCTCTTTAGCTCACTTCGAGTTCAGACACAGCTATATGCCGACCAGTCTTGACCCTGTGCCTCATGGGAACAGTCCGGCCTGAACTGCCAAGCTATGTCTTCCCTGGACCGGAAACAAGCATCCTGGGACCTGTTTTGGAGTAACACCCCTCATCAGCCAGGTAGCTTGAATCCAGTGGTAAAGTGAGCAAGGGACCCATGTCTGGGAATACCCTGATAACTTAGGGCGAACAAAGCAAACACAGGGAGATGATGGACGGAGTGCTGAAACATTTCAAACACTCACCCCCAGTCACAGATCTGGGTTGAATCCATCATCATTCTTTAGCTCACTTCCCCACCCCAGTTCAGATATAGCTTAATGCAAATCAGTCTTGGCCCTGTGCCTCATGGGAACAGTCCAGCGCCAACTGCCAAGCTATGTCTTCCCTAGATCGGAAGCCCGCTGCAGAGGTTAAACAAGGGACACGAGTCTCCTGCGTTTGTACTATACATTGAAGATGAAACCAGCCTGGACAGGCAAATGTCTTCAAGCACGCCTGGTGTTTCCCTTGCAATGGAAGACATGCCAGGGACAGCCTCACAGGATAAGGTGAGCACATGTCATTGCAAATATCTCTCCCATGCCAATGCAACCCTGTAAATGGAGAGGGTTTGTGGACTGTGGTAAAAAAGCAAGTATGTCTGATACAACAGCAATTGTGAACTGCCCATATGAAATACTGGCAACTTGGATAAACATATTTTTCATACATGGAAGTTAGGTTCACACAGAGACTATAAATCAAGCATGAATGGTGTTGATTTTGAAAACTATATACATATATCCAGCACTTCTAGTTGAAAGAAGAACAATGCTACAAGTACCAGAATTCCCAGGAGGGGCTAAATTGGGAAAGCAATTAACATCGCAATTAACAGCAGACTTACTACCATGATCAAGGCTACAATAGCTGAAACGCGTAGGTGGAATACTGATGTTGATTAAATACTTTTGGAATTTAGAGGCCCCGGGAATGCAGCATCATTTTTTGGTTGGTAAGTGTTTGAGGATTCTGGTCCTATCCTAACGCTGGCACCAGCAGGAAGAGTACACCGCTTCTGACCGCTTTCTTCAATATATATTTATATATATATATATATAGATATAAATATCTTGGTGAGTCTGCTGTTCTGAACCGTCGCCACACTCCATTCAGATACGTTCAAAAACAGTATGCAGCAACATCCAATGTTTTTCACAATACTCTTTTTCTTTCATTTAATGCATCTTGCAGTGCCACATAGCTTACGCGTTTTGGTCGTAGCCTTCCACAGGGTCATGGAAACGTGTGTATAGAGTGTCCTTTTAAAGGAGAACCCACCTCTTACCATCACCACAGTAAAATTCAACATACACCAGTCAAGAACGCAACCGTGTAAATAATTCAGCAAGCCTGTTTGTTGTCCCGCACTGAGGGGGAAGCTGTGTTGACGCCACTGGGGAGACTACAGCTCCCATCTGCACCTTCTCTGGCTCCTGGACATCGTGCATAAAAGCGCGCCACACACCCGCGGATGGTGTATCTGCCAGCCAGCCGGTTTGTCTTCCCGCACTTAGGGGGATGCATTGTTGATGCCGCTGGGGAGACTACAGCTCCCATCTGCCCCTTCTCTGGCTCATGGACATTGCGTATTAAAGCGCGCCACGCACCCACGGCACGGGATGTGCACAGGGATGCGCCCAGGCAAAGCCCGGGCCTAGGACGGGCCTGTCCACATCCGGAGGAGGCTGGGCTAGGTCTCCCCTAGGCAAAAAAAAAGGCAAATCCTGCAGCCACAGAGGAGGTAACCATTACTTCTTTGGATACTTTTTTGGCTAAAGCAACTACGGTCTTGGAAAAGACGATCGCCCCTACTGAAAGGAGGTTGTCAATGGAGGCAGTGGTGGGGGGGGGGGAGGGTGCGATAATGACCTCCCTTTGCCTTCGGGGTTGGGAACTACATCACCATTACCTGAGCAGACTATCGCCAGTAAGGATTCCTTTAAGGTTCCGCCTGCGCTTTCTAACGTTATTGCAGACCCGCCAGCTTACCCGGCAACCGTTTTAAACGGAAAACGGAAAAGATGCCCCACCAAGCCTGCTCCAGCTAGCACAGTTAAAAAAACTAGAAAGGTTAATTCCTCCCTGGGCGTACCATCCAGTCATGGCTCTCATCAGGATTCTGTAATGGTGTCTTTGAACTGGCATGATTTTCAGGATAACTTTAAACAGTTATCCCAACCAATTTTGTTGCGCTTAGATGCCATTGATCGTACAATTGACGAGCTAATAGTTTAAAAAGCATTGCAACAAACAGGGGAGGGGGGTGTTAATTGTAATCCTGCTAACTCCATTACTAACTCCCAAGCTTTGGACAATCCTACCTCTATTTGTAAGCCTAACAAACATAATATGTGCCAGGGCTGTCAAAGAATTATTGCTGCAGATCCACCTCGGCTAGGCACAACAAGCATAGAGAGACCAGCAAATTCAGTAAACCCAGTTGCGGCGAATTTAGCTCTCACAGGCTCTACCTTAAGTCATAGAACACTGCAGGCGGGTCATTTAGATAATGTAGTCAGCGAGCGTATAATACCAAGTAATAGCCCACATAATTCTCAACCACCTCTTTCTTTATAGTTAAATAACTACCAGTCCTTCAATTTACCAGCAGCATCATGTCCATTTGTACTAGTTCTGGTAAACGTCCCATTACTTAGAGCTAACCAAATTGAATCAACATCCCAATGAGCTCCAGAGCGCCAAGACGCCCCCGGGCATGAGTTGTGCTATATAATTTGTATTTACATTTCATTACATTACAACCAATGGCCAAAGACAGGCATTGGTTGTCCCAAGCTACTGATATAGGTCACCTTATACAAAATCATTTGATCATGCCCAGAAGAACTCCCTGGGTTAGGTTGGATTCAAAATTGATCGATAGCGACTGCATTGTACTTAAGTTCGATAATCAACGGTTGGTAGAAGATTTGTTAAGGTAATTACCGGTAGCACCCTCACTATAGTCTCAGATCTACACTGTCCCATTGGGCTTTTTTTAAACGCCACCAGCTATGTACAGATCTAATAACAGAGTCAGAGTCGTTTTGCAAACAGAAATGTGGTTTCTACTTCTCAGCCAGCTAATATCATTTTTCCTACACAAAACAGGTTCGCCCCACTGGAGAATATGGATAATTGTGATTGACTTCCTACATCACTTATCTCACTCCTTCCACCCAATAATTTGGTGAGTAGAAGTTTAGATGCACCAATTGATTGAAATAATGTGGGTGGGCATCAGACATCAGATTTTAACCTCGAAGGCATCTATAACCAGCAAAGTTCAATATCTGTGAACCATCAAGGGGTGTATTCACCCCAGGGGGCTCAAGTTGATACCTCACCTATCTCATGGAATATAGCAGGCTATAATAATAAAAAGGCAGCTTGGAATGGCACAGTGAGTATTGGAATTCCGATTTGTCTGCAGGAAAATTGGGAGATAAACCCTATATTTGTGAATGGTTATCGTTCTGTCTTCACTCCAGCACTTCCCTCGAACTCAGGTAGAGCAAAAGGTGGTTTACTTACACTTATAGCTAATACTATTATATTTGAGAAGGTTACTTGCTTGAATAGTTCACCACATTTTCATATTTTAGTGGGCAACGGGCGGTCGAGGGACGATTTAATTGATACATTTCTATAATAATAACTTTGTTAACCCTAGAGCAGTGGCTGATGAGTTGGGGCGAATTTTGGAGGACCTGCTCTCTCACCGCCCCAGACCTATATTTATTGTCAGGGCTGGTGATTTTAATACACACATTTGATGCAGAACTGTTCTGCGTATATGTGGGTAACTGACTTAACTAGGACTCAGATCTACCATTTTAACCATCAAAGTTATGGTAACGCCTTAAGTAGATAATTGTTGGCTTGGGATTTAGTTATTGTAAATTCAATTCACACTTCCACGGATCAAATGGTTCCAGCTTTTCAGCGGGCAGGTACCACCTCGACTATCGATTTTATAATCATCCCTGCTAATTTTAACAGCTGTTCCAAGAAGCTTGAGGTGCAGATGACTGAAGTTAGTGGCCATGTCTTAATTTATTTTATCTTTCAATGGTGTGCCCTTAATAAATCTGGGCCCCAATATACCCCCAAACCGATTCTAATTGGGAAAAACAGTTTCATATTATTAAAACGGGAGAAAACTGAGCCACATTCTTTGTTGTCTAAAGTTGTACCGTTAATCTCTCAGGAGGTTTATTTATGCTCAGACCCACAAACTAATAGCAACCAGGTTGTGCTAGCCCTTAGTAAAATGGTAACATCCATTAGAGCTCATGTATCTTGCCCAGCAAAGCAGAATAATCCTCCACATATAAGATGGTTTGAGAAAAATTGGTCTCAGGCTTCCATTAATCTTTGGAAGGCACTTAAAAGCAGCCTAGAGTTCTTGCTAGAAATTTGAGGGCCATATATAAATCTGTAAGAGAGGAGAGGAAAAGGCAGCTACGTGCGGAAGCATGGGAGAATCTGAGACAAGCCTCACTGTGAAAAGATAGGAAGGCTTTCTGGAAAGTGGCCAATTCCGCATTTCTTCAGGTGGCTGTGGGCCATCCCTGGATCTCCACATTGATGAGAACACGTGGTTAAGTCACTTCCAGAATATATTTCAATCTCAGGTTGATATCAATGTGGCAGTCTTAGAGCAACCCCCTTGTGTTTTCCCAGCGTTGGAGTTCTCTATTGATGAAACAGATCTCGCCCTGTCTCAATCGCATGCTCTGAAAGTTGTGGGCCCGGATGGAGTCCTGTTGGACATCTTCCTTGCTATTAAACCTTTGTGGCTTCCACTTGTGACCTTTCAACGCAATAGCCAAAGGTGGCCCTTTGCCACCCTGGAAACAATCCCTGATAATTCCAATTTGTAAGAAGGGAGGCGCCTCCAATCCTGCTAATTACCGCTCAATCTCTCCACTGGATGGCACAGCTAAACTAATGGGGAGATTATTTCTCAATACGCTGGAGGATTGGGCGACGGAGAACAATGTCCCTGTGGAGGCTCAATATGGCTTTAGGAAGGGGAGGCGGACAGTAGACCAGTGCCTCAATCTAGCCCTAATTGCAGCCAAATATGCATTTGCAAAGAAAGGCCAGTTTTAAATGGCCTTTATGGGTTTATCCACGGCCTTTGACTGTGTGTCCCACAGTAAACTGTGAGCTATCATGGAATCAATGATCGTGGACTCTTCCATAATTGTTTTGATAAGAGAACTTTATGGAGAAAAGGGGGCAGTAATTAGGTTTGGGAAACAGGGACGTGCTCAAAACCCTTTGTTTAAGGGTGTGAGACAGGGTTGGGTCCACGCTCCTTTTCTTTTCTCCCTATACACAAACAAACTAAATGAGGTCCTGAGCGATAAATGTAGGGATGTCCCGGCTGTAGGCGCATTACCTTTGCCCATCCTGCATTACGCAGATGACGCAGTTTTATTGGATAGAACTCCAATGTCAGTACAGCTTTCCATAGGTATATACTCGGCCCATATGGCAGTTAGGCCTCTATGTTAATAAATCTAAGACTTTTGTGATGGCTGTGGGTAGAGATTAGAAAAAACGAATGAGACTCCAAATAGAGGGCAGAAGCTTGGAGAGAGTGGAGAATTTTACGTATTTGGGGATCCTCTTTGATGCCAAATGAAATTGGTCTGGGATGGTGAGCAACAGAGTGAATCTTATGACTAAGAGTTTAGGTGCCCTATGGAAATTTGCTTCAAGCTTAGGAAATAAACCTAAATCGGTATCTATAGCTACCTATAGTGCAGCAATCTGGGGAACAGCTCAAATGGATGCCCTATATGTTATTGAAGATAAGTTTATTAAAAGGCTATTGTCTATGCCAGGTTCATGGCCGAATATTATTGCTCACAAATAACTAGGCCTTCTTTTTATAATGGATACCATTACAATGGCTCCTCTACTACTATGGCTATCATTATGGAAAAGGAACTCTGTCCAATTAAATCAAAGTGTGTTGAAGGATATCCTAACTCTTGATCAAGCTTCCTCTATTCCCTGGCTAGCTTATGTGAAACAGACTTTTAGAGACTTGGGCTTGGCAACATTATATGATTCACTGACTCAGTGAGTGACTTTTCCTAAGTCCAGACTAAAAGAACTTTTCATTGCCAAGTGGGCTCAAGATAGATGGCAGAAAAATTGTTTAAAATCTTTGATGATAAGCTATCAGGCATTACCCACTGTGGCATCTGGGCATTCTTCTTATCTGTTCTTTGTTTCTAATACCATGCATCGTTTTTTCTGACAAGGTTTAGATTACATTTTGCTCACATTCTATGTTTCTGTTTATTCTATAAAGCTGGGAGGAAATAATTCATTATTCCACTGCTGAGAAAACTGAGCTTACGCTCGCATGTACAAGCTCTTGCAGCAATACAAAAATTGGAATTACCATTCATGTTTTATGACAGCGTGTTTCTTACAGTCAGCTTTAGAGACTAGAAGGGTGTCTTCCTCCAGGGGGATTGCTTTAACCGAATTTTAATTCTTTGTCTATGGATTCTTATGCATGTTAAACGATCCATGGAGTGTTTTTCATTCACTTTTATTTGTGTGCTTTGTCTAATGCTGATACTGACTAGGTTACTGTAATTTTTATTTCTATTGTGGTTATTTTAACTTTCTAGTTTTTGTACATTGATGAATCGGCAGTTGTGGATTTTAATATGATGTATAACCGTAATTACTATGTACTTTTATGCATTTTAATGCAAAATAAAGTGTATTGACTGACTGAAATAATTCATTGAATCTTGGTATTGCACTTATTTGGAGGATTTTTACACACCAAAATTGAAAATATATAGCATTTCAAATATATAAAAGGACTATTTCTGTGAAGTTGTACAGTGGAGTACTGATAACTGAAGCACTCAAATTCAATAAACATTTTCATTATTTAATGTATGTTTAATTTAAATTCATCCATCAATCAGACATACAACTCAATCAGAAATGGGTAAAGATAATTGGTGAAGAATCACAATTAACTTCTTAGTTTAAAAAAAAAAGAAAATCTTCAAATAAATTACACACGGTGTGGGGTTGCGTGGCGATTCAGCCGTTCTGGTCCAGCGTGTCATCTTGCCTAGGTCGTGTCCTGGCGTGGGATATCCCGTTGGACCCCAGACTGGCGCTTTTACACAGCACAGAGGACATTGGGGGGAATCGCTACAAGAGACACCTTTTATTTTTAGGCCTCACCTTAGCTAAGCGTGATATAGCACAACATTGGAAGGACCCGTACCCTCCCAGCGTCACCAACTGTAAAAAGGCACTGGACAGATGCATGTCTGCAGAGGTTGTAGTGTTTCAGGCTAGGGGATGACCACAGAAGCACGGAAAGATCTGGTCTAGGTGGGCCGCCCATAGAAGTATAGATTTGCCCCCAATGCCGCTTGTGATCCTATTGAACAATTAGTGGTGACTAATACACCTGTTCAGTGTATCGAGGCTAATGAAACGTGGCTGGGAACTTCCTTGGCATTTACATGTAATGTTTCTTAAGTATGTATGGTGCGCTTTGGGGGGGTGGGGGGTTTCATGTTTCCTTGGTCTGATGTTCTGCAGGCTATTGGGGGTTTGTATAATGTATCTAGAGATATTGTTTTATGCGTTTCCACTGTATCTTTCTTGTTGGGCTTCGCCCATCTGGTATGCTGAAAACGTAATAAAATCTGTTGTTAAAAAAAAAAGCTTCCAATAATTGTTCATTCTATCATGTGTGGTCCATCCAAATGTATCCATTAAATTCATTAGAACTCAGTTAACAATTGAACATTATGCTGATCGATAAAGTATCACAATTACTTTCTTAGTCTATTTTGACATCCAGTGTCTGTCCTATAAATTCTAAATCTATTGTTTCAGCACTTCCCAATCCTGCTCCTGTTCAGATTCTAAATTCTAAATTCACTCTTGTGAAGAGCATAAAGCAAAGCTTATATTTTCAAAACCTTTTCAATTATGTATTCTTCATTTTATGTTCTACCCAACATTTGTCAATTTTTCACCTTAAGCTGTCCGCAGCAGATACTCCCAAACAGTGAAATTTTTGTATTTCAAAAAAGTGCATTAGCCTCATGCTTACTCGTCACTCATTGTTTTCATATTCTCTAAAGTTTTAAGCATGACACCAAATATATCTGCAGTGTTACCTAACTGTTTTCGTAAACAATGACTATCTTATAAATATTGCATTCCTTATACAAAAATATATACAAAGATCGGTTTGTAAACTCCCCACTCTTTGTGAAAATGTAACCTCTTGTTGCCTTCAAGATTTGTAAACATTCCACTCTTTGCGTGCTGATGTAAACATTGACTGGTTTGTAAACAATCAACTTCTGTACAAATTTCACTTCTTTTTATTTGCATCACAAATGATCTTATAAACCCTGTCCAATTTCCAAAGCACTTGAACCAAATCTAGTTCAGCATTCTCCGGTATATGTACTTCTAGAGGAATAGCTCGTTACACACTTGCTCCCCCTTCTAGTCTATAAATATTGAATGTAAATTTACCTTATAAAAACCATGCAAAATACATTCAACAATCTTAAAAGACCTCCTCTAAAATAATGTCTTGTTGTTTTAAATAGTCTACAATTGTCATAATTAAAAACGGAAAATCAAAGATATCTAAAATCCCAAAGTGTGCCACATCAAAAAAGGAATTACATATTCAACTCTATCTATCTATCTATCTATCTATCTATCTATCTATCTATCTATCTATCTATCTATCAATATATATATATATATTTAAGTAGCCCCTTTATATGGAGCACCTTACAACACCACCGACACTCTGAACCTGCGCACCTTAAATGTCTGTTTCCTAGCTGACTACTTACAATAAGATTAGCACAGTGCCATCCATGCCAAGCTAGAGAATGACAAAGTCTTATGCTTTTTTTACAGCCAAGGGTTTAAGCATAAGAATAGCAAGTGCCATCTACAACGAACAGAAACATTACAATAGCCTTTTACAGTATTACAGCTTTGTATTGTAAAAAAACATTCAAGCCAAACTGGAATTAATAAAATATATATTAATATAAAAAACAAAGGTTAAAGTGACATTATAATTAGAAATTGTAATAATATCTTACTTTACATTTTAAAAATACCTGAGACATTCACTGAAAAAAATTAAAGGTAAAACAAACGTTATAGTTAGTTGAAAATGTAAGTTAAAACAATGTTTTAAACTAACAAAACCACTGAAAATCACCAGTTATAGTTACCTCAAGTAACTGTAACTTGTGCCCTCGACATGCACAATGTTGTCATCAATGATGCTATTACAGATGCCATTAGGGATGGTATCAACCTAATCATTGAACATATCATAAGAGATTTAGTATGTGAGGGCGCAAGTAGTGCTTGGCGCAAGTTATAGTTAATTTAGGGAGCAAGTTATAGTTCCTCGACATTTTGTTTTAACTGAGATGTTCACCTAACTATAATGTACCTTTAATCTTTGTTCTTTTTTCAACAAATGTTAAATGTAAAGTAAAATGTCCATCACCGTATGTAGACAAGACCTGCACCTAATTCCCCGTGGAAGTCCAGCCCCATGAGACCGGAAATACTCCCTGCGGACAGTCAGCCAGTGCCCTCAACACCGTGGGCACCCAATCAAGTTTTACATTTTTTTTTTTTATTGCATCACTGATCAGCAGGCATAGTAATTCTCCAGGGGACTGTGCTGGGGCTCGTGGTGCATCAGCAGAACTAAAAAAACTAATCTTTTTTATGTGGCCCTGGGGGACTCTCTCAGACCCCGCCATCATGGCCCGGCAGGGGTTAGGGTACACCTACCGTGTCCCTTTACATCTTTTTAAAAAAAAATTATAGGGCTCGGGCAACAGTCCTAAGATGGTAGTAGCAACTTTTCCTTCAGGTTGTAGTCAGCCAATCACAATGAGTGCTGCAGCTCATGGATCCACTGCGATCGATCCATGCTGGAACTGTGGCTAGAAATATACATACATTTTGAGCCGTAATTTCTCAAAAACGACTGAATGGATTACATAAAGTCACAAAGAACTTGCTTTCTGGATCAAAATCCAGCTTTCTGGAAAATTTGGTGTAATATCATTCTACTGTTTTTGCAGTATCGCTAATCAGTTTTCTTATGGAAAATGCATTGGAATTTTTTTCTTTTTGAACCTGCCTTTTTTTGGACCCTTCTTGATGGATCATCCCAAAACTTTCCAGAAAGAAGCTGAGGTGCATGAGACTTTTTTTATTTAGAAAGGTACGTGAAGATTCATCAAACAGAGCCAAATTCATTAGCATACAAAAGAAAAAACAATTCCTAACTATAACTAACCAACAGCTATCAATCTATATATGTATTATATAGAATAAAGTAACCCCTGCCGTTTATATTATAAGGATATTGCAAGTCACCGAGGAGTTCCATAATCATATAACCATATAAAGGAATGAGGCCGAAGACTGAGTCCTTCATAAGGTTATAGAACTCTGAGGTGACGTGCAATAAGATTATCATATACGCCAGGGTAGTACGTTATCCCATATAATAAATGGCCACATCCCCATCTTTCCCACCTCACCTTTCCCACAAACCACTTAAAACCTTGGTGAGTAGCTCTTTCATATGAAAGTGCGAGCATGTATGCAAAAAAGATGAATAAAAATAAGACAGCTAGTGCAAAATTAAACACATCAAAAACCTGTTAGTTGCAATATATCTCTGTAGGGTGAGTTAAGGATGTACAGCCTCAAGAGCATCCTCCAGAAGCTGTGGACTGGGGCTCGATAAGTAATAACCACACGTGTTTCCTTCTGACGAAGTACGTCCTGCTTTTTACCACGAAGGTTCAGCGCTGACATACGTAGCTCTGACCACCGTGTTTACCCCCTTTTTGTGAGCAATATTACATCGGATATATTCCGGTTTCTAAACAAAGCTGTATTGAAGCCACATCTATAGGCAGAATTATGTCAATGGCTACAAAAGAAAGGTCTTCTACGATAGTGCACGAATGACGAGTAAATGGCAGATCAACGCGGTGTGCACTGGGGCTTGAACGTGTTATTGTGCATGTTGTAGGAGGGGCCTAGATACTACACCACAGCAAGACCAATGATGTTAAAAATATTGTTACAAAGCATCATGGAAATCGAGTCTTAAAACACAATATGTATAGGCACCTTAGTGAAAGGATACCATTTGGGAATTGATATGTCATGTTATAAATTATGTTTTGTCTCACTTATAATCATTTTTGTACCATCAGTGTGCAACTACGGAGGAGGAGTCCCCTAAATTTTTGCCATGGAGCCCATAGTTTACAATGACTAGGGTAAGTGATTATGCCACTCTGCATGCACATAGAACAAAAGTCAAATGGTGTTATCTGCATCCTTAAGGAAAAACAGTATATACACTTGTTTAGGGGTCTCCTATTAAGGTTTATACACACATAATGTATTTCCTTGCTTTACTTTACTTCAATTGTACATCTTTTTCTTTAAAATGCTAAAGATAGCGTTGGTTTAAATGGAGGTGTTTTCACCACTGTTCACAGGGGCCAAGTCTCACAAGTATTCTTATGAGGTTCCCATAGAACCAGTCTAGGTGCTCTCTCCATATATAGTCAAAAGATAGGTGAGTGCTCTAAGAAGGTTTTAATTTTAACATTAAATGAATACCCACAGGCAATAAAATACACGCCTGTAGAGCAGCAGTTCGCATTGATTGTTAACTTGTCCCTTACACTTTTCTGTTTCCTTCTCTGTTGGTGTTGCTGAATTAGCAGAGGGACTGGTAGGGTTACAGTTTTCACCCTTGTTGCATGTTCTGAATGCGTACCACAACTTGATTACCCAGAAGAAGACCCTAGACCATTTAGGCTTGAATAACAGTCGAAACATGTTGGTAAAAGAAAGATCTCAGGTCAGGTAATTCATTGCAATTCACCAGTTGACCAACATCCTTTTAGTGTTTTTAAACATATCAGAGGTACTCGTCGAATAAAGGAATACTTTGAGTTTATCTCTAGGTATATTTTAAATACTTTTTCTCTTGCCCAGAAAAAAAACAGGACCATGTGCTCAGTCCTGAGCATAGCTATATAAGAACTCCCCAGTGGTGGACTAGCTTGCCTTGGTTGAGTCCGCCAGAGTGGCGTTGTTCCTACCCCGGTGTGAGAGGTCGCCAAATGATGAAGCATGCCTCAATAAGTTCAGGGTGAGACAACCTCTCAAAAATCTTTTGATGACCCATACTCTGGCTAAAAGGCCCCCAAAAAACCCAAGAAAGTCTATGTTGACTTCAATACACTCAAGTGACTTTGTGTTGTGTAGATATTTGTTGCATACAGATATTGGAAACAGTTCAATAAAGTCAGTTTATATTAAAAAAAATGCTGTAGTAGCTCGGACTGTGAAGAAACATATAGAAAGATCCTTGCTTTTCTCTATTTAAGGAGTGCAAAAAATAAACATATCCTCACTGCTTGTCAGGTATTGTGACCTCAGAACTCGATTGCAATAACCTTATAATAGTCGAGTTCGGATATCTTTTCTTTATGATCGGCAACTTAGTGAGTCACAAGTCACCGATTAAAAGAAATTAGGGATTGATGTTTATACAGGGATTATCATATTTATATATATACACAAGCTATCTGCTTCCACACTACTCCTCCTTTTGGAAAACGGACACGGACCACAGATTCAGTGCTTTGCTTAGTTTATTCAACGAGAGCTGTCCGCCATTATATATATAATGCCACAGCATGTCTTGAAAACCCTTCACATGAGGTAGAAGCTTCCTGCTATGTAAGGAGCAACAATGATTAATCGATTTTTACTCACTATATAATTACCTAGAGCACACCCTAATAACTCTAATTCTTTAAAGAAGTTTCACTTCACATTAAAAATTCAGAGCATTTTGTTATGTGTCAGGGCGGCAGGGGAATTGTCAAAGTGTTTATTTGTACAATTTTTAGAAGAGAGCCTTGCAAAGGCTTCACATGTTGCATTTAGGGTTTGGGGCTGGTATTTCAGAAGGATAAAGGGGATGTTGGTCCCAAACTGTTAGTCAGAACACCCTTTCTAAATACCGTTGCCTTAGGATTATAATCAGCTGCATTATTGCACTGTGTAGCCAATTATTTCTATCCCTCAATTACACTCCCCATTTAATTATATCAATTACAAATATAACACGTCCCCCCAAGCTAACTGCATTAATTAAGATGCCACAATCCGGTCCACGCAGTCCCGCTTTCCATGAAGGAAGTGGCCATTACACATTTCAATAATCTCAGACTGGACGATTTCAAGAGCCCCTGGTAATGCACAGCTCACCAATGCCTCCAACCCCTTAATAGGCTCCTCTGGTGATAAATAATGAATGTGTGTAAGCCTCCACTTAAATCCAGCCGTCGAGCACTCTGCGAGCCGCAGAGTGCGTTTCTGGGCTTTACGTCTGAATCATCAAGACTAAGGCTGAGTCTTGGTCCGTGGTCGCTGCTACCAGTTTTACCAACAGTTGTGGCTCATTTTTGCACTAACCTTAAATCTGGAGGTAATAATGAGGTAATGCGGGCATGATGCTAATACTCTTATCGAGTGTTACCATCAGGTTCTGCAAGAATCTCGTCTATTTGAAGGTGTGCACTAATCTTATGAGCACAGGCTTGACTTTCACAGCAATCCGCACTGTATATATATATATATATATATATATATATATATATATATATATATACACATATATATATATATATATATATACACATATTACCTACTGGCGGTCGCCAGTAGGTAGTTATAGTTAGGACCACGTTTCCATAGGAAAACCTCAACATTCTATTTTGAATAACTTTGGCGCCGGTCGACGAATCCTCGCGAATTTCTCAAAATAGGTGGGGCGCTACGCTCCGCTCCTACCCTGAAAGTCTCGGGGGGATTCGTCAAGCGGGGGCTGAGATAAAAGGGGGGTCCCAAAACGCGTTTTTCCCATGCATTTTTCCATAGGACCTTTAGAACGAGCTACAGCCCGAACGGCTGAACAGAATTACTAGAAATTTGGCAGAGAGGTAGTCCCTAGGTCAAGGAAGTGCCTTTTGTAGGTTTGGTGTAAATCTGTTCAGTAGATTCTGAGAAAATAGCCTTTAAATCAATATATATATCTGAGCCCGCTTACGGTACGCTTACCGTACGCTTACGGTAAGCGTACGGTGGCGTGCGCGAGCGCGATTCTGATTGGCTCTTAGATCTTAGTAAACATTCGAATCGGCAGAAACCAGGAAGCGGCGTCCGCCATTTTGTCTACCGCACTGAGTGTTATGTATCAAACATGATGGCCAAAAACATGTTACGGGGATGTTTTGACAACTCCCTCTCACATAGTCATGTTGAGGGAGTCCCCAAACATCCCCCAAGAGCAAAAACGGCATTATTTTTTTTTCGGCAATTTCGCGGGGTACGCTTACCGTACGCTTACCGTAAGCGTACGGTAAAAAAATAAAAATAAAAAAAACACTATCCACACTTTCTCCACCCCTTGTGCAAATGGTGGCCGAAGGCCACCATTTGTGCATGGCTTATGAGAGCACAGAAATTTCCCCAAAAATTTCAACAGATTACCTATCACAAGGAAGCGCATAATATGTCCTCCATGTGCGCACGGTGCGCGAAGCGCATCGTGCGTACATGGCCCATCTAGCGTAACGTGGGCACGGCACTAACTGCGTAAAGTGGGTGCGCGGTGCGCGAAGCGCACCGCGTGCTCACTGTGCGCGCACGGTGCGCGAAGCGCACCGTGCGCGCACGGAACGAACTGCGTTAAGTGGGCGCGCACGCCACGAATGGCGTAAAGTCACTTAGCATTTAAAAAACCGTACAAATTCACTGAAAAAACCATAGGTTTCACACACGTTATAGTTAGGAATTAGCATTTAAAAAACCTTGCAAATTCACTGAAAAAACCATAGGTTTCACACATGTTATAGTTAGCGGAAATTTTACTGATAAAAAACCAATGAAATTGCCCCGTTATAGTTAGTGCTGGCAACTATAACTCACGCGACCGCAATCTTCTGCTGATGACATATGTGTCTTTATGAAAAAAAAATATTTGTAATATATGTATAGCTAAAAATGTATGGAAGAAGACATGGGCAAATAAGTGTCTAAATACAGTATTAGCATCAGCAGAGGATTGCGGTCGCGTGAGTTATAGTTGCCAGCACTAACTATAACGGGGCAATTTCATTGGTTTTTTATCAGTAAAATTTCCGCTAACTATAACATGTGTGAAACCTATGGTTTTTTCAGTGAATTTGCAAGGTTTTTTAAATGCTAATTCCTAACTATAACGTGTGTGAAACCTATGGTTTTTTCAGTGAATATATATATATATACACATATATATATATATATATATATATATATATATATATATATATATATATATAATATATATAAATGTCAATATAAATATATATATATCGCAGACTACGTCTAGAGACATCCACTTGTGATTAGGACAGACGAACGCGGACCCAAAGTTCTTCATGCAGGAAATTTTTATTTGTTGCCCTGCATCGCCGCCATTACGCGTTTCAGCCCCACCTGGGCCTTGATCACATGTTTGATATATGTGTGTATATGTCAAACAATACCTGGAACAGTGTCATATCATGTGCTTTAGTGGCCTCCGTTCAGTGACATCACAAGGGACTTGGCTATCGGTTTTGCCCTTTATGGTTCTGTAGCACCGCTTAGTGCTATGTGGTTTCAGGCCATTTATCATATGTTTAATAATTGACATCGGAGCGGGGGGGGGGATACAGTATAATTCCTTCTCTCTAAGAAATCAATGTGTTTTTATTTAACAGAGCCTTTTAAAAACATCCAGCTCGTCTGCTTGTTTATATACATTGTATTCGATTACAGCTGATCACACTGGTGGAGGGGGTAAACGCAGCTCAAGCGGACTCATGCTGTCTCTGAAGCTGTGTCTGACAGCAACATTTACAGGGACAATGGAAGGAGGCTTTCTGTGCAGACTGTGCAATGCAGGGGTGTGGGAAGACACAAGTTTATTTATCAGTTTATCATAGCAGTAATATGCGTTCTGTGTGTGTGTGTGTGTGTGCGTGCACGCCCATACACACCTTCTTTTGTTAAGGCTAATTTACCTCTTGCTGTAAAATATTAGACTGCATAAACTGCCTTAGAAATTCGTACAAAAGTGACTAATTTGTAATAAAATTAAATAAGTACAAGGGCCTAAAGTTTTTCTTAGAAACACAGTGCCGGGGATGCTAAATATAGAGGCATGCTAAATCTTGATTCCACGTCACTCCTCTTTCTTCCACCACCCTACATACAATCCTTGTCGCTTTAACTCTGGCAGGTTCTTTTTCACCACTACTTTGTCACATATTTCCTCTCTTTCTCTTCATCCGCCCAGCTGTGGCTGGTGACCACAGCTATCCTGATCACAATGATCAGCACGCCAGTTGTAATTGGCTGAAAGGAAGCCAACAACACGAGTTAAAATAGAAATAAGATCAAAATAGCCCACAGCTTCCTACACTGGGGGCTGGGTTGTCCTGCGTGTGATGGGTGAGACAGGTGGAATCCCACAGCAGGCTGTTCCCCAGGGCGGGAGCTGAGGTCTCTATATACCCACACATTATTTTCCGTGATTGTGGATGTCAATCCTGAAAATGGAAGATCCACCAAGCAATCCAGAAATAGGCAGAGTTACCTCCACCCGCCTCTACAGCTGATCCACACCAAGGATGAGATGTATCACTCGACTTACCTTCCACCCGCCTCTACAGCTGATCCACACCAAGGATGAGATATATCACTCATTAGTAACAATTTTTGTTCCTGTCTTGTAAAGTTTAATTTATACTGTCCGAGCTTTTTGATTACAAGATTATTCTAAAGATTTGCAAGGAATTTCTGAGACAAGTGGGTATTTCCTAGCAACAATTGACATACCTATAGTTTTAGCCCCTGCCTTAATCCTGGGGTAAATCCCCCCAGTTAGAGTTGAGGGTATGGTGTGTACATGCGTATGACAAATGTGCATTTACGCTACGTGTGAAAGAAACAATCCCATTCAATAACTAACCTCTTACCAGGTACTGTTCATGCATCGACTACTGGTAAATGATACATGGTCGGGCATTCACAGATGCCAGTCATGCATGGCACCTTGGTACTCATTGCTATCACCACTTCCGGCAAGCGGAGATCAACAACAGCGCCCATTGTGCTCCGTGACCTACCTATATGGTAAAGTCCAATCCAGTCCGTGGGGTCCACCTCCTCCTTAATATCCCAGTAGATGATGAGGTTCTGTGAGTGGCCCAGGGTGTACTCATACAGGCTGGCAGTCAGGCTGGAGCGACTCTCTGACGTCACCAGGTCCGTGTCGCTGTTGGCACGCTGGAAGTTCACGTTCTCAGACATGGCTCCTTGGGCGGCCAGGCTCTGGAGGTTCTCGGGGCTCAAGGTGTACCGGAGTTGGGGGTTCCGCCGCCGCACGAAAAGGAGGTGTTCCCGAGCTGAGCTTGCCATCTTGTCAGGTCTCCTTGCAAATGTCTTCCTTAAGGGTCTGCAAAGAACAAATACAGGTGTTAGGGCCAAGGAAGGAGTGTCAAGAGCAGAGCTGTCAGCAGACAGGACATGGTCAATGCACTCCCCCCGAAATCACCAATCATTCACCTTGTCCTCCACGAGGACCCACAGGTATTTAAAACACCCTTTGAGCGCTTGTCGGTGCAAGTTAGCATTAACTCAATTTGCCATTTATTAAACTGCTTCTCTCAGTTAGCTGCCCGGGTGCAGGCGTGCGCATTCAAAACATGCACCAGAAATATTCTGCTGACCATGTTGTACATATACAAAGTCCTTAAAAAGGCATCACGCTGTGATGTATGTTTTCTACTGCAGATTCTGCCGGGTTTTTTTTCACTTTCTAACTCACCATGACATTGATGCTATTTTAACCATTCCTCATTACTTCCAAATCATTTCATCGACTATACATCACAATTAGCTACAAAATATGTTACATGTGTCTGTGATTGTCGAATATCTTTAAGAAACTTCTGTCAATGACTGACAAGGACCATTATTATGAGCTCCTTTAACATTCCGATTTGTTTATACACTTGACTTTCTGCCCAAATCGGAATTACAAGTGACGCAGTAAAGCTGCGCCTGTAAAGTCCCCTCAACCACAAAAACAACTATTGATGGACAGAATGCAGAACAATGTCATACATTCACCCCAGTACAGAGATCTGGGTCTAAATCCATCGTTTTTTTGCTCACTATGCAGTTCCAGTTTGAACCCAGCCATATGCAAATCAGTCTTGACCCTGTGCCCACTGGAATCAAGCTATCCAGGCTGAAGAGGGGTGAAACTCCAAAACCAGTCCTCGGATGCTTGTTTCCAGTCCAGGGAGGACCTGGCTTGGCAGTTCGGGCTGGACTGTTCCCATGAGGCATAGGGTCAAGACTGAGTTGCATATGGCTGGGTTCAAACTGGGGTGGCATGGTGAGCAAAAAACGATGGATTTAGGCCCAGATCTCTGTACTGGGGTGAATGTATGACATTGTTCTGCATTCTGTCCATCAACTGTTGTTTTTGCATAAGTCCCCTCAACCACACATTACTGGTCAAACCTGGCGAGATATTCATGGAGAAAACGGCCTGGGACGATGCAAAACCCTGTGGTTCCAAACAGCAATTAGTATCACTCGCCATTGTTCCCAGGAAAACATTTTAGGGTGCCGTGATCTCACACCTGCGAATTACTGTGCTCCACCGCATGCGGGGTGCAGGATTCCCGCTGCGGTTCTCCGGCACAAATATAACGTTGACCCTGGTCTGCCACCTCAAGATTATGATGCTAGTTTAAGAGTGCGTCTAAAATCTTCGACACGAGAGTCTACATTTCACCTTGAGCACTGGCATGGGGGCAATCACCTCTGAGGTGAAGGCCCTCAACTAAGTGCCAAACAGATGCTTTTTGTGGTGTCGTTTTTCATGACGAAAGCAAATTCCCATCACCTGCCTTTTTCGAGTTCCACTAACCCCATAACTTCAGATGAGACCCTACTTCATGGGACAGACACATTCCTGCATCGCTGACCCCAAGAAAGAGTAGGAGTTCTCTGGCCTCTGCTAGGCTTTGTGGAGGGTTATGGCTCCATCGCTTAATAAACAACAGTGATCCTACAGAGAATAGAGGAGATTTGAGGGGGAGCTAATAGATCTACCAGGCAATCTAAAAGATCTGCCTGTGATTCCCGATACATTTACAGCAGGCCGACTTCTTCGGCCTGGAGGAAATGCCAAAGGCACAGGTTGCCTATGCAATGTATCATTCTCGCAATAATGTGGACTGCTGTGATGGGGCTCTTTAGGACATGTATTAAGGACCACACAGTGAGCAGACCATTTTTTTTTTATATCTCTAGTGGCAAACTGTAAAGAGATACAAAGGCCAACCTCTGTGTTGGTGGAGGTCTTCTACTGGTGCTAATGGCTCACTAGAAGTTGTGTTTTGAGTCTATCTGACCTAGATATCTCCTAATCATATTCATTAAGGATGCTTTGCTTTGTGGCGATGTCATCCATCGCACATTTGAGCAGTTTTCAAGTTATTTCATGTAAGAGGCTTTATTTTAGTGTGTTAAAGCGCAGTATTGAGCCGATGTCCAGTTCATCTTTTACTGTCAAAGTCTTCTCTAGGAGATTCAGACTGCCTTCAAAGAGGTTTTACTAAGCCCAGTTTCACAGGAGCAGGTGGTTTATTCCTGTATTGGAGTTACAAATAGGTCCCCAGAGATGAGTCAGCGAGATGATCTTTCTGTGTATTTTGGAGCCGTCTGGCCGGGTCTACACCCTTCCATGACTACGCTGACCCAACAGATGGTACCTTCCTTTGTGTGTTCCCCGAACAGGGCAGTCTACGGGCTCTTGCTCAGGATAGGCATGCCAGGGAGATGACTGCTTCGTGTGTAGAGGTACAGTGGGGTTCCGTATCAGACATCTGCTGAGCATCTCTTGCAAGCTTTATCCTACACTGCAAGTGGGGACTACTCTTGCATCGGAATGAGATTCTGGATACCCTTGAAAGTACTAGAGAATAATGCATCTCATCAGTAAAAATAAAATACTCTAAACGACACAGGCAAAAGTATTGTTATATTAGATCTGATTTTAGTCAAATACAAGAATACTGCTTGGGTATTGGTTAATTGATTGTGGAGTTTTTATCTTTACGGAATCCTACCACTGGTCTATTGGCAGCAGCAACAATTGTTACAGATTAAGTAAAACAGGATTACAAAGGCACCTTTTCAGGGCCGTCTTAAAACCTACGCGCTAAGAGAAAATTCTAAGGGACTAAAGCAAAATAATGAAAGTTTCTAAGACAACTTGGTTAAGAGTCAGTTATCAGAGGAGCACCTCTGCTCATTGAAAAGAGTCAGGCAGCAGCAAGCTTCACAGGTGGAAATGGTGCTACAGGATGGAAAGAAGGCTGAGATGGAGAGAGAGTGGCCAAAGCACAGGCAAGGCGAGAAGGACAAGTTTACAGCTGGCAGAGAGGAGAAAAGAAATGAACTTTCTCAGAAGCTGTTAAAAGGATAAAAACATGAACATGCAGCGGCATCAATCTCTGGAGCCAGAGCCGATCACTAGCCAATCATAAATCCCTTATTTTTCACAGGGTCCACAACTCCACAAATACAGTCCATCCATCGAAGGCGAACACGAGATGCCCCGGTGATCATGATCCGCCTGCTACGTAACTGAGCGAGGTAGAATCTCGGTCACTTACCCCACGGGTCATAACAACAGGTTTTTTTTTTCAAATTTCACTTTAATGCCATGGAATGACAACAGCTCGATTGGGGAAGATAACGTTTGGGACTATGTCAAAGATGCAAAAGTTTTGCTTCGAAACAAATGAAATGTACAGTGGCTATTATAAACTAATTTGTCATAAAAGCTGCCCTTCGGACAGTCAAACTCTAGCATGTAGCACATGCATTCTGTTCACTTCTGCAGATTTAAAACACATCTTTAATCCCGACTTCCCTGCTCGGGGCTTTATGGTGGGTTCACACATTGTATTTGTATCTCGCCCACATAAGCATACATTTCTTGAAATTAATGTACTAACAGCAACGTTTTCAGTCAAAGTTCATTAAGATAAAACCACGAAAAGTAGATACGCTTTAGTAATTTTTAAATTTCGTCTACTTCTACGAAATTACAATGAAAGAATTGACACGATTTGAACATCAACTAATACTATTATTGACCAAAATGTTAGTGGAAGAGACATCACTTGCAGTTTCACTACCAGTGACATCACAGGAAGTGACACTGCACAACCTATCAATTCAATAACCAGCTAGTGCACATTTTCACACGACCTTCTTCAAAAGCTTGAGTTTGCAGCGTGCTCATCAATATTCATTGATAACATGTATAAACAATCAGCTACTAAAAGATACAAGGGATGAAATGCATACTTAATTGTATAAGCTCATTAATCAGACCGTTTAAAACACAGGTTGGCAGGCAGTAACACCGAGGTAGCCATTATACCCTTCACGAAGCCCTATATTCCACCCAAGTGTTTGTTTTATTTCTATAAAAGTGATTTTTAGGGAATATATTGTGATGTCACCTCCACAGGACAATTTCAGCCAATCATCAAACTCCTCTCTGACATGCTGCATAAAGATGACACAAGAAGAAAATACTACCAGTACCTCTCAAGCCATGTAAACATGTGCAAGAACGGGATGGTGTCAAACATAATCATATGTACGTTTTGACGGACAAAATGATTGCAGTATAGAGGTTAATGAAATCATTTAAATGTGGAAATGCATTTGAGTGGATAATGGGTCACGTGCTCAGCTAGTACACTGAGGTGCAAGCGCTTAGCTCTTCACGGCCCTCTTTCTGATGTCACGCTCACTGTGCTTTCAGTGTGCACTGCCTGTCCGAACTCCTGGAATTTCCATACTGTTTTGTATTTCCGTATCCTTTTTGTGTCTCGACTTTCTCAGAGGTGGCCCGGTGTCACAAGCTGGCCTCATGAAGACACGGAAATAACTGGAAAATGTAAGATGAGTTTTGAGTGTAGTTACGTCAAAGTAGACCGAGGGGTGGATATTTATCTCTAAACTCAGGCTTCCTTTCTTCACCAGATGTGTGATCCTGGGCAGGTCACTGCATCCCCCTCTGCCTCAGATGCATCAGCGGCCATTGCAGCAGCTTGGCAGCAGGATCCTCAATCTGAACTGTGGCTTAAAGGTGAAACGGGGCGTGTCCTGTGGCTGCTGTTGGGCACTACCAGCCCGTCTCCTCACCAGTGTTTACAGTAAGGAGGCCTGAATTCACCATCTGTGAAAATAATGACGACATCACTGTCATCAGGGGAGGGGGGAGCGCTAATGCATGTTCAGTAACAAAATTACGAGTTGAATCCACGCATTCTGCCAACGTTCAAGTCATTACTATGAACACGTGTGGGGTGGTTAGTGACGTGGTCCTCTCAAGTGACGTCAGTGCCAGGTTTCAGACACCATAGCCTCTCTACCATCCAAAGCAACATGCATCCTGAACGTGACAGCTCCATTGTTCACCACAGGGACCCAGTTCAATGATTGGAATCTGCCTGCTAATCCATCTATGCACTCGTCCACCCAATTGTTTAATTTATCGATTCATCCATTTCTTCCATTCAGCCAGCCGTCCGTCCAGTTCCAGCCTGCCCCTAGCCTGCCCAGAGCATAGCTTGCCTGCTCCTGTCCATCATGGGTTGTTGACTATCCCAGAAGGGATGCACAGGGCAGCAGCAGGTATGTGGAACTGAAACAAAGCAGACACGAAGAAAAGCCCGGAGGGTTTGGTGTCTGTCAAAAACAAAAGCAATCACACAGCACTGGACCACTACTGCTCGCACCCTGGCGCCATCTCCGACAGAGCCTGACAATCTGCATTCCGGGGGGCTTCAGGAGACAACCACAGACCCACGTCTCAGGCACGCAGTATTTCGGGGTA
The DNA here is from genome assembly GCF_964204655.1 of Triturus cristatus. Classification (NCBI taxonomy): domain Eukaryota; kingdom Metazoa; phylum Chordata; class Amphibia; order Caudata; family Salamandridae; genus Triturus; species Triturus cristatus. The sequence continues at coordinate 697,849,623 of NC_140584.1, read as the reverse complement.
CCAGAGAGAGACACAACACAGTGAAGCGCAACCAGTGAAACGCTAGAACAGTGTGATCGCAGCAGCGGATTAAGAAACGAGAAGACGAACACAAACATTTCATGTGCAGCTAATTGAGAACAAACCTTGATCCAGCCCCTAAGAGCCGGCAGACGTCCCCCTGCTGACCTCTCCAGCGGATCACGACATTACACCCATCCGTGGATGGGTGGTAACAGGGGAAACAAACGCTTCTCTCATCCTCGCTCACACATCCACGTCGCCTTCACTTCCTCGAACAGCAACTTCGAGCTTGTTCGCGACAGCGCCATCTAGTGACCGTATAGCCGAATAGTAAGCGGAGAATGCCAGTAATAATAACCATAGTACAGACTAGATATAGAATCTCTTTCTCTGAAAAAACGGGGAGGGATCTTGACAACTAAATCGTGGCTCCTCTTTCTTCACAGCTGGAAATTGATCCTGACCCCTGGCCCTGCCCGACATAAACATGGCCGAGTAAAGAAGGACACCTGGTCTGGGCCCAAGCAAGATGGATTGGGGGTAGGTTGTGGTACGGCCAGAACTGCCCACCTTATTAGAACTGGTAAACAAGGTTCGAGTCCTGGCGTTGGCTAAACAACCTGTGATTCTGGGCAAATCATGTAATCTGCCTGTGCCTAAAATATACAAAAAAAATCTGACCGTGTGTAATATTACCGGTGTTCATGTAAAGCGCTCTAATGCCCATGGGCAATATCGGGCTGTATAAAACTGCAAAAAATAGATCTGAATATTGTTCTTTCATTTCTGGGCGAAGAGCGGGTTTCTTAATTTAGAAATACAGGACGAAGGAGGGCGGCGCTGCCGCCCAAAAACGCCCGGCCCTGGAAAAGTACTCACGAGCCCTTGAGGTTGTCAGCACCCCTTTGTGTACCTCAGTTGTATACCTGCAAACACGACTACTTTGTGCTGACCACCTAATTACGGATGACTTGCAGGCGCCATCTAAAAATCTGTAAAGAATGATTAACCCAGGGCCTTCCGGAAACAAGACCTACACCGGCAGAGACATCTTAAGGATTTTGGGGGCCCTGGGCCAAACATATTTTGGGGGCCCCTGTGCAGAACAGCTTTGAATTTATGATACAAATTCAGCCCCTGTTTCCCACGCAGTTTCCGCTTCCTCAGCTGCGTTAGCGATCTAGTTTGCATCATGGGCATTAGGCTATATTTTCCCCGATGTAAACAGATGCGCGCAGCTGACAGCGGTAGGATTTAGTGTTCCCTGCCCTGCTACTAGGTTTTTAATACTTTTTAACTTGTATATATGTGGCTGAATTACTCTGTGCTTTTTAACAATTTCTCCTACCTATGCGCACTTGCACTTTACTTGATTTTGCTTGCCTACACCTCCTTAGCTGCTCCGATTCGCATCTCGCTTTTCCTCCAGTCCTTGTCCGCCGCGGCTGATACACCGATTGAGCGGAGGGCTGGGGCTACTATTGGGCCCCTCACTTCCGCCGTCACAGTTTCCGCTTCCTCAGCTGCATTAGCGATCCAGTTTGCATCATAGGCATTAGCCTAAATTTTCCCGATGCACACAGACGCCCGTCAGCATCCTGGAGACGTCCGGCACCAGCCATGCTGCCCAGTTCCCCCCCAGTGAGTTTCTTCCACTATATTACATTAGGGAAAAACCGCTTAGCCTTAGGCGGCTACCATTATGTCAGTGTACAGCGGCTGATCCGAGCTTGGAGGTAGACTTTCAACGCAATAAGTGCAACTGGTCTCCTCCAGCCAAGGAAACGTGTACCCAAGATCCTCCCACGCAACAATAAGTGTAAAAACAATAAGAAAACAGAGGACTTAAAGGCCACACTTTTAAATTGTAGCTCCATGCAAATGCATGAACCACACATTTATGACCTACTTTTAGATGAACAGCCTTATCTCTTATTTCTCACTGCGACCTGGCTGTCTGAAGCCACCAACCCTACTATCACCTCCGCCATCCCTACGGGTTATAAAATCCTTAGGAGGGAACGACCGAGTGGGAAGGGGGGCGGTGTCCCCATAATTTACAATAAAAATCTCGACTGCTCTCCCATCCCGATGGAAAACATTGAGGGCGCAGAGTCCTTAGGCTTCCGCTCAACCTTATCCCCCATCATAGCATAGCTGGTTTTCTGATTTACAGACCTCCCAGTGCAATTGGAAATTTTATTACTACGCTTAATACATCCACCACCTCCCTGGCCTTAAAATACAACAACTGCCTTGTTGTGGGAGATCTCAATATACATATGGATAATAGAAAAGACCCTCAAACAATTTCCCTTATTGGAGACGCTGCAGGCCTGCAACATGTTTCCATGTATTTCTTCAGCCACCCATGAGAAGGTCCATACCCTCGACCACATTTTTCACAACTTTGACAGATCAGTAAGCTTACTTCTTCTCATTACCTGGTCTGACCACCACCTATTAAAATTAATCATTCCCAACTCTGCCACTGCCCCTCGGGCTAACGCAGGGCAGAGGGTCCCTAACATTCCATAAAATATCCATCCCAATGTTAGCAGACGCCCTCAGTTATTTCTCACCGGAGCTGTCTGGCTGCCCCGACTCGGACGCCCTCTCAATAGATTCATGGCTCCGAACCAACATCGGTGCAGCGGTATCGGTGGTTTCCCACTCCTCAAAGAGGTGGGCCCCACCAGCTCCATAGTTTTACGGTTCCCTTAGATGTAGCAAAAACAATTGTAGAAAAATGGAACGGAAATGGCGTAAATCCTATGCACCTTAGGACAGGAAGGTGTATAAAGACACCTTAAAAGCTCATTACATTCTCGTGAAGGCAGCCAAGAAAAACTTCTTTCAAACCAAGATAGAAAATGCCCAAAATAAGAGTAAGGAAATCTTTAGCATAGTTAAATCCTTTACCGCCCCGAAAGCCGGGACAAAGGAAGGGCCATGCACAGAAGAATGGTCTAAGCAAATAGCTCAATTCTTCCACAAAAAGCTCTCTCGTGATCAAACAAGCATTCACTAACATCTCAGAGGAAGAACTGACCTTCTACCTTAGTTATAATAACAAATTTCACCTCTTGGATCCTCCATCTTTACTAGCTTTCCCTGGGTTTCAGCTTGAAGAATCACTGACCCTTCTCCAAAGCATTAAGTCTGGCTCTCCTATCGACCCATGTCCAGCGAATATCCTGAACCTATTAGCTCCCACCATGAACCCCATGGTAAACCAGCTCTTTAATGCTTCCCTCTCCTCAGGGAACATGCTGAAATTATGGAAGAATGCTAAGATTCTTATACTGATAAAAAAGGCTAACGCCAAACTGACGGACCCTGACAACTACAGGCCAATCTCCCTTCTTCCTGCTCTCTCCAAAGTATTAGAGCAGCATGTAAACAAGGCCCTCCAAAAACACATTGAAGATGGGAAGCTCCTTCCTGAGTCCCAATCCGGTTTTAGGGCTATTTACAGTACGGAGTCCGCTTTGCTGGAAGTGACTGAATTTCTCAAGGGTAAGCTGGACCAGGGAGGCAAGGCTGTTCTGATACTGCTCGATCTGTCGGCGGCCTTCAATACAGTCCCACATGAGAGGCTCCTGGAGAGACTTGCTAGCATCGGCCTGGGGGGACCGCCTTAACATGGATGTCATCCTTCTTGGCAAATAGATCTCAGGACATCTGGCTCCCCCCTTTCTTATCCCCAGTTCCGGCCATGAATGTAGGTGTCTCTCAGGGCTCCATTCTCAGTCCTACCCTTTTTAATATATATCTATCCCCCCTTGAGTTTCTGGTAGAGGAAGAGGGCGTCAAAATAGTTTCCTGTGCTGATGACACTCAGCTGAGTTTTACATGTGAAAAAGGAACCAACTTTGACGGGCAATGATTAGGACTTTCCTCACAAAGGTTTTTAACTGGCTTAAGATCAATCAGCTGAAGTGCAATCCTGACAAAACTGAAGTTGTTTTCTTTGGTAATCCAGAAACGCTCTTGGTGACAAAAAGATCAGCCACCCCCGCTCGCAGAAAAGGAGAAAGTCAAAAACTTGCGCTTGCTTTGGCATGCTCCGGATGTCAACAAAATTCCTGCCACTGTTACCGCTTGAGAGTAGAAAGATTGTGGAGCAGGCTCTGATTACATCAAAGCTTGACTATGTCATCAGCTTGTACCTCGGTCTTCCCAAATCCATAATCCAGCGCCTACAAGTGGTACAAAATGCGGCAGCCAGAGCCATCCTGAGACCTAAACCCAGATCTAGTATGACCCCTATTCTTAAGTCTCTACACTGGCTCCGCATAAAGAACAGATCGACTTCATAGCGATGACCATCTTCTTTAAAGCTTTCCATGGCTTAAGAGCCAGCTAACTAAATAAGCGCGCTAATCGCTACACAACATCTAGATCCCTAAGATCTTCCAATGCCAACCTGGCCATCGTGCCTAAAATATGCCATGCCTGCACTGGAGGCAGATTCCTCGCCTTTCTAGGCGCAAAATTGTGGAAAAGACTCCCTGAGTTTCTGAGACTAACCACAGACCTACTCTCTTTCAGGAAGAACTTAAAAACCTGGCTTTTTAATAACTGATGGGTCTTTCATGAATGTTTTCCTCCTACTGTCACTTTTTGTGACGAACCGGCAGCGTAAAAAATGTGCTTATTGCACACTATTTACAAAGTAACGCATCTAGGCAGATGCGTCACTTTGTAAACCCCTGCACCGCATTATACCTGCGCCAGGTATAATGTATGCAGGGTGGGTGTTACCCCGCAAGAAGCCTTGCAGAAGTGGCACATTGAAATCTATGAGAACACAGTGCGCCGCTTCTTGGACCCCATTGCGTCAATATCTTACCCCTGCCTCACGGCAGGAGTAAGACTGATGCATTCTCTTTCACGTGGGGCTGTCCCATGTGAAAAGACACATCGTTGGATTTGTATCTATTTTCAAACACACCCCAGCAATGCATCACTGTTGCGCTTACAGATACGTCAGAAATACTGACGTATCTGTAACTCCTTGCGACATGATGCGTCATACAGTAACTATGATGCATCCATCATGTCGCAAGGAGGGCGCACTAAGAATTGACGCATCCCTGTTTTCACACAGCGATACATCACTTCTCATAAATAAGGCCCTAAATGTGTTTACAGCCAATATTCAGGGATAGTTATGTGTGTTTTAAATATTGTACCACACCAGCAGCTCACCAATATTACTGCAAATAATCCCTGTGATGCCCTCCCATTTCTTATATGTTAGGCCTTGTTTGATATAAAAGAAACATTTTTTTATGTATATTGCATGAAACATAAACACAACATTTCTCTGCAAAATGGCTGTACTAGACTCTCACACACCAGCTACATAAAAAATAAAGTAAAGGAAAACAGTATTTAAAACAATCTGTTGAAGAAATTTGCAAGGTCATGAGGGCAAAGGTCTGGAGAATGGAGATGACTGCCAGGGGGCCCCCTGAAAGGCTGGGGCCTGGGGCCAGAGCCCACTTGGCCCATGCATTAAAACGTCTCTGTACACCGGACCCCCAATTACCACCAAGGTTGATAAAGACAACAGCAACTTGCTTTACAAAGTATCTTTCCGAGGGATTGTGAATAATGCAATATGGTACTGTCTTAGAAGACATCACTGCTCACAACACAGTGATACTTGTCTCGGCGAGAAAAAATCAGTGGTAAAATCTAACAACGGTGCGTGCCATGCTTCAGAAAAAAAGTGAAATACTCTGTGGCAATTTGTTTTTTTCTGTGGACGCATTATGTTTAGGACAAATAATACAGATAGCTCAATACCTTTATGTTGGCCACTGTGGTAACTAAGTAAGCAATTCCCTTTCTTCGTGAGCCAGCCACCAAGCTATCCAGGTCCCACAGCTCTCTTCGTATGGGGGACGTCTGCTTATGTTTCCGTAAAATGCTGCGCCAATTTGTAAAGGAGGGATTTCAGGTCCCCGCACCTAACAGTGCAAGGCAGCTCACTAGCTTTCTTATTATTGATTCAAGGAAGGAATTAAAATTGAAGCCAGCGAAAAAACCAACACATGTTTATCTTGATGGTGTTCGTACAAAGTCATCAGTAATTATGTGCCGGTCTGGAATACCGAGGGGTTTTCGTGTAAATGGGGGAATTTACCCTTTGAAGGTTGTGAAGCTTGCTCTTTTAGGCTTCTTCTCAATTCACGTTGTCGGGGATCTTAGTGTACCGTCCGCCAGGTCCATGGGCGGCGAGGTTTCCGTAACTGATTGCCCCATTTTTGGTAGGCGCTGCCAATTTTACCATCGTGGGTGACTTAAACATTCACTTTAACGATCCTATATGTAATATCAGTACTGCCTTGATAGCCGATCTAGAAGCTATGAATGTGTCACTCTGCAACACAGGCCCCACCCATACGGCTGGTCACTTGCTAGATCCTATTTTCTCGAACTTACCTAACATCTCATGCCAGGCAGCCCTTCCTATACTTTGATCAGACCATTTTCTGGTCGGCTTTAGGGTGGGGATTGATCTGCGGCGGAATAATTCACTCACCTCTTCTACCAAATCTAAGTACAGCAATTGGAAGAATCTAGATCTAGACTCTTTCAATCAACATCTTGCGAACAACATTCCGGCTATTCCCTCCATTAAAACATTGGATTCGGATACCATCCATACTTGGATCATGACATCTGTTAACACATGCCTTCCAACGTCTACCAAGAAAATGAATAACCATCGTCCCCCAGCCCCTTGGTACTCAGGAAAGCTAAAAGTTGAAAAAACGAAATGTAAAGCCTTTGAAAGCCGTTGGAGTAAGGATTATGCGCCTGAATCCAAGCATAGTTATAAACTTGCCAAGAGGGATTATCATTCCTTGTGCAAAGCGGCTCATGCAGAACTTGTTAATAATATAATTACATCGGCACATAATAACTCCAAAGTTTTGTTCAAAATAGTAAAGGAGCTCTCAGGAGCAACTTGCCAACCAACACCTCCTGTGCTTGATGAAGCACAATGTGAGGACGTAGCAATGTTCTTCATTGACAAAGTAGAGTACTCAGAACTAAATACAGAAACAACTTATGTGGAGCAGCAAATAAAGAGCGCTCCCTCCACATTAGGTTGTGCCACTCTACAAGGGACTCCTGACTCGGAACCAACCAATACGAGAAAAAACTGGCTGCCACTGGACATGTTGTCATTTAATCGCATTTTAAATAGCCTTAAATCGCATTCACCAAATGATCCACTCCCGATTCCTATTCTCCAAAAACTAGAAGCTACGTCATTGAAACTTATTATGGAGTTACTCGATGTATCATTGAGGGAAGCAATCTTACCAGCCGTGTGGAAACACGCTATGGTGCTTCCCCTTCTGAAAAAACCCAATGCCGATCTGGCTGAACCCTCGAATTTCCACCCGATCTCATTGCTCCCCGCTTTTTTGAAAATTTTGGAAAAACACGTTAATCAACAACTTACGCAGTTTGTAGAATCTCATAAAATCTTGCATGCATCACAATCGGGTTTTAGAGCTGGGTACTCCACAGAGACCACGCTCCTGGGAGTCACTGAAGCACTGCGCCAACATCTTTACAGAGGTGAAATGGTGGCACTCATTTTGTTTGACTTAAGTGCTGCTTTTGACACTGTGTCACACATATCTATTAAAAGTACTTCAATCTCTGGGCATAGTACGCTCAGTGCTTAAATGGATTAAAGATTTTCTCACCGGTCAGAGTTTTCAGGTCTTTTCCCCAACTTCTAGCTCTAAGACCCATGCATCTCCGTATAGGGTACCACAGGGCTCGATCCATAGCCCAGGGTTATTCAATCTCTATGTTAGCCCGCTAGATACAATTGCAGAAGAAGCTGGGCCGTCTATCTTTTCTTATGCGGATGACACCCAGCTAATCTTCTCCCTATCCTCTAACAAGCCATCTATGGTGTCATCTCTTCTGGCAGGGCTGCAGAAGATAGCTAGATGGATGCACACTAATTGGCTAAAGTTAAATGGTGGAAAGACAGAGGTTCTGATCCTAGGGAAAAATAAAGACCCCTGGGGCCCCGTCATTGGCCTCCCCAAATGGGTGATTTGCCTCAACCGGTGCAAACAGCACACAATCTAGGCAAAGTCATTGATGATCAGTTATCTATGAGGCAACAAGCAGTCAAGGTCGCCTCAACTTGCTTCACCATCCTAAAATGGCTCCGCATAGCACTCTGGATGTTGCCTGGTCCCACACAAAGAACTGTGATTCAGGCCTTGATTATGTCCAGGCTGGACTATGGCAACGTCCTGTACCTAGGATCAAATAAGGAGGTAGTTCAAAAACTGCGAGTTGTTCAGAACTCGGTGGTTAGACTGCTCTGTCATGTGTCAAAAAAGTCCTCCATCTCAGGTTCCCTCCGTGACCTCCACTGGCTAAGGATAGAGAATCATACTAAATTTAAGGCCTTATGTTATATGCATAAGATCAAGCTGGGCACAGCACCTCAATATCTGAGCTCCCTAGCCCATTCATATCTACCGACTAGCCTGCTTCGATCCTCTTCTCAAGCCAAATTTCTAGTTCCCAGGTTCAAACTGTCACGTATGGCTGGTCAGTCCTTTTCTTATCTGGCCCCCTCACTGTGGAATACGCTACCCGCGCCGCTCCGGCACAAAACCAGTTATAAAATCTTTCGTAAGGGCCTAAAAACATGGCGATTTAATCAGTAGACGTTATCTCTTTGCACTGTATCCGATGGCGCCGGGAAACCTCCGGGTAGCTGTGCGCCTTATTAATTTAATTTAATAATAACTATCGATTTACCTCAGAATCGAGGTCTAAATATCAAAGACAAACAGGTCGACATTTAAGTATATAGGTAAGCATAGGTTTACTATATTTTCACTCCACATATGTGTACCTTCACAATCTCTTGAAAAAATGCGTAGAAATGGAGTTATGAAGAATACATCTTAACTATAAGCACTTACTTCCTCAATGTTTTTGTCTTCGATATTTAGGTCTTGTTATTGTGCTACGTGGTCACTGTTGTGTAGGAGCTTGAACTGCGAAGACAAACAGGCTCATACATTTCCATACATAGCAACAGACAGCTATATATTTATTATTTGGGATTGTATGTGGTAGTGTCCAATGACCGCCTTCCACCAGCTATAGATGTCGTTCCAGGATTGTTTTTAACTCCTGTAGCACGGAGCTTGCTCGAATAAGCTGATAGAAGTGATTTTAGGGCACTGGTCCTAGAGAATAGAAGAATTTGAACATGGAAGTTGCACAGAAGAGTTTGAAGATTTTGATTGGCAGATCATCAGTTAAGGGTGGGAGTGTGCTGTGTATAAGGTGCATAAGGGTTTGAAAAGTAGTGAGGGGATAGACCATGGAGGATTTTATAAAATCATGTTATAGATTGAAAAGTGGTCGATTTTTGGCTGACAGACAGCTTGATGAACATCAGTTTAAGTGTCAGTTTGCTTGCATTTATTAATTACGGCTTTAATGGCAAAGTTTATACCTTTCGGAAGAGGAGGGGGAAGGGTGTTGGGGCATTACCACCAGTAGGATATTCCAGTAGTCCAATTTACTACGTAATAGTGCTTTCATCAACACTTTAGCTGCCTGAAAGGCAAATGAACAGGCATTTCATATGTTTAATATTGTATGTCTTTTTCTTGTTGTGGTAGCAGTGATAGCCCGAAATGTTTCCATATGCACTGAGGGACTGAACAGAACACCAAGGATTCTGATCAATGATGCTAATGCCGAGGTGTTGGGGGAAAACAGATTGAGTAAGTTAAGTCAGGAGAGAAGAGTAGAAAAAGATACCACTGAGCCCCGTGGGACACCGACTGAAAGTGAGGTAGAAGTGTATAGTTTGATGTCCAGACACACAAAAAAGAGCTCTCAGAGGCATAAAAGAAGAATCATTTGCTGGACGAGCCACAGATCTATCCGTGAGTTAGGGAAGGAGAGTAAAGTCAGATGATCCACAGTGTCAAGTACAGGAGTTAGATAAAGGAACATGAGAGCAAATAAGCGATGATTGAGACGAGGTGAGTTAGCAATGGTGGCAACATATGGGAGCACTGCCAACTCTCATGCACCCCTGTATAGAATGCACTCTGGCACGCCCCACTTCCATGCTATCTACCACAGGCCCCCCCCCCCCATTCCTCAGATGACATCAACGATGTGTGAGTGACATGCAGGGCTTGGTGGGATATAGCAAATTTTTTTCATTGCGAAATTCCCTAGCCTCCATTGTTACTTGTTGTCCATAATCCATTACTCCCCTGACAATGGAACCTACTGCGGAACAGCTTCTGACAGCTGTGGGAGTGAGAGTGTTAGCCGACCTGTTCCCCAATGGTGACTATATGTCCCTTCAAGACTATAGGGAGAGAGGTGGCAGCTCCCCCATAGCTGTCCTCTATTACTATCAGCTACATTCAGCGGCAAAGGATGTATTCTCCAGGTTCCCTCGACCCGCTAAAGAACTCACGCTTCTCACCAAGTATATAGCAGTGGGACACTGATAAATCTATTTCTTTTCTATGCTCAGAAATCATGACGGGTGGACCCCATGACTTTCTAGTTGTCAGACAGGAGTGGGAAAAGGAGCTTAGTATTCCAGCATCAGAAAAAGTGTGGTCATTGTTGCACTCAAGTAATACATAAACAATTTGTTAGATCTGACAGGCTTAGGGTGGTCTTCCCCCCCATACATTATGTCTAACTTCTTCATTTTGCTGCTGATCCTCGTTTTTGTTGGCCTTAGTGGTCAAAGCACTTTACCACTGCTAACCAGTGCTAAAGTGTGTGTTTGCTCTCTCTCCTCTAAACATGGTGAAATTGGCTTCCCCCAATTATCACATTTAATATACTGCTAAGTCCATAGTAAATTGGGTGCACCCAGGACAGGTAAATTAAATGATACTAGTGGGCCTGCAGCAGATATTGTGCCACCCACGTAATTAGACTTTACACATGTCTACCATTGCAGCCTGTGTGAGTTGTATAAACTGCCATTTGGACCTGGCATGATAAACCTTTTGCCAGGCCCAAACCTCCCTTTTTAATACAGATAAGTCACACTTAAAGGGCAGGGTGCAGTGTATTTAAAAAGTTGGACACGTACTTTGAAGTTTTGCATGTCCTTGTAGTAACAAACTCTTAAATTCATTTTCCATTACTGTGAGGTATACCTCTTCAATAGGATAACATTGAGTTAACCTATTACATTCAATAAGTGATACATTTCAATTGGGAGCAGGTAGGAATGTCAAATTAGCTGTATAAAGAATTGTAATTTAAAGCTGACTTGTGTATTGCTCTTAGACAGTAAGACAAAGGGAAGATAGGTGTTGAAGGATGGGCACTCTGACTTAACGAGGGAGAGGAGCTGCCACCTACCATACCTGCATATCACAAAGGTCTTGCCTCAGCACTCTCACAAAGGGTTTGACAATGTTCTTTTGTGGTGCAGGACAGGGAGGCAGGAAATTCCAGACACCTCTGGGGGTAGAAACCTCCAGAACGTTTTCCTACTTCAAAGTGGGCACCAGGTAGAACTATTGGACCATTAGACCCAACTCTCCAGTACACTTCTGGACCTGTGGGAGGCTCAGAAGGACTGCTGTGCTGTCTGCAAGAAGGACTGCTACTCTGTTGCCCTGCTGTCCTGCTGCTTGAGTGAAGCACTACGCCTGCAACTTGAACCAAGGAGCACCAGTGTGACTCAATGGGCCAATTGTTTGGCCTCCTGATCAGAAGCCTCTGGCCCAGAACAGTCTGGCACCATCTTAAACCCAGAACCTGGACTTAGTCTGCTGTGACTTTTGTCCCCCAAGTGGTGCCACTCCAGTCCTGGGCCTTTGCAAGTCAACCTAACTGTGGTCCTGTGGACATAACAGATGCAGTAGAACACATTGCCTCCCAGAACTCTGCATCGGAACCACGGTGCGATGAATCCCCTATCAATACTCCGCATTGGAACGCATCCCCGACGCAGGACTTAGCATCGCAGCCCACAGCTTCCTCAGTACTGCAGCTGCATGATAAATCCTCAACGCAGATCTTAGCCTTGCAAGCGACTTGGCAACGGCATCCTCTACAATGACGCAGGACTCCGCATCGCAAGCCCTGCAACATCTCCAGAACCAGCCTATGCATCTTCGACACAGACTTTGTATTGCAAGCCACTTGTCAACAGCATTCTCGACAACAACGCAGGACCTCCCAGCTTACTGGAACCATTGTGGCGTAACACATCTCCACCCCAGGACCTCAATCGCCTCAGCTGCATGACGCATCCTCAATGCAGGATCTTGCCACTCTCTGCAACCAGGATTTAAGGTACTCTTATTCAACGGGCCTAACTGGGTCCTGTAGCCAGCCTGCGTGCCATCGCAGTTGGCATGAACTTATGACTTTGTCCTGGGCTAGTGTGACCAGATAACCCTAGGTGGTCCTTTGTGCTTCTAGGCACTAATTTTATTTAAATATTTAAAATTATATAACTTCGGCTCTACGGATTGGATTTTGTCCTTTTGGTCTCAAATAATTGATTCAATTTTACTCTAGTTTTATTCATTGGTTTGGGATTTTTCTTGTGTTGTGTTTTCACCTTATTACTGTTTGAAGTGCTGCATAAATACATTATTCATTGCCTCCAAGTTAAGCATCATTGCTTTAGTGCCAAGCTACTAGATGGTTAAGCACAGAATAATTTGGGGTTTGCTTGTGTTTCACCTTAACAAGAATTGTGGTTGCTGCTTGAGAAGAGTTTCACCCCCCTCAACCAGTAACTAGAGGCCATATGTACGAACACATATTTCCATAGACACAGAATGGGTAAAACCCTTTGATACATCTGGGCCCAAATTTCTAACACCGTTTAACTACAGACATAAATGACTAAACTTTGTGCATCACTATTACTACATTCTAGAGGGAATGGCTAAATTTACACCACACCAATATTGCATGTAAAAATGTACTCAAACGAAAGTGGGCTTTATGCATGTGGCATGGTCTTGCCCTAAATGACATGCCTATTGGGACCCAATGTTTACAACATTACATGGTAGGCACCTTCTTGCTTCAGACCTGCAACTGGCACGCCAGTGACAAAGCATGGCTTTGCTGCTCACCAATAAACAGGCAGTGATGCTCTAGATGAATAGACTGGTTCCGAAATCTATGCACAGGATCCAAGACATGACATGCTGCATAAACAAAATAGATAGAAATGCAGAGCGACTACATCCCAAATCAAGACAATGAGATTACATATTATGCTTCTATCCTTGTGGCATTATTTTTGTATGTGTAACCATACCACTGTACTGTACTATGAAATGAGCTGCTTATATTTCACTGTGTGCACCTTAGACTTTTCAATCATTGTGAGCTATTGTTATCTGTGCTTCCTGTTGTTGTCACAAACAATGTTGTTCTCTGACCCTGCTCGCAGGCAGGTCGCTCCCCACGCTGATGCACGGCTCTGCCGGTCTGTGCCTGCCTCGCCGCCCATACCCGCATTGTTGTGCTCTTAACCTGTTGTTCGCTGCCTCACTTGTTTTTTTCTCCTTTTACCTAACTTGTTTTCCCTTTTTTGCCTAAACTTGTTTTTTCTGTTCCCAATTCTCCCCTTGTGCTTATTCTCTGTCCCTCGCCCGTTTTTCCCCCCACCCGTTTATTCCCGCCGCTGCGTCCCCGCCCCCTGCAATCCCATTCGACGCCCCGCTCCCGCCTCCCAGCTGCTCCTCCCTCCCACATCCCCTCATATGGAGGCCACGAAGCGGTGAAAGGAGCGACCTCTGACACTGCTCGCAGGCAGGTTGCTCCCCACGCTGCTGCACGGCTCTGCCGGTTTGTGCCTGCCTCGCCGCCCCTACCCGCATTGTTGTGCTCTTAACCTGTTGTTCCCTGCCTAACTTGTTTTTTTCTCATTTTACCTAACTTGTTTTCCCTTTTTTGCCTAAACTTGTTTTTTCTGTTCCCAAGTCTCACCTTGTGCTTAATCTCTGTCCCTCGCCCGTTTTTCCCGCCACCCATTCTTTCCCGCCGCTGTGTCCCTGTAGCCCCGCCCCCCTGAAATCCCATTCGCCGCCCCGCTCCTGCCTCCCAGCTGCTCCTCCCTCCCACATCCCCTCATATGGAGGCCGCGCAGCGGGCGCGCCAAAGGCGCGCCTAAGGCAAGCCGGTCTGCACCCGTCCGCGCCTGTACCGCACCCTGCACCAGGACCCCTGGCCCCCGCAAGCGACACGACACCCGCATCCGCTACGACTCTAGCACCCCCCAAGCACTCAATACTGGACGATCACTCACCTGCTGCCTAGCCGCCCCAAAACGCACCCATGGACCCTTCTCCTGCCGGAACTGCAGCTTCACCAGCATCCGGCCCACCAAACCACCTACCAAAGAACCCAACTACCTCAGATGCATCCTCCTCAACACCCGCTCCGCACGCAAACACGCCGTGGAACTCTGGACCTATTGGACTCCAACACCCCAGACGTCGCCTTTCTGACAGAGACCTGGCTGAATCCCTCCTCGGCACCCAACATCGCCATAGCCATCCCGGAAGGCTACAAGATCACCCGCAAGGACCCGGGCGAAGGTCATCGAAAAGGCCGTCAACAAACAACTGACCAGCTTCCTCGAGGAGAACAGCATCCTGGACCCGTCCCAGTCCGGGTTTCGCTGCAACCACAGCACCGAAACTGCCCTCATCGCCGCCATCGATAACATCAGGACCCTGCTAGACAACGGAGAAACCGTGGCCCTCATCCTCCTTGACCAGTCAGCCGCCTTCGACACAGTCTGCCACCACACACTACGAACACGCCTCTACGACGCCGGAATCCAAGAGAAGGCCCTGGACTGGACCTCCTCCTTCCTCTCCGGCAGAACAAAGAGCGTCCGCCTCCCCCCCTTCCACTCCGAAGCCACCGGGATAATCTGCGGCGTACCCCAAGGCTCATCCCTCAGCCCAAAGTTGTTCAACGTCTACATGGCACTGCTCGCCCACCTCAACATCATCTCCTATGCTGACAACACCCAGCTGATCCTCTCCCTCACCAAGGACCCCCACACCGCCAAAACCAACCTCCACGAAGGAATGAAGGCCGTCGCCGACTGAATGAGGAACAGCCCGCTGAAGCTGAACTCGGAGAAGACGGAGGTCCTCATCCTCGGATCCACCCCCTCGGCCTGGGACGACTCCTAGTGGCCGACTGCACTAGGTACACCCCCAACTCCCACCGTCCACCCACGCAACATAGGGGTCATCCTCGACTCTACCTTCTCCATGACGAAGCAGGTCAACGCCGTCTCCTCCTCCTGCTTCAACACCCTCCGCATGCTTCGCAGGATCTTTAAGTGGATCCCCCCCGAAACGAGAAGGACGGTCACCCAGGCCCTCATCAGCAGTAGACTGGACTACGGAAACGCCCTCTACGCAGGAGCCTCGGCCAAACTCCTGAAAAGGCTCCAACGCATCCAGAACGCCTCCGCACGCCTGATCCTCAACATCCCTCGTCGCAGGCACATCACACCCCACCTGAGAGACCTGCACTGGCTCCCTGTCAACAAGAGGATAACCTTCAAACTCCTCACCCATGCACACAAGGCACTCCACAACACCGGACTAGCGTACCTCAACAGCTGACTCAACCTCTACACCCCCACCCGCCAGCTCCGCAGACGTGCCCTCGCCACCGTCCCCCGCATCCGAAGAGCGACCGCCGGTGGCAGATCATTCTCCCACCTCGCCGCCCGCCTACGGCAGACCGAAGACCTTCTGACCTTCAGAAGACTTCTCAAGACCTGGCTCTTCGAACTGTCGCAGGGCCCCCCCCCCACCACCACAGTGCCTTGAGACCATCACGGGTATGTAGTGCGCTTTACAAATGCTATGATTGATTGATTGATTGATTAACTACTCAATAAATCCTTTAAAAAACATTTGAGAGCACTGATTGCAGGAGACTGAACAGGTTCAAAGAAGACATATATGGAGTTAGGCAGTTAAGTACTAAAGGGAGAATAAGAGAAGCTGTGAGACTGGCTGACTGTTTGAAGGTGAGGAAGGACAGACCCCAGCCCTCTTTAGTAATGGTGTTATCTCAGCAGATGTGAAGCCAGATGTGTGGAAGTGGCGAAATAGAGAGGTTAAGTATGTGAAGGGAAGAGGTTCGTTGGTTTTTGGGTTAAAGGGATTAGCAGATGTGAGTATGGTGACAAGCTTCAGGTTGCAGTAAAGTGGGAAAGCAGAGAGGAAAGGTGTGAGAGGGATGGGCTTTTAGGGAGTGGAGATGGGACACTGAGCGGTGTTTGAAGGGTTGCTCTAATGGTGTGTTTGGGAGAAGAGTTTGGTGGAGGTCATCAACAAACGCTAGGAGTTTGTGGTAAATGCATGCAGTGGAGAGAGTACGTTTTTTATTGTGTGTCCAAATCATTGTGGAGAAAAACTAAGGCCCTCATTAACAGTGGCCGTGTAATTAGTAAGATATTTAATGAACCTGATCAAATCTGACTCCGCTGAGTCAGAATTTATCAGGTGAATAAATACCACCTAATCACATGTTTTTGGGAAATAATGAGCTGAGGTGAGTGCTTACTCACCAAAGCTCTGCATGTTCTAGTAAATAGTGGACCCATCCCCCCCCTCCCCCCCAGTTAAAAGTCAGCAGCTTTAACTTGTTTATATTCATCACAAAATTCCTTCAAAGGATATGCGGAACAGCAGGAATTATTACCACACACACCGCAATAAACCTTCTGCTGGTCATGAGGGGGTGTGTGTGGTGATAAAGTGTCGGGAACAGATTGGTGGTGAGGTGTCTAGAGCCAATGCTATTGCACTCAGGGAGGTTCTATATTGTGTTCCTCAATAACTTTGTTGATTTTATTCTTCTGCCCTGTGTGCAGCTGCACCACTGACCACAAGTCTTATATATTGCCACCAACAATAAATAATGTTTTCAAACATTTTATAATTAACCTCTGATTAAGTAAATCTCCTTAAATAAAATGCAGCGGGACACATTTTTCACTAGAACGAATCCGTAGTAAAACACCACTGGTGTTGATGTTTCTGCATCATTCTTCAGGAAAAATATATTTTTAAAATGTGTTTGTTGCAGTAATAGAAGACAGAGAAATACTTCCGCTAGGATGTGAAACGTAACAGACATATCATTCTACTAAATGGAACATTATTTTGTGTAAAGTGGCGTACAGGTATAATCAAAGTGGAATTCCCGGAAAATAATAAATTTGAAAATCCATGTAAGTTTTAATTAACTTTAACAATCTTGGGAGGGAAACATTTTGTGCCAGCTAGTGATGACTGAGTAAGCAACTCCCTAAAACAAGTTGTATCCTGATGGCGACTGGCGAGTTCTTTTGTTTCCTTCACACGGCATTTGAAGCTCCTCTGGTATACATTGTTATTGTGCCTCCTTGTCCAGACCCTTCTTCAATATGGGCCAAGGTCATCCTAGGGTCAGGGAACTTTTTAGTGTTAATTAAGAGAACTGAATACCATCTCCCGCCTCTCTGAGCTCCATCTTTCCCTAACACATCACACATGGCCTCTTCCTCATCTTCTATCTCGCTCTCTCTCAACAGTTTACCATTAGCCAAAGATCTAAGGAACAGTGAGGCTATAAGAGGTTTGCTTCAATATTTTTTTATTTTCATTGCCATGGTCAACATGTTACAGTGGTTTCTCAGCAGGTTGTCCTTACACGTTCCCACGCTCACTGAGGTATGGTATGTAACGTGCATTTGTGTAGCACTTTACTACCATTGTTTGGCCCCATAGTGCTTTTGGAATCTGAGGGCACTTTATAGGTTCTTGGATCCTCATTGGACAGAGTAAAAGTGCTCTGTTGACTTGGCATTTTGTTGATTTAAATAGTTTTGAGTCATATTGGATAGAGGTTGCCAAGATTACCATACGCAAGTGTACTGCGTAGGGTTGAATTGCTGGGTATATTGGCTGGCAGGAAGCAGTTATGGATCTGTGAAGAGTATTATGTGCCTGATGTATATGTTGAGGGACATTACCATATGTTTTGGAAAAGTACTCTGGTATGCACCCCTATGCACATATCGCTCATAACAGATCCACAACAGGAATTTTTGTTTGCTTGATGTCCTCACCTTAACATGGGTGCATTAAGATGCTTGCGCTAAAATGCTGTGAGGGTTTTTGGGTAGGAACGGAGCAGGCAGACCACTTGAGAGCTCATTCTTGATGTTGGCAGGTCTCTCACACTTGCCTATACATTGAAACCACCCATTGCTTAATTTGTAAATCAATGAGTGCCAGTGCCCAAAGCTCACTCAGAAGGCTTCGCCCAGCACTATTAAATGTCCACAAAAGTCTGCATATTCGGTACCTCTTTAATCCACTACCAGATCCTCTCTGCCCCTTTATCTCACTCGTTTGTTCCTTCTTTCCCCTTTGTGAGGGATTTTCTGTCTTTTGCTTCCTCTTTTTTCCCCTTAAGTGTGTTTTCCCTCTTTTGCTCTCCATAAATATGCGATAAGGAACTTCACATTATAGCCCTAGTAAACTTGGAAGGCAGAGTGGTGGATAGGCCAGGGAGGTCATCAGGAATTTATTCAGGAAACAAGAGATGGTAGTAGTGGAAAAAGAATCACACCTTGTATTGAAGAAATACAATTTAGTGGGCATGTAATAGAGACTAGGTAAATATAAAGAGTCAGTGAAAGAGATGGTACCACAAGGGTAATACCACACCCTACTACCCAGGGTGTGAATGCACACGGGGCAATGACCCATGTGCCAAATATGTCCAAAAACAATACTCCGGCACTCCACTTTCAAATGTAAACCAAATTAGGTAAAAATCTGTCCAAAAGAAAATGTCTTGAAACAAGAAGATTTCTTTATTGCTAATGGAGCGTCATTCAAAGATTTTCAATCAAGGTCTCTTTTCACAGGTTCTATCTTTCAAATTTACAATCCATCAATAAACAAGTTATATCCATCCAATTTTCAAAACTGTGATGACTGCCTCAATATAGTACTGAGCAGTTTAAATCTTTCCAATTTTCGGTGTGTTGGTAACAATTTACTGACTGTAAATTTGAAAGATAAAACCTGTGAAAAGAGTCCTTGAGTGATAATCTGAACCTGTGAAAGAAGGAATTTAATTAGATCTATAGGATTCCAGCAGAAAGAGAACAGAACTGGGCCCCGGAGAAGTGGAGGGAAAGCTCTAGGATGGTCCAGAATAGTAATTCCTCTAACCAAGACCGTGTTAAGTATACCTTGCAGGCGAGGAACATCAGCAACGTGAGCCAGAAAAATGTATCCTTAACACATTACAGTGATTCGGTTGCTACTGGAGTCACCACAACAATTGTGATACCATAAAAAATGCAACAGGACCAAGATGCAAGGTAATGGTATCATCTCACTGGGGAGGATGGTGCACACATATCTGTCCTGAAAATATTCTTTCTGTGTGTTTTAATAATTACAGACAGTTTCAAATTTCACTAGACCACCCTAACCAGATATGTCTGTTGATGTAGCCACATCTCAGACAGAACATGAAGAATAATCCCCAAAAGAATACAGGAAAAGAGGCCACAATGACTTGTTCCCCAGGAGGATATAATGCACATTCTCTAATTGGTTTAATTAAGGGAAATCAAAATCAAGGAATATCCCCCGAAACAATCATTTGTTTACCAATTTTGAGCTGCCAGAAAGTCTAGTTGAGCCATCCTTTATCAAGACCCTATATACAAAGTAACTTCTAAGTGGCTTCTTGATACGAAGAAATCAAACACTAAAACCAACTCTAATGCAACTTCAAGAAAAGTATCATTCTGATTATGGAGGATTGTTTCTTGTCAGTTACATCCCAAAAAGCAGTCCTCCACCCAATTAACCTTAATTCCAGCTCATTTGGAAAGTGATAATGCTGTAATAAAATTAGTGCTGCTAGTCATCTTACATGTACTCAGGTCTTGCTTAAATATCCCCTTTCTCTGACTTCTTTTCTTTACATTCTGTGAAGGTATTGCTTCCAGGAGAAGCCGGGTGGAGAGCATAGTGGCTTATAGCTCACCTCCAAACAAAATTAAAAATGAATGTACCACCACATGACCTCAGTGCTTTACAAAGAAAGAAAGAACGAAAGAAAGAAAGAAAAACTTAGTTTGGACTTACTTTTCTAACTGCTGTCTTCACCACAACCCAATTTAGAGATTTTAGGTTTCCATGGAAAACTTTGACATGGGATTGTCAACAGTACCTGATAATACTACATGGGATAACAGAGTCATAGATAATCACCCAAGGTTTTTGGTCTTTTTCTGGTTAAACTAGGTCAAATATGGTGATCATTGGCTAAAGAGGACTATTATGATTCCTTTTAACCATGAAAGCTATATCTCTGGTAATGCTCAAAGAAGTAGAGACAGAGTAGGGCCCAGAAAGATTTATTTTACATCCGCCTCACATCACGGGTCTACAAGGTGATCTAAGCATAGATTTACATGAAGTAGAAACCTTGCCCTCTTACCCCATCTTAGATCATCAACAATCACCAACAATAAGTGCTCTGGAATGTGTCTGTTTGATGATGTTTGGTTGTGTTCTAAAACCTACTGTGATCTTCATTCACCAGAATGGCCCCTTTAAAGTTTTGCCCACAGTTTATAGGATTATTTTTAGTATATGTTCCCAATTCTCAAATCCAAGAGACACAGGCATGTCTGACACTGGTATGGACACAGATGGTAGTTAATGGCAGATCCTTCCCGCCTTAGAGATCTCAGAGCTTCTACAAAAGCGTTCTTCGCAAACTAAAAGGGATATTGCGTACTGTTAACACAGGTTCTGAGCACCTATCACAAATAGGGCACCGACTGAAGAAGGATGATTTGTACATCAATCATTTTCCTCCTTATAGGAGCATTCCATCCTGATTCATAAAGGATGGAGGTACAATGCACAGCAGATGATATGGAGTACCACAGGATGGACAGGGTAGGGGGGAGTCTCGGGGTGAGTGGAGCACACACAGAAAGGTACCAATGGTAGTTGCTATGGAAGCAGACACATTGTTACCACTAGTACAATATAATCAGGGTATAAGCAAACTCAATGCACACAGTAGTTATTTTAATTTGAAAATGCCCCCAAACAATACAAAATTGAGTCACTATGGTTATACCAGGGAGTATGCATCATATCAAACAGAATATAAAAGTTTCATATTAATTAATTTTATTACCTAGAATGTAAATGGAATACCCAGCAGGAAAATAAAGACTTTAATTTTGAGCTTGTCATGTGTTTAGTATTAGTGTGACCCTTGGTCTAATGTAAGGGTCATGCAATACTGGCGGGTAACTTTAATATTCCTTAAAAACGCACATTAGGCAAGGCCGATGAATCAAAGTTTCTAAGTTTCTAAGTCAGGGCAACAATTATCCAATTAATATACGTGCTAGGTCTGTAGACATTTCGTCAAGAAACAGATCTTGATGAAAAGAGTATATTTTGTACTCCAGCAAGCACCAGCACTCACCTGGGTTGATTATGTTTCAGCTTCAAATCTATACGATCACTCTCCTATGTCTCCCATCATGATTGTGGGGAAGAACCAAATAATGTGGACACCAAAAGATCTATTTTTAATAAATAAAGGTTATTTTGTACTATGTTCAAAAGAAAATTATAAGTCTCATTATTCTGGAGAGAATGATCCGATTTTTTGTCTAGCATGTCTTTCAAATTATGTTAAAAGGACTAAGAATAGAATGAAACAGAATATGAAGGAATTATGATTCAAAAATAAAGAATAACAAAATATGCTGAAAAGGCTGAACTACTACATTCAGGGAAAACTTCAATTGAGAGGCATTTTGTACATAGAATGGGTAAGGACGAGCATCACAAGAAAGGGAAATGCAGCTGGAATCTGTACTCAGACAAAACAGGAGGAGAAGAAAGGCTGAAAAATCCTAAGGCCAGGGCCAAAAAAACAGGTTCAGAAGCTAAGAAGTAGGATTACCACTTGGAAAGGCACAATTTCTGCAGCTCAGAAAATAGCTAAGCTGGGTCCAGTACATAAGCTCTCACATCAGAAGAGACTGTTGAAGTGTTTTACATGTAACATATATGTATGCCTCGATTGCCACAAAACACTGCATAAAAACAATGAAGATTTTTTTAAATCTCTCTCATGAGCACCTCTTGAGTGGTAGTGCCTTGTTATTCCCATGTAGAATTCTGCACAAGATAAGATATGTTGGAATGGGGGGGGTTTGGAAGGGCCGACAGCTATTCTGTTGGATGCGGCTAATAGTAGAGGACGTGCATGGTATATGCTGCGACTGTTGAATAAATATTTTGCTTCATCAACTGCTTGGCACCTACTGTATATTGATGACGAAGATTGGATAACATGGACTAGGCAAATAGATAAAAATTTAGAACCACTGAGGAAACGGGTGTTTTTAAGAATGCGTTGGAAGACCTTGACAAATATTTTCAGCCAACAGTGTGTGCCTATTGACAGGTTCAATTATTTTCAAACCAAACAAGGTGTTTCTGAGTCAATGGATGATTAAGCTGCGGCAATGATGAAGTTGACCATTACATGTAAATTTGGTGTTTTGCATGAATAACTAATTTGTTACCAAGTAATCATGCATGCCAACGATTGTAACCTCCAAGATAGACCAGGGTTATAGGTGATGCTTCCTTGAAGGAGATTGTTGCCATCAAAAAGAAGGTGGAGTTGTCCAAAAGATGTGCTATGGTAGCTACAAGGGGTATTATGTCCAATACAGCCCAGGAATGTGGCAATTCAGTCGTGTGCAAAGCTACTTCGAAACCTGAGTATATATCTGTAACCAAGAGTGATCAGAAGGACAGTTGGTCCAAGACGAAGAAAAACACCTCAGAAGTAAACAGGAACATTCAATGTTTTAGATGTGGCAATATTAATCATTTTGCCAGGAACAGAAACTATCCTGCTATTAAGCAGAACTTTTTATATTGTGGTATCCTTGGACATTTTGCCAAAGTGTGCAGGAGAAAACAGAAATCTGTGAAGTGTGTGGTGGAAAAATCAGAGTCTGAATCTTCGGAAGTTACAGAAGGTTCTGCTCCAGATTGTGTTTTGAGCATTAACCATACAGTTTTAAATGTTTGTGATGGAAAAAACAAACCAGTTTCTCAAATGACCATAAGCGGGGTTGAAATACAGATAGTGGCAAATTCAGGCTCACCTTACACAATCGTTAGCAAAGCTGTTTGGGACAACAAATTCTGTGCGAAATAAGGTCCTTCGCTAAAGCCACTTGATGTGCATCCAGTTAGCTATACAGGGGAGGAAATCCCTACGGTAGGAAACAGAGACTTGTTGTTCGTATTCTAATGTAGATAACCAAAATGCAAGTTGTATGTTACTGAGAATTGTCCCTTTGTCTTAGGGTGGATGGATCAGAAAGCATTAACTGTAACATTGATTCCCAATAGCGTGTAAACTGTGATGTTGGTTGACTGTGAGGAAGCACTGATGGGTGCGCAAATTGAAAGGAAGTTTTCCAGTGCATTTTCGGGCACCATTGGAAAACTCAAGGGGCTTTCCCACAAGATTGTATTGAAGGTGGGGACAAAACCGGTGTGTCATAAAGTCAGGAACATACCTTTTAGTATGAAAGATAAAGCACAATCTGAGTTAAAAAAAAGTTACTGAAAATGGTAGAATCAGTGGAGAGTACCGAATGGTTGGCTCCTTTGGTTGTGGCGTGTAAGGCCTCCAGCCAGGAGCATTTATGTGTTGACTTGAGGGATCTCAATAGGAATATTGTTGTCGATAAGTTTCCATTGTCAGAAATAAATGAATTACTTGCAAAACCTAAGTGTGTGAAGTGGTTTTCCACCATCGATTTGACCTCAGCTTACCATCAGGTGACATTGCATCCAGAGAGCAGGGACCTTACTGCCTTTGTGACCCCGTTTTGATCTATAAGGATGTCGCTTGGGTTAGTTTCTGTGGCTGCCATATTTCAGAGGTTAATGTCCTATTACTTACCGGTAATCTTCATTACTCCGGGTCCCGTAGTCCTCGACACCTTCATTACAAGTGAGATTTACTATCTCACCGACAGAAAAAAAGGAACGAAGGAATGCTGGACCTACCCTCCCCCTCCCTCTGGGAGTACATAAGGAGTACCGGTCCCAGCATTCCTCCTGAAATACCAAGCCATAATGAAGGCCGGCAGACAGGGAGGGAGGGAGGGAAGTCATGAAGGTGTCGAGGACTACGGGACCCGGAGTAATGAAGATTACCGGTAAGTAATAGGACATTACCCCCAGGTCCCTACGTCCTCGACACCTTCATTACAAGTGAGAAATACCGAAGCAGACACCGGCATTCATTCCAGAAAACACAACAAACAGCAAAACAAACCCAGAGATTTATTGGAGACAAACAAAGAAAAAACATCAGGAGCGAACAGAGCTCAACACTCCCAACGCAAAACTCCCATCAACCCCCAACAGATTGAGGAGCCGATAATGCCTGATGAAAGTATTAGAAGAGGTCCAGGTGGCAGCTCTACAAATCTCAGAGAGAGGAACACCCCGAACCTCCGCCCAAGAGGCAGCCACCCCCCTTGTAGAACGACCCTGAACCCCCAAAGGAGGAGGTGACCCAGACAGAGAGTAGGCCAAGGAAATGGCTTGCTTCAGCCAACACCCGATCGACACAGAAGAAGCCTTACCCCCACGTGAAGCAGCCCCAAAGGAGACAAAAAGGGAGTCCGACTTGCGAAACACCGCCGTGCGATCAAGATAAATGCGCAAAGCCCGGCACACATCCAACAAGGACCACCCAAAACAGAGCCCAAGGCAGGCAAGACCAACTCCTGGCACCTGTGAAATTGTGAAGAAACCTTTGGCACAAAAGAAGAATCAAGGCGAAGCACCACCCCACTCTCCGTGAAGGACAAGAAAGATTCACGCGCCATCAAGGCCCCCAACTCCCCAAGACGACGAGCAGAGGTGACGGCCACCAGAAAAACCACTTTGAGAGTAAGAAACTTCAAATCCACCTCAGCTAAAGGCTCAAAAGGAGGACCGATCAAAACCCAAAGAACTAAGGGCAAATCCCACAGGGGAAAGGAAGGGCGAGGCACAGGACGAGAAATAGAAAAACTGCGTAGTAGACGAGAAACCAAGTCCTCAACATCCGAAAGATTCCCCCACGGGGAACGAAACGCCCTAACCGTGGCCCACTGGGCACGTAGAGTGGACACAGCCAAACCCTTCTCGAAACCCTCCCACAAAAACTGAAGCACAACTTTCAAGGAACAGTACAAAGGGGACAGGCACAATGCCGAACACCAACGACCGAAATTACCCCAATGCGATCATAAGATTTGAGGGTAGAAGGCCGCCGGGAACGCTGAAGGGCCACCGCTAAATGTTCCGGGAAACTGCGCTGCCTCCAACTCTGCCTCTCAACCTCCACACCGACAGCCGCAACCGGAGAAGAGACAGGGATGGGGAAGACCTCAGAGGAGACAGGGACAGGGGAAGAAACCAGGGACCCCTCACCACCAAAAGACGAACCGTCGGAAACCAGGACCTCCGAGGCCAAAACGGCAGGACCACCACCACCTTCCGATCCTCCTGACACAAACGGGCCAGAAATCGGGGAACCAGAGCCAGAGGAGGAAAGGCATAGAGGAGACGGGATGGCCAAGGAATCGACAGGGCGTCCACCCCCCAGCAACCCTCCTGCAGAAACCAGGAGCAGAAGCGAGGAAGTTGTGCATTGTGCCGGGAGGCAAAGAGGTCCAGAAGGGAAGCCCAAACCTCCCGCACACAAGCCGAAATGCAACCGGGGTGAGAGACAATTCCAGAGAATCCAGAAAGCAACGACTCAGGACATCCACCACACAGTTGTCCACTCCCCGAATATGAACTGCTGTCAGAGACAGCAGATGGCCCTCCGCCCAACAAAACAGGGGAACAACCACCGCATTCAAAGAGGCCGAACGAACCCCCCCTTGATGATTGAGATAAGCCACCGTCACCATATTGTCGGACCGAACCAACACGTTCCGACCGAGCAACAGACCCCGAAAACCCATCACAGCCCGGGACACAGCCGTCAGCTCTCGCCAGTTGGATGACCGGCGGCTCGCCAGGAGGGACCAACGACCCTGAAGGGATCGAGACCCCAAGGTCGCACCCCACCCCAAGGAGCTGGCCTCCGTCATCAAGACTAGAGAAAGGGAAGACGGCAGAGGCAGACCCAGCGACAGATGGCCCCTCACCGACCACCACAGAAGAACGGGGAGGACCACAGGAGACACCGGAATAAGAACTTCCAAATCGCGGGACAGAGGATACCAGAGAGACAGGAGGTACACCCAAAGGGGACGCAGACAAAAACGCGCCCAGGCCACCGTAAAAACAGTCGCCGCCATCAGACCCATAAGACGCAACCAAAGGCGCACCGGAAAGGCACCCCCCACCCTGAAACGCCGAGCAAGGGACACCAATGTCACAACCCGAGGTTCGGGGAGGAACACCCGGTTCAGATCCGAACGGAAGTGGGCGCCAATGAAAACCATGTCCTGAGACGGCGTCAGCTGACACTTGGGGAAGTTGATCAGGAAACCATGGGCCCGCAACGCCGAACACACCACCTCCCGGGCCTCCAACAACAGGACCCGAGAGGGAGCATGGACCAACCAGTCGTCCAAGTACGGGTACACCATCACCCCTCGGAGATGAAGCCACGCGACCAAAGGAGCCACCACCTTCGTAAAGAGTCTCGGCGCCGACCGAAGACCGAAGGGCAACACCATGAACTGATAATGACGCCCCAGAACACAAAACCGCAGAAACTGGCGGGACCGCGGATGGATCGGAACATGGTAATAAGCATCCTGAAGATCCAGGGTACACATGAAGTGCCCCGGAAGTACCAAAGGAATCACCCTGTGCAAAGTCTCCATGTGAAAAGGAACCCTGGTCACCCACTTGTTCATCACCCGCAGGTCCAAAACCAAGCGGAAACCCCCCGTATTTTTGGGAACCAGAAAGATCAGGGAATAAAAGCCCTCCCCCATCTCCAAAGTAGGAACCTCCTGAACGGCACCCTTCTGAAGAAGATCCACAATCCCCTGAGAGAGACGGTATGAAGGCCAGGGAGACGGCGGAACCCCCGGAATCTGGAGGAGGAACCGAAAACTCCAGAGTATAACCCAGGCGAATGATCTCCAACACCCAGGCATCGGAACAAGACTGAACCCAGGCCGCCAGGAAGAAGCGCAGCCGCCCTCCAACCAACAACCCCGGAACCACCGCCAAAGAGTCAGGAACGCGGCTTGGCAAGCGGAGGGGACTTAGCCCTACGATCCCAACCCCGGCCAGAAGCAAACCTTCCCTAGCCTCTCACAAACAATCTACGAGAGGCAGGACGAAAGAAAGACTTGGATTTAGAAGGGACAGGAGCAGAAGAGGAGACCTTAAACGAAGAAGAATGCTTCTTCTCCTTAAACAGTTTATGCAACTTGGCCTCTAATTCCCCCCCAAACAACATAGTACCCTGGAAAGGCAAACGCAAAGCGCACGCCTTCTGCGCAGAGTCAGTCTTCCAGTCTTTAAGGACAAGACTGCGACGATCTGCCACACAAGCCCCGCCGGACAGTGCAGAAGCACGCACCACGTCAAAGGAGACATCGGACAGGAGCTCCACCTGACACTCGATCTGCTCAAGTAAACCGGAACAGTCAGTGGCATTGTCCATCGATTGATAGAGCGTCTTCAGGTCAGACAACAGAGACTGAGAAACATATGTCCAATAGACGCCAGCCCGCAAGGCCAGGTGGGAACCAGAATAAACCTTCCTGAGCGCAACATCCGCCTTCTTATCCACAGGATCCTTCAGCACGGCGTCCTCAGCCAGGGAAGTGCGCCCCATCAAACTAGCCACAAAGGAGTCAATAGGGATAGAATCAGGAAGGTCCGAAGGCATATCCTGTAGAGGATAAAGCAGAGCCATGAAACGCGGAATCAAAATTCGATCAAGATCAGCCCACTCACGCTTCAGAACATCTTTAATGAAGGGATGGACAGGAACATCAACCATGGCAGCACTCTGAAATTGACGTAACAAAGGCCCCCTAGAGGTACTCGGAGCGTCCTCATCAGGGAACCCCATGTTCTCCTTAACATGCTTCAGAATACCCGGCAAAGCGTCCTTGTCAACATATTTGCCCTTCAAATCACCGTCCCCCAACCAAGCAGACTCATCGCCAGAAGAGTCGGAAGAAACTGGAGCAGGGCCCCAACATCACCCATCTCAGTCAAAGTCTCACGTATTAAGCGCTTAATACGCGCATCTCCACCACCATCACGGCGTCGAGACCTGGCAGGGAAAGGAGACCTGGAAGCAGCAGACGAAGAAGAAGAAGAGGAAGACCTCTCCCGATGATGCCTCTTCCTCGAACGTTTCCCCATGGCAGCAGAATACAAGAAGCACAGCCAAAACAAAGAAACCCCACAGCACAAAACCGCTATGCGGTACTCACCCCACCGGCCCGTTTATAAGGAGCAGCCCAAAGCCGGGAACATCGAGGCGTCTGACTTCCGTCCCGCCGTCAAAACCGGAAGTCAGGCAGGCCGAAAACCGGAAAGGGAAGGAAGCTGCAGCCAATCCAGGGGCAGCAAACCGGCCGCGCCCCCTAGCAAGCCCGGCAGGCCAGGAGGGGCGGGCATCAGGCCAGAGGAAAGCCAACGCGGTATCACCATCGCCGCGCGGCAGAAACAACCAAGGAGAAGCCCGCGCCACTCCCCCCAAGCCCGGCAGGGAGGGAGAGGCCTCCGACGAAGGACCGACCAGCAGCCTCCGCATAAGTAACCAGCAAAAGGCAGGAGCGCCCCCGCTCCTGCCATGTCCATACCAATGTAAGCATAACAGAAAAAAGAACAGGAGGAATGCTGGGACCGGTACGCCTTATGTACTCCCAGTGGGAGGGGGAGGGTAGGTCCAGCATTCCTTCGTTCTTTTTTTCTGTCGGTGTGATAGTAAATCTCACTTGTAATGAAGGTGTCGAGGAAGTAGGGACCTGGGGGTAATGCACCAACTGTTCAAGGGGTCACAGGACTGTGTTTTTTCAGGACAACATACTTGTTATTGGAATGAAAAAAGAATATCATTATGGTAAGCTGAGGGACGTTTTAAGCCGTTGTTGGAAAGAAGCCTGATTGCTGAATTGAGGGAGTGCAGATTTTCATTGAAATAGATTATGTACCTTGGCCATGAGGTCAGTGGGGCAGGGATACAGCCGAAAAAAGACATCTTAAGTGCTCTTATGGAGGTTCCTTCCCCCATATGTAAGGATGAGGTAAGATCCTTTCTTGGGTTAGTGAAATTCTATTCCAAGTTTGTTAGGGGGTTTGCAAGTAAGACGTAAAAATCAAGACCGTTGCTTAAGCATCATTATGAGTTCTGTTGGAATGAAATGTTACAGAAAGAGTTAGAATACATCAAAGATTAAATTTGCCATGTTTTTCCATTAAAGGGATTTGATACTTCAGCTTGCTCAGTGATTACTACTGATGCCAGTGGGAAGGGATTAGGAGCAATGCTCTCGCAAATTTCAGAAGATGGTGAGTATATATTGTTTTTCACATCCCATTCTCTGTCAGCCTCAGAAGAAAAATGATTGCATGTGTGTGGGGAATGGAAACATTCAAACAGTATGTGTGGGGATAAGAATTCTTACTCAGCACGGACCATAAACCCTCAACTAGGGTTCTCACTATATCTGGAATGTTAAGAGCGACACCACGTCTGGCCAGGATGTTTTTAAGACTGCTAGATTATAACTATGCTGTGTTATATGTGCCAGGAATGTAGAACAAGGTTGCATATTTTTTCAGTAGATCTCCTTTGCCTATAGAATAGCATGTGCAGAATGAGAGGGATTAGTACTGTGCAGCTTCAGTTGAAAATGTGAATGTATGTGCCATCTCAGAAGAAGAATGGAACAAAGAGTATGGTAATGACAGCGTATTGAACAAATTAAGGAATACACGCAAGTTGGGTTGCCAATACTGGTTGAAGTTTGAAAAAAGATTTGAAAAGGAAGGTGTGAACTTTCTATTAATGAATGTGGGTTCCTTTTAAGAGGTAGTGGGATAGTTCCAAAAAGCAGCTTGATAGCTAAAATTCGGAATTTAATGCAGGAAGGTCACCTTGAAATCATTACGTCTAAACTAATAGTGAAAGCTTCTTAATGGTGGTCTGATCTTGATCTCGAAGTTGAAAGATTTCTTCATGAATGTGTGCAATGTGCCAATGCTGACAAGAATCATAAAACCTTGAGACCACCACTATATCCGATTGAGTTTCAGGAGGGTCCATGGAAATTTCTACCTATTGATTTACTGAGATCTTTATGGTACACCCAAACTTGTGGTAGTGTAGACTGATTTATTTTCCAAGTGGCCAGATGTGAAATATTTTATTAAAGTGGATTCTAAAGCCATTGTTGCTTTCCTGGAGAAGGTATTCCTTAGAGAAGGCATTCCTAAGGTTTTAGTGATAATGGCCCTCAATTTGTGTTGAGTTAGACAAAGTACTTTTTAGTAAGGAATTGGATGAGAAGCAAACATACTTCATTACATTTTCTTGTCAGCAGTGGCAGGGTTATCATGGGACGTGTAAAAATTGCCATAAGTGCTGGAGTGAGTTGGGAGGTGGAACTCAGCAAGCTGAAATGGGCATACAGGATTACCCCTGCGCTTACAAGTTACAATCCCTTCAAAGCACTTCAGGGAAGGAAACCATTTACCAAACATAATATTGCTTCACTTTTGGGAGACAGGAAATACGAAGTGGTGAGGGAAAATATTAAGAAATCACAAAGCTTTTGGGGGGTTGGAATGGGAGGAGGCTATTCTGTTGAAGGCCGCTAATTTAGGAACATGCGCATGGTATATGCTGCGGCTCTTGAATAAAGATTTCACTTCATCAACTGCTTGGCACCTACTTTAGATATCTCACACTTCATCTCTGGATTTGTCATCTCACTCTGTGTTCTGGTCATTGCCTTTCATTTGGCAACTCAGTGGAGTCTGGCAGTTACAAAAAGGTTTTGATTTTGTTGCACACATTGAAATAACGCGCCTCATAATGATGTCAGGAGGTAAAGTGTGAGGTGGTTGCCCTTCCTCTCTCTCGGACTGTCTTTCTTTTATAAGCGCCTGACTCCCTCAGCCCTCCTTTTGTCCCACTGGCATTGTACTGTCTCCCTCATCTCTCATTCCCACTCCTCCATTGAGGGTGCATACACACCCCTCATCTCATTAGTGTTTCAGTCTAGGTGCTGTCACTGTTGATATATCACACCCAAATCACAGACAGCATGGAGTCCAGTGTCAGTTGTGCAGCGGAGTTGAGAAAAAGGGGTGTAAGTGAGGATTTCAAGCATGGACAGCCCTATGGGTCACATCTGCTCTATTGTGATAGGATGGACATGTTAAAGCCCCAAAAATACTTC
This sequence comes from Triturus cristatus, assembly GCF_964204655.1. NCBI lineage: Eukaryota > Metazoa > Chordata > Amphibia > Caudata > Salamandridae > Triturus > Triturus cristatus. The sequence goes on along the minus strand of NC_140584.1, from coordinate 697,818,005 downwards.
ACCTCAGTACAAATCCTAGCGCACAATTCCAGGTCACCTAAAGAACCCTTTCTTTCCTCCATATTTTGCCAATTTAAAGTCAACAGCTGTTGCTTCAACGCTTCTTCCAATTGGCAATCTGCCTGGAGGAAGGGAGCTATTGTGTCCAAACCACAAGAATGTACAGGTATTTTTCAAGGTACCACTCATGCACACATTGTGCATTCAATGATAATAGTTGTGTGCAGCATAGTCATCAGACATCCACACAGGGCCAATAGATGATATTCTTGCACCCATGATAGTACGTCACTCATAGATGATATGTTTTCAAATGTACAAATGCAGTTCTTGCGGCTTTATCAAGTCCTTCACATTAATCAGACACATTGGAAGCTACAACAACACATGAGCAATTCTAGACTTAACATACAACGTCACAGCAGGAGCATCAGAAACTCATATGATCTACTTCCATCAACTCCCCCACAGTACTTGACATCACTGCATCAGAGGGATGACAGTGAAGCTACTGTCCTAGTGGTTGGTCATATAAAAATGTCTTTTATTTTGCCAGTTCGTTCATCACGCAGGCACCATAACCCTGGCCACAAGAGAAGATATGGACCATATACCTCACATTTGAAGGACGAATGCTCAAAGACGAAAGAAGGCAGATAACGAGGAACACACAATTAAACAGACGTACATTCACATTTCATCCATCTGTGATCTTGCAGCAGCCACAAGGGAAGGGTCAGTGGTGCCTCTCACCTCATCTCCAAATAATGGAATAGCTTCAGAGCAATTGGAAGGTGGCAACCGTCCATTAACAAGTTGCCACAGAACGGTGTATAGATACACCAGAGGCAACTGGATCCTTTCTGGGCTGTATTCATGCTATCAATCCCATGGAGCCCAAATTCCTTGGCAGTAGTTTGGAGCGATGCTCCTCTAAAGGTCCCAGATGGAACATTACATTAGTCGTCGCATGGGTGGGATGGGATCAAATGGGGTATATCCCCATCACAGGCATTGTTGTGGTGTGTGCTCTATAAAGGTGTGCGTTCAATATATCTCTTTCTACATGCATAAACAGATGGTGCAAAACATTGGAGGCAAGTCCAGGAGTTGCAATGGAGAAATCTATGCCGCACAATGAGCAAAAATAGCTTTATTTCTACTGGGGGCAGTGGTTGTAACAGGACTGTTGAAGGGCATGGTGGCTGACACAAGTTAATATCCGCGTGGGCTAGAACGTGTAGGAGAATGTGTGCCTCTGGGGATGGAGCGGTATTAGTTAGGAAGAAAGAAGGATCTGTGTTTTGGTCATGAGAGGGTGTGTTTCCTTTTGGTATTTCATGAATCACATGTTTGTTTTATTCAACGGAACGTGATTTGGTTCTTTCATGAATGTCTCAGATATGCGGATAGAACGAGTCCAGTCTCACGTCCAGTGCAGGGCCCTAGCCACGAGTATATGTTTTGGGGGGGGCATGACCCCCATTGATGACAGCATCATAAAGGTTTAGTGTTGATCGAGGGCAGAAGATCGTTTGTAAAAATAGTTGCTGCAATGAGTGATTAGATTTTAACTTAAATGATGTATTTTTCTATTAGATTTATTGCATACTTACATATTTAAAAAAAAAAAAGGAAAACGTTGCAGTTTAAAGCACATTTGTGAAATCTAACTGTCATTCAAAAACACATTTACAAGGTTGCAGTGGGGGTGTCTTGGGATTCTCGATTCACTTTTCACCAAAAGTTTGCCTGATTCTGGGAGAACAAGGGTTTCCTGCTGTAATTTACATTCTACATATCAGCAAATGGGTAAAAATGTGAAAGATCAGTTGCGCAAAGTATAATCCCAATTACAGGATCCCAGCAATCACAGAATGATGGTTTCTATAACCTAGTGTCATCGAACCCCAAGCACAATCTCCTGCTACAATAAAAATGTGATCTGCTAAGACCTCTACTGCTTCTTGAGGATATAGCAAATGCTTAAAAACAAGAAAAATATATACTGTCTCTATCTTAAAACGACACTTCTCGGAATGTGACAAGAGAATAAATACTGTACTCTCTCTTTTTCACTCAAAACATTGCTCTTAAGGGTTTCAGGATGCTGCTAATATTTAACACGTGTTAAATGGTTGGTGAGTGACCAGCAGTGCCACATCTTGGGCTCTCTGTGGCAAAGGCAGCAGAATTGCTATCACTGGATCGATCGTAAACAGAGAATATATCAACCTGCACTATAACTGGAGGGTTCACGCTGACATATGCACCGTATGCAGGCAGGCCGCTAACACGTGCACAGTAGGAAGCCTCTAACATTGGAGCAGTATGCATTCCTCAGATATAGCACAAGCGCACAGCGTCTGCTATATGCAGAATACATAGGCGTCTAGAGCATGCTTTGGATGTACTGCAGACCTTTGTTAGATGCACAGTCTGCAGACCTGCCTACTGTGTATATCTCCCAGTCAGGAATCCAATATTGTACCCAACATCTGCAGATAATGCCACCACTAAGTGGCCCTGTGTCAGGCGTGTCACCTTCTGGCAGTTTTGGCTTTTTAGTCAATCAATTCAATAAGCTTTATTCGGTTCATACAAAACAACCATAAAAGCACATTTAAAACATTGTTAAGAGCCAATACAATTCATTAAATTAATGGAATACAGTCATGACTATTAATACAACTTAAAACAACATACTTTTCCTTGCATGAATTGATCTCAGAATATATGTCGCAGTATAAAAACAAATATCAGGCTCTCGCATTGTAAACAGTAGACTAATAGCAGCATTCGTAGTTAAAGTGCAATATTTTTTAAACAGAGGTTTAAGGAAAGCAATACGGAGGTTCAGATACAAATCACATATAAGGAGAAAGTGCAGAGTGCTTTGTTTAGTACGTCCATCACATGGGCAAGGGGAAACGGGATACTTTTTTACACAGGGAAATGCTACCAAGTGATGAACGAGGCCTAATCTCATTCTTGTAAGGACAAATCGGTGTGACGATCTAGTTACCTGGCTCAAATAAGCTTGGAATCCCTCAGTTTCTAGATATGAATAATAGAACTGGCAAGTTGTTAAATGCCCACTACTTTTTGGACGTGCATACTTTCTCTCCCTCAAAAACGTATTTTTCAATTCAGTTTTAGGCATTTCTATTGCTTTATTGGGGTTTCCCAAAATGTTTATTTTAAATAGATCCTTGAAAGTTTGTACTATATAATTAAGCCAAGGGATCTTTAAACAATTATCTAGTTGGAAACAGTCTTTAATAATTTTTCTGTTGAATGTGGTCTCTTCTTTCAGCCATATCGATCTCCAGATCAATAATGGTCTTAGCCCAATTAGGTCAGTCAGGTAATTAGTCCCCACTTCGCTGTGTATTAGATCAGAAGACGCTGAAGTGGGTAAACAGAGCAACTTTTTAAGAAACATATTTTCCTCTGTTTGCAAATCACCATGATAATGATGACCCCATACCCCCGCACCATAAAGTGCGATTGAGGTACATCTCGATTGATAAATGTGCATCATATCTTTAATTTGGCGGTCCCCTATTTTGGCGGCAAACCTAAAAACCCCATGTACACTTTTTGCCATTTTAGACCTAACATTCGTCATTTCTTGCGGCCATTTACCATTACCAGAAAAAGTTATCCCTAGGTAACAGAACTTATCTACTGTTTGTATTCTCTGTCCTTGTACAAAAAAGGATTTGGTTCTCCCGGGCCTTGAACCACAAACCACAGTATATGTTTTAGTCTTGTTAATCTGCAACTTTCTACCCTTAATAAAATCGGCAAACTTATCTATTAACCTCTGTAGGCCTATAAGTGTTCTCAATAAAAGTACGGCATCATCTGCATAAAGCAGGACCGGCACATCTTGACCCTCCGCCTGAGGTGCATCGACTTTACAAGTTTGAGTGCTGTGTTCACTTAGTTTATAAAAAGTGTAAAGAGCAATGGAGCAAGGACGCAACCCTGCCGGATGCCTGATTTAACCTCACATTTGGGGGTACACTCGCCCCTTTGACCATACCGCACGGATATTAATAATTTTTCATAAAGCCTTGCCAAAAAGAAAATAATAGACTCTGGGGTACCAAGATCTAGTAAAATCGGCAATAACATGGCATGATCCACTAAATCAAATGCGCTGCTAAGGTCAGCGAAACATAGGAAAAGGGACCCTTGCTTAGCACGTGTATATTTTCCAATTACTAAATCCAAATTAATACACTGTTCAAGGGTCCCCCGCTCTTTCCTAAAACCATATTGGGACTGAGTTAAAATCCCATTTTCCTCAGCCCACTCCTCTAACCTAACAAGTAGGATCCTACTCATAATTTTGATAGACGAATCTAAAAGAGAAATCAGCCGATAATTTTTTGCTTCAGATCTATCCCCTTTGTTAAATATGGGAATAATTATAGATTTGCCCCATGTAGACGGAGCTCCTCACATTACAGCGGTGTTAAAAACTCTATTTAATATGGGGCCCCAGAGAGCAGGTATGGCTTTATAGACATCTATTGGAACACCGTCTGGGCCCGGGGCTTTCCCTCCCTTACTGCTATTAATTCCTTGTTCTACCTCCGCTAGTGTAATATTTAGAGGTAAAATCGGCCAGAAACTTGAATCCCCAGAATCCGTTATAGTTGCATTTCCTGGGTTAAAAATGCTAGAGAAATACACAACCCATGCCTCACTACTGACATAAGATGTCATTTCGGGAACCTCCTCACTTTTTAGGAAAGGTGAGTTGACTGTTTCCCAGAATAGCTGGCTGTTAGATGCATCCACAGCCATAGTTAGTTTGTCCCAAGCCTCCTCTTGGAGCTCTCTCTTTCTCTGTTTTAATTGTAATTTGTAAGCCAGTCTTAAATTCTTAACAAGCACCATATCCCTACTCCTGCTAGACAGTGCTTGTTTAAGCTGGTTCAAAGAGTGAGTACAGGCATGGTTAAACCATCCTCTAATCTCTTTAAGTTTCTTATTTGATGTCGTAGTCATAATACTATTAATAGTTCCATTCATTTTACAAAAGTTCATTAAAATCTGGACTGATTCGACATTAACATCCAAATTCTCAGAGATCTCAGTATAACATTCAGTGACAATATTTTTTGATACCTTGTCCGGATTGACCCCTTTCCATTTCATTCTGGTGCCATTTGGTCTACACGAGGCTATATTGCCAATCATAGTTTGTATTACCGGGCATCTATTGCCCCATACAGCTAATGTCATAGTAATGCAGTTATGATCACTTCATAATAGGTCTTCTATCCACGGTGTGGTACAGAGAGAGACAATATTTGCGGAAACCAGTACGTGATCTATAATGGTGTTTGCGTTTCTACCTGTAAAAGTTGGGATCAAATTTCCAGAACCATCTCTTGCACACTGCATTATGTCCAAGTCGAATTTAGCCAGAAATGTTTTAAAATTTCTCTATAAGAGTTATGTGGGAAGTGCACACAATCATCTCCTGTGTCATTCCTAAACCCACAAACCTTAGTCGCGGAAAGAGGGCATATTTGGGTATTAAAATCACCCACCCAAATTATATCAAAAACGAAATTCGTTTTATTTATTTATATGCTTACTTACCTCTAATCAGCCATAATCCATAGTTTACTACCCCCCACCCGGCCCCTCCCCCGCCCCACGTCAGCGCCCAGCAGCACTCCCACCACGGGCCGCTACTGCTTTTATCCCCCTGTGGACTTAACTCCTGTCCGGATAACAATTGTCCTACTGACCCCTCAGCCCCTTGTTGGCTAGTACTCCTAAAACCCGCCATTCCTTTAATGTGGCGGGCAGGGCTTTGTCAATCATTCTCCTCAAGGGTACTGAGTGGTTGGAATCTGTTATGAGTAGGGAGGGCAAAATATGGCGAAGGGGGCATTGACCAGTTAGCTCTAGGGTATACCTGGTCTGCTACTATAGATGTATCTTGTTTTAAATGACTACAGAAAAAACCAAGTGGAAGGGGTAAAATACTACCATCATTATCTGTCAGAGCAGAAGCTCTTTACAGAGTAATCCTAGCATAATATGGATGTTTAAAATTAACAATAACACAGTCACCCTTCTTTGATTTCCTCAAAGGGCCGATCCAATTTACTCTTCTTTTCGTAAGGATCTGATCTGCATAATTAACAGGGTAGCCACAATTAAGATTTAACCAATCCACCACTTTGTTTTTAAGGGATGCATGTGTTTCTGTTATACTCGGACTAAGAGGGGAGATGTTCACCAATACTGCCACATACGGGCAACAATCCGGGGGTAAATTAATGGATCTGGACCTTTTTTCCACCTCTGGATCTTTCTCTGTCCGATTTATAGGCACCTGTATAGTCTCCGTATTCCTAGGACCTTGGTTACCTGCCTCACAGGGATAGCTATTCCCCAGTAATTCCTTCCTTTGTCCTGAAGGGGCTATATTAACTACTGTGTTTAGTACTCTGGAATTAGAGCTTACCGATTCTCCAGCCCTTCCATTCCTAGGGATATCAGATGCAACCCCTGAGACAGATGTTGTTCCTGTACCTTGTAATCCTTCCTGCTGCCTAATTATATTATCTTTAAGCAACTTATCATAATTGTTAAGTACCCCATTAAGTCTAACAACCTCGCCATTAAGTTGATCTATTTTATCATGCAAGGGTTTGAGGTATGTTTCTAATGTAAGGGTTAGGGCAGCTATGATCTTATTAACCTGCACATCACACATAATTCCCATACTAGATGGATGTTCCACTATAGGGTTAGGAGATAAAGCCTTTGTGCCTTTATTGGCTGTCCCCTGTTTTTGCTGAATTTTCCTGCAGCTCCGTTTCTTTTTAGGGATAGGTGATCCATTAGATGCCGTTAAACTATGAACTTCTCAAATGGGGGGCAATATGTAGATCTTTACTTGTGTTAGACTCTACATTAGACTCCACTTGTAAATCAATCACATTTACAGGGCCGGATGCACAACCTAATCCTAACGAGAGATGCCGTTCCGCCTTGTCTATCTCAACACTAATGGCTCTAACCGCCTTCACGAGATAGCAGTCAATGGTGGAGCCTGGGGTCTCGGCTACATTGTTCATTCCTTTTTGTAATTTATGTTTCAACATGTTGTTAAGTTCGTGTTTAATAAAAAACAAGGATTACATGAATTAGACAGCCTCCAATAGTACTATACTATACTTGATAATATTTGAAATAAAAGGCTGCACGAATACCCCTATATACAGAATAATATAAATGTTATAGTTGTTCCAATAGCCAAGACCTAATACTAGGATGAAACCAAAACACATGAAAAAATAATACAATAATAAAATCAATGCCCTATTGAATATCCTAAATCGCTTAGGCAACCTTAAGAAGAAATATAAAATAGTAAAAAGCTTATTGATCATCTAAATTTCAAGAATAACATTTACTAATATTAAAACTAAAGGAACGCTTAACATGTACAAAAGAACCGGTTGTATAAACTTTGGCAAATCAAAGCATATCCGGTTTTACAGGACCAAGGGGGCCGTCCGAGACTGTGCGAGACTGGGCTGGGCTAACCCCCTTGGTCCTGTAAAACCGTCTTTTTAGTCAACATTACTTTATATGGTAATACTTGAAATATAGTATTAAAAAAAAACACACAACCGCAAAACACAAACTGCTGTTGGGAATGCTCTCCATCAGTCAAACAACACCATGCAGATCAACCCCAAACCTGTGAGTGTCCCTGATCCACTCTTCTGAACACTGCTAGATGGGTGTGGGAGCTGGGAATCGCTATCAGATATAAGGGAGAGAAGTGTGATCATTGCCGGGACTTCTCAGAATTGTGGATGCACCACAGCTGCAGAGGATATCTGCAGTGGCATAGGTGGGCACGCATGCCACCATCTAAGAAATGTAGACGGGGCAGGGGGTCTGCATTGGGTGTTGCAAGGTCTCTCTCGGGTTCCCCCTCGGAATCAGCAGGGCTCAAGGAGCTGCAACCTGTTGCCTTCAACTTTCGAAGTCTTTCTTTAAACCCACCCAGCAGGGCAGGACACATGAGCAGCGTAATTAACACGCATTGAGACGCGATGGCTCTGGAAGAGTCGATGCGTAGACAAGTTCACATATAAAACTGGGCTTCTCGACATTTCTGCCCTTAAAGGAATTTGTTTCTATACATTTCTTTGGCTCCTCTAATGCTTCTAGATAAAAATATTGATTTTAGCATGACAGCACAGAGAAAAGACGACTTAGGCCCTGATCCAACACGCCCATCTTTTAGCTCCAAGGCATCAGTTATATAGACCGTTACCCACAAATTTAGTGGATATTATTTAAAGTAATTAAAAATAAAACATTGGTATTGCATAACTAAATAATTCTGTCAGATCCATACTTGACAACTTAACCAAAAATCTCACTGTGTGAGGAGGGGGCGGGGCCTAGGAGGGGTTGTGCCTCAGGCCAATAAATACCTACGAGAAAGTTATATATAAGGTTGCACTCCTTCCCTTATTTATTAATCATTTAAGCACAAACTGTAATCTGCAGATGTGTGCGAACAGCTGCTGTGAACCGTCCTAGTCACAGCATTTAAACAAAAATTCCAAAGGGCACCTTACTCACATGCCCAACTGTCGCACTGCGGTTTGCGGAATATTCCAACAATAAAACATTTGTTCCTGAGTTATCCATTTTAACCGATTGATACCGATGTTTTAATCATGTCTTATTTCTCCAAATGTCCTCATGTTTTAAGTCACTACGGAGACAGTGAGATTTCACCAAAATTCATGAATCCACTTTTCTCATTCCCACTGCACGCCCATCCAGGCTTTTAAACAGTGTCCCGTCGAGGTAAATCATACAACGGAGTAGGTTCAAAAGATCATACCCAGTGCATTTCGAGCCATAAGGCTCTTCATCAGGGGTCTCTAGAACAGATAAAAGAGACTGTTCAACTAACTATTCAAAGTAAAAACCTGCAATATGTTAAACTGTGACCCAACAAACACGCCAAACCCCCCCATCACCCATTAACCAACGGTCCCCCACTTTAAACTCCTGTGCGCTAAGCAAATGCCCCACCATGCACAAACCCTACTGCCCCAAACCCACTTCTAACATATCTAGTAATAAAACTAGTGTGATTCAAACCAACCCCTGCGCATTACTTTCCTTTACTGTGCCAACACTCCCTGCTTCCCAATTTTATTTAAATAATACCTCGTGATACCCCTACATTACTGAAACCTCTCCCCTCTTACAAACCTCCCTCCTTCTCATAAGGCACTTTTCCCCCCACTCTGCCCTCAAGCCCTCTCCTCCGAAAACAAACAGAAAAAGCTTGCTGAGGCTGGTGCCGATGTCCTAGAGTGTTCTCATACCCCTTAATGGATGTCACCAGTTCAAAGACTCGGAAACGAGCTAGAAATCCACTATTTATAGTGTTTTTCAGGTTGTTTCCCCTGCCACCGTGTGATATCTGCTCCCCATCGGGTGACCAAGCGATTGGAGCCGATATCATGTGTTTCTCGGTGGCACCGTGTGAGTTGACAGGTCTGCAGACCCAATTCTGCCCAGCTTCCAACTTGAATCGCCTTTGGACAAATATTAGTTTCTCTGCAGCCTGTTTGTTTTGGTTCCAGGTCTGTCACTCCCCCATGTCCACTCTTGCTTCCCTGCAGATTTCATTGACTTGAATGGTCTGGGCAGGACCAAGCGACCATCTCCCGCTATCCATGTAACCTGTACTCCCAGTGTGTTGAACCAACGCATCCTGTTAAAGCACAGAGAGGTAAAAGACCTCTTCTTGTGTCATCTCCGTGTTTGTGCCTTGTCGGCCAGGTAGGGCGTAGCGCCAGGCCCCCTAGTACTTATCCATCCTCCTATCCTAGCTTCCCCTTCTCTTTCACCTCAGCGAACCTACTAATCATATTCCTTACACATCATTGCAATATGAAGAACACTATTACAAGTGTACTAGTGCCACTATGTTGTTGTCTTCAGGGGTTTCTCGTTTGACTCCACAGAGTACACACCATGGCTGCCTGTATGCAAAGTACAGCTCGTGGTTGGTCCTCTTTGGTCCTGGGTGAACTCTGTAGAGCACTTATCATAAAGCATTAATGGGGTTTTCTGTACCAAGTGCACACCTGGGTGTTGTTTCTCTGTCACTTGGTGGATTTTAAAGGATTCTAGCGGGAACATATTAAAACTCTGCATGATGCTGTTAATTGATGACAGCAGACATACGTGACCTGTAGAGCCTGGGCATTAAGCCATATGCTCCTTGTTTTATGAATTGCCACATATACACCTCGGCCATAACATTGGACCATAGCAGCCTGCATGTCTATGTTGCTGCTCTAAGTGCCACTTACCATGTCTGTGTTTCTACTGTGTATGCCTGTGGGTTACTTCTCTGTCCACCATGTGTGGACTATGCACATCACCTTCTGTGGCTCTCTGTATCTAGTGCCCACCTCTTGGTTGCTCATCACTCACTCATAAGTCGGCTTTTCAGATAATTTGCCATCCAGACTTTGCCCAGTGAATGCCTGGGGTTGCCCTTTGTTGCTTCTGGGTGGATCTGAAAAGGCATTTACCATGGCGGTGTGTAATCTGCTGCATTCCTCTGGGCTTTCTCCCTGACGCTCAAATCCAATCATGAACCATAACATTTGCTCTGACTAGTTTTTCGTTCCACTTCATGCAACTCGACAACTGCAGCAACAGGATGACAGCAGCAACAGAAGAGGTGTCAAGTACTCTTTGTGCAGAACGCGAAAGCACATCCCACATAGGTCATAATCAACTCAAATGCTTCTTAACAGGCGCAGGCATAAATTAATGTAAAGTGCATGTGTTCTATCCCTCACCCATGCCCTCTCCACTACTCTGCAAACTAATTCAGAATAAGAGCACCAATTTAGCCAGTCATGCATGACACCAACGCCCTTCCCACAGGACACAATGCATTTCAACATGCTTCCAACCAAGCACTTCCCATCGATGCAGTGTGCTATCTATCTGCTAAGGTGCTTTGGTTCCTCATCAGCATATGAAGCGCTATATAAATGCATTTACAATACAATATCGCCTTGAGACCCTAACGGGTGAGTAGTCGCGCTCTACAAAAACCTGATTGGTATCAAGATACCTTTTCCAGGATGGGGACATTACTGGCCCAAGCCCGTCTCTGGATGGGCCGGTGCCTGGAGGAGTACAGAATCGCCACTGCTTTCTGTGCTTTACAAATCCTTTCCATTGTTTGGACCTCGACTATTATTCATTTTTGCCCCAGACCACAGGCATTGGAGAGAGGTTCTTATAGTGCACCTATAACGGTTGAAACATAGAACGCTGGGCTTTACTCTGTTAAGTGGGTGGTGTTGAAATTGCTCTCCCATGAGGTTGATGAGGAAGGCAAGGTGGCACCAGGGAGAAGTAGATGATGCAAAAGGTCCTGATAGCACTGGTGAGAGGAGAGGGCTGCTGGTGCGGCATTGGGTAAATGTTCAGTGCTGGAAGTCTGGGTAAGAGTGGGGCGATTCCTAAGAAAGCTGACAGATGGCGGTTGAACCGAGATTAATGCTGACACCCTTCAGTGTGGTGGAACGGGGGCCTGAAGCTGTATCCCTAAATAAGGATGGGCTCAGGCAGGAGCCCCGTGGGATCCCTTGGCCAATAGATCTAAACCCTGAGTGAAATGGGGGGAGATGAAGAGCTTGACATCTGTTCTCCAGATAAGACTTCCACAACCTCAGAGAAGTGCCACTTAAACCTCTTTCTGCCAGCCTGGAGATCAAGATATTATGAGTAGCCATATTGAAGGAGGCCGAAAGATCTAATAACACGAGGGCGACAAGTGGCCTTTCTCAAATGCCCTTCGAAGGTCGCCCAGGACAGAGATACGGTCAGGTTCGGTCCCATGTGCAGGGTACAATACTGATTCAAGTGGTTCAAGTAGATAGTGCTTATCAAGTTTTTGTCCCCACTTTGCAATCAATCAATCAATCAGAACATTTGTAAAGTGCACTACTTACCCGTGAGGGTCTCAAGGCGCTGGAGGGTGCGGAGGAATGCTGCTACTGCTCGAATAGCCAGGTCTTGAGGAGTCTTCTGAAGGTCAGCAGGTCCTGGGTCTGCCGTAGGGGGGTGGGGAGGGTGTTCCAGGTCATGGCAGCGAGGTTGGAGAACGATCTGCCGCCGGAGGTCGCTCTTTGGATGCGGGGTACTGTGGCGAATGCGAGGTCGGCGGAGAGGAGCTGGCGGTTGGGGGTGTAGAAGTTGAGTCGTCTGTTGAGGTATGCTGGTCCTGTGTTGTGGAGTGCCTTGTGTGCGTGGGAGAGGAGCTTGAAGGTGATCCTCTTGTTGATGGGGAGCCAGTGCAGGTCTCTTAGGTGGGGTGTGATGTGGCTGCGGCGAGGGATGTCGAGGATCAGGCGTGCAGAGGTGTTCTGAATGCGTTGAAGTCGTTTCAGGAGTTTGGCCGAGGCTTCTGCATAGAGGGCATTTCCGTAGTCCAACCTGCTGCTGACGAGGGCCTGGGTGACCGTTCTTCTTGTTTCGGTGGGGATCCACCTGTAGATCTTGCGTAGCATGCGGGGTGTGTTGAAGCAGGATGACGAGACGGCGTTGACCTGCTTTGTCATGGAGAGGGTAGAGTCGAGGATCAACCCTAGGTTGCGTGCATGGTCGGTGGGTGTTGGAGCTGTTCCCAGTGTGGTTGGCCACCAGGAGTCGTCCCAGGCCGAGGGGGTGGATCCGAGGATGAGGACTTCCGTCTTGTCCGAGTTAAGCTTCAGTCGGCTGTTCTTCATCCACTTGGCGACGGCTTTCATTCCTTTGTGGAGGTTGGTTTTGGCGATGAGGGGGTCCTTGGTGAGGGAGAGGATCAGCGGGGTGTCGTCGGCGTAGGAGATGATGTTGAGGTCATGCAGTCGGGCGACGTGGGCAGATGATCTCGGTGGCTCCAGAGCGTACAGGGGGAGGCGGACGCTCTGGGTTCTGCTGGAGAGGAAGGAGGTGGTCCAGTCCTGGGCCTTCTCTTGGATCCCAGCATCGTGGAGACGTGTGTGTAGGGTGCGGTGGCAGACCATGTCGAAGGCGGCTGACAGGTCCAGGAGGATGAGGGCCGCGGTTTCTCCGTTGTCTAGCAGGGCCCTGATGTCATCCATGGCGGCGATGAGTGCAGTTTCGGTACTGTGGTTGCTTCGGAACCTGGACTGGGATGGGTCCAGGACGCTGTTCTCTTCGAGGTAGTGGGTCAGTTGTCTTTTGACGGTCTTCTCGATGACCTTTGCTGGGAATGGTAGTAGGGAGATGGGCTGGAAATTCTCGAGGTCCTCGGGGTCAGCCTTGGGTTTTTTGAGTAAGGCGTTGATTTCGGCGTGCTTCCACCTCTCCAGGAAGGTTGCTGTCTCGAAGGAGATGTTGATGGCTTTCCAGAGATGGGGTGCGATGTGGCGCTGGCTTTGTTGAAGATGTGGTGAGGGCATGGGTCTGACGGAGATCCGGAGTAGATGATGTTCATGATTTTGATGGTGTCGTCGTCTATGTTGGTCCAGGAGAGCAGGGGGTCGGTGCGGATGGTGGCCGTGGGGGCAGAGGTCTCAGTGGTTGTCGGGGCGGTCATGGCGTTGAAGCTGTCGTGGATATCTGTGATCTTGCGATGAAAGAAGGTGGCCAGGGCATCGCACAGGTCTTGCGAAGGTGGGATGTCGTTGGTGTTGGAGCTGGGGTTGGAGAGTTCCTTCACGATGTTGAAGAGCTCTTTGCTGTTTTGTGCGTTGTTGTCTAGGCGGTCTTTGAAGGAGGCCCTTTTGGCGGATCTGATGAGGTGATGGTGTCTGCGGGTGGCGTTCTTGTGGGCTGCGTAGCTGTCCGGTGTCCGTTCACGGTGCCATTTCTTCTATAGCTTTCGGCAGGCTTGCTTGGAGGCCTGGAGGTCTTCAGTGAACCAGCTGGCTTCCTTGCTGGTGTGACTGCTGAAGGGTTTCTTGATCGGGGCGAGGGTGTTGGCGCAGTTGTCGATCCACTGTCTGAGGTTGCGGAGGGCGGTGTCGGGGTCGGTGGGGTCGGCGGGTGGGCTCCGGGCGAGGGTGTTGGTTAGCTGGTCTTCGGTGACTTTGCTCCAGCAGTGGCAGGGGATCTGTAGGGTGCGGTGGTGCGTGGTGGTTTTCCGGAAGGTGAAGCGGATGCAGCAATGGTCAGTCCAGTGGAGTTTGGTGGTGTGGTTGAAGGAGACGTGGGAGCTTGCGGAGAATATGGGGTCAAGCGTGTGGTCGGCGGAGTGGATGGGTGTTGTGACGAGTTGTCTGAGTCCGAGGTTGGCGAGGTTGTCGATCAGGGTGGTGGAGTTGGTGTCGTTGTTGTTCTCGAGGTGGAAGTTTCAGGTCCCAGAGGAGGATGAAATCTGTGGAGGCGAGGGCGTGTGTACTGACGAAGTTGGTGATGGATTCGCTGAACTGTGGTCGGGGTCCAGGGGGGTCTGTAGACGAGGGTTCCTCTGAGGGTGGTGTTGGGATAGGTGTGGATCTGGAAGTGCAGGTGTTTGGCGGTGCTGAGGGTGTCGTCGGTGTTGGTCGAGACTCTGAGAGTGTTCCTGTGGACGATGGTGATTCCTCCTTCTACTCCGTTGGTGCGGTTCCTGCGGGTGATCTTGTAGCCGTCCGGGATGGCTATGGCGATGTCGGGTGCCGAGGAGGGGTTCAGCCACGTCTGGGGAGGTTGAGTCGAGTAGGTCCCAGAGTTCAACGGCGTGTTTGCGGGCGAAGCAGGTGTTGAGAAGAATGCATCTGAGGTAGTTGGGTTCTTTCCCGGCGGGTGGGTTAGCGGGTCGGATGCTGGTGAAGCTGCAAGGGGTTCTGGCGCTGGGTGTGGTCCATGCAAGGACGGGCGCAGACAGGCTTGCCTTAGGCGCACACTTGGCATGCCAGCGGCGCGGCCGCCATAAGAAGGGGAGGTGGGAGGTAGGAGGCAGCTGGTAGGAGGGAGCGGACAAATGGGCGAGCGGGGGGCGGGGACGCAGCGGCGGGAAAACGGGGGCAGGAACGGCGAAGGAAACAGAAGGCAAAAGGGCACAGAAGTAAAAATGGGCACAGGGCACAGAATTAATAACGGGGGACAAGGAGGAAGAGACAATAAGCAAATGAGGCAATGCAATTACAAAAAACAATTACGATGCAGTACAATTACAGCAGGACAAACCTACGGCCTACCACTGGCCACCAGGGATGAGGCGCAGGTGGCAGCCAGCGGGTGGAGGAGGGCCTTGAACTCTCCTCAGCAGCGGCAGCTGGGGCTTAAGGGCGGGACACACAGGCGGTACTGTGCGGCGTGGGGAGCGACCTGTCTAAGAAGGTTCAAGGGTCGCTTGGCTCACCGCGCAGAGGGCACCATAAGAAGGGGAGGTGGGAGGGAGGAGGCAGCTGGGAGGAGGGAGCAGACGAATGGGCGAGCAGGGGGCGGGGCCGTGGGGACACAGCGGCGGGAAAACGGGGCCAGGAACGGCGAAGGAAACAGAAGGCAAAAGGGCACAGAATTAAAAACGGGCACAGGGCACAGAATTAAAAATGCCTGTGCAATTGTATCGACTCAGGGCAACGGGTGCAGCATTGTGCAAAATATGTTGTGCTATTCGATAATGACATTTCTATCACCGCGCTTGATAACCGCTCTTTGGTCTCGATGGTAATGCTTATTTGAGAAAAAAAGGGGTAGACCAGACCCATTAGCGAGAGGGCAGTCTGAAGATTAATCAGACACACACAACAGATGTGTCTTCCTGGAACAGAAGCATGGTATTATACTTCAATAACCACATGCTTCCCAGTTAACTCTAATGAATGCGCTCAGAGTAAAACACACTGATTACAGCTGCGCTATCAATCTTACAGCATAAGGTGTTTTTAATTTATGCATATTGTGTTGTAAAACATAAAATTCACTCAGTCTAGTCTCACCTCCTACAACAGCAATATTTACATCATGCATTGGCTTTAACATCAAGCGAAAACATGGCCTACCATTGTTTAACACTGGACTTTCTGCTGATGAAGCTGCCTGTCACCTTACTTCGAGTATGAGTAGCAATGGCATATGTAGTTTAGACTAACAGTTCTTGAGCTTTTGACTTCTGTGGATTCCCCACTGAATCATTACTGTAATCTGGGGACCCCCACTGAGTCACTGGTGTAAGCCAGGGACTTTGCCAAAGCAATTTCTATAGTTTGAACTTCAAACAAAGCACAAAAATACAGAAATAAGTATACATCAAACAGATACAATAATGATGAAATATTTTGTTTACTTCACAAGCATAGAAAAATGTAACTTTAAATTGTAATTGGAAGGTTGGAGATTTTCTAAAAAAAAATTTTTTATTGTAAAATATGAAGAAATATGCTTAACCTTAGCATATTGCTAAGTCTTTTTGCTCCTAATGCATGCTCCCTTCTTTTTGGAATTAATTGAGGCCACCCATCATCCATAGTATATTGTGTTTGCTGTACTTGGTCTGCTGCAATAAATCAAGCTAAGCATATTAGCTTACTTTTTAGCCTCCAATTTCAAATTCCTTCATATTTACAGAACATTTCAAAAATTAAATTTTTTTAATTTGAGAGTTTGTTTCTTTATATATATCCAAAACTTTTTTTAACTGCCTCGCTTTGCTCAAGCTATCTCTCTTTGACAGGTGAAGGTTCATGGAGTAACAGTTCCAAAATCTGCCTGGTAGTCCGGAGACATTTCACACCTCGTAAAGTTTTTTATATTAAATGTATTACAATAACATGACTTTAACATATAGATACACTGATGCTATTTGTAGAAATAAATCATATTTATTCATGTCTAGTGTTACAATAGCTAATGTAGGCCTGGATTTCAAAATTAGTTAACGTTGTTTGGCATCTTTGCTTTGCGACACAAGATCATTTTATTTTTAAGCAAGCTGGAGTTTTCATTTTATCAAACACAATGTCTTTTTTCCATCTTTCCCATGTGAAGAAATGTTTTCTTTCTTTTGTTATTATTGTGGAATGTTTTTTAATGAATAGTGCAATCTAGAGTCATCTGCACTGTGTAAACCAGTTCACGTATCTCACCTTGTTACAGATAATGTAAGACGCAGAGAGAAGCTTGTATTGTGAGAAATCTGGAGAACTGATCGAGTATTTAATTGTTTCATTTTGCTCTAACTCTATTGACAGTCTTATGAGAACTGCATGTAGGTGTGTAAAATACTAGAGTTTCTGTGTGTATTTTAGAGCAGATCAGAGTTCAACTGAGCAGAAGACTTTAGAGTGCTGTACCAGAAAGAGGATGGACTTTTCCTTTATCCTTACTTTTCAGGCGAACCCATGCTGATTGGTCCCCTGCTTTGTAAGATTGATAAAATTTGACCGCCTATTAATTGAAACATAGACTAGGGATGGGCACAACATGCTGAGTTTCACTCGTGGGATTCCACGGAGTTACTTAAAAACTCAACCAGATTCTGCAGAATTCTGTGAGCAGGCAGAATCAGCATGTTGGGCTGATTTTTAGCATTTGGAGCTTTTTCCGCGCTGCGAAATGAGAACGAATGGGACCATGCGGCGTGCCAGAGGGCGCTGCTTCTTTGCTGCAACTCGAGTAGATTTCCTACTTGAGAGGCAGCTTTCTCACTGCGAACTGTCTCGACTGCCCATGAGCGCCTGCTTTGAGAAAATCTCACCAGGTGGCGTCCTGGCTCTCTAATATCGCACTAGGGGACACTTGCTTACACTCACCAACCTCATGTTGGTGAGCTACGTGCAAGAAAAAACTCTGCCACGCAGCAGTTGGCGGAGTTTTACCGGACTCTGTGTTACAAACATAATGCGGAGTGGGCAAAACTCCGCAAACTCTGCTGGCAGAGCGGAATTTATTGCCAACTCCAGACATTCTGATTATAAATTGCTGCTAACCTGATTTTTGTCTTCTGTAAACCATTACCGTTTAAGAAACCTTCATGCTTTGATACTAAAATATACTCTGTCCTGTTTTGGAGCGTAATGTGCTTCACATTGAGTGTATTAATTGGTTGACCAGGCTCAGGTGTGGAGCACCAACATCCTTAGGGGATTAACACCGCGCCCAGCCCATCAAGAGAATCATTTTATGGTTCTCAAACTTGCTTAAAGGAAAGCAATAACACACATCCTGTCCATCACAAAAAATTGAAAAACATAGTCATTTTAGGAAGATTTGACATCCCTCAGATATTCCTGTCCCCTGACCCAGGGACCCGAAGTATGTTACACTGTAAAAATTCTCCGAAGCTACTAAATATTCACCATGAAAGGTTCATGTTACCCTGAGAATGTGACGGAGAGGTTCAGGTAAGGTGAGATTTTGACAGACAGCTTAAACAGCTACAATTTTAGAATACCATTGAGTAGTGCAGTGCAGACAGTATGTACTTCTTTAAGATGAAGTAGCAATAATTGCTTTTGATGTTGTATTGCAGCCAGCAATTTTACCCCTTGACTTATTTTGTACAATCCAATATGTTGACACATCAATTGATTTTAGATCAAGCCTACCATCCAGTGCAGCTTTCTGGGTGAAAAAAAATATTGTTATTCTTGCAAGATCTTATTGCTTGCTATTGTTTGGTTTTATTGTCAGCCTTATTTGCCTTCTTCTAATTTGATGTCTTGCCTTGTTCATTTTGTGTTTGTCCCCCCCCCCCCCCGAAGCATAGTCTTTTTTACATGTCCTTCTATTCCTCACTTTCATGGAACTATTTTTTTCTTTTTGCTTAAGCCTCCATGAGAGCGCATGCTTTTCCCAGCTGTCTTCTTTGCATGCTTCTCTTTCTCACCCACCCTCCTTGTTACTCTCTCTCATCCATGCATCTCTCGCCTCATCTCCCCAAGCTGCTTTTTCTCAGTAAGGTGCTCTGCCCCTGGTACTCTCTTGTCTGTGTGCTTCTTCTTCTTCACTGCATCTCTCTCTCTCTCTCTCTCTTTGTGGTTCTTCCCCTTCTCTGCACTCTTTTGTCCATGACCTTCCCATGCCTCTCCCCTCATGCTTCATGATGTTCGAGGAGAGGGCCCTGTTCCCACCTCTGTTGCATCTTACCGTCCTGTGGTTGAAGCCAGGCCAGGAATAGGCTGTAGGCTGTTGGTGGATTTCTGTCTACGAGGGATGTATGATTAAACAACTACAACTGAAAGACCGAATGCCTAAACCACGAAGGGTAAATCACGAACACAGCCAAATCACTACATTCTTAAAAACGACTTCCTTAACCACCAAAAATAATCTTTTGCTACATTACCCAAATATATAACTATGTTCTTTAAAAAACGCATGTTTGAAACCCTGGGAATAAAAAGTAATTAATTTAAACATGTCTTTTATAATAAACAATTTTTAAATTAACAAATCATCAACTTAATAATTGTTTTAAATACGGACCAACTTACAAAAGGACAGTAATACAAATGTTACCTGGGTATTAAATTACTTCTCACACGAACAAAGATTTAAGCAGGAGGGTCCTAGGGAACATTTTATAGACCTGCATAGGATCATATCCCCAATGATACTCAACAAGAACAAATATAAAATCCTTGGGTCTGTTGCAGCAAGTAAAGAAATGAAGTGAAAAGAACCACAGACTATAACACGCAGATCTAACTGCGGGCAATTCCCTTTATAGGACGAAATCCCTCACTCACCAGAGGTGACATGCTTCATCATTTGGGATTCTCCTCTCAAAGGAAAACCTAGTACCTTAGAGGGCTACAACCCCCTCTCTGAGAAGGAGGAGCTCTGGGATGTTTTAGTGTCTACTCTGCTAGGATATTCTAAATTCACTAATGATGAGAAAATGTAGTGTGAGTGAGGGCGCAGCGCAAAGAATATAACGTGAGGAATGTGACATTAAAACTAGCTGGAGAGCACAAAACTATCAGCTTTATTCATATGTACTTTCTGCCAGGATTAAAAAACAGTGCACCAGCGGTATTGATTTAAACCGCATGTGTGTGGTGAAAAACAGTGGTCAGCATGTTTCAGCCGGAGATGCCCACATATCGGGCAAGGCTTTCGTCAGGACCGATTTGAATGCTGCTGCTGAAGTGCTTTAGTGAAAAAATCAAAAAGGATACACAAACCAGTGGTGTTTCTGGTTCTTCTGCTTCAAAAGGGAGACTGTACCTGCACTTGTTGGGTAAGGAACTTCACCTCAACCTGGCGACAGCTCAGGAAGGGGGCACCGCTCTCTCTCTCTGCGGTACTCCGTGCTGTAATGAGCTTGTGAACTCCGATTTTATATTTGTTCTTATTAAATTACTTCCCCAACCAATACCCCTATCATCCCAACACTCCAAAATTTCTAGTAAATACTTATGTTTTAAAACACATACCTAAATTATTTTATAATTTCAAAATACATTTGTATGGCCTACCAAAGAACCTTCAGCTTCTGCCTCATTGGCCAGGGCCGGCAAGGGATATTTGACACTTCTCAACTTTCTCAATGGGGAATCTTCTCTTCTCGCCTCCTTGGACTACCTCCCCTTCCTAGCTGTTGATGTTGGGGCCGTCTCCGTCTACACTTCCTCTAAAACTCGCCTGTCCATGCTGTGAAACACTGCCACTTCACTCCTGACCACGATGCAGCAAAATGAAGATGCATAACTTAGATAGGTACCTTACTTGTGCCCTTCCTAAATCGTGGGTTGCAGTGCCATCTATTGGCCAGTTTCATGAGGAGGTCGTTGTTCGTGTACCTCTTGGTTTACGAAGTCGTGGTTCATGAGAACATGAGGAGGTCGTTGTTCGTGTAGGTTGTGGTTCATTAAAAGGTCGTCGTTTAAGAATCGTTGTTTACAACACTCGTTGTTAAAGATTCGTTATCAAGGCTGTTTCCCGTCTACAAGACCTACGTGTGCTAATGGCCATCATTGGAATTCAGGAATTTACTGGAAACTTTATTGAGAAAGGAAACTCTGGTTGCTTGGATTAAACAAGGTATTTTATTGAGGTTCATTTATTCCTTTTTTTCCCGAACATCTTGTTCGGCTGCAACAGAACTGTTTGGAATTTGACTTGCTGTGATCTCAGAAGCTCCCTCGCACGTGTTGTCGGGTGTGACGTGTGGTGTCTCCTCGAGCATCTGTTGGTGTGATGAGGCTTGGTTGCATGCATGCGTGTGCTGTGTCCTGACCAGCCGTCAACTACATTGACTCGTGATACCGTCACGTGACCACAGTGGCAGTCAGCTATCTTGCTACATAATTTAGGTATTGAGGGCCGTAACAGTTATGAGAGCATAGATGAGATTGGTAACGGAGAAGGTGAACCTGCTGACATGTATAAAATGTCAGTGAATAATGTTGGAACAATATTTTGGACCGCGTATAAATGTTGTATTGGAACGCCATGCATTTTTCACGCTATATCAGGAATCAC
Organism: Triturus cristatus; assembly: GCF_964204655.1. NCBI lineage: Eukaryota > Metazoa > Chordata > Amphibia > Caudata > Salamandridae > Triturus > Triturus cristatus. The sequence continues at coordinate 697,796,528 of NC_140584.1, read as the reverse complement.
AAGAGAGAGTTGGCAGGTACATAGCTTCTCCTAAAACTCTTGCTTGCACAATATGAAAGTTGCATTGAGCAAGCAGTTTAAAGGGAGATAAGTATGAGACTATGGTTAACAGGAAATAGAACAATGGAAAGTAGAGAAAGAATCAGGGAAGGAAGGCCGGGTCCATGGCCAGGCAAGCTGGTGAGGCTGAAAAGAAACAGTGGGGGTAAGAGAAAGACCAGAGGACCTGAGCAAGACACAAAACGTAAGTTGTGAAGTTACATTTAAAAAATAATGGTAAATGAGGGGATTGGAACTGTTTTGCAGTGGGGGATGGGTTGGTTGATATACGTTACAATATTGGGCGAACATATTAGTTTTTCAGCAGGAAGCTGAAGGATGTGTTTTTTGTGCCCTCAGTTTGCTCTTGAAAAAAATCAGCGTTATGACAACAGCAAGGTGTCTGTGGTGATATTCCTCCCAAGCAGAGCAGTACTGCTGCCCTGAAAATAGCTCTCTTGTTTTAGAAAGTGTCAAATGCTGGCAAAATTGCTGAGAGCACATGCAGCTGAGCGTGCACTGGCATTCCGTGCACTGGCATTCCGTGCACTAGAGACGCTCGCGAGGCTGGCAGACCAACAACTTGACAAACACGTTTGCAACCGACCTTTAAAGGTTCTGTGAACAAACAAGTACCTGCGACGACCCTGCACAGTCCCCAACCGGTCCCACCGAGACTAGCCTAAGTCACTTTCTTCTGGAGACGACAACACAACCTGGGGGTTCAAAAGTGCACATCATTTTTGGAGTCGGAAGTTTTTGAATCAAACACAAAAATGTAATTTCATTTTTTTGCACATTTTCAGTGCCGCAAACATGAGTTATGACACGTTCTTAGAGATATTGTCTGAGCTATATGAAATGAGAAACCTCACAGGAAGTGCATTAGGGCAGGACGGGTTTGTGCTGGCAGGGTTCCCTTCAAACGTGATTTGATTAGTGTCAAAGAGCTGAGACTGGCTGTCTGCTTACCCAACTGGGAAATGCATGTGGCTATTTATTGACAAAAAGAATTGGCCATGTGTAAACGCAGCCACAGTACCCATCACGCTGGGATTTCAAATTCAAACTAGAGTTATATGTAGTATAAAACCACGCTGGGTCATAATCACTTTCAAAATGTGGACATTATGTTAATTTAATTTTTTTCTGACATATGGGAAAAAACTTAATAGGACCTTCAGAAATGGAGTGCTCAATATTTACAACAAACAAGTGTTGAATGTATTCTGAGACTATATTTACCTATGAGGATGCCATGCTTTGTTCTTGTTTAGGCGGGAAGTGGTTGTGTATTTCCATAATGGATTGTGACACACATTCACGCATCAGAACCTCTACTGCTGTGTAACTTGGTTAAAAATAGCTGGGCTACTATGTACCAGTGCCCATCATCCCCAGGGATGACTTTACTTCCAGGAGATGTTGTACCAAAACCTTAGCTGTCGGCTGCAGTCTGGAATATCACGTCAGGAATATTGAGATACCAGAATATCATAGCCAAAGTATTGAGGACAAATATATAGTGGAGGCAAGTATATGTAGATAGGTATGGATGTACTGTTCTTAACTTCAAGTCTAGTAGCATGTGAAGGTATATCAATTGTCAGGGTTCATCCATGTGGAGGTCAGTATAGGAAATCTATACTTTCTTATATACTTACCTGTTGATATTTTGTTCCTCTTAATTTTGCCTCTGATATTCAAGTGCACGAGTGCTGAGTGTGTGTGTAAAGTATATATGCAGATGTGCAGAGCATGGTAGCAAACATTTGTTTCCCTGCCGCGCTCTTGCGGACAGAGAAACTGAGATTGCAAACCAGCTCCTGCCAGGTGGGAGCAACGCCGGCTCCTGCCACATTTCCTTCCAACTGTTGTCGTGATATTATCAATGATGTCATAGAAGATCTCATGAGTGATGTAGTGATGTAATATGTGGAGTAATTAGCAATGCACAGTGAGGGTGTGAGTTATAGTTCCCCTAGGGCATGAGTTATAGTTACCAGAGCTAACTATAACTAGTGAATTTCAGTGGTTTTGTATGATTAAAACATTACATTGTCGCTGAAATCCTCCCCGAACTATAACATGATTTAAACCTTTGGAATTTTTAGTGATTTTTTTATTTTATGTAAAGTAATATTTTGTTACCATACATAAAGTCAACACCCAAGCCGCAACACACGGCCTTCTGTCAAGCGCAGCAAGGGGTTGGCCACAGAGGGGGATGCTCCTCCGAACCTTGATAGGTTTTCTAAACAATTGAGCGGTAGTGACTATTCCTTCCACAAGCATCTAGAGAATGCTCTACATCGACAGCTGTGGTCACATATAAAGGTTTCCATGTTTTAGGCTCAAGGCCGCATCACAATATACTAACTAAATTAGACCTGTTTTTATAGAAAGTAGTGAACACCCATATACCTGCACCCTGTAGATTTTCTCCACAGTACGCATGAATGTCACAGAATCGAAGAGGTCAGTGTGTGTTCTGTTGTACGATGGGACTAGCCACATTTGTAATATGGCTGCCTGGCCTGAGCAGTGCTAGCTACAGGACAAGCAGCAATCACAGAGAACACTGCTTGCTTCTTGGCATACTATTTAGCTGTTGCTTAAGTAATTCACCTACCTCTGAGCTCCTCACTTGCAACACTTCGTGCAACAGAACATCACTGCTTCAAGCTTCCAATGCATCGCGTGCTGCCTTACGGCTGCCAATAACAGCTAAACTGAGACTGTGACCAAACACTTCTATGAATGTCTCTGTTCCTGCACCTTAAACTCATAAGCCCTTTTGTTAATCTCCCTATGTCAGCATGACTATATCTCTGATCTCCATTATTTGATGCCTGAATCCCTTCTCTCCCTCAAGAACGCGTTCAGCTTACTTACTCTGAAGAGAATTGCTACTGGCGTGATGAGATTGCACCTTCCTAAATCTGTTGTCAGCTGTACTTTTCCCATGTACTTCTGGAATGTCCTACACCTAGTACTATCTTCTGTCACTCACTCCATTGTCACTGATACCCAGCTGCTTTGGTATTCTTCCGGATTACCTTGGGCTTCATTCTGAGGATTGCTAGAGACAGATAATCAGATATCAGCATTAAAGGTGCTCTCTTGGAGCTGAGAACAGATGCACCCTGTCATATGTTGTGTTGTGAGGCACCACTGCCAGAAGATCCAGGCTCTACTTGCTTTGCAGAATTTAAGGTGAGGTGAGAAGTACACGATTCCAAAGAGCAGGCGCTCTTGAGTTAAAGGTTCAGACCATATAATATCCAACCCACAGAAAAGAGTTTGGGAGGAAAATGGAGAATCCTGGCAGGCGCATATTTGTGAAACCTCATCTTTATGATAGTAGAATTGTCACTGTACAAGGTCAGGGCCTTTTCATATATTTCTTCAATGGGAGCTGTGTACTTGTGACAGGCCAAGAAAAAAAAATGCCACTCCTCTTGAGTGTTAAGAAGGAGTCTTGCAGCGCAATTCTGGACTCTTTGGAGTCTGGTGTCAGACAGACATCAAACTTATGCAAAATATTCAACGGAAGCAATGCTCTTTTCTACACATCTCCACTGCCACCAGCAATGACCACATGCAGGGCTTTAAGTGGAATGAAAACACTAGGGGGTCTCTCAGAGGGGCGTGGCCGATGTAATTAAGGGCGTGGCTTAAATATACCCAAGCTAAAAATCGGTGCTTAGCATACTGTGCCGCCCGTCGGTCATTTTGCTACTTTTGTCATTGCATACAGATATATTACTGATGCAACAAGTAACATTACACATACAATAAGCCAGGCTATTGGCTTTGGCAATGGTTGTGGTTTGTGTAAGATAAATCAGCAACAACTATGGCTTCGTTGTATATAATATTGAAAATGTTTCAGTTCAGAAATGATGAGTCTGTGAAAGTACTATAGCGAGTCTCTTTGAAGTTACCTCAGTAAAGGGTGGTACTGCTGAGGGCAAAAATGGAAAGCCAGATAGAGACACGGTTCGACACCTGCTTTATAGAACTGCCGGTGCTGAGCACTGGCAGGACCCAGCACGCTTAAAGCCGTAACTGCATATACGAAAATATGAGGGCCAGTGTGCTACATGCGGGGAAAGGGGAACGGGCTCGGTGAGAAAACAGACACAGGACTGTCCAAATTCTGCCTCTTTATTTGGCAGATCAATGAGGTCTGCGGAACACAGATATAACTTAAGATATAACTTAAGTGTTCTGTCATACAGAGAACTAAACGTAAATACTATTGTTAAAAGATATGTCTAAACTATTTATCTCTCTAACCAACTCTCTATATTACGATATGAAAATGGAGAATCTTAGAAAACAAACTTAAAAACCAGTGATGCGTAAAGTACAGCCCGGGGGCCGCAAGCGGCTCTCTTGCCCGTTAAATACAGCCCCTGGTTGAACAATAGCACCAGGTTGCTGTTCACTTTACAATTCACTAATATTCATAAAGATGTTAGATGAATAGCAAGCATTTATTTACAGTCGAACTGAAGTAAAAAAAGAAGCACAAAAGCTGTTCTGCACCACTTAACTTTAAGAGAACTTTAATTTTGAAAGAAGTCTTGCAACAAACGTGTACAAATACGATAAAGTCCCTTCAAGAAGCATTTCACCTTAGTACATCACATTATAAAAGGGCATTGCGAATTGTTTTTGTAAGTGACCGTTTTCAAACATGAATTTAAAAACATTCATGCCTCCCCTCACCTTCCCCCAGACAATAATGACAATAGCAAAGTGAAATATAACAATTGCCTAGGATCAAGTACGGAAGCTGGGATTGATCCCAGGTGTAATTCAACCACTAAATGTACATGCGTCGCTTCCCCTACGCCCACCTTACAACTCCAACGCCCCGACTGCCACCATGCTGGCATCAATGTGGCCCTCGGTCACACCACAGATTAACTTTTTGCACCTGAGAAAATGTTTGCGAGTACCCATGACATAAACAATAAGATCCTCAAAAGTTCACATGTTCGCACAGGTATCTCTATGCTTATTATACCCACCTCAAGTGTTGTTAAGTGGAGAACACATGCCAAATGTGACAGGCATGGGTAATGCAGTTTCTTGTGGTTTCTTCAGAATTACATCTTGCTAAAGTCTGAACAAACCCAAACACCGTAGCCAACAAGTTACAGGCCATAGACAATGACAACACATCTCACCCACTCTTTACCACCTTCACTACTTCCCTATTCAGAATTAAAATCAAGTTCAAGCACATTTACAACAAATACACAAGACCAGAAAAAATAGCAGTTTTTTTTTAATTAACATATTTTTATTTTACCATTGCCCTATTTTAAGATCAATGATTTGGTGCTGGGCTGAGCTGAAAGCCCAAGGGATCCTTGAGGTCCTCTCCAAGGACACATAAACCACATATAGGTGAGTGGTTCTCCTCCATTAACTAACAGCTTCCACACCCAGCAGGAGGGGAACCCCGATCATGATGTTTAGAATTAGAAGTCAGCTTTCCGCAGTCAGGAAGAGGTTCCCTTTACACAGGGGTATCAAACACAGGATGGTTTGAACCTCTTGTAAATGAAGTAAGGCCCTTGTAGGTAATTAGTCGAGTAGCCTGTAGTGTAGATTATAAGAACAGGTTTAGTAAGACTCAGTTACAGTCCATTTCAGGTAACTGGTAAGATGGTAAGTATGCCCCAACCGGAGCAGCATCCTGCTGCTCACCCCACTCATTCCAACTGACACTCATACAAACCAGGCACTCCTCAACATTCCAGTGACATCAAATACACACTGGCCGAGCAGCAGGGAACTAAGAGATAACAGGATACAACATATCTCCGCCCTTTAGAGAAACGATGGAAGGGAACAGGACGCTAGATGGAAAAAAATACACACTCAATAATGCATCCTAAATATATATGTATCCGCGCATCAAATTGTAAAGAAAGATCACACGGTTTAATTTATTCATACAGATCACACTCTATGTATCTTTGGCTCCCACTAGAGAACACCTGAGATATATGGCAGGACCAGGGACAAGCTCCAACTACTGAATACCTTGCAGAACAAAGGAACTACACACTCCCACTACTGCATACCTTGCAGGACAAAGGAACTACACACTCCCACTACTGCACACCTTGCAGGACAAAGGAACTATGCACTCCCACTATGGGTATCTTCCAGCCCATATACATTCCCACTCACAGGGTACCTTCACACTAGGTATCTTCCAACCTAACCCATTCCCTCACATGAGGAATTATGCAATGGATATCTATCAGCCCACTTGCCACACACAATCTCCCATCAGACCCAAACCCTAACATATTTCCACCCACAGGGAAACTTAACAGTGCAACACAAAAGGCAATACGCACCCCATACTGCACAAGATACATGCACAAAACAGGAGTGCAACACTCACCTACACACTGACTCACAAGCAGCAATCTCTACCGCAGACAGCATACAATTAAGCATGGTAAGACTATAAGTACTACATGGCCTTCATGACAATATGCATAGGCAGTGGCGGTGGCATGGCAATATAAAGAAACTTAGTATGGTATATAACAGTAGCCTTCAATCACAGTCCAAGTGTTCGGTGAGCGACCTCTCACCCATGCCCACTACCAAAAGAGCACAGGTATGCAAATTCATCTCTGACCTGGGAGGGAGTACAGATCACAAAGCCCACAATCACAGCTGACCGGAACACAAACCCCTCTTCCAAATCCAGATGAGGCCAGTGTGATAAAGAATGTGCAGAAATCTTCTCCTAACCAGTGTGGATTGACCTCTCAGATTAATGTTGCACACCGTAAATTATACATCCTAACAGAAATGATGTGAAGAGAAACTCCGGACACGAAATGTAGTAGGCTCGCAGGCCCCCATGAGTACTCGTTGCTGGTGTTGTAAAAATCACATAATATGCCACCAGTGCGAAACTACTCCAGCATTCAAATGATTTAAGTCTCATGTAGCGAATTAGGTTTGAAAACTGCTTCTCACCTCCTAACTTTCAAACTCGCTAGCGCCGCACACCGGACTTCTAAGCAACAACGCGTGACAATTTCACAGCCTTCAGTACAACACGTGCTAAACATGTTCAGATACGTGTGGCAGGAGGACACAATTGTCACAATGAGTGCATAAATACAACGCAGCAATTCGTTGTGGAGTGCGATCCAAAATTACCTCTAACTGCATAGTTCTAAATGACCACATGCAAAGCATTGACTCAGCCATGCCCTACTCCGTGACGCTGTGAGAACGACTTCCAATGAATGGATGCTGCCATTGTGACCTAACCGGGTCACGTACAGCTATGCAGGGTAGTGCTGTCATCAAACTCGCTGGAGATAATAGATGATGATCGTTATGGGATCCTCCACGCGCAGACAGATGCAGCAACTCGTGCCCTCCTGAGCTCACGATTGCCAGCTTGAGTCCCGCTGCCGCTGCTCATGGATTCCTACCATGTGGCTATTAAATTGCGGATCCGTATAAGTTTCAAAGTGCTTTATTCTGTAACTGAACCACCGGCGACTCAGCTCGCCAGCCAGGTGTGGAATAACCGGTCTCCCACATTCCCATGGAGACCATGACATTCCAGGCTCAGGCTGGCTGGCATACTTAAAGGAAAAGCAAATTACAACACATCCCCTTTACAACGAAAAATGATTAAGGAAGGAAAAAAACAACCACAAAAGAAAAAGAAAGGAAACTTACAATAAGAGGAGAAACTATGCATACATAACCATGTGACTTAGTGAAGAATATAGTCTCTAAATTTACCAGGCAATCTTTTATATCTATTTGAGGAGGGTCTACACAATACGTCAGTTCCACAACTGGCACCAGGAACCCTCCTGGTGATTTGACAAGTCTTGACATACTCCAAGTACTACCTGTGTTGACATACTCCAAGTACTGCCTGTGTCACAACATTTTTCTTGATGGCTGTACTGGTGTAGGGGCCCAAAAAGCCAGAAGTTCCCTTATTGCTTTGTCTCGCCTTCTTCACAAGAACCTGATCCCCAACATTCCATTTCTTCACTTTAAAAGACATTTTAGCATCATACCTCAATTTGTACTTTTGTTGATAAGAATAGGACACTTTACCCCGCATGCTTTTACTCCACATGCCATTACCCCGCATTATTACACCGCAAACCTTTTACAACACAGGGCTTTACGCAATCCGTAACAATGCATTCCCCATTCCAACGGAATTACTATTCTAACTCCAGGAGGGTGCTACTTTGGGAAATGCATTGTAACAGTTCGCGGTGTAAAGCCCTGCATTGTAAAAGTTTTTGTGGTGTAAAAAATGCAGGATATTGGAATGCGGAGTAATGCATGCGTTGTAAAGGATGTTTCGCATTGATAATCTGGAAGTCTGGTCCTCCTTAAATCGTCAGAGATACCACATTTGTTATTAACAGGCAACCACACATGATTTAATTTAGAGTTAGCCATCCTACCCCTTAAAGCCTCAAATGGAGACCTCTGCGTGACAACATTGGGATCAATTCGATGAGCCCACCACGTCTCCCTTCAAACACTCTCAAAAGACAGTCTAGATTCCAAGGCCCTCTGTGCACAACTTTTAATCACCCTGTTCATTCTTTCCGTTAGACCATTGGCTTATGATGCATAAAGGGCCGTCTTCTGATGAGCAATCCCAAAATCCTTGAGAAGAGCTTGTATTTCCTGGGATGCAAATTGCACTCTATTGTCAGTGACTAAGTATTTTGGTACACCCTCACTCACAAAAACGTCTTTCAGAAACTCAATCACTGTTCTAGTATTAACAACACTCACATATTTAGTTACTACCCACTTAGAGGTCTAATCCACTAGAAGGTGTACAAACCTTCCATACGAAGGCATAAGTTCAAACGGACCAATTATGTCCAAACCAAACTTGTACCACACCGTCTCCGGAACTTCAATTGGAGACAAAGGAGCATAATTGGCAACAAGGGATTTTTTATTAGTTGCACAAACATGACACTCCTTGACCACCTCTCAATCATATGGTCCATACCAGGCCACCAATATCTCTCTATTACACAAGCTTTGGTGAGACTCCTACCAAGATGTCCATCATGAGCAAGATTCACAATTTGTCTCTCAAATCAGACGGTGGAACCACTCTATCTCCCCTCATGAGATTTCCCTGACAAAAACTCAAATCATCCCTTACCGATCAAAAGGGCCTCAAATCTTGGTCAAGAGTCTTGTATTCAGGCCATCCTTTGGTGATAATGAGTTTGAGAGTGGCAAACACCTTGTCTTCAACCACGCTGTTCAACCATTCTTCCTTCAATAAGGTTGGTTCCACAATCAAATTCACACTTTCAACCTCCTCATCAGACTGTTCACACGCCAAAGGTAGCCGCAACAAACAGTCTGCAGGCTTATTGGCTGAACCAGGAATGTCTTGAAAACGAAAATTAAATTCTTGGAGTCCTTCACTCCTACGTTTGAGTCTGGTAGTCATGTGATCACTATGATGGCAAGAGAAGACCTGCACCAATGGCCGGTTATCAGACCTGACTGAGAATGCAATACCCCACAGATAAAATGTAAAATGTCTCACCGCCCAGAACACAATCAAAGCCTCCATCTCAATGCAAGAATAGTGTAGCTCTGCATCTCTAAGTGCTCTACATGCAAAACCGACCACTCTCTCTTCCCCTTCAACACTTGTGAGAGCACTGCACCCAGACCCTTAGGACTAGCATCCCTAGTCAGAATAGTTTTTAGTTTGACATTAAAATGTCCCAATGTTGGCACCTTCCCAATTTCAGACTTGATAGTTGCAAAAGCTCTCTCACACTCTTGGGACCAATCGAAACATACACCCTTCTTCAGCAACACTCTGATGGGCTCAGCCATACTTGCAAATCCCATGACAAATTTGGAGTAAAACTCCGCAAGCCCCAGAAACAACCTGACCTGCTCTTTATCTCTAGGTGTAGGTGCTTTCAATATGCTCTCCGCAAGCTCCAATTTTGGCTGCATACCCTCTCCAGATATGACGTGGCCAAGATAGGTAAGGGATTTCACACCAATGCAACATTTCTGTTTGTTCCCTGGAGTCCTTTCTCACTCAACCTCTCCAACACACACCTCAGTACAGTACCATGCTCCACATCATTTCTTCCATAGACCAGAATATCACCCTGAAAGAACAGGACATTCGCCAAATCACCCAGCACCATCTTCATAATTCTTTGAAAAAAGGCCGCAGCCGAGGCCAGTCCAAAGGGCATTCTCAAAAAAGGTAAGCCCCCAAAGAAGTTACTGAGGAAGTCAGGTGTCTGGAAACACTGTGTAGCACCACTTGGTGGTACGCTGATGAAAGATCTAAAAGACTGAAAACGTTAGCACCCTTCAACATGCTAATGGGCTCAGAGATGTTCGGAAGAGGCTGACGGTCCACTCAAATCCACTCATTCAACCCTCGCAAGTCCACACACATCCTAACACTGGTACCACCATCCTTGGGTGCCAAAACCACTTGGGCCAACCACTCTGATGCCCCAATTTCCTCTTTAAGAAAAACCCAAATCCGAAAGTCTTTCGAGCTCCACTTTCAAGGGTTCTACCATCATGTTCGGCACCCTGCGTACCTTATGTACACAAGGCTTGGTTCCCTTCTTCAGGATAATTCGATATTCGAAACCCTTGAGACATCCTAAACCATCACCAAACACCTCAGGAAAATCCTGTACTGCTCACCACTTCCCACATGATCACTCAACATAACTTGGTCTTTTGGATTGCTGGCGCCGGGTTTAGAATGATAACTAAATCACGCTGATGCCTCCACCCCAACAGGTTGTCACCTCTTTCTGCTACATATACTTTTGCAACAGTATGTCTGCTGTTGAACTCAATTTTAGCAACCACATACCCCAGTACTTTGATACGTGAACCTCCATAGCAGACTGGGTTAATATCAGGTGGAAGCAGTTCTGTATTAATCCTGCCAACACTTTCATCCCACTGTTTGTTACCAATCATCGTGAAAGGTGAACCAGAGCCAGCCAACTCTACAAATCTTCTTTCATCCACCTCAATATCACACTCAGGCATCACCACTTTCCGTGAATCTACCTCCCCATCCTTGTCATTCACATTCAAAAAGATGGTAAGTACTGCCTCAGGTACATACTCTGCGGCCCGGTTCTTCCAAGTGGATCTACACACAAGGGCATAATGCCCCTTTATACCAAACTTCTCACACACAGACTCTTTGGCATAACAGTTTGGACAGTTGGATTAATGTGAAAAATTAACACATCTATAGCATCTAATTTTTTGAGAATCATTAGTGCTCCGCTCATGAAAGTCACGTTCAGGACCTCGCGACTGCATATCGCATGCAGGACCACGCGATTGTACCTCTTCCCTTCACATTGGAGAAAACTTTAGCAATATTATCAGTGTAAGGTTGCTGTGCATCAATATCTGTCAATGCATGAATATCACTGCACCTCCTTCTTATCCTCAAGATTCTTCCTCATCTCCTTTACACAAGTTGATGTATTTTTGACCCCCCTTAACAATAGCTATAGCTTCTGCTAATGATAGGTTCTTTGACAAAAGTTTTTCCTGTACCCTGGTAATATTGGTGCACCTCACCAATTGATCTCTGACTAAAGAGTCCGATAATTCTCCAAATTCACATGTGCGTGCAAGTGTCTTTAACGATGCCCCATAAATGCCCACTCTTTCCGCAGGCCCTTGCACTTTCGTAAAAAATCTGTGGCGCTCCAACACCACATTAATGCGGGGTCCAAAGTACCGTTCCAGCATAGTCATTGACATTTCATACACATCTGATGGCTCCCCATCACCGCTACCAACAGGTATCACATCCATGCTATCATAGATGGTCCTTCCTTCAACACCTAGATTGTGCAGTAAAATGGCTTGCTTCTTGAAAGCAGAGAATTTTTCTCCACCAACTGTCACTATATATGAGGGAAAAAGATTCCTCAATCTTTTCCAAGGTAGAATTGGCCCACCCTTTGCTGAGAGGAAAGCAGGAGGTTGTGACATGCTGGTCATGGTAGCCATGGGTACTAGGGGAATTGTACAAAGTGAATACTAAGTGTGTCACAATATGCGAGGAGCATCAATGATGTACATGGACCAGTTTTTGTCTTTAAAATATAATGGATCTCACCATATGTCCAGACTTGCCGTAGTAAAAGTTGCAGCTTTATATTCGCCCTGATCGCAGCTCGATGTTTGCCCCGTAGTTAGTAGAAATAAATCCTTCTTCAAGATGGCAGCACGTTGCATGACATCACGACGTGTGCGTGAAGCGTCGAACGTAGGAGCAACGTGATAACAGGAGATACCAGGACAACAGCAGTGATGCGACTCGAAAGCGGCGTAATTACCAGCAAGCGCGAGGTAAGGCGAGTGCAGATATTTTTAAAAGTTTACCGAAAAGTTCACAAAAGTTAGGCACACATTTTCAGCAATCTTAGTGTACCTTGTCTCGCCATTGATCACGTGTAGATTGTTATCAAATCCATAACGTAGAAAAAAATATAGTAGAAAGGCCATGCACATGACACCATGGATCTAAATTCTTTGTTGGTAGGGGAATCGGTGGTTCGCGATGTCTGTCCCCAATCAGGCGCTCATCGCCAGTATTAAATTGCTGATCCGTATAAGTTTCAAAGTGCTTTATTCTGTAACTGAACCAATGACTATTCAGCTCTCCAGCCAGCCATGGAATATCCGGTCTCCCACATTCCCATGGAGACCATGACATTCCAGGCTTGAGTTGGCATACTTAAAGGCAAAGCAAATTACAACAGTGGCTCCTCTCGTAAGCAGCACACAGCAGTCCAATGTGTAGCAGTATGAACTTTCCATATCACAGATGGTGGCTGCCCACTAGCGCTTCATTTTAAATTTCAAAAGTCCACAACATGGGGGCCTATGCATCAACAATGCCATTTGCGATTCCTTATTAGCGAAAAATAAGGAATCGCTAATAAGGAATAGCAAAAGGCTATGCATGTAGGAATCGCTATTCAAATAGCGATTCCTTAATATTCCTTATTACCGAATCGGTAATACCGAATCAGTAATAAGGAATACCTACCCATTCATTCCTATGGGCTTGGAGGCCCATAGGAATGAATGTAAAGCCAGTCTGTATTAGCGATTCGGTATTACCGAATCGCTAATAGCGGGAGCACTTTCAAGGGTGCCAGGGTGTCAAAAGGACACCCTGTTGCACCCCTGAAAATGATATGTGCACATATGTTGCACACACACATGCTCTAAGGGCATGTGTGTGCGCAACATGAAACTTTGAAAAATGCACAAAAGTGCTTTTTTCAAAGTTTTTGCAAATTACCATGCAGTTCATCTTCATGGTAATTTGCTCCCCCTATTAGCGAAATCGCTAATTTTTTAACTTTGATGCATTGCATTTAAGGAATCTCACTTTGGGATTCCTTAAATGCAATCGCTATTTAAGGAATCGGTATTTAAGGAATCCCTATTTAAAGAATCGCTATTTAAGGATTCCTTAAATAGCGATTTCTGCTTTTGGGTTGATGCATTGGGATTGGGTATTTTTTACTTAATACCGGGAGCTATTACCGAATCGGTATTTTACCGACTGGATTTTGGGTTGATGCATGAGGCTGTTGGTTTTCTTGCTAGCGCATCACGTCAGACTTCAAACTTGCTTCTCTTAGTTTCTTGTGCAGTTCCTTAGCTCCTCAAACGTGGTTCTTTTTCTCAATTATCACCATTCTTGAATACAAAGTAAGGCCCTTGTTGGCAATTAGTCCAGTAGCCAGTAGTGTAGATTATAAGAACTGGTTTATTAAGACTCAGTTACAGTCAGTTCCAGGTAACTGGTAAGCTGGTAAGTATGCCCCAACAGGAGCAGCATCCTGCTGCTCACCCCACTCATTCCAACTCACGTTCACACAAACCAGGCACTCATCAACATTCCAATTACATCACATACACACTGGCTGAGCAGCAGGGGGTTTTAAGAGATAACAGGATACAACAGAAACATCGAGGTATGTGACAGGAGTAGGTGCGTGGAGGCACAGTGCAAAAGCAAGACAGAACAAGCATTGAAAATGCAATAGGTCTTGCCTTTGATTAAGTTAAAGCCATTTGCTTTGCTAATGGTATTGTATAGCAAAGCAAATGGCTTTAAATTAATGAAAGGCGAGACCTATTGCATTTTTAATGCTTGTTAGTTTTTAGATCCATGCCTGGCTAGTTGCTCCAGTACACTTAACTTTATATTCTGGGGCTTCTAGTTTTGTTTAAACTATTATATAATTAGGACTTCATGTCCCAGAATGCAAAAAAAAAAAAATCAAGACTGAAACTCTGCAGATATATCAGACCATGCTGGCTTGCAGCTAGTCCCTGCCTGCCTGCTTGTTTCCCACAAGCATTTCCCGGGAGGACTGAAGCCTTTGGTGGTCGGTTGTTGGGGGTAGGGGTGGCGTTATCGGGTGTGATGCTGTCGCGTTACACACTTTCTCGAGCTTCCCCAGGTAATTATAGAAGACATTTTTTCCCAGAGATGCTTTTGGTTTCCAGTCCGGCCCTGCCTTGAGCATCCCCGGGAGATGGGTCACAGAAAGAATAGCACAAGAGCTTAGTGAATTTCCCCCAATGCAGTGAAAGTGATCGCCGCGGTAGGGGAAGTGTCTGGTGAGTTCTTTGCGAGAGGAGGCACTCAAATTTCCTATCTTGAAATGATCCGATATTCATTATAGTCAGTCACCCATTGCTTTTAACATGATAAAATTTGTAAACAGACACAGTGCTTTGGCAGCGGCAGCTGGAACATCTCCTTCAACGCCCAGCACCTCCTTATCCCCAATCCAAATGTTTCACGCACAGCAGCTGAGGTTACACTACTACCGCTGCTGCTTAGAAGCACCACGTCACTAATGGACCGCGGCTGTCAAATCAATTAGCAGACCCGTTTTCTTGTTCTTCAGGGCTTTCATTACCGAGCCTGTGTTTATAAATTTGACAACTGCCCTTCCTGCCCCTGCATTAAGTGAGGGGGGTGGCACCCCCTCTCTGTAGAAGTCATTAGAGCGCGGGCTCCAGTTCCCTCCCCGCGTGTAAAGGCCTCTGGGGTGACGCAGATGTAACATACCCTCCTGAGCAAAAAGATGCCGGACCTTTCCAAAGGTAAAACAACCCACAGAGAGGGCAAAAAAAACACACCAAGGCCGTAAATCTCAAGACATGTGGCTCGAGCATGGCGGGGTGGAGGTGTTTATGTACCGCTGAGTGAGTGTCTGTCGCGATTGCGTAAAGCGCTTGAATGAGAAAACACAGTGCCTACACCAACTGACGAAGGAGAGAGTGTACCGCCGCCAGTAAAGCATCCAGTCCCAGTGGGCGGGGCTAAAAGCAGACAGGGCGGCAACAAGGTGCGATTAAAAAGCCTCCTTCACAATAGAAAGGCTGCGTTTAGCATAAGCTATGATGCAAGCCAATTGAAAGAATGGGCGGGGCTTCAAGTCCCCTTCGGAATCCGTATTGATTCCAAGAGGCCCTCGCATGGCGAGAGCAGCACATGCGCGCTGCTAACGCCAGGCGAGACCTAAAAAGGAAGACAAAAATGAAGGAAGGATGAAAGAGAAAGAAAGCAAAACAGTCACAAACGGAGAAAGGAGAGCTGAAAAAGATCATACGGGAGTGAAATAGGGAGACAGGAAATGTAGGGTGGTGGACGTAGGAGTCATAGATGAAATCAAGACCAGACAACCAGGATATTCGGCAGCAACGGCTTTCAGCATCACGGATGGCAGAGCCCAGAGTAAACCTTTGGGCCTCTCCGCTATGTTTTTTTTTTTTGGGGGGGGGATACAAATTAAGCACTGGAATAATTTTTTTTTTTTTTTTAAACCTATATCCAAAAAAATCACATTTCAGAGAAAAACAGAATTTATTTTGTGAGTAAACAGTAGCTCTGCAAACACCCAAGTAATGCATCGGAGCGCTACATGCGATGCGCACGGGCACACATTATTCTGAAACTGCGTTAGCATCGATCTGGCTTTCAAGAAAGCTGACATTCCAGTACTTTCTATGAAAATTTCACCGTTAGTCCCAAGATGCTATTTGAGTGTTCTGGTCCTGCGTGCAATCAGTGCGTTTTTCCCCCCCACTGTGCACCGCAAATTGGATTTTTATTCAATTGGTTCCCTGAACGGGTTAACAGAAAATCAACATAAAGAAAAGACGTGGATGAATGACGGCGAGCAGTGGCACAGCACCCGGACGGTATGATGGCCTCCATCGCCATTCTTGAAGTGTCACTGAAAGAGCACATTTCATCTAGTGATATAGTGATATTTTCAAATAATTGTTCGAAATTCAAGGTATAGGTGCTTATTTTGCACAATGCTGCTATCAGACAGGCTCATCCTAACAAGATGATCCATTTATACAAAAATCAGCGGGATACATCGCGTTTCACGTCACGCTCTGTTTCAAATACGAACCTGTCACTTTGAAACGCAATTTTCTGCTTGCCAACACGGGGCTCACAGGTTGAAGGGGGGGCAGGCCTATATTAGCCACCGCTTGCCGCGATACGCACCTGCGTTACCAACCCCACAGAGACCCCCCACTTCTTCCAGATGCCTGCAAGTGCACTAAAGGATGTGTGCGTGTTTCGTGCGCGTGATTGTGGACACTTCTTTGTTGCATGCACTCCAGCCACCACAGATGCAACCTCGCCACAGGTGTTCCGTGGGCTGTGTGTTTGTCTGTGTTTATTCCCTCAGCCTCCAAAACCGTAATGCCGCACACACGTTAAATCTGACAGTAAGAACCTGGCATCCGGTGTTAGAAATTCAGCATATAGGACAGGGAGCAGACATTTGAAGAGAGAGAGCGAGAAAGGGCGGCAAGTGAGACGGTGCAACAGTTGGACTGGGCTCCAAACCCCTGGGGCGTAACTACCACTGGTGCAGCAGGTGCAGTGGCACTGGGGCTCATCAAACCCCACTTATTGCTGTATTTTGCAAAGCATGGACTGGCCTTAAGAATGCTTATGTTCAGGAGACTGGTTGGTCAGTGAGGTGTGGCAAGATCTGGCTGCATGCGCCCCCAAAAGCGATGTGTTTGGAGACAGGGTTATGTGTGAGGTATTCCTAAACAATGTCTTACCGCGAGATTACAGGTGTGTGGGAGGAAGGGTTGTGAGCGAGACGTCATAGAAGATTGACTGGCCTCCAATAATCGAATGTTTGAGTGAAAGGGCTGTGAGAGTGACACGTTTCAAGATGTGGCCCCAAATAATGCAGGTGTTTTGGGGGAAATGACGATGGATGAGACATTACAAGACAAGATGCATAGCTTCAAATCACAGGCAGGTGTGTGAGTGTCACAAGTGAGATATTGCAAGACATAGAATGGCCTCCAAAATCTAGCCACCGACTGGCCATCATGAAGCAGGCTTTGGAGCAAGGGCGATGAATGAGACATTGCATTGCAAAGACTTACCCCCATCTTCCTCATCAAACGAGTTCATGCAGGGAAAGTAGATGGCCAGGGCCTCGAAGGAAGCCGACAGGCTGATCCGGCTCTGAGACCGCTACATGTAGAGTCCGGGAGCACTCCCCGGGTCCACCGGTGGCTTGGCCAGTTTAGTCGTGCCATTTTTCACTCGAAGCACTGCACACAGCGTTTTGGCAGACTCTCGGGCCCCGTCAGGAAGAAGAAAACAATGGCTTCGTTTTCACCCCCTTCACCTGCAGTCACCTTTCCCTTTGCTTCGGTAAGAAGAAAACAAAGCGAAAGCGCCGCCAGTGTGAAAAATAGTGCGTCCGTCTCACGATGCGAGTAAAGCATCCAGTCCCCATGTGTACATCTTCTGTCCGTGCGCGTGCACATCTGAAACCCGTATTGATTCCAAAAGGCCCTCGCATGGTGAGGGCAGCGCATGCGCGCTGCTAACGCCAGGCAAGACCTTAAAAAAAACGGTTTCGGTATTGGCCCTTTTATTTATATATTTTTAAAAAAGGAACCAAAGAATGTGGTTCAAGGGATTTCCCACATGATACCAAGAGGAAAATAAGGACACTTAATGATTTGTGGTTTTGATACGATTTTTTTCAAGAAATTAGGCAATAATTCAATGTTAAAATTGTTGTTTCCTTTTAAGAATAATACGTTTAAAACAAAATAAACACAATGCCACGCTCAAAAATTAATGCACTGCTAATCCTTACAGTAAAGGGCATGGCCGGTAGTCACATTCTGTGCCTAGTACTGCGGGGCACAGTCAAAGGTCATGGCTGATGCCTACTGGGATGAAGAGACTGCATGCAGGGCATGGGCAGTTTATAGGAAGGTGTGGATACTCCAAAGGCCATGCTCTCCAGGGCAGTCCATACTCAAAGGGCATGCTCTCCAGGGCATGGGCAGTTTAAAGGAAGGTGTGGATACTACAAAGGCCATGCTGTCCAGGGCATGGGGGATACTACAAAGGTCATGCTCTCCAGGGCATGGGTGAGGATACTACAAAGACCATGCTCTCCAGGGCATGGGTGGGGATACTACAAAGGCCTTGCTCTCCAGGGTATGGGTGGGGATACTACAAAGACCATGCTCTCCAGGGAATGGGTGGAGATACTACAAAGACCATGCTCTCCAGGGCATGGGTGAGGATACTACAAAGGCCATGCTGTCCAGGGCATGGGTGGGGATAATACAAAGGCCATGCTCTCCAGGGTATGGGTGGGGATACTACAGAGGCCATGCTCTCCAGGGTATGGGTGGGGATACTACAGAGGCCATGCTCTCCAGGGCATGAATGGGGATACTACAAAGGCCATGCTCTCCAGGGCATGAATGGGGATACTACAAAGGCCATTCTCTCCAGGGCATGGGTGAGGATACTACAAAGACCATGCTCTCCAGGGCATGGGTGGGGATACTACAAAGGCCATGCTCTCCAGGGTATGGGTGGGGATACTACAAAGACCATGCTCTCCAGGGTATGGGTGGTGATACTAGAGAGGCCATGCTCTCCAGGGTATGGGTGGGGATACTACAAAGCCATGCTCTCCAGGATATGGGTGGGGATACTCTAAAGCCATGCTCTCCAGGATATGGGTGAGGATACTATAAAGGCCATGCTCGCCAGGGCATGGGCAGTCTATACTCAAGGTGTGGGTACTACTAAGGCCATGTCTGCAGTAAGAGCTCACTTCTCACCACCAAAGTCTGTGCCCAGCTGGTACTAGTAATGAGCTACTGGGCACATACAAAAGCTGTGTCTAGTGGGTATATGGTGCATAATGGGCGCAGGATATGGCTGAAGGCAACATCCTATACCAAGTCCCAACTGGCCATTTATAAATATATGTTAACAACGTTTGAAGATATTATGCCAATATATACAATATGACAGCACAATTGAGACATATGAGTACATCAGACGTTCAAGGCACCCGAGGATATGAGAGCCCTTTACGCCATTAATCTATCTAAAAAACTGCAGGAACATCTAGTAATGATCAGTGGCCTTGCAGCTCTGTGTGCTCCTTTTAGACACATCCTTCAATTGCCATTTCATTATCCCGTTACACGTGCAAGGTAACATATCCATTTTATCTGTATTATCTCTGAAACATCATCTGTCTTGGACTGAAAGAATTCAAGTTTCTATAATAAATCTGTTGATACTTATATTATTCACCAAATGATAGGATGACATTAATGATATCGTTCCTGTTGTCGTGTAGGAGGTCATGAGCCATGCATTGCAGTGAGGTTAATGGTTCTGTAGCTACTATACCTGGTGGGTTTTAATAGTTGCTAGAGTTTGGATAGTAAGCTCTATGTTTTCTGAACTTAGTAATAGAGGTACATATATGCTTTAAAAAAGCAGGATCATTGCATGTCTAACTCGGCATGTCAAACGAGGGAATGTCTATTTCCTCATTTTACCCACAACAGACAAACCATTCTAAACTAGTGGCATTTGTGCAATTACATCAGACCTGATTATTTCATTTTGAGTGTATGTACATTGATTTTTTTATATAGACTGTTCTGTAGGTGTTGGACAGTGCGGGCAGTAGGCATGGTTCACACTCTGCACCTCCTCTTTTTACACCCTTGAGCAATGATGCACAGAATGTATGTAAGTATGCCATGACACACTGATGCCCATGCAGTTTTTTTTGTTGCGGGCATTGGTGGCCATGTCTTTCTGAAAGAGCGGAGAATGGATAAGAAATGGCAAAAGCAAACAAGGAGGATGATACAGGGGGATCATAGAGGGCACACGGGAGAAAAAGGGACACCCGCAGTGGGGTCAGTGAGGCAATCAGGTGGCAGAGGAAGGGGGTAGTACATGCCATGCTTGGATGACCCACAGGCCATAGTAGATAAGACAGCAAAGCTAATTCATGGAACACAGGAGAACAATGAAAAGTAAGCATATAACTATGAGTAGGAACTGGGAGCACAGTAGGTCAGATGAAAGAGAGAGATAGAGGGGCTCACTGGAGAAGAGAAAGAGAGACAAAACAACAGGGGGCAAGTCGGACAAAAAGCATAGCCATGCAGGTACTGTAGTCCAGGCTAAACTACTCCTTATGTTGTATGTTGTGGTAGGAAGAAGTGAAATGTGAATGGCACTTCAACTGACCAATGGATGGATATGGCTGACCAACAGCCCCTCTCTTTATGTATAACTGTATGTTTTTTTATTGTGGATGTGTTGGAAAACATACATTGGTGAGACACCTGAAGCTGCTTCTAGGCCATACCTAAAAAGGTTGTTTATGTGCCTAAGGAAAGGAGGAGAAAAAAAGAAGGAAGGCTGCAACTGCAAGGGCATTCACAAACCTATTCAGATTAGAAAAGATGCAAATTGGGATTTCAACCGCTTATAACCAGAGCTGTTGGCCCACAAGGTAGGGCCCGGATGACAGGCGTGGCGATGTTGCAGAGCATGTGTCCAAGTAGTTAACGTAGAACCTGCAAGGATAATGCATTTTAATATGTTTGCACTGCTCCCCCGCAAGGGGGAACAAAACTAGATATCACAATTTGGCGATATACGTGTTAACCCTGAGACTTAGGACCTGATTTAGAACTCAGCAGAAGGGTTACTTTGTCATAAAGGTGACGGATGTCCCCTTCGCCAAAATATAAATCCCATAGGAAATAATGTAATTGATATTTCAGTGGACGGGAAACCAGGAAAATTGGATAGATTCATCAATAGGCTTACCATGTCTTTTGAGACAGTTCCCAGGGGGGAATGGGTGCTGGGTGGTTAGAAGAAACATTTTCACAGAAGAAAGGGTCCCTAAGGGCAGCTAGGACATGGGTATGTCAGTTTGATTCAAGACTTTGGTTCTCTGACTAATTTATTTGTTGCAATTGATAGAGGGACTCAGAGATCCACTGGTCCAAGTACAGGCACAACAACACCTTTAGCAGGCACAACTAAGTGGATGAAAAAGGCGAGGGAGGAAACTACAGTGGAGAAAGTAAAGAAGGAAAGACATTTCCTGGTCAGAGATTAGGCTCCGGGGAGCAGCTTTTGGGGTCTACTTTCTGTGTGCATTAAAATAGATAGCACTGTATATGTCACAAGAAAGATTTGAGCCTCTGAGTAAGACAAACATTCTGCTTCAGGAATTTTACATGGTGGTACAAGACCCCTGACAAAGGTCCCATGAAGAGTTACATAGCAGCCAGTTTTAAGTTGTTGAGGGCAAATGTGTCTTGCAAGGCAAGACAAATTTGGAAGAAAAGAGCAATTGTAGGATAGTGGAACTTTTGTTCAAGGTTCCGTTGGAATTGAAATTGATCGATTTTGTCAAGTATTACCTTGACCTAGATGAAGAATGTCGGCTGGTAGAGTATTCGCAACTGTGAACACCAAGAACGGTACCACAGGCCACCATTATTGCATGGCTTGCATATGTTCGAATTGCGGCATTTTTCACAATCTTTTTATCTTTTCATGAGACTCAGATAATTTGCACATTTCTCATTTGGATAAGCAAGAGAAAATCGCATTCACCTCCCCTGCACCATTGTTTACAGTTTGTCGTGGCCCAATACAGGGACAGCCGTGGTTCACCTGTATTAGTTCACATCTTATAAATGGATAATAGTAAAAGGATCTCAACTGTAATATCTGCTGCTAATATATGTTACCTTAGAAAGATGTTGCTAAAATATATTTTGCGGTTAGTAAAAGGTATTATGGTAAGCATAAAGCTTTTTTCTTTTTTTCTTTTTTTTCATTTAACATGAAACGATAATAGTGAAATAATTGCAAATTACAAAAACTACTGCTAATATATGCTGGGTTTTTTTGTTGCATTTTAAATGGAAATCATTGGAAGTATAATGTTCTCTACGGATTATAAAGCTTTTTAATTACTGTTTTATGTAAAGGTTTTAACGTTAGGTTGAAAAATGTTTAATTACTAATTTACAAGTAGTGGTTCTATTCAAAGGTGTTTTTATTTTATTTTTGTGTGTGTGCACATTATTGTAATGATTTTAATTAATCAACAAATAAATTACTCTCTCTAGTTCACATCTTCTGTCCTTTGTGAGTTACAGGCTGCAGCACTGAGGTTTTCAGGTGGCCAAAATGACTGCACACCTGCACGTTGACCAGTGGGTTGGACCTGGGTACAAATTACAGTACTAGCAAAAATCAAACAATGGTAAGCCTACCACAGCATCGGTGGAGGTCGTCATTTTCAGAGAAATCCAGTGAAAATCCCACATAAGCCATCTGACTAGTCTTTTACGCGGGGGCTCCACCGTTTCAGCAGTGGAGCGTTACCCCACTTACAAATCCTCCCAAAGCCCCAGAGATGAAAAATAAAATGGTGAGTAATTACCGTTTGATTTTTTATCCCCGTCTCGAGCCGAGCGTCAGGATGGGGGAGGGGTACTGCTAAGTGACAGCAGCAGGGAGGGGGCGGGCAGAGGCTGGTATTGCACTGTTTAAAGTGCGCATGCCGTTTTAGCCAGCTCTCTTGCGATGGCCAGCCACACATGGTGCTATAAACATCTCTAACCCTTAAGGGGTTAGAGCAAGCCAAAGCTTCCAGAGTGCTGTGGAGCGACGAGTGAGGCGGCTCCCACCAATCCTAGCCTTGCTCTCATGCTGGTGACAGCAGCGCCAGGATTGGTCAAGGGAGTTTCAGCATCCTGCTCCTGTGTCTGAGAAAGAGGAGGCCCAGAGTGAGGACATCACCGAGTTCGGTAAGTCTTATTTTTTTGGGTATATTATTTTACAGGTGACACACACACACAAACATGCCAGCCACCACTGCTTTTTCGAATTCTGTCAGCATTCGCCATTCCGTCATACTCATTTCTGTTCTGATAAGTGTCTGAACCAGAAAACACACACAGCCTAGCAAGGGAAGAATGTACTCACGACCAGTAAAATATCAATAGACACCGGTCAAGTAACATTCAGCACAGCCAAACACCATCAATCTCCAGCAAAAGAACATCAGCATAAGGCAATGACAAGGAATGCACGAAGATGACACTAGCACAGTATGTAGGGAGCAGTGTAAGGACAAGAGAGGCCAGCGTCTTCCGAGACAAAATCTGAAGTACCATAAACCTGTGCACGGATCTCCAGTGCGAGCATTAGGTGCTGCCACAGAACATAGACATGAAGAGAAAGTAAATCAATGCCTTTTAAGTCAAATTCCAGTAAAAGTGGAGAAACTGAAAAGAAACATTTTTAGGCTTCACCAAATTCCCTCTCCTGGCTCCACATGAAGAACCAAAGCGATGCCCTTCGATTTAGGCATAAAGAAGAAGACCAAAAAA
The DNA here is from genome assembly GCF_964204655.1 of Triturus cristatus. Taxonomy (NCBI): domain Eukaryota; kingdom Metazoa; phylum Chordata; class Amphibia; order Caudata; family Salamandridae; genus Triturus; species Triturus cristatus. Next base: position 697,772,585 of record NC_140584.1, on the reverse strand, counting down.
AGCCAACAAAAAAACCAAGCAAAAAAAACCTGCAGTGCTCAATTATTTTCCAGTCGCTCTCAACACACATCATACAGAAAAGACAATACACATGAACTCTTCCCAACAAGTCACGAAGAGCAATAAAACCAAAGTTGTGCTAACTCTCTTTAAGCATTAACTAGTCATGCAAGAAATATACATTTATTGCAATTACAAAGGTCCAATGTGAGCGCAAAGTTGTGAAAAAGAGCAAGTCCTATATCATGTAATGTCCCCAAGAACACAGGCGCCACAGAACATAAAGGACCCTTAGTGTGTTTAAAAAACTGGCTATTGTCATGACATAAAAGTAATCACAAAATAATGCACTAACTTTTTCGAATTCCAGTTTGGCAAATTCAGTCATTAAAATACTCAGACCTCAAGAGAGATGTTATAAAGTATGGTAAAAAAAAGTCTCTGTATTACATTCATAAGAGACGGCGACACTGGGTTTCAAAAGAACATGTCTTTGTCATCTATCTGCAGTGTATCCTACTTTAGTGCACTTATTGTGCCTTAGGCATTATGAATAGAATGCTTCTGGGAGATTACAAAACATGATATAACAGGAGGAGGCCTCACTGTAGTGACAAGCATTGGCATAGGCAATAGGTCTCGCTTTTGGGACCTTATAAGTATTTAGTTATGCAACTGTTGCATGGCTAAACACTTATAAGGTCCCAAAGGCGAGACCTATTGGCTATGCCAATGCTTGTTGGGATAATGAGGCGACTCCCTAAAACTTCCGTAAACTGGCTTTTCTTGGTGTCATATACCTTCCTGTGCACCCTAGCGGCAGTGTGCAAGCTTCCACCGCAACACTCCGGAAAGCCTGCAAGCATCCTTCACCAATAAAGCCAGCATGTAAGAGGTGGCAGCTGTACAAGCACGCAGCCTGCATACCGAAGACGGCACCCGTTTCAGAGTGCAAGCAACGCTTTCATACTTGCTGCAGCGCATCCGGCGAGTCACAGGAAGCAACAGTGGGCAATCTTACTTCGCATCAAAGGGTGCAGATGCTCGCTTCCTCTGCAGACGTAGTCCACATGCAGCTGCAGCGTGACTGTTAACACCCCCGCTCCGCCTCCACACAGGCAGGGTAAGTCTCAATTGGACTTGTGTGTCGTTGCGCACCGAAAGTGAAATGGAGGAAGGGAGTTTGATTTTAGGGTGTTGTGTGGTTGACGTTTGTGTTTAAATATGGGGGCGATGTACACTTTCGTTTGTAGATGTGCTAATATGCAGGCAATGAAGTGAATGTCCGAGATCTTTCCAGTTGGGAGGACTTCCTGCTGTCACTTGCTGATGAGAAGTGGCGTAGTATGAATGAGCACATTACGCTTGATGGGTGATATAAGGATGCTGTGTGTACAGCCTCTGTGCCCCAGCACCGTAGAGGGCAGTGTGTATTTGGTGTTACCGTCCAACCCTGCTGCCGATTCGCTGAAGGCAGTACAATTTCCGGATGTAACTGTGGGGACTCGAGGAGCTATTTACGAAAACAAGGGAATTCTCGAGAAGCAGAGATGTTGAAATACAGTTGGACGAGCCGTGCGGCCGCCATAGTTGGCTTAGTTTCCGGGTCAGCCGTGATTACATGCGGCGTTACGTACTGTAAAAAAAAAAATGCATATTAATAGTAATTGATTTTTTTTTTTTAAAGTGTGCACCTGCAAAATATTAAGCGTGGCGTCCGTGTTGTTGTTAATGCTGAAAGTTTAGGGAGGCGCCCGGGTAGTGGGGGGGGGAGCAGTGATGCGGTGCAGTCAGCAGAGTGAAACAAGCAGGAAGTGGGATAAGGGTGGGGGTAGGGGAGAGAGGCACGCAGGCTGACAAATGGTGAGCACTTTCGCGGCCGCTTTGATTTTCTCAGTGGCCGCGCGGCTCACTGAGAACATCAAAGCGGCCGCGAAATGATCACGCAGGCTGCCAAATGGTGCGCGCGCCCGGTGCACATGCACTGTATTTGGAGGCCTGAAAGCACTAGTTTGCACTTCCAAATCTCCCATTTACTAAAGCTCTCGCCAGGGCAGCGCTAAAGCGCTGGCTCAGGCGAGACCTAAAAGACACATTTAGCTGTTTGTCACCATGTAAAACTTAAAAGTAAATTTCCTTCCTTTTAGTTACACAGCACCCTGCCCATAGGGTCATTTAGGGCCTACTTATGGGTGACTTATGTGTAATAAAAAGGGAGTTTAGGGCTTGGCAAGTGGTTTTAAATGCCAAATCGAAGTGGCAGTGAAGTGCACACACAGGCCTTGCAATGGCAGGCCTGAGACAGGTTTGAAAGGCTACTTGTATGGGTGGCACAACCAGTGCAGCAGGCCCACTAGTGGCATTTAGATTACAGACCCTGGGTACACGGTATATATACCACTTTGCAAGGGAATTTTAGGTAAACTAAATATGCCAATCAGGTGTCCACCAATGTTACCATGTTTCGGGTGGAGCGGAATGGAAATTCTGCGCCACTCAACTCATAGTCAAGGCCTATGTCATGAAATGGGTAGTGGTACTCAGGAGGTAGTTCAGTATGTGCCACTGGTCAGTTGCAAAGGAAGCACTCACTAAAGGCCCAGTATGCTATTAAATAAAGCATAATGGGCTTCTGCTGCACATAAGGGCGCTACAGCATGAGCAAGATTCGGTCTCACCTAGTTCTAGAATCCTAGCTCAACTGTTGGTGGGGCAACATCTTCTGCTTACAAGGATGGCACATTGAGCTCAATAGCAGCAGATTAAATGTGCCAGGGGTGCAGGGTTTCTTTTACTAAACACTGTCCAGCAGTGTAAGGTCTCCAATAGGGTGTCCCAGGAAGAGGCTACCAAAAGGCTGAAGACATGGGCCAAACCCCGCATGTGGGAGCTCACCATTCCTCAGTACGGCTGACTCCCTGATGGTGGCTTTGAGCCACGCTACAGAATAGGGCCGGAACTCAATGCCATGAGAGAAACGAAGAGCTCACCGTGGTTCTTTCTAAGCTCAGGTGAATTCAAGATGGGCCCAGATCAGGAAAACGTGGATCAGTTTGGAACATTGCACAGGCCTTCAGCGAGTTTTGTGCGAACAATCCTTTACATTTATCCACCTATTCAACGCATCAGGCAGGCATCAACACAAGGGAGCATATGTTTGTTCTCAATCACTCACCGCTCTGTCATTTTTCCAGGTAGATCGCTGGATCATTATAAAACCCATGATATCTTCTTTTGTTTCATTGCATTGCTCATCGGTGCTTGACATGTGTTTCATTTGATGCTCTGATATCTGCCAGAGCTCATCAAAACATGCCTCTGTGCGAGGGCATTAATCACGCTATCTATCCCACTCTGCACTGTTTGACTGATTAGCTATGAAGCCTCTTTCTGCACATGGCAAAGGCAAAACCAAAGAGCAGGTGAGCTTCCTAAAGTCAAACAGGCAGTGCTCTTTTTTTGCTGTCTCAGAAATACAATAATATAACACATTTAGGATTATCTAGTGCGAGGATAAAACTTTGAAGTGCTAAAGGTAACCATCGATTCTCTGAGCGGTAAAATTTACCTGTTGCACTATTATGTCTAATTACCAACTTGATTAAACAGAAAAAGTTATTATTTGGGACTTTTAGGGAACATGTATCACTGACTGATTTTAACAACTTTGTGTCTAGCTTGGTGAGCCATATTTTGAGTCTAATGTTCCCAAAGTATCCTCTGAACTTGGTTAGATGCTTCTCAGCTAATGTTGAATACAGCCAAACCTGTGAAACATTTTCCATATATAGTGTGTCACTTCTGGAGGTTCCTAATGTTTCTGCTCAAAACATTCATTTATGTTGTTTCCTTCTTTCTCTCCAGACTGCTTACAAGAGTTTGTAAAGCACAATAACAGCAAAAGTATCGTTTTATAATGACATCACCTTAAATATAAACTTTCAATCCTCTGTATCAGAAAATTAAAAGTATTTTTTATGTAAAACACTCTCTTTATTGTTTGCTGGTTTCACAATTGTGCACCCCACACGGTGCACTGCCTCACCCAAACAGCAGATAATATTAGTTATCAGATACTTGCACTCATGTTATTGTACAAGGAAGGATACAAGTCAGTTGCCATTTCTACATGGGAACTCATCACATGCAAAATGCTCAGAAACCCTTGCCTTAGAATCTTATATTAACCCACTGAGATATCTAAATAGAGTTTTCAAGGGCTGATCTCCGAGTGAGCCAGAAAACAGGGTATCAAGCTTAAATTGCGTGCTCTACAAATGTAATCATTTACTCAGTTATTGTCCGTTTAATGTAATTTCATCAACGACATGTCATGAATTATTACTATGTGAATTCATAAGAAGTTCCTGACAGAGGTGCAAGTTATGGTTAGTTTGCTGGACCGTAACCAGCAAATGTTAATGATTTTAATGGTTTTTAGCCTTTGTTTTGTAATTGTTACTGCATTTTAACGGTGTTTTTTAAACATACATTATGGTGCCATAAGTTAACGCATCCATAATTTCATTATAACCAATTGTTAGTTTCACTGAATTTCTAGGGGTTTTTGCACCACAATCTCTGTGATGGCTAAACTTTATTGCACACTCATTTTGACTGTGTGTAGGAGGGAATGTCTGCAGTCACAGCACAAAACATTTAGTAGGCAGCTTAAACCTTAAAGGGCAAGGCTTTTAGAGGTGTGATTGAGGGGTGGAATGAATATCATGATTTATGGTGAAGCCCTGTACCTTAACTAGGTAGGTAGATAATTTGTGTAAGTTAATTAGAATCAGTTACAACTATTATATTCTTTACATGTAAAAAATAAAACATTAGTAAAAATGTTATAACAAAATCTGAAAACATACATACAATTTTTTTCTAATCTTTTCATGAAAATTCGTGTTACCCCTAATTCAATTATACGCTACTTTTATTATTCTGCACACTGTTGACTGCTAGAGTTAAAAATGTTTTTATTCAGCCAATGTTTCTAATGAGCATAGTATCTCAACTGTCTAAATTGAACTTTCTCAGAAATTTGGTTTTAAGATACATGTTTACACTTGGTTACAAGCCCATTGTCAGTAAGGTAGAATACAGACTTAATATTTTTTATACTAAAGATTTTCTAACCTACCTTGTCATCATTGCAAGTGCCGGTATTGACAGAAAATTACAGTTATGAAGCTTGTTGTCAGTAACAAAACCTCCTCCTAATGTTAGCATCTGGTCTTCTTTTATTATTTCTTTTAGAGTATTTATATCAGCATTATAACCATCATAGAAGTAGTTAATTATATTAATTTGATTCAGAGCTTGAAGGTGAGGAAGACCCATTTCTAATCTTATTCAACAATGGGGTGTAGATACTCTTATACTGAAAATCTGTTTAATTACTTAATGAACATTTTATCAAAATAATCTATCATGTGATTTCTAAAAAATACTGCTCCAAATAACGGTCCAAGAATTCTTTTAGTTGCTAAAACAATAATGGAAGTACCATTTGCTCCCTCTTGTATTCTTTGTGAAACGTTTGATGGATTGAATTATTTAAAATACTCTATTAGTTATCTTCTCCTTATGAGGTGACCAGTTTAATGTCAAGTCAATTTCTACTCTGAGAAGAGTATATTGTGACACATGCTCTATTTTTTTATATCCGACTTCCAGACATCTTTCAGTTTTGTACATCCCAAAAAAGTTTAGAGTCAATTCATAATCCATCACGTTTATTGTATTCTTGCAATCAATTTAGTTGTCTTTGTAACATATTTTGTGTAGTAGAGAATAAAATGAGATTGTCGGTGTCCACTAGACATTTAAGTCTTTACTGTCCACATTTTGGATCATTACCATCTGTAGGACTTAGCCCTTTCTGCAGGGTCATCCCCAAACCTTAGTAGTTGGGCTTTCTGTATTCCTCCTAGACAGCCACAGAAAATGGGGAGCTTAGGTGTGCCTCGATGGGCCATCAGTGGCAGGATAGGAGGGAGGGAGGGGCTGGGCCTAGCCCCACTTACATTGGAATGGGATGTGTTCTGTATCCACACAAAGGGCTGCATACCCCCTGTAGTTAGTCTGGAGCCGAACCCAGAAAGGCAGTGCACCAGTGTACTTCAAAGGCCCAGGGCCGGACTGGCCGTAGCGGGCACCGGGCATTTCCCTGGTGGGCCGCTAGGGTGGGGGCCAGTTTTGGGCCATTGGGTGCCGTTTTTGCATCATAGCTGCAATATCGGCCCCTGGAACAAAATCGGCCGAAACCGTCCCTGGGAAACAGCTCGGCTGCTCCCCCAACCCCCAGGGGGGCTGGCCGAGCACTTTATCAGGGCTGGTTTTGGTTCCCAGTCTGGCCCTGCCAAGGCCTGCCTCTAGAAGCTTCCCCCCACTTCAAAGGCGTAACTGAGTATAAATACTGGACCTCAGACACCAACTCTTCATTACAATTCTGAATCTGTCGATACTCTTCCAGGATGAAAGACTACTGTGCTGCTTAAAAAAACTGCCACTCTGCTGGACTGACCTGCAGCCTGTTGCCCTCTTGCCTGGACCTGGATCTGTTCAGTCCAGTACCCAAGAGTGACATCAAGGGATAGTTGTCTGGCCTCCTGACTTGAGCCTCAGGGACAGAAGTCTCCAATAACCTCAATCCCAGCACTTGCACTCTACCACCCATGAGTGTACCCTGTCAAGTAGTGCCACCCCAGTCCTGGACCCTTGGAAGTGGGCTTAAGGTGCTCTACCAACAGAACCAATGCATCTCCTCTGCTGTGCGGTGCAACCCCAAGCAGAACCGGCGCATCACCACGGCTGCATGGGTTAAACCCATTGCAAAGACCCACATCACCTCCACAGCCTCTTCAGTACCGCTGCTGCGCGACGTATACTCAGCGCAAGCCCTCACATCACTCATCAATGGCAGCCTCGATGACAGACTCTGCATCACAGCTTCCCAGCTCCTGAGAACCTACGAATCGCCCCAACTGTGTGATGCATTCTCAATGCCGGACTGCGTAACACCTGTCCTTGCCAATGGGATCCTTGACAATGACACAGGACCTCACATCGCAGCCTCACCTCACATCGTAGCCAACATATTACTTCTGCTATAAGACACTGCTTCAACGCTTATCCTTGCATTGCGCTGCAAATCAGGATTCAAGGTACTTTGTTCAGTGGGCCTAACTTGGTCCCTGTAGCCAGTCACTTCATGCAGTAGACCTCAACTTGTGACTTTGTCCCGGTCTGGCATACCCAGATAGCCATAGTTGGTGCTTTGTGCTTTTTGTCACTATTTTCATTTAAATCTTGAAACCTGAATATCTCTGGTTCTACTGATTGGGTTTTTTGTCCTTGTAGTCTTGTTTTATTTATTAAATAATTAGCTAGTTTCCTAACTTGGTAAGGGATCCTGTTTGTGTGGTGTTTGCATGTTATTGCTGATTGAAGTATTGCACAAATACTTTACACATTGCCTGTAAGTTAAGTCTCACTGCTTTGTGCCAAGCTACCAGAGGGTTGAGCGCGGGTTAATTTAGGGTTGCCTTGTGTCTCACCCGAAAAGGATAGTGGTTGCTGCCTGACCAGGGCCCACACCCCAGTCAACCAACAACCAAAATTAATTTTAAGAGATTTTGTAAGATCAGCAAATTAAAGAGTAAACAAAAGCGGGGCCGATATGAGTCCATTACTTGATTTTTGGAGTAAGTCCATTTCCATAAGTCAGTTTTACCTGGACCCAGGTATTTTTTTGGGAGCTCTATTAAAAGATGTAATAACGTGCAGCCTGTTGTAGCTTTGTCAAAAGAGTTCTTCTAACTACATTATCATATGCACTAGAGTGGTCAATGAAACATAGAAAGTTGTTTTTATATTCCAATATACAACAAGCCAAAGTTACTAGTAAGACTATATTTTCTACAGTTGAACATTTTGATCTGATGCCTACTAGGTAAGGATTTATTACTTGATGTGCAACAGCTCATTGTGTTAGGAATGTCAAAAGATATTTTTGCAACCTTGCCATCAGCATCTAATAACGCAATGAGTGGATAACTGCTTGGATCTAATTTTGGGCCCTTATTACCTCATTACAGTAACAGGGATGCCATAGGCGTCAGGTGTGTGGCAGTCTCAACATCTTCTTATGAGCATTTCAACTTCATTGCGAAAAACCCTATATTTTTCTAGGCCTGTCTCGTAGTCTGAGTAACCAAAGGTGTTTATATTTCCTCCATATAAATTTGGAAATATAAACTTTGCATCTAGCATATGATAGATGATTCTTGGTTCCATGCTTGTATTTCTATGTACCATAGCCCTTCTTTCTTCGGCATAGTTATCAATATGTGTGCAGATCTAAGTCTTTTCCTAAACAATCTTCTTGTTTATGGTTTGTAATTTTTTGTCGTTGATATAACAGAAGTGAAAATAAAGTTACAAATGTTTCTATTCAGAGTTTCCCAGGTAGATATCCAATTCTTGGTCAAATTTAAGACAGAGATTGTTGAGCTCAATTAGTCCACAATGAACGGTTGTTCCTAAACTTTAATAAAAAGAAAGTAAACTCACAGTTCCAAATGATTCATCTGTTAACCCTCAAGGTATATGGCTCAATAAAGTTGGTTGAATTTAATGAAAGATTGACTATCACTATCACTCTCAGGCTGGAAAATAATCCTGAAGTTGAGGCATTTTATCTGTTACATGCAAATGCAATTTAATTTCCTGATCGATGAAAATTGTAATGGCCTTGTTTATTATTCAGGAAACTGTCTTTAAGGTGCCTAAATTCTAGATTCCCAAGTGATGAGTAAATAATTTTTCCATTCAGGGAGGATTAATGTGGTTGCAGACTAGCTGTGTGATGTGAAATTGTTTATCCAACCAATCGATGTTTATTCTTTAACACCCCCATACTAAATTTGTGTTAAAGTCCACACTTTATTCTAGCTCTACTTTACTCCACTAATTTAAGTGTGATGCCTCATCTGAAAAAATAACTTTTCTTACACAAAATCTTATTTAGCAAATCTTTTATACGCCACATTGCATGGGCAATCTCCTTCTTCGTCAATTGGTCAAATAATGAACTCAATACTGTAATGTAATGTAGCATGGATTTGTAGAGAGTGAATGTGAAACTTGTCACCTTGAGGGTATCCAGGTGCTGAACAGGTGTGGGTTCAGCAAGCAGGATCAGTTGAAGAAGCAGGTTTTAAGCTTGTTGCGGAGATCCATAAGTGATGCGGCTCTCCTGATGCCCTGGGGGAGTTCGTTCCAGGGTTGGGTTGCCAGGTAAGAAAAGGCCCTACCTCCTGCCTTGCTTCTATGGATACAGGAGAGTTGGGGGGGGGGGCGAGCATGAGTGATGTAGAGAAGAGGTTCCTGGTTGGTTGGTGGAAGTGTAGATGGTGGTTAAGATAGGTGGGACCCTGGTTGTGAAGTGCCTTGTAGGCGTGGGTGAGCATCTTGAAATGGCAGCATTTCTGAATGGGAAGCCAGTGTAGTTTTTGGAGTTGAGTTGTGATGTACGTGCGGCAAGGAAGGTTGAGGATTAGTCTGGCAGTGGCAATTTGGATGGTTTAGAGCTTGTGTAGCCGGTGTGCGAGGATGCCGAAGTAGAGGGCGTTGATGTAGTCCTGTCTGCTTGTAATGAGGGCCTGGGTGATGTCTTTCTGGTGTCAGGAGGGAGCCATTCGACGATTTTTCTGAGCATGCGAAGTATGTGAAAGCAGGCGTATGTTACCACATTGACTTGATGTCCCCTGGTGAGGTTGGTGTACAGGATGACCTCCAGGTTTCAGGTCTGATAGGAGGGTGAGTAGGTGGGGCCTTGTTCTGTGGGCCAGCAGGTGGAGTCCTAGGGTGAGTTATTGTTGCAGAACATCAGCAATTTAATCTTCTCAGTGTTGAGTTTGAGGTAGCTGTCTCTCTTCAAGTTGGCTACGTTGGTCATGCACATTTTGAATTTACTTTTGGTGGTGTTGGTGTCTTCTGAGAGGGATAGGATGAGTTGGGTGTCATTGGCATAAGAGATAATGTTGAGTCCGTGGGGCTGAATGATGCTTGCTAGAGGAGTCATATATACATTGAAGAGAGTGGGGGTGAGTGAAGAGCCTTGCAGGGCTTCACAGATGAGGTCCTTGGGTTCTGAGGTGAACAGAAGGAGCTTGACCCGCTGTGTTCTTCTGGTCAGCAAGAAGCCTATCTACTTGAGAGTTGGTCCTTTGGTTCCAATTTTGTGAAGTCTGGAGATGAGTGTGTTGCGGGAGACTGTATAAAAAAGGGCAGAGAGGTCCAGGAGGAAGAGTGCAGCAGAGTATCCTCGATCTAGTATGGTGCAAATGTCGTCTGAGGCTGCAATGAGGACCGTCTGAGTTCTCTGGTTGCTGCAGAAACCTGATTGCGAGCTGTCCAGGAGTTCATGGTGTTCAAGGTAGTGGGAGAGCTCACATTTTATGGCCTTTTCTATAATTTTGGCTGTGAAAGGGAGAAGGGATATAGGCCAGTATTTGCTGAGGACTTTGGGATCCGCAGATGGTTTCTTCAAGAGTGTGGTGGCTTCTACGTGTTTACAGGCATCTGGGAAAGTGGCTTTAGTGATGGAGGTGCTGATGACAGTTCTGAATGCCATGCTTATCATGTGTCTCACTATGTTGAAGAAGCGGTGGGGACATGGGTCTATGGAGGCCCCCGAGTGGATGGATGTCATTATAGCCGCTGTCTCTTTGTATGTCATCAAGTCCAATCTGTGAGTTTGGGTGACCTTAGTGGTGGAGGTTGGAGGTGGGGTAGGGTGTGGTTGAGAGTCGAAGGTCCTGTAGATTTTAGATATCTTGTCCTGGAAGAATTTAGAGAGTTAGTTGCACAGTCCTTTTGACGGGTGATGAAGTTGGAGATAGTTGCCGGATGGGTGAATTCCTTAAGATGGTGAAGAGTTCTTTGTATTTATTCTTGCTGGCTTCAATCCTCTTGGTCTGACCTTTCTTGTTGATCTCTTTCAGTTCATGGTGGTAGCTCCTGAATGGGGTCTTGTAGGCCTTCCTGGAGGCACGCTCTAGTGAGGATCTTCATTCTCTTTCAAACTGTTTGCATCACCTCTTGAACTCTCTGAGTGCATCGGTGTACCAGATTACATGTTTGTTTGTCCTCTTCTGGTTGGCATTCCTGAGGGTTGGGAGGATGTTAGCGCAGGTGGAGATTCAGTTATAGAAACAGTCTGTGTTTATGTTGGTGTCGTTGGAGAAGATAGGGTGGAACTGGCGGGTGTTGAGCCATGCAACTTTGGTCACTTTCTTCCAGCTGCGGCTCGGGGTGTGTAGCTTATCTCCATCTGTGTGGTGGTTGTGGTTGAGATGTTGAAGTGTATGATGAAGTGGACCATTCAAATGAGCAGGAAGATTAGCTTGACCTTGATTTTGTCGCTGCATGTAAAGATGGGGTCGATGGTGTCACCAGCAGCATGTGTAGGTCCTTTCACGAGCTGAGTGAGTCCGATGTTTTGTAGGCTGTCTAGTACTTCTGTGGTGTTGGAATCTGCGGGGTCTTTGGGGGAAGTTGAGTTTGCCTAGGAGTAAGAAGTCTTTGGAGTTTATTACAAATGGGGTGAGGAGGTTGCTGAAGTTGCTCCAGGATACAAGTGGCAAGTATGCGAGGATCACCTGATGGTGGTATTGCCGTGTGTCTGGTGCTTGAAATGTAGGTGTTTTAAGAAAGTAGTTTTTGGGTCTTTGGTGGCTGTGCATTTGATCATGTCTCCCTGGATAATGGTGATGCCACCACCTGGTTGTGTGGTTCGATCCTGGTGGAGGATCTTGTATCCTGGTGGGATGGGGTTGGCGATGACATGGGCAGATGAAGGGTTGAGCCAGGAGGAAGCATGGGAGTGGATGAGGTCCCAGAATTTTTAAATTATTTAGTGTGACTTAATTCAGATCCTCAAAAGAAGATATTAACTCTAAAATATTGTGCTTAATTAAGATGTCATGTTTGCTTTCTGAGTGATATTCTCAACAGAAATTAACTTGAGTTATTTAGAATTATTAAATGTATACTTAGAGCTCTTTGAGTTAGTAAGGTTACACTTTAACCCTGAATTATTGTGATCCTTGAGAGTACAGTTTAGATACCAAGCTTGATTTTTAAAGTTCACCAAGTTATCACAATTTTAGTTGGTCTCGATTCCTGTTGTAAATTACTTTCTTCATTATCATAATTGTTTATCCCAAGTAAATTTTCAGATGTTACTCTAACATGTAGTAAAAACCAAAGGAAATGATGGACGGAGTGTTGAACATTGCAAGCACTCACCCCCAGTCAACTGATCTGGGTTTAATCCATCACCATTCTTTAGCCCACTCTGTCACCCCAGTTCAGACATGGCCATATGCAAATCAGTCTGACCCTGTGCCTCATGGGAACAGTCCAGCCCGAACTGCCAAGCCATGTCTTCCCTGGACCAGAAACAAGCTTCCTAGGAACGGTTTCTGGCATTTCAGCCGTCTTTAGCCAGGCTTGCTTGAATCCAGTGGCAAAGTGAGCAAGGGACTCACGTCTGAGCATACCCTGCCAACTTATGGCGAACAAAGCAAAAACCAAAGTGGGATGGGTATTCCCAGACGTGGGACCCGTGCTCACTGCGCCACTGGAGTCAAGCTATCCTGGCTGATGACGGCTGATAGCCAGAAACCGGTCCTAGGATGCTTGATTCCGGTCCAGGGAAGACATGGCTTGGCAGTTCGGGCTGGACTGTTCCCATGAGGCACAGGGTCAAGACTGATTTGCATATGGCCATGTCTGAACTGGGGTGGCGTAGTGGGCAAAAGAACGATGGATTTAACCCAGATCTCTTGACTGGGGGAGAATGTCTGCATTGTCAGCATTCCGTCCATCATTTGTTTGTTGTAACGCTTTTCGCCCTAAGTGGGATGGGTATTCCCAGACGTGGGACCCGTGCTCACTACGCCACTGGAATCAAGCTATCCTGGCTGATGACGGCTGATAGCCAGAAACCGGTCCTAGGATGCTTGATTCCGGTCCAGGGAAGACATGGCTTGGCAGTTCGGGCTGGACTGTTCCCATGAGGCACAGGGTCAAGACTGATTTGCATATGGCCATGTCTGAACTGGGGTGGCGTAGTGGGCAAAAGAACGATGGATTTAACCCAGATCTCTTGACTGGGGGAGAATGTCTGCATTGTCAGCATTCCGTCCATCATTTGTTTGTTGTAACGCTTTTCGCCCTAAGTGGGATGGGTATTCCCAGACGTGGGACCCGTGCTCACTACGCCACTGGAGTCAAGCTATCCTGGCTGATGACGGCTGATAGCCAGAAACCGGTCCTAGGATGCTTGATTCCGGTCCAGGGAAGACATGGCTTGGCAGTTCGGGCTGGACTGTTCCCATGAGGCACAGGGTCAAGACTGATTTGCATATGGCCATGTCTGAACTGGGGTGGCGTAGTGGGCAAAAGAACGATGGATTTAACCCAGATCTCTTGACTGGGGTAGAATGTCTGCATTGTCAGCATTCCGTCCATCATTTGTTTGTTGTAACACTCTAACATGTAGTACCTTACATTATATGGATATCCTTAAAAACAGAAAATAGTTTCTGATTCTTGTTCTTAAATAATATACATTTACTAATTGAAATTTCAATTTTATATTTAGTTTACCTATTTAAGTTTGCACTTATACATTTTTCAAAACCACCACTCTCATGTATCATTGACAATGTTAGTCCGCTGTTTTTTTTCTATATAATTGTCTGATTTGGCAAGTTTTGACAGTGTCAATTCACTGTTGACATCAGGATATGTGATAGAAGATATGTGTACTTCATATATCATTTCAGAAGAGCCTTGTTCTAAGTGTATGATTTGAAGATGATCTTTTACTACACAGTTCTTATTTGACAGTATCAATGGTAAAATTATCTTTTGTGGACTTTACAGATTATTGTTTTTCCTCACTATTTACAGTTTGATAGTTAATACTAAATTGTTTTTGTTAGATCGTTCTATCACTTTTAAATGTTATTTTCCCCCTGGGAACGAGTCCCGATGCACAAAATAGGAGCCACAACATTCCTCTAAGGTTGTGGCCAGTCAATCACGGCATTGCTGTTGGGGCATGGCTTCACGGAAACACCGCAATCAAACTGCATCTTTAGATATACATAATTTTTTTCACTTTATTAACTCCAAAACTGCTGAACAGAGTTGCACCAAATTCCAAACACCACTCTTTCTGCACCAGGATCTAGCTTTCTGCCAAATTTGGTGTAATGCGGTTCAGCAGTTCATGCTCTAGTCGTGTCTAAAATCTCTATGGAAAATGACATGGGGAAAACGTGTATTGGGATCCCGCTTTTTCTCGGCTGCCACTTGACGTATCTCCCCAAAACTTTCCAAACCTTGTGGAGGGGCAAAACATGAGACCAAGTTGAAGAACCTCAATTTCTTTGTTTATTAAGGTTCTCTCTGTTAGGTTCAACACTGTTAAATTCTCTTCTTTCATCTTCAATATCCCCCTCTCTTGCTCCTGGTTCTTTTTTAAATCTGGGAGTATGTATAATCATGCACAATTGGCTGGAGTACAAAGGCCGCCTACAAATAAACTTATGAAGCACGCTCATTCACAACTGGTACTATGTAGTTGTTATTCATTTATATGTGTGCATTCTGGATTTTTGATCATGACGAATGATGTTTGTTGCCACGATAAGATGGCTGCCAAAATACTGACAAATTGTGTAGTTTGTTTGTGATTGCTGAAACGTTGTTAATTTCGATTACACTTTGCTGCCGCCCATGTAATTTCATGTATTAAAATGAGAAAATGAAAAAAGGCCAAGCGCTGAAATGTGCTTTCTTTTGTTTGTGCCAAATACATCTTGGAAACAGTATCCCTCCATGAGTGTGCAACCTTTGTTTTAAAGAAATAATCTATATGTGTGTGTAAATATATATATATATGTGTATATACTTTCCATTGTGATGTATTTTTAAATCAAAGAACTGCAAGTAATTTTAAGGACTGCCGGTTTTCATAAGGAACATTGTTTGCACAAGTGAGCTGTATTTGCTTGTTCCCATTTGTTTCCAAAGATTAAGGACACATGTCAATGGAAATAAATGCAGAGACATATTAAATGGGACGAGAGCGTGAAAGCAATCTTACCACATAGTTCAATTTAACTCACGTGCAGAGTATATGTATTGTGGAAATCACTGCGCTCCTTTCAGTTGAGAAAGACCTAGTGGAAAGTCGAAACGCGTTCTGATATTTAGCGCTTGTCTGCAAATGAAATAAATGGAAGAAATCTCACGTCCGAGTGCAGACTCTTCTCTTTATTTGGAGGAACTAGTTTTAACATACATACACAACCAGTGGCGAAGGATTGTTTTTCCTTAGACAAGGCTTTTTTTGGTTAGCTAATATCTTTGGCGCCTATTAAGTTTTTTTTAGGGGGGGGGGCTGCATGCTGGCTGCAGTGCCTACTGCTCATGGTAACTATAACTTGCGCCCTCGCTATGCATTGCTAATTACCCCACATATTACATCACTCATGACATCCTTCAATAACAGATTTAGAATATCACTGCAACATTTGCAATTACATTATTGTTAGGAAAACCTCCATAGCAAGGGCGTGAGTTACACGTACCTTGGGGCACAAGTTATGGTTACCAGAGCTAACTAAAACCTTTAAATTGCAGTGGTTTTGTACGTATAAAAAGTTACGTTGTCACTGAAATTCTCACCTAACTATAACCTTACTTTAACCTTTGTTCTTTTCAGGGAATTTCAAGCTTTTTTTAAGGTAAAGTAATATTTTGCTACCATATATAAGACATTAACAGAGACACTAATTTATGTTCACTAAATAATGAGAAAACTGTCAAAAGATTCAAACACCACAAATACAGACAAGAAAATTAAATAAAATAAAATGTTAAACAATGTAACCAATGCAGGCACTTTAATGACTAAGGGGCTGATTATGATGACGGTGGGATGATGTTATGCGGATAGGTGGCATTTGGAAAGACCGGCCGCCACGCATCCGACGGGGTGCATTAGAGGGGAATCATATCCCTACAACGGTGGCGGTGCCTACCAAGCACCACCATAGTGATTTTGATGTCCCTTTCCGCCTGCCTTTTCATGGAGGGTAAACCTCCATGGAAAGGCAGGTGGAAAGGGACTTTGGGAGCCCATAGCGGGCCCCCTTCCCCCTGGCCTAAAGCTGTGGCCTTGGGGGGCACCTATGGTGCTCCCCTACATATCCTTGCACCATGTGGCAGGCACCGCATGGGTCCTGCCACGTAGTGCAGGGATATGTCAGGTGTCCCCTTTTTGCATTGCGGCATGTGCTGCAGCGAGCAGCACCCACCGAAATTCAAAGGATAGGCATTGTGACCGCCGTGGTGGTGGTTGCATCGTAATGCCTATATCAGGACCTCCAACAGCCTGTCAGAAGATCCAGTTTCTGCGTCCGCCCGCCATCCTAATCAGCCCCTAAATTACCAAGAAAAAAAGCACACAAAAACAAGCTTAGTTTTGCAACACAAATGTCAAAACTTCACAACCCCAACACTCTATCAGACTCCAGACAGAAGAAATGAAGAATCAAAGTGGAATAAAAAAGCTATCAATGTTAAAAAGTGAATAAAATAAACCCATTTATTAGGCACTAAATATTATCAACTGCCTAACTTTAAACTAAAATGAATATGTTAATATAATACTTTCTATTTATATGTTCCTAAAATATGCAACAGGAAAAACTCAAACACGAAGAACAGAACAGCAAAAGAAAAATATCACGTTGACACGCTGCAAACTCCTCAATCAAACTTTAAAAAAGTAAACAAATATAATTAAGTACTAACCAACCCAAACATTGTAAAAGTAAAAAAAAAAACACAAATATAACCCTAAATCTAAACAAAATTATTTTTTAAACATTTAATTATAACTAATGTTTTACTATTGAGAGGCAAAAAATCTATTACCTATGCCTCACTCGGCAGAAAAAAAACCCAATGAAACATTTCTACAAAATAAGAAGACAGCAAATATGTGAGTTTAATATGTAAAAAAATGTAATGGTAATGCAGATTTAAATATTAATATTTTCAAAGATGTTATCTTAAAACCATTTAAAATGTAATTCTAAAATGTACAGTCATAATGGCAGAAAGAGTCACTTACATCACCTCCCAAAAAGGAAAACTGTGGAGAGCACAGGCACAGAAAATATACACTGGAAATGTACAAATAACTATACTAATGTTTTTTATGGGAGGGCCACTACTAGACATGATATAGTAATTAACTTTAGAAAGCATAAACACCCCAAACGTGACAGTAAAAACATTGACACATATTCAAAAGTAAAGTTGTATTTTTAATTGATAGTACTTATTAGTATATATTAAGTATTCATGTGTTTACAAAAATGTTTAAAAACGTTATTTGAAAAAATCTATTTCTAAATAAAATATGGTTTTAAAATATGTGAAAAACGACAACTTATTTAAATATAAACTTAATGTATGGAACTTTTTGTATAAATGTATAAATGTGTGCTAATGTAAAAAATGCTAAAACATTGTTATAAAAATTGTACTTACTATAAAATAAATTGTGAAAAATATTCAGTATAATGTTAGGTGTAAGAAAAATTATAAATATGTAAAAATGAAAATGATGGTAAAAAACAATGTGTGTATATATTATTTGTAAAAACAGACAGCACTCCACTCCACTCAACATTAAAATAATTATACATATTAACTAAACTGTATTTATTATTCCCAATCCAATTTCTGCTACATTGGGAAAAGTGTTGGAAATTTAAGAGATTACATGTACTATTTCCACTCCAAGCTAAGCTACACTGAGGAAGATGTTGGGCATTTAAGGGTTTAGATTTACTTATCGCCCTCCAAGGTAAACTGCATTGGGAAAGGTGTTGGACATTGAAGGGGTTAGATTTACTGTGCCCACTCCAATGCAAGCTACATTAGAGAATGTGTTGGACATTGAATTGGTCCTCTTTACTATTTCCTCTTCAATCTAACCTATGATGAGAAACGAGTTGAACATTCAAGGGATTACATTTGCTATTCCCACTGCAATGTAACTTGCATTGGGGAAGGTGATGGACATTACACCAATTTGATTTACTATTCCAACTCGGATTTAACCTACATTGGGGAAGGTGTTGCACAATGGAGGGGTTATATGTACTATTTCAACTAAAATCACAGTTAAATTAGGGAAAATTCTGGACATTAAAGATTGTACAATCGCTATTCCCACTCTATTCTGAGCTACACTGGGGAAAGATTTGGACATTGTAGGGTTTATATGCACTATTCCAACGCCAATGTAACTGATTGTGAGGAAGAAGTAGAACTTTAACGAAATTACATTTACTATCCCCACTTCAATCTAAGCAACTGAGAGTGAGAAAGATTATGCAGTTTTGGAATTGGGTAACCTTGTCATTCATTCGTGCTAGTGGCAGGACACTTGGAAAATCTTTAGGCTCTGCATTTTTTTAAACACATTTTAGCACCTTCCAATTGAATGAGGAAACAGTCTCATAAGGCCAACTGGCCTATTGTGCCCGATTCACTAATTTAGGGGCCAATTACGAGTTTGGAGGTGACGTCCATGCCATGCTGGAACTTTGGGGGAAATCAGACAGGGAAGCACATTTTGTGCCCCCCTGAATGTATCCCCATGGCGGGGGGCATGGGAGTCCTGTAGGGCCCTCTTTGTTCCTGCACCGCCAGGCTCCTGCCATGAAATGTCTGGCGGTGCAGGAACTCGTAATATGCTCAGCTGGACTGCACCACTCGTAATCAGGCCCATAATACCTGCTGTGTGTTCACTGTTTGTCTATGCATAGGGCCACTTGAATTATGCGATTCTGTGGCCGCCTCATTTTTCCGCCTAATTGTGGATTAAGTGCATTTGTCACATAATCCATCATCTGCTGCAATATTTGCAGATGGTATCCAAAAAATGTTTATTGCTCAAACGGATTAAAAGTTACAAAAACATTAGGACACATTTTGTTGCGCAGTGGGCAGGCTTCCTCAAGAGCTGGCTTGTCACCTTTAAATTGCCTATTGCTGTATTCTAGTGTTAAACTGTTACTACTAATGAGTTGGAACCTTTGCACAGACAGTGCTAGCATATTTAAAAAATACAAAAGAATGCAATAATACTTTCACAATGTTGCGTAACCTGCGTTTTGCCGCATTATTTAGTCAACCCTGCTGCATAATTTGGTCCTCCCTGGTCACATAATTCCAGTGTCACTGCCTAAGCATCAATATACAATAGTCATCAGAATAAAATCACACATTCTCCCACATTTTCTATTCACCATTTCCAGGGACTGTTTTTTTAACTTCAATTATTATGCCTAAGAAAAAGATCCGGGAATGGGGCTAGAGCCGCACTGCCACACGTTAAGCCCGAGCTGTAAACCTGCCATAGTCCTTGCACTGATACAGTATTTTCCCGAGGTGCCAGGGCACGCTTTGCACGTGTCGCATTTTGACTGCCTTGTTAAGGAAAGAAGATCTGGATTTGCAATTCAGAGCAGGTTGCATTATTCATATCCGGTTACTTTGTGGACGCGCGACTGCCCTTTCATGCGCGTGGAAAGCCTGCTGCCGGCAGTGCCGCGCGCCAATACAATCTTTTTCGCTCTATCGATTTTTGACATGGTTCTAATGAGAGCTGGACAACGAGCCAATGACTGCCTAGACCCTGCAATTGCTAAATCGATGTCTCTATCACATAAACAACTTTATTTTGGTCAAGAGTTCACAACAAAACGAACACTGTACAGAATGTGCCATTCCTCTTATTCTTTTGGTCTTGTTTGCATGCATCATTGCAGAGTTAACACTTTTTCGGCACCCCTAATAGAAAATAAAATACCTCAAAGATTGTCAATTTGGTGAAGCTTTTAAAAAGCTATAACGTGCTCCAAAATCAAAACAAGATTCGCGGCCTGTTTCCCTTTTTCCTGCCGTGGTGTGTTGTGAAGCTCTATGTTGCCTCTGTTGCGTAATGTGCTATTATTAAGTAAAGTAGGCTGCTTAATATTGCCATCATGTTTGAATTTTGAAAATTGCCTTTGTTTTGGATTTCAAGCAGGGCTGGCCTGGTACTTCTCTAGCGCTCTTCTCCTTTTGATCGTTGTCTGGAAAGGGCAGGCAGACAGGCGAGCTATCAAAGCATCCTGCTCTGTCTAATAAAGAAATGCGTCACAGTGAAAATGGCTCAGGTGCCCCCTTCTTCGTATGACGCAGTGCCTTGCTTCACCTGGAGCAAAAAGAACAATCGATGGCCAGAATGCTGTAAAAATGTCAAACGTTCACCCCCATTTATAGAGATCTGGGCCTAAATCCATCGTTTTTTTGCTCACCATGCCACTCCAGTTTAGACCCAGCCATGTGCAAATCAGTCTTGACCCTGCTCTTCATGGGACCAGCCCAGCCTGTACTGTCAGGCTATGTCCAACTTGGTAAACACAAGGAGATGATGGACGGAGTGCTGAAACTTTTCAAATACTCACGCCCAGTCACAGATCTGGGTTGAGTCCATCATCGTTCTTTAGCTCACTTCGCCACCCCAGTTCAGACACAGCTATATGCAAATCAGTCTTGACCCTGTGCCTCATGGGTACAGTCCAGCCCGAACTGCCAAGCTATGTCTTCCCTGGACCGGAAACAAGCATCCTGGGAAAGGTTTATGGGTAACACCCTTCATCAGCCAAGCTAGATTGAATCCAGTGGCAAAGTGAGCAAGGGACCCATGTCTGGGCATACCCTGCCAACTTAGGGCGAACAAAGCAAACACAAGGAGATGAGGGACGGAGTGCTGAAACTTTTCAAACACTCACCCCCAGTTACAGATCTGGGTTGAATTCATCATCGTTCTTTAGCTCACTTCGCCAACCCCAGTTCAGACAACAAGCATCCTAGGACCAGTTTCAGGGTATCACCCCTCATCAGCCTGGTTGAATGTATTCAACCCACCTCTCTTGACTGGGGGTGAATGTTTGATTTGTTCCACATTCCATCCATCATTTGTGTGTCTTTTTCTTACTTCACCTGGTGGCACTGCTTATTAACAACCACTCTACACAATCACAGGCTCCTTGTTTTACAATACACAAAATGTATTATTCCCCATTATTGTGTTACTGCACATGTACAAACACACATAATGACCTACGATACTATTTAGAAACATGTGTTACTGAACATTTAGGGGATCCTGATTATAGTTCCAGCTTTTTGTCCACTAGTACTTGGGAGGAAAGTATGGAACTTCTGGTACAAGTTTACAAGGACAAGGTGCAGAGGCTACGCAAAAAATAAGCAAGCTCACTGTGTTTTTGTCAAAAGATTTGAGCTTCACCGGTACCATGATAACAAAGTATCTGAAAAGCTGGAGTGCAGCTGCCAGTCTTACCCCACTCATTGATTTCGCTGGTTAGAAAAGTAGAAGGTTAACCGCAAGAGTGGGAAAGGCATCAACGTGTGCCCAAAAACACAACAGTTTCGGTTGTGCCACTCTTAGCGTTTGGACCATGACTCAAGACTTCAATCAGACCACTAAATCAAAAATAATTACCTTTCCTTGGTAATGAACGGACTGAACTAGTAATCTTTTCCCAGCCTTGTTCCATCAGTCACATACAGTGACCTAGGACCATGTCCACTGCATAACATGGACGTTTTGGTTTCTATGTACCGCTTTCAATGTCTGGCTTGACAGCGCAGCTGTCCCCAGACAATTATGTGAGCACCACTAAAGAGGGGCTTTGGCTCCACCCACAGGTTGGGAGGTAGGAGCACATGTTTTGATTGAGCAGAAGTTGTGTGCTTCCACACAAAAGTGCCTGCCTTCCACGCAGCTGTAATCATTTTGTTTATTTATCCAGTTGCCTAATTTTGAACTTTCAGGGAGACACACATGACATTGGAATGCTATTAATGTGTCTTAGAACGCGTAATAATTTATGTTGCTTTTGTCTGGCAGCAGCACAGATGGGAAGAGGGCAGTCATGAATCTACATGGATTTTTAGGTCTGGCTTCACAGTGTAACTGTCACCTGACCTTTCAACCTACATCAATATTATTCAACTATTCTTTTCTTCCACACAAATAAATATCTATTCCCATGCTATTTACTTGTAATGCTTCACATTACCATACAACATTCCTTTAAAGCCAAACCTTTTGGCGTTGCCAGTGCTTGTTAATATTTGCATAGCTCCTGATCCCTGTATCCAGTTGTAATTGTTGACATGCCTTTTCAAGCATTGCATTTTACCCTTTATTAATTGAATGACTTTGGGAATTTCCATTCACTTGTTAACTGTAATGCTGTCTGGTGTTGCTGTACAACATACATATTTTGTTTTAAGGAACGCCTTTATGCTTTTGCCAAGTTACCAATGCAAGCTTGACATTCCTCACAGAAACCTGTTTACTTCTAGGATTTAGAATGTTTTGACTTTATTTTGTGTGAGGTCAACTACCGCTCATACCAACACTGAGGCCTCACTCCTTCATTGTTTAACAAACCAATTTCTACAGTCAACATAGATGATTCACCTGTTATGTCAGGAGGACCTCCAATGTATATACCCATTCTGAGTAAGAGTGGCTACTGCTCTCTCAACCAAGGTAATATGGTGGCTGACATTGGTAGCAGTGTGATTCTGGGAAGGCAGTTTGACACTGGTTAAGTTTAAAATAGATATTTTCAACTTTATTTTCAGCTGAACTTATGTTAGGCTGCCTCCCACTCCTGATCATTGAGACATAGGATATGTAAAGCAGAAGAGGCTTAAAAATAGGGTTATGTACGAATGGTGCTGGGATGGCTACTGTATCAAAGGCTCTACGACAGACCCCCTACTTGATGGAATGGAACCTCCACCCCCAACCCCCACCCCTTGCGCCTTGAGACCCTTACGGGTGAGTAGTCGCGCTTCAACAACCCCCGATTTATTGATTGAAAGGCAGCTGACTGGTTCAGGAGTATCAAGAAGCAGGGGCCATCTTCATCTGTGGTCAAGAGGGCATCACCTACAATGTGTAAGGGAGTGTCTCCATACTGCAGCATCATCTGGAGTAACAGTGGTAATCATGCAGGAGATGGTTAGCATTACAGTGATCTTGGAGTTGAACATAGGCTGTTGTTTCAATTAACTTGCCAATAAATTGTGGGTGAGTGATGAGCCAGTAGTTGGCGAGGTCATCAGGGTCTAGTGTAGGCTTCTTTAGGGGTGGAAAGATCTGGCCTGTCTTGAGAGGTTCTGGGAAAGTGCCTTGAGTGAGGAAGGCATTGACAATGGTGAGCAGGGGTAAGACCGTGTTGCCAAAGAAAGATCTCTCAAATATTGTTGCATGATTTTGAAAGCTATTAAAGAATGCAAGAAGCATTGTCTTCCCGTCCTATTAATGACTCCATGATGAATTGGATTTTAGTGGTTGAAAAGGCAATGCTGTCACAGACTGTACAACATGATTTTGCATTGCTTCAGCAAACATTTTGGTGTATTTTCAATAAATTGAATACCTTTCCACCTCACCCTTTTGTTTGCACTGGCCACTAGTTCCACTTTTTACCTTTAAATATATTGAGTGTCACCAATGTCACCTTTCTGATGTTATGAAATCCAAGCAGAAGATCAACAAAATAGCATTTCTATACATATGCCAGTTCTACATTGACCTCATTCAATGTTTTTAATTCAGATTTTTCTCACAGTAACAAATACATCAGTATGACCAAACGATTCTGTTGGAAACCTTATCTTCTTGTTTGTGTTACATTTTCCAATACCAGGTCTTTTGTACTTTCTTTTATTTAGAGCATTATTTGGGTTCCAGGGTGGTATATCAAAGTATGTCAATGAAACCAAGTGTAACTAAAAAGACCAGAATACCCCAAAGAATAACACTGTCCTAGGGCTCCACTTTAACAGAACCATTGTTGAAGAAAATTACTAAGACTATCAAATAAATGGCACATTTTGAATGCAGTTAATCATAGATTTAAGAAGACACTATTTTCGTTCTAAAGAAACAATACTTTGAGGGATATCTCGATTCACACACATCCAAAAGGATCAAGGCCTGTCGAAAACACACTATGGGAAGTCTGTTTCCTTACTCCAGCCAGCCTATTTAATCGGGGCTGTAGGGCAGGCTGATCCACTACCAAGATGTTACTTGTTTCATTTTTCCAGCCTGCTTTCACGACTGTTTTAATTTTTGCCGTTTTTTTAACTATCACCTATTGCTGGTTTATTTTGTTACAGTGCAAAACTGTGCTAAACTGTTTAGGCTAAAGCAGAACCTGTAAGCCTGTTGAATACTGTTGGGAAATTAAGTGATTGTTGGGGGAGCTTAAGTTACCCGACGGTCATTTTTGTTGGGTCATCTTCACAGAGCGGTTAGCGCTCTAGTGTTTTACACCCCTTTTTTCTTGCTCCGGGCTAGCCTATTTAATCGCGGCCATGGGGCAGCTGCTCTGCTACCATTACGCTTCTTGTGTCATTTTTTTCAGCCTCATTTCACAACTGTTTTAATTTTCGCCATTTTTTAACAATCACCTATTGCTGAGTCATTGTGTTAGAGTGCAAAACTGCAAAGCTGTTTCGGCTAAAGTGCAAACTGTAAGCCTGTTGAATCCTGTTGGGGAATTAAGTGCTTGTAGAGGGAACTTAAGTTACCCGGTAGCCATTTTTGTTGGGCTATCTTCACAGAGTGGTTAGCGCCCTAGCATCTTGCAGCCCTTTTTCCTTGCCACCAGCCAGCCTATTTAATTGCTGGTGTAACACGAATGCACCGCTGGCACGCCAAAGGCAAGCCCATATGCACCTGTTCACGTCTGAACGGGGCCAGGAATGCTGGTCCTCCCTCGTCAGGTAGGCTGGTCTACTAACCTTCCACTTATAGGCTCTCTGTCCCACTACTCCAGGTGCTTGTCTTTCCTCTTGGAATCCATATACAGAGGAGGGAAGGACTCACATTGCGACTTCATGACTACTTACCCCATTTCAATGCCTAAAGCCCTGAATAACGGCCAAAGCCCACCCCTTAAAGGTACTTTGCTTTTTTAATATTAGCTGTCATTCTCTAGTTAAACACCAATCTGTTATTGTAGATTTTTTTTATTGACCACAGTCCTGATGCTGTCTTTTTAAGAGAAACTTGGCTGAATGAGGCCCCAGTGCCAGACATTGTTGCTGCAACATCCCCAGAATATCGTATTCACGGAGTTAAACGCCTATACAAGAAAGGAGGAGGTATTGTGATAATTTTTAAACACAATTTGTTTGTAAACTGGGCAAACTCATAATCCCAGACTGTGAAGCCTCACTGTTGGTTCTTTCTGCTAAGAATTTCAATATGAGCCCGATTACGAAGGCGGGCGGGCGGATGTGAGTGACCACCCAACATGCTGTTGGCGGTCCTGCTGTAGGCATTTTGATGCTACAACCACCACAGCGGTCGCAATGCCTATATTTTGCATTGCGGTGGGTGCTGCTGGCTACAGCACCCGCCGCAATGCAAACAAGCATTGGAAATGCAATAGGTCTCGCATTTGTTGGAGCTGGAGCTATTGGTATTGTAAAGGGCAATGTTTTGTACTTTGAAAAAGGTCTTGTGTTTGTTGGAGCTATTCACATTGTAAATGGCAATGTTTTTTATTTATCCTTAGGGTTTTATATAGCACGAACTTAACAGCCTCAGTTGTGAATTTCGATTCATTAAAGTTTTGTGAGCCCTGAAATTTGCACAAGTAAAGTGCTAACAGTATAAATATGGGCACTGTTTAATAAACAAAGCCACTGCAATACAAGAGCAAAGGTGACCGAGTGACTGCTTCTGGGTTGACGGAGTTGCTTACACTCACTGGCCGTTAAAGCTAGCTAGCCCGCTACTATGAGTTTATCAAACTTAATGCTATGTTTTCTTATGTTATGTTATGCTATGCAATGCTATGTTTTGTTATGCTATGCTATGTTTTGTGTATGTTATGCTATGTTGTGTTATGCTATGTTTTGTTTTGTTATGCTATGCTATGTTTTGTTATGCTATGCTATGTTTTGTTTTGTTATGCTATGCTATGTTTTGTTGTGTTTTGCTATGCTGTTTTGTTTTGTTATGCTCTGCTATGTTTTGTTATGTTATGCTATGCTTTGTTTTGTTGTGTTTTGTTATGCTATGCTATGTTTTGTTGTGTGTTGCTATGCTATGTTTTGTTATGTTATGCTATGCTATGTTTTGTTATGTTATGCTATGATATGTTTTGTTATGCTATGTTTTCTTGTGTTTTGTTATGCTATGTTTGTTTTCTTATGCTATGCTATATTTTGTTTAGTTATGCTATGCTATGTTTTGTTATGTTATGCTATGTTTTGTGATGCTATGCTACGTTGTGTTTTGTTATGCTATGTTTTGTTTTGTTATGCTATGTTTTGTTGTGTTTTGTTATGCTATACTATGTTTTGTTTTGTTATGCTATGTTTTGTTTTGTTATGCTATGCTATGTTTTGTGTTTTGTCATGTTATGCTACGTTTTGTCATGCTATGCTATGTTTTGCTATGCTATGCTTTGTTTTGTTATGCTATGCTATGTTTTGTTATGCTATGCTATGTTTTGTTGTGTTTTGTTATGCTATGCTATGTTTTGTTATGCTCTGCTATGTTTTGTTGTGTTTTGCTATGCTGTGTTTTGTTATGGTATGATGTTTTGTTTTGTTGTGTTTTGTTATGCTATGCTTTGTTATGCTATGCTATGTTTTGTTGTGTTTTGTTATGCTATGCTATGTTTTGTTATGCTATGCTATGTTGTGTTTTGTTATGCTATGCTATGTTTTCTTATGCTATGCTGTTTTGTTGTGTTTTGCTATGCTGCGCTTTGTTTTGTTATGCTATGTTTTGTTGTGTTTTGTTATGCTATGCTATGTTTTGTTTTGTTATGCTATGCTATGTTTTGTTGTGTTTTGGTATGCTATGTTTTGTTATGCTATGTTTTGTTTTGCTATGCTATGCTTTGTTATGCTATGGTATGTTTTGTTGTGTTTTGTTATGCTATACTATGTTTTGTTATGCTATGTTTTGTTGTGTTTTGTTATGCTATGCTATGTTTTGTTTTGTTATGCTATGCTATGTTTTGTTGTGTTTTGGTATGCTATGTTTTGTTATGCTATGTTTTGTTTTGCTATGCTATGCTTTGTTATGCTATGGTATGTTTTGTTGTGTTTTGTTATGCTATACTATGTTTTGTTATGCTATGTTTTGTGTTTTCTTATGCTATGCTATGTTTTATTTTGTTATGCTATGCTATGTTATGCTATTTTTTGTTATGCTATGCTATGTTTTGTTATGCTATGCTATGTTTTGTTATGCTTTGTTATGCTATGCTATGTTTTGTTTTGATATTTTTTGTTGCTATGCTATTTTTTGTTGTGTTTTGTTATGCTATACTATGTTGTGTTATGTTATGCTATGTTTTGTTATGCTATGCTACGCTTTGTTGTGCTATGCTATGTTTTGTTTTGTTATGCTATGTTTTGTTGTGTTTTGTTATGCTATACTATGTTTTGTTATACTATGTTTTGTTTTGTTATGCTATGCTATGTTTTGTGTTTTGTCATGTTATGCTACGTTTTGTTATGCTATGCTATGTTTTGCTATGCTATGCTTTGTTTTGTTATGCTATGCTATGTTTTGTTATGCTATGCTATGTTTTGTTGTGTTTTGTTATGCTATGCTATGTTTTGTTATGCTCTGCTATGTTTTGTTGTGTTTTGCTATGCTGTGTTTTGTTATGTTATGCTATGATGTTTTGTTTTGTTGTGTTTTGTTATGCTATGCTTTGTTATGCTATGCTATGCTATGTTTTGTTGTGTTTTGTTATGCTATGCTATGTTTTGTTATGCTATGCTGTGTTATGTTGTGTTTTGTTATGCTATGCTATGTTTTGTTATGCTATGTTATGTTGTGTTTTGTTATGCTATGCTATGTTTTCTTATGCTATGCTGTTTTGTTGTGTTTTGCTATGCTGTGCTTTGTTTTGTTATGCTATGTTTTGTTGTGTTTTGTTATGCTATGCTATGTTTTGTTTTGTTATGCTTTGTTATGCTATGCTAAGTTGTGTTTTGATATTTTTTGGTGCTATGCTATTTTTTGTTGTGTTTTGTTATGCTATACTATGTTTTGTTATGCTATGCTTTGTTGTGTTTTGCTATGCTATGCTTTGTTTTGTTATGCTATGCTATGTTTCGTGATGCTATGCTATGTTTTGTTATGCTATGCTTTGTTTTGTTATGCTATGCTTTGTTTTGGTATGCTATACTATGTTATATTATGCTATACTATGTTATGTTTTGTTATGATTTGTTATGTTATGTTAGGCTAGGCTATGTTTGTTTTGTTATGCTATGCTATATTTTGTTTAGTTATGCTATGCTATGTTTTGTTGTGTTTTGTTATGTTATGCTATGTTTTGTTATGCTATGCTACGTTGTGTTTTTTTATGCTATGTTTTGTTTTGTTATGCTATGTTTTGTTGTGTTTTGTTATGCTATGTTTTGTTATGCTATGCTATGTTTTGTGTTTTGTCATGTTATGCTACGTTTTGTTATGCTATGCTATGTTTTGCTATGCTATGCTTTGTTTTGTTATGCTATGCTATGTTTTGTTATGCTATGCTATGTTTTGTTGTGTTTTGTTATGCTATGTTTTGTTATGCTCTGCTATGTTTTGTTGTGTTTTGCCATGCTGTGTTTTGTTATGTTATGCTATGATGTTTTGTTTTGTTGTGTTTTGTTATGCTATGCTTTGTTATGCTATGCTATGTTTTGTTGTGTTTTGTTATGCTATGCTATGTTTTGTTATGCTATGCTATGTTTTGTTTTGTTATGTTATGGTATGTTTTGTTGTGTTTTGTTATGCTATACTATGTTTTGTTATGCTATGTTTTGTGTTTTCTTATGCTATGCTATGTTTTATTTTGTTATGCTATGCTATGCTATTTTTTGTTATGCTATGCTTTGTTTTGTTTTGTTATGCTTTGTTATGCTATGCTATGTTTTGTTTTGATATTTTTTGTTCCTATGCTATTTTTTGTTGTGTTTTGTTATGCTATACTATGTTTTGTTATGTTATGCTATGTTTTGTTATGCTATGCTACGTTGTGTTTTGTTATGCTATGCTATGATTTGTTTTGCTATGTTTTGTTGCGTTTTGTTATGCTATACTATGTTTTGTTATGCTATGTTTTGTTTTGTTATGCTATGCTATGTTTTGTGTTTTGTCATGTTATGCTACGTTTTGTTATGCTATGCTATGCTTTGTTTTGTTATGCTCTGCTATGTTTTGTTATGCTATGCTATGTTTTGTTGTGTTTTGTTATGCTATGCTATGTTTTGTTATGCTCTGCTATGTTTTGTTGTGTTTTGCTATGCTGTGTTTTGTTATGTTATGCTATGATGTTTTGTTTTGTTGTGTTTTGTTATGCTATGCTTTGTTATGCTATGCTATGTTTTGTTGTGTTTTGTTATGCTATGCTATGTTGTGTTATGCTATGCTATGTTGTGTTTTGTTATGCTATGCTATGTTTTCTTATGCTATGCTGTTTTGTTGTGTTTTGCTATGCTGTGCTTTGTTTTGTTATGCTATGTTGTGTTGTGTTTTGTTATGCTATGCTATGTTTTGTTTTGTTATGCTATGCTATGTTTTGTTGTGTTTTGGTATGCTATGTTTTGTTATGCTATGTTTTGTTTTGCTATGCTATGCTTTGTTATGCTATGGTATGTTTTGTTGTGTTTTGTTATGCTATACTATGTTTTGTTATGCTATGTTTTGTGTTTTCTTATGCTATGCTATGTTTTATTTTGTTATGCTATGCTATGTTATGCTATTTTTTGTTATGCTATGCTATGTTTTGTTATGCTATGCTATGCTTTGTTATGCTATGCTATGTTTTGTGTTGATATTTTTTGTTGCTTTGCTATTGTTTGTTGTGTTTTGTTATGCTATGCTATGTTTTGTTTTGTTATGCTATGCTATGTTTTGTGTTTTGTCATGTTCTGCTACGTTTTGTTATGCTATGCTATGTTTTGCTATGCTATGCTTTGTTTTGTTATGCTATGCTATGTTTTGATATGCTATGCTAGGTTTTGTTGTGTTTTGCTATGCTGTGTTTTGTTATGTTATGCTATGATGTTTTGTTTTGTTGTGTTTTGTTATGCTATGCTTTGTTATGCTATGCTATGTTTTGTTGTGTTTTGTTATGCTATGCTATGTTTTGTTATGCTATGCTATGTTGTGTTTTGTTATGCTATGCTATGTTTTCTGATGCTATGCTGTTTTGTTGTGTTTTGCAATGCTGTGCTTTGTTTTGTTATGCTATGTTTTGTTGTGTTTTGTTATGCTATGCTATGTTTTGTTTTGTTATGCTATGTTTTGTTGTGTTTTGGTATGCTATGTTTTGTTATGCTATGTTTTGTTTTGCTATGCTATGCTTTGTTATGCTATGGTATGTTTTGTTGTGTTTTGTTATGCTATACTATGTTTTGTTATGCTATGTTTTGTGTTTTCT
The DNA here is from genome assembly GCF_964204655.1 of Triturus cristatus. Taxonomy (NCBI): domain Eukaryota; kingdom Metazoa; phylum Chordata; class Amphibia; order Caudata; family Salamandridae; genus Triturus; species Triturus cristatus. The sequence goes on along the minus strand of NC_140584.1, from coordinate 697,741,902 downwards.
TATGCTATGCTATGTTTTATTTTGTTATGCTATGCTATGTTATGCTATTTTTTGTTATGCTATGCTATGTTTTGGTATGCTATGCTATGTTTTGTTTTGTTATGCTTTGTTATGCTATGCTATGTTTTGTTTTGATATTTTTTGTTGCTATGCTATTTTTTGTTGTGTTTTGTTATGCTATACTATGTTTTGTTATGCTATGCTTTGTTGTGTTTTGCTATGCTATGCTTTGTTTTGTTATGCTATGCTATGTTTTGTGATGCTATGCTATGTTTTGTTGTGTTTTGTTATGCTATGCTTTGTTTTGTTATGCTATACTATGTTATATTATGCTATACTATGTTATGTTTTGTTATGCTATGTTATGATTTGTTATGTAATTTTAGGCTAGGCTATGTTTTGTTATGTTATGTTTTGTTAAGTTATGGTATGCTATGCAATGGTATGCAACGCTAGGCTATGTTTTATTATGTCAAAGGCAAAGCTGGCTGACGGCAAGTTGTGTATCCTCTTGAGTGCATACGTGAATGAGAACGAGTCAGGAGAGAAAACAGAGGAAATAATATGCAGTTTTGAGGAAATGAGATTTGAGAGGAACAGCCAGGCATTCGGCGTGAGGGAACGGATCAGAACGCTGTGCAAAAGTGCCATGTGTAAGGATTAGGCTATGCTATGTAATATGTAACTTCGGGCACTAGAGTGTTGCTGCAACTGAAAGAGAAAGGAGTGACGGGAGAGGAACAGAGCAGCAAGCGACGAACATAGGGGGTGACAGATCATAGGGGAAAGGTAAAAGAATAGAGACTAGAAGGGACTAGGCAATCGTCAGGAAACTGTACAGAAGACACTACACAGGAGAGTATGAAAGCGTAGACAGTAGGACAGCGGGGAAGGAAGAACAGCAGGAAAGGGAGGAGAGAAGGACCAAAGGACATACAAGAGAGAGAACGAGCAGGAAAGGGAGGAGAGAATGGCTAGAGGACATGGGGGGGGGGGGGGAATGCAGTTGTGTAAACACGGAAGTATTCCACACATTAATGTCATAGCTTCTTTTTCATCGACAAAATATGGATGATTTAGACAGCATTCCTCCCAGCCCCATAACTAGCATTACAGGATCAGAAGACATGAATCCTATAAAACTTTCAGCTTTTCTGGACATTACTACGGAAGATATCTGTCCCTCATGGATCCTATAAATAATCTTCTCACACTTCCCCGATCCACTGATCTCTCTGCTCAACTTATCCCTAAGTCAAGGCATTGTCTCCCACACCTTCAAGGAGGCAATAGTCATCCCACTACAATAGAAGTTAGGGAAAATACCCCCATCTTGAAAATCTATTGCCCCTCCTCACACCCCCCTTTCTTAGCCCAGATACTACAGGCACACATTGCCTCACTCTTATACACGTTTTTAGAGGACTCCTCTTTTCTTGATCCCCACCGGGTGGGGTTTTGCCCTGCCCACTCCATGGAAACAGTTATTCTCTCCATAATTGACGATATGAAGGAAGAAGCAAACACCGGAGTGGCCCAGGCATTGGTCCTGTTAGACTTATCTGAGGGATTTGACACAGTGGATCATGACATCTTAATCGAATGCATCAGGGCCGCAGCTTTGCAGGGATCTTATTTAGACTGAATGAAGTCCTTCCTTTCTGGCTATTCAAAATCAGTCTCACCTCTTTTTCCTCGTCAAAGGTAGAACTTAACTGTGGAGTACCACAGGGGTCCTTTTTTTCCCCCCATCTTGTCAACCTCTATAGCCAATGTCCCTGGTCCACACCTTACAGGGACAAGGGGATGGAGATATACAACTTCGCCGATGACAGCCAGTTTCTCTTCAACATCGACGACACAACAGTGTCTGCGGAATTCTTCCAAAGCACCATGTATACATCAGCGACCTGAGGAATTGTCATCAGTTAAAGTTGAGTTCAGATAAGACTGAAATTGTTATGACTAAAAACAAACTTCATAGCTGGAACCCTTCCATTTGGCCAGTGCCTTGGGGTCATAATAGATGATGACCTATCCATGAAGCCTCAGATAGGCGCAGTAACTTCATCTTGTTTTTTCCAGCTCTGGAAAATCAAAAAAATCCCAAAATATTTCTCTTGAGAGGCTACTATTCAGGTTATAATTGCCTTGGTCATGTCCCATATCGACTATGCTAACTCACTCTATCTGAAACTTCCTAAGGGACTGAGTCAGAATCTACAGCTTGTTCAAAACCAGGCTGCTAGGCTGGTCTGGAACCAGCCTAGATATTGCACACTAAACCTCTGATGGCAAATTTACATTGGCTGCCAGTTGCCCAGAGGACCTTGTTAAAAACTGGGTGCATTATTTTTAAATTCTGTCACAGCAAAAATCCTACCTCTGTGACATCCAGAATCCAGAACTTTACCCCCAAATGTAACCTTAGATCAGCTTATCAAAATTTGCTCAAGGTTTCCAAGTACAACAAAAAGAGACTGAGTGGCACAAGGTTTGCTGTGATTACCCCAAACATATGGAATTCTCTTCCCCCACATATTAGATCCACAACGAGTTTTAGGACCTCGCTAAAAACATGGCTCTTTAGAGAGGCTTATGCATAAGCTCTGAGTCCTTTGCCTGTTGTGCCCCAGCTCCATGAATACTTTCTGGTTTAAGTGTGCTTTAAAAATATTTGGTAACATAACATAACATAACCTAACTTGGTGCCTCACATACGGGTGGACCAGTCAGTCTCCACTGGAAGGAGTTGGGCTAAACTTAACATCCCTGCTCTGAATTCCGATTTAGAGTCCAACCACCCTACGCTGAACAACTCCGTGAAATCAGACACCCATTATTGATACCTGGAATAGGTCCTCGCTCGACTCCTTAATCCCTATTACGAGCAAGAAGCACCACAGAACCCTCCCCCAGCCCCATGGTATAATGATTCCGTGTGAGAAAATAGAAGGATATGTAAATGCTTGGGAAGAGTCTGGTGTAAATCCTACAGTACAGAGGAACAACAGAAGTATAAGTCAGCTTTTAAGGACTACCAAATACATTTTTGCATATCCAGAACCTCCTTCTATTCTGAAAAAATAACTTTGGCCCAAGACTACCGTAAAACGCTTCTTCAGGTAGTGAAAACACTCTCAGATCCTGTAAACATTGCTCCAGTCACCCCCCTCGCAACCTTAGTGCGATGATTTAGCTGGTTTCTTCTAAAAAAAAAGTGGCCGACATTCAGACCTTTTTCTCTGCTTCACTTGACTCCAACACCCATCCAGTACAATCCACCATGCCTTGTGACCTGAGCTTGTTTCACCCTCTGGACCTCCTAACTTTTACATTGCTTCTTTCGGCCACCAAATCAGGTTCTCCTCTTGACCCCTATCTACCTTCAGTGTTTGACAAACTCTCCCCACAATCTCTGGATCGGCTCACCCAGCTTCTGAATGCATCTCGCTCAGAAGGCATTGTTCCATAATCATGGAAACATGCTATGGTCATGTCCTTGTTGCTAAAGCCATATCCTGATCCTTTTTCATGGTCTAATTACAGACAAATCCCCCTTTTGCCTACTCATGCTTAAGTGTTACAAAAAGGCATGAATATACAGCCCACATCGTACATAGAACTAAATTGCCTGCTCCACCCTTCGCAATCGGGCTTTGGAGTTGGCCATAGCACCGAGTCAGCCCTTCTTGGTGTTACCAAATTTCTAAGGCATCAGCTAGACAATGGTGGTACTGCTGCCTTGATTCTTTTAGATCTCAGCGCCGCGTTCGACTAGGTCAACCACAACACTCTTCTCCAAAGATTAAGGGAGATGGGTGTGCAGGGTAAAGCCCTGTATTGACTGGGATCTTTTATGCAAGGTTGAGTCTTACACGTACACACTTATCAGCATTGTTCAAAGCCTTACGCTTTATCATCTGGTGTGCCTCAAGTCTCCACCTTTAGTCCCACCCTTTTCAATCTCTTTGTAAGGCCATTGGCAGCTATTGTAGAAACATGCCGTCTTCCGCTCTTTACATACACAGATGACACCCAGATCGTGGTATTTCTGTCATCTAAGGAGAATTGCAGTGCAGAAGCTCAGAACATCTGCTTGACTCAAGTTTCATCTTGGATGAACGACAACTCCCTTGAGCTAAATGGGAATATGACCGAGGTTCTGCTGGTGGATAGCACCCCCCAACTTTGGGGATCTCATCTTTGGCCTGTGTCCATGGGCAATGTTCCGACTTCAGTACCTGTGGTGAGAGAATCTAGGGGTCTGGCTTGATGATAGGCTGTCAATGAGTCATCTTGCTGCCACTTGTTTTGGTATTCTTAGATGAGTCAGGAAAATTCTTGGATGTCTTCCTGCCTAAGCCCAGAGAACTGTAATCTAGACCTTTGCTATTTCCAGGCGGTATTGTGGTAATATCCTCTACTTGGGCATCTCAAAGGTTCTGCTTAAGCAACTTCAGATAGTGGAAAACACTGCCACATGTCTTCTACTTCATCCCTCCCTAAATTCACTTCCACAGCTCGCCTCCTTCATGATCTATACTGGCTGCTAATTGAATGCTGAGTGCAATAATTTAAAGCTCTATGCTACATGCATAAATGCCTGTCTAACTCTGGTTCCATCTATCTTAGATCTCTGGTGTCTTCATACCCCCTCAATCATTCTCTGCGCTAAAGCAATCTTGAGCTGGTTATAATTCCCAGCGTAAGGAAATCCCATCAAGGTGGTCAAGCATTCTTCTATTTGGGCCCTGAACTCTGGAACTCCCTGCCCTTGGCTATGAGAGCATGTCACTCGCCTTCAGTTTTCCTCAAGTAGTTAAAAACCTGGTTGTTTTAAATCCTCTAATAGTGAATAGGCATGACATGTTATTGTGAGAAGCTTAGTGCCTGGAAACCATTTCTGGGTAGCCATGCACTTTATAAATCTTGTATAATAATAATAATATTGATAATAATAAAGATCCCTAAATAATCCAATTTCTTGACTCGCTCAAGAGCTTCCACTCCCGGATTAATATTTGCCCCAGCTTTCCTACCCTTGAGGTAGATCATCTGGTTTGTTTTTGAGGTATTAATTTCAAGCCTACGGGAAACGTAAAACAGATTAAATATATCAACAAAGGTTTGGAGGCCAGAATATTCTTGGAAAGGAGAAGGGTGTCATTGGAGAAAATTAGAGCAGTGACCCTCTGACAAGCTAAGACCAAGGCATCATTGGTGCAATTCATCAAAAAGTCGATACAGTTATTGATGAATAAATTAAAAAAAAATAGTTGGAGCCAGAACACATCCCTGGAGAACCCCCTTTTCAATGGAAATTTTTGCGAATAGTTCGCTATTTGGGACCCAGCGGATCTGAGTGAAATTCCCCTCAATGGAGGCATAAAATTATGTTAAGCAAATTACTTGGAATTCCCAAGCCGGAAAATACCTCCCATAATATCCTTCTCTGGACCAGCTGCTCGAAGGTCAATAGAAGCAACAAAAGGTGAGTACCCACCGATATCAACTGCCTACCACTTGGCCATCACAAAACAAAAGACCTGATTTATAGTTCCAGTCTTTGGTCTAGATCCAGCCTGCTGGTGGGTTAACATCTGATTCTCATTGATACAGTCAAGCAGCTTCCCCAGGACCTGCTTGAAGAAAATCTTTTGCAAGTTGTCCAGCAAGCTCATAGAGCGGTAATTAGCCGCACAATTGGGACTTCATTTGTTTGTAAATCAGGACAATTTCAGCTCCCTTCCCAGTTAGTGGCATCACAGCGCCAGCCAAATTGGTGACATTGAAGCTACTCGTATCCTATTGGAGGGAGAACTATTTTCCTGGTTGGACTGCAATGAAATGGGATATCCACTCACTTGGCTGAATAGACGTCTCAAAGGGTTTAGCTAAGTTCCGACCATCCTGGCTAACGATCTGCCAATATAATGATATCAAGAGGGAGAATGGACCACTTGTACCTGTGTAACCAGGGTCAATTGGTTTGCGCATGTTCCTTAAAAACTATCTGCCAAAACAACTTAAGGTCCCTATTAGGGTAGACTTTCAGGAGATTATCCAATTTCTCTTCTGCCAGTTTGTCTTCGCACCTCTTATCACATCTCTATTTCGGATCCTAGATTCCCATATGTAATTTCTATTTTCTTTTTTAATTGTATTGTCAAGGGCTTTCTTAACCACTCTACAGTGCGGTGTAAACCAAGCAGACAATTTGAATTCCCTAGAGGCCAGATTAAAGCTCTTCTCTAAAAATCATTTAAGAATAACAAATAGGTTGGTGTGATCATCAAGTATCACATCATGTTAACCCCAGTTATCAAGCATTGAATCCATCCAAGTAAGACACGTTTGCATGCAAGCCCAAGATCACCACAGAAGAGGAACATACAGCATTCAAATTCACATCCCTGTAGTTGGTTGGCGGAGCCAACACATTCCCACTTGACATAGTGGACAATAATGTAACGTATGTTAATAAGTCCCAAACAATTAGAGACAGTGGGGTTTGGTCCCTCACACCCCTGCACATCACTTCCATGTTTTTCATGAATCTCTATAACCTGATGTCCAATAAAATGTAATAAATATGGCTAGAGTACATCCCTCTCTTAAACGTAGAAATTGGAGTGGCATCAGAGCAAGAACAGTCATTACATAATCGAAGATCATGTGTGAGAGTAAGATCCGGCATTTGGAGGGCAGCCCTATACAGGTTCCTCCTGATGGAAGACGTTAACTTGGAAATTCTCCACAATGCTTCTTCAACGGAGCACAAATCCTCAGGAATGCCATTGGGCTCAGGTCACTTGCAATGATAAAATAGAGTGATCTAGTATGTGTGGCCAAAAATGCATTAAACGTGTGGCGGGTAGAGGATTTTTTAGTTTAGATATTGACTAACAGGAGAGAAGGTCCTTCGGCAGGGTTTATTTTCAGTCCTTGAATCATGAGAGAAATGGCAATTCCATAACTGAGCAGTTAAATGCAATGGTCAACCAAACAATCAAGCCGCTCCATGGTCTGCTGGCCGATGACCTTACAGCGGGGAAAACATAGCTCTTAAATCCCCTGCTGTAGATATTTCCTACTGCCCATGTCTCCTCAAAACGGTAAAATGCACAGCTATCTGTAAATTGGACTGAAAAAGTGAGGGGTCAGCTGTGGCAGCAACAGGTGGAGGCAATTCTACCTGATGCAAACTGGTCTGGGCCGCTGGAGTCACTGAGGGTTTAAGCATTGGGTGGGGGAGAGACAGTGATAGTGGTGGGCTTAGCAACAATCAAATCTGCAGGTGTAATCCCCTCGCTACAGCTATGAAAAGGCAGAAAAGCAGAAGAAACCAAACCATTGCGGCGAGTGAACAGTCAATCATTTTCTGTCAGGCTGCTAAGCGCCGAATAACGATTAGCAGTGTAAATGTAACAAGGAGGCATCCTGGGCTGGTTTGATGTACTCAAGGACTCTGGTTGAAGATCGCGATAGAAATAGCTGAATGGCAAGGGTGTAATAGCACCAGAAATCAGAGATGAGCAAGTGCTCCAAGACAGGAGCACCTGGGCTAGGCGAGGATATCTGAAATGTATGACCACACAGACTCCCACTAAACTCTACTTGAGGGGACCCACCCATCCCATCCTATGTACTAGCAAAATATCAGGGGTCGCTGTGAGGGAAAGTCAACGTTTGTATGAAGCCAATGCACAACCTTTTTTTTTAACTGGGCTAGAGATTCAGTACTATTGGGGGCCAGGTGCAGGACATTTCAAAATACTACCACGAATGGACATATCTCCTGTGCAAGAGAGATTGTAGGAAGATACGGGCCCCGCTGAGCTGATCTACCAACCCCCGCTCCATCCCCTTACCACTTCCACCCACTTGGCTATCATTGCACTGCTGCAGTGAGGTGTGCGCACTTTGGCCCATAGGCCGTAATTCCCTTAAAACGGAAGGAGGAATGGGCATAGGATTACAACTAACTGCCTTGTGCACATTGCACTGCACTTTCCAGCCCAGAATCGACCATCTCACTAGAGGCAGAAGCAGAAGACAATTTAGCAGCATTCAATTTGAGCAGTTCGGCCTTGATAACCCCCAAACGATTATAAATAAGTTTCAACTTAGACACCAGAATGACAGCGAGTTCCCCACATAATACCACTTCTATACAGCAAGGTCCACTGTACAAGGTCCAGCAGCATTCCACTGACCGTGGGTAGGTGGTTGCGCGCCCTTAGATTTAGCGTCGGGAAACTGTTCCTTCCTTTTCACTGGCAGCCCCTGGTATGGTGTAGACAATGGACAAAACGTTACAGCAGGGGTCTAGGGACAGGAGTAGGCAGAAGACCTGCCTACAGAGGTGGCTGCTAATTATGGAGATGCCTCTGCTGAGTGCAGACAATTAGGCGTAGAGCAGGTAGAAGAGGCGGAAATGTCAGGTGTAAGAGATAGATAGGGTTCAGCCAGTTCAATTTCTCTGTTTATTGCACCCTCTGCATACTGGAAAAACCCATCTAGTGAAGTGGTTGGGGGTTTAGATGCATTAGTGGTGGCCTTTCGCTTCCCCATGACAATTAAACAAGTGCCACCACAACCATGAATAAAAGGGCCACAGATTGTGAAAAATAATTCAAGAAAATAAGTCAAAACAAGAAATTGAACCTAATAAAAACCCAGCCTCTTATGGGCGATAAGAGCAGGACAGGCAGCGCTTTATAGCGTGTTGGCTCCGCCCTCTTCAGCTGAGCTTGCACTGCCTCCTGGGACCTGCAGTCCCCACACCAATGAGGACCAAACTCTCCCGTGCAGCGAGACTGCAGGCAGCTCTTTATTTTCTCAAATTTCTTTATTGTTATCGTTCTTGTTATAATGCTTCACACTCAAGCTCATGTCGTACATGTCTGACCCCAGGCTGTTGTCTATAGGTAGGAATTTAGAATCTGGGGTTCGCCTTAACTACAAACCCTATGTTAGACAGCCTGGCTCACGTTGTAACTATAGTGCAAAGCTGAGAGACACAGTTCACAGCACAGTGTGTTAATCAAGTTTACCCCCTTAAACAACTTGTAGAATCACATAGAATTGACAGATATCTGTGAAAACACCACTACACCTACATGAGGAAACATTTGCTTCAAGAAGTAGTGTACATTTCAATTGATGTGAAATCACTAGGAGGGTAGCTGTTCCTAAGAAAGTGTGCATCAGGATGGACAATTGCAAGAGGGGTCATCCTTATTAGGAAGCAGTGCCCTCACACACCGGTGAGGGTGTCATTCTCTGTCATCGGGCGTAGCTCCTCGTGGGCTCGGCACTGCAAAACCCCACGGGCCCCACAAGAGCGCTCTTTGGTGGAGATCTTTTAAATAGAGTGCGGGTGTGTGGGGTGAGTGAAATGGTGGATTAAAACTTCCTAAGGGATACGATGAGATTAATTTAAACCGGCATCCCCTTGGTATGGATAACAAAATTATGTGTAGATTGTTAGCTTCTAAATATGAAGAATGGCAATCTATCAATGTGTGTAAGTCATGTTTTTTATCCTCAAGGGTCCAGGAGGGATCCATGGCTTTTCTTTAGGATCACAAAACAATAATAGGAATCCTTACCCCTAGTCAGGATTAGATGCGTGGATTTTTAGTATCAAATAATTACCATAAAGTGACTAAATAGAGAAGTAAGTCAAACAAGTACCTGCATTGAATACCCCAAATGAGTTCTCCCAATCCATCCCTACAATCAAGGAATTTATGCCCCTTGGTTCTTCCCGAAACATGTCGACCTACACACATTGATAGATTGCCATTCTTCATACTGTCAGTGCACACCCTGAGGGCAGCCCTCTAGAGGAGGTGAAGTGGGTCTTATGGACCCCCAGAAATCCCACAGCAGGCAGGTGCAGTCTTTTGCTGCAGATGCCTGCAAAAGGATCTTTCTCCCCTCTTCTAAGTGCAAGCAGGTTGCCTCCTGCACAGAGAAACACTTAGTAGCTTTGAAGCAGCTGCTTCAAATTTCACTGAATGCGCCTTCCCAATGGGCGACGGGAATTTACGGCTGCCATGAGGGCAGCACGTTCATCATAACAGGGCCCGCTGTCTTTGTTTGCAAATGGTGCATGTGTTTATATGTACACGTGTGGCAAACTGGGAAAGAGAGCCCTATGTGTAATACTGCCCCTGGTTTGTCTAAAATGCTAAAATTAGGGCTCATGCCAATTTTTCTAATGGTGCATTGGCTCCAGTGGAGTCCCAAATTCAATTCAAAGTTCTCACAGTAGGTCACTGGATGCTCTATAGAAAAGGCCCCCAATTCCTAGTGAATATTGGAAATCAGCAGCTCCAAACAGGCCTTTATAGAATTACTAACTACCTGCTTTTTACAGGCCAAAAAAACCAACAAGCCCAGACTCAGAGATTGTGTGTTAAACAAAAACATCAACATTAACACATTTGTATTAAAGTAGTGGCCACATATATGTGTTTGTCCTTTCTGTAATACTCATTGAAAGGGATCAAAATCAGCTTATAGAAAATGTAAACTGGTCATCCTTCATGTTGCTTATCGTCACAAGGACGCTAGACGTCTACATAAGGGGGGTAAATTAGGCGGAGAGCTCTGCTAACTGAGAGCGTCTAGAGCGCGCTGCGCAATTTGTTGTCTGCTCTACCGCTTACTCTTGGCGTTCTTAAAATATCCCGTTTTATATTTTGGTTACATTTTATTTTTTATTATCCCCTGATTTTAACTCGCGCCCTCTTACCTGCACGATAAAATATCGATTATCACCGCTGTTGGGCGGGCCCTTTTCCTGGCGAATCTGAAATCTTGGCGGCCATATTAGGTGCACACTGGTACGCCTGGCGGCGCCATCTTGGAGCTCGGACATTCTAGTCGTCACAAGGACGCTAGACGTCTACATAAGGGGGGTAAATTAGGGGGAGAGCTCTGCTAGCTGAGAGCGTCTAGAGCGCGCTGCGCAATTTGTTGTCTGCTCTACCGCTTACTCTTGGCGTTCTTAAAATATCCCGTTTTATATTTTGGTTACATTTTATTTTTTATTATCCCCTGATTTTAACTCGCGCCCTCTTACCTGCACGATAAAATATCGATTATCACCGCTGTTGGGCGGGCCCTTTTCCAGTCGAATCTGAAATCTTGGCGCCCATATTAGGTGCACACTGGGACGCCTGGCGGCGCCATCTTGGGGCTCGGACGTTCTAGTCTTCACAAGGACGCTAGACGTACACATAAGGGGGTCATGCTGACGCACAGCAGATTCGCACAGCGGGGTTGCCGGATTTCCGCCGGAGTTACGCCTGAGTTCAGCCCGTCTGCGCCCGTCTGCGCCCGTCCGCGCTGAGGACGGGCTGCGGGACGGGCCGGGAACAGAGGACTTGCACTCTTCGCCTCAGGTAACATGTTCGTACTCCTTCCAGGAGATGATTGCTTTAAAGCCTTCTCTACTAGCCTGTCACCATAGCTTTTCGCCTGAGGGCATCCTACGCTCTTCTATATGCCATACTTGTAACAGGGTTCCATTGCCCTCTGGCTCTATTAACGGGACTACACATACCTCTTTCGTTCCACTGAACCATACCCAATTTAGAAAGGGTTTCCTAGTCAATGCTAGGTCACCTATTAAAAATAATGTCGCCTTTCACGATTTTGTGACCGCCAGGAAACCCTCCTGGGTGTTCGTGACAGAAACTTGGGCCTCGGACTCGTCTGGTCATGATCTATTGATGGCGATTCCTGAAGGCTATGCATTACATAGACTTGACAGAACCAGATGTAGGGGGGGCGGGCTGGCAATTCTTTATAAAGCTTCCTTTGCCTGTAGTATTAAAGCCCTGTCCGAGTCCTCGGACTCCTTTGAGGCCATGTATTTTTCTATCTCCTGTTCCCCTTCGGTATCCTTTACAGGCATCCTTATTTATAGACCTCCTGGACCCAGATCCAACTTTAGCTGTGAGCTCTTTAGAATTTTGGAACCCTATTTTGGTAAACTCCATCTTACCATACTTGGGGACCTAAATTTTCATTTGGATGACCTGGGGTCTAAAGATACGCTTTCCTTGGTAGACTCGCTGGACGCGTGTGGCTTCACTCAACTGGTGAACAGCCCAACCCATCGAGCCGGCCATATACTAGACGGGGTGTTTACCAACGACCCGAGACTCTCGGTTGGTCCCCCCCTGCCTCTGGTCTGGTCTGACCACTTGGCAGTGCCTCTAGAATTAGCATCTTCCCCTGTAGGGGCGCCTAAGCTGAGTTCCATCAACAGAGAACCCAAAAGGAGCTATAGGAATATTACCAACGAAGCCCTTGCTCCATTTATAGGGGGTATCTTGTACTCTTCTACCAGGGAAGCTGGTGAGGCGGCACAAGAGCTCGCTGTTTCTATCACTAGAGCTGTAGATGTGCTAGCCCCTGCATCCCTACATTACTCAACAAGGCGCAAACCCTCAGCTCCCTGGTTCACCGAGCCGTTAAGGCTCCTGAGGCAGAGCTGTAGGAGACAGGAGAGAAGATGGCGAAACTTCTGGGACCCCACTGAAGGAGAGGCACACAAACGTCTGTTGCGAGAATACAAGGTTAGGGTGATAAAGGAAAAGCAGGAGTTTTTTCTCCAACCTTACCACATCCCTTACTTCATCTAAGGAACTTTTTAAGATTGTGGACTCCCTTTGTTCCCTACAAGTGCCTGATCCAGTTGTAGGTTCGCAGGAGTTGTGTAATAAAATCTCAGAGTTTTTCCATAATAAAATCGAGGATATCTATCTTGCTCTGGAAACACAGAGGAGTACCCTGGGGACTCACTCCCCCTTGGCCCTTGTAAAATTGGAGTCTTGGACCAGAGATCCCTCTAAGACCCTCACCCATTTCCCGCCGCTTTGCCTTGATGAGCTTGATCTTCTGTTGGATAGGACAAAGTCAGCCTCTCCCTTGGACCCCTGTCCCCTGAAAGTGCTGAAAGCATGTCGGGATACACTATTACCGCCTCTGATGGAGGTGATGAATGGTGCTATGGCACAGGGTACTTTCCCGGCAGCCTGGGAAAAGGCAATAGTGAAGCCCCTGCTTAAAAAGTCCACTCTGGGCCCAGAAATGCTCAAAAACTTTCGACCTATATCTCTGCTGCCTGCCCCAGCCAAAATGCTCGAATCCCACCTTAATTTTCATCTGTCTGCCTTCCTGGATACCTCTGGGTATTTGGACAACTCCCAGCATGGATTCAGGAAATTCCATAGTACGGAATCTGCACTCACTATGGTGGTGAATAATATTCGAATGAAGGTGGATCAAGGTCAGACCACTCTTTTGGTCCTTCTTGATCTAACGGCAGCATTTGATACCCTGTCTCCCTCGACTTTAACATCACGTCTGAGGGAGGCAGGAGTGGCGGGCCCGGCCCTGAGCCTTTTGTCCTCTTTCTTAGATCTAAGAGAGCAGAGGGTCAAGCTTGGAGAGTTCCTCTGCCCTGTCAAATCCTTGCAATTTGGGGTTCCACAGGGGTCGGCCTTGAGTCCGACCCTGTTTAACATTTACGTGGCCCCACTTGATAGGCTGGTGAAATCGCAGGGGATGGAGGTTGTGTCATACGCCGATGACACCCAAATCATGGTGTCCCTGGCTCACTCTGCTAGTACATCCGCGTTCATTTTTAGGAACTGCATGCAAGCAGTTTCCGAATGGATGATCCAAAACTCCCTAAAGTTGAACGGCGATAAAACCGAGGTCCTGATCTTTGGTAATACTCAGGATATTTGGTCCAGTGAGTGGTGGCCCCCATCTTTGGGAACCTGCCCTATTCCATCCCGCTCTGCCAGGAACCTTGGCGTTATATTTGACACCTCATTGACCATGACTCTCCAGGTCAATAGAACGGTGGCCACGTGCTGGGGGGTTATCAAGATCCTTAGGAGAATTGTTCACTATCTCTCCCCCCAGGCCCGTAAGCAGACGGTGGTCGCGCTAGTGGGTTCAAGGTTGGACTATTGTAACGCACTATATGTAGATATTAACAAGGGTCTCATTCATCGCCTTCAGGTTGTGCAGAATGCTGCAGCAAGATTTGTTCTAGCTGCACCTAATGCTTCCTCGGCTACTTTAGCCAGGAAAAGTCTGCACTGGCTTCCAATCCAGCATAGGATCTCGTTCAAACTTTTGTGCCTGGTGTATGGAGCCCTATTGGCTGGATCCTCTGATGCCTTAGGTTCACTGCTAACCTGCTATACCCCAAGCAGGTGTCTCCACTCCTCTGAGATGAATCTTCTTGTAGTTCCCTGTTTCAAGAAAGTCAGATGGGGCAGCAGGGCCTTTTCCAACGTGGCCCCTCGATTATGGAATGCCCTCCCCTCGGAGATTAAGGCCCAACCTTCACTAGCCCTTTTTAGGTCTCGGGACCATCCGGTCTGCCGAAGGCAGAACCGGAAGTCGAGAGATTTAATGTTTTGGAGAAGAGGGGCGTGAACCCGCCCCTCTTCTCCCCTGTTCTCCATTGGCTGGCCTCTTCAATGCTGGCCAGCCATTGGAGAAGAGGTCCCGTCACTCCGATCAGGCCCCGTCCTTTTCGGATCGGGGGGCGTGTTTTTTGCAAGAAGTCTCATTCTCTCCTCCAGCCAATGGCTGGAGGAGATAACAGCAAAACACGCCCCTGAATCCGAAAAGGACGCTGCGTTTCTCCGAGGCATTTCAGATCGCCTCGGAGGAAGGCAGTGGTGTGCTTGTCTTCTCCCCCTGCTCTCGGCTCCCTCTGCCGCTCACCTGAATAGATTTCCTGCACGATCGGTAAATATTCTGTTTTCTCTCTGCCCACGTTGGGAAGGAAGTGTCCGTGCATCGTAAACGAGGCGGTTTCCCCAAGTCCGCACATGTGCACGGCCGGCTTCTCACTTTTGCAACGTAACTGTTGTTTTTAGCACGTCTGTGTATTTTAGTCTTGTTCATGCTGTAGCCTGCGTTACACCCCCTCCCATTCCCCCTTGATTCTTCTGGCGCCTGGCCTCAGGCATGTCAAATCTGCCCAGAGACCCAGTGGTTTATGGTTGATATCTTAGATAAGGAAGTGTTTTGAATACAGTGGCTCTGGCTCGCTGTTCGCCTCTTAACTTACAGCCGATCGATCCAGTGAAACATCAGAGCAAAGTCGGAAATGCGACATCAATCCTACACACACGTTGAACAGCGCAAACAATGACTTTTCCTCAATCTTCCCGCATTAGCATTTGGTGTCGCTGTGCCGGTGAGCTAGCAGGCTTTGAAACGTTTTTTTTTGCTGTGCTGGACCGCTGTCAGAGTGCCACGCAGCACCACTTCACAGCGCCTCACATCATCACTATGCACAGCGCTGGCCCTGTCCTCGAAGCACACCAGCATCTCCGGTATGAGCCGTACTATATAAATACAGCGGGGCACGAGAGATGTCGACAGCCGACATCTTGTTTAATTATTTTTTGGAAATATCTTCGATCAATATAATAACCTAATCTGCGCTCCCTGTCCAGCCGAGCCTTAGCCCCCCGTGCCCCACCTAAGTGCTGAAGAGGCAAGTCATGATTCCTGTCCTCTGCTACGTCACATTCTGACATCCCTCCCAAGCGACCCACAGCTCTTGGGGCTGCTTCGTGCAACAGGCATCCGTGCAGGCTCTTTGGGCTGGAAGAGACCAGCTCTCTATTGATGAAACTTGTGTGCGTCACTTTGCAGTAGCAGCATCAACAACACAAAGCCGATTTGAAAGCAGAAGTTACTAATACAATCTATGTGATCTATGTCACCATTTAATTTATTTATTTATTTTATTTATTTAGTGCATTTTTATAAAGCGCGTACATACCCAAAGGTGTCAGAGCGCTGTACAATAGAGCTGGTTACGTTAGTAAGGAATTAGCAGTTAAAAGCCAATTGCTCTGTTCGTAACCACATGCTGTGATTTGTTAGACTTCATGGCGCTCGATCGATCCAGTGAAACATCAAAGTGTTGTGCAGTGGCCTGGCAGGTTGCTGGCAGCGCATACACCAACCCCCCCCCCTCGTGTGTGGCACCTCGGGCTGAAACAATTTCCCGGGCACCCACACAGCCGCCCCCCAGTACTTCATAGGTCTTTAAAAGACCATTCCCTTGTTAATGGGGCTTTGTTGGATTTTCACCCCTCCTAGAGCCCCTGCATCGCCACTATTGCTGGAAGAATTAGCACGTTACACAATACCAAGCCCTGTCAGCTGAAACCCCGAGGAATCGGGATTCTGGAGCTTGAATCGGGAGGCGGGAGACTAGCTTTGAAATCGGTAGTCTCCCGCCTGAATCGGGAGGGCTGGCATGTCTGCTAAGGGTCACAAAGTAGGCGTGTTAGGGAGAGTAAATTATATTGATGTATGCAGCATATTTAATTTTGCACAGTTTCTTTTACTTCTCCTCCTATAGCTCGTCTTCCTTTACACAGCCATCTGAAACCACTCTCTCCCGTGTTTACATAATTGGTTATAGACGCGATACAGTGCAATGTTGCTCCCTTCCCCAGACTCAATGTTGAAGACAAAATACTCTATATTTTCCTGAATGTGATGCCACAGAATGTCGTCTGACTCAAAGAAGCTATTTCACTTCCACTTCCAAACTTCGTGTCAGGCAATCTTCCAACTTTCATTAGGCTTTGTAATAAAACCAAGCAGGAGGCTAATAATCGAAGGCTTGTTTTAGGATGTAGCCTTATTTGAGATACCTCGCGCTTACCTTTTAAGGAGCCATTGCTTTCCTGTCTCAGACTCTGCTTTTACATTTTCAACCCTGTATTGGTTAATTATGGTGACTTCACCCCAGCGCACCTCACAGGTTAAATGCATTTATTTTCTGTGGCACACGTGGAGTTTACAATTCAAATTGCATTGCTTTCCTGTCCCAGACAGTTGCTAGAGGCCGCTCTGCTCCTCCGTTGTGGCCTCTCAGGCTGTGCGGGCGAGGCCTTTGGAGGAGGGGGCAGGGTAGAGCTGGGGCCGCTGTATCTCCTTGGCTCTCAGAAATCCCAAACGGGTAAATGCAGCTCCTTTCTGCTAATTCCTTATCTAACTTTCCAAAACGGTCAAATGGAGACCAGCTCGCTGAGTCATTCTTCGGTACTCTGCTAGTCTAATACATGTTTGCAACATTTCTTCCATCAGCCTGATTATTCTTAAATGCATGGTGACAAGAGGCTTGGATACGATTCTTCCGGTTTCTCATTCTAAGTCATAGAGCGGCCATTGGGGGAGGGGTAGAGCCGGGGCTGCTCTTCAAGATGCTCACACCCTGCATGGCTCAAGAAGCGCACAAAATAATGCCATGGCTTAACAAGAGAAGCGCAAGAATGTTATCTGAGCCTTTGTCACCATGCATTTAAGAATAATCTGGCTGATGGAAGAATTATTGTAAAAATTTATCGGACTCGCTGAATAACCAAGAATGGCTCAGCGAGACGGTCTGCCTCTGGCACTTTTGGAAAGTGGTGGAAGGATTACCAAAACCAGCTGCTTTTACCCAGAGCAGTGAATCGCCATTACATATGGAAATGCGCGATGAGAAAGGAACATTCCATTTGGGCTGCATAGATTGCCTCGGAGAAAGGCAGTGGTGTGCTTGTTGGTCTGAGCAAGCATGGTGGTTGAAGGGCGCTATTCTTACTTCGAGTTGTGGGCCTCGAATTGCTGATCTCCCCATCAGCAAGGGGCTTTGGGGTGCTCCTTGTGACCCGCAGTGAGGGCGCTTCCTCCTCCATCAGCTGAATTTCTTGGGGTGCTACGTAAACCTCTAGTTATGCAGTCCGAGATGAGGATCGCCCCCTAAACAGAAGTGTTGACATTATATTTCGACGTGCTCACTTTGCGCTCCGCGGGAATAAAAATTCGTCCACTGATGCGCTACTTCCGAATCACATGACAGCCAATCCCACGCCTGAATGTATACTGGCGTCGTCTGAGAGTGGAAAAGACTCTTAATCTGTAAAGTGACACAAGATTGGAGCATTTTCGGCACCTCATCCAATCCTACGCAGCTGCACAGAATTCGAATGTGCTCATTGGCTTTGAAGTACGCACGTGCCTCTGAGGTTACTATAAACAGTCCGCTAGCTGGTGGGAAATTGGGAACTATTACAGATTCAAGCGGATTAAATGTGAGTAACTGCTAGTGTAAGGTAAGTGAATGTGTGACCGAACGGGCAGTAAAATTTTAGCTGAACGGTAACAAACTTCTTTGCAAACTCCTCTGTGACAGCTCTCTCTTCCCTGTTCTTGAGTTCTCTTAATGACTATGTTGCATCGTACACGTACACGTGCATTCTACTCTGCATTTCCCTACTGGCTAACGCTTGGATGAACTCAACAGTTCTTGCCATATGGGCAAAAGTCCAGTGTTTTAGCGGTGGATATATATCTGGGCATGCAGTCGTTTAACTGTCTCATGGCTAAGGCCCACTTTACTTGCTGGGCGACGCTGGTGGTTGTGTTTGGTGAACTCGTTCCTGCAGCAGCTTTGATGAGACAGGACTGCTGTTCTGGGATCTGTGTTAAAAACCTGCACGACAGGCTCTCAATTTCAGTAGTCGAGGCAGGGCAGACACAGACAGGTGCTTGACTTCGGCAGGCTTTTTAGGTCTCGGCTCGAAGGCTGCCCCTTTTTACAGCCACTCTGCCTATGGCTGGAAGACGTAGCCCCCCCCCCGAAATCTTTTTCAGCCCCCCCCCCACCCACCCCCCCCCTGAAATTTGGCTCTAGTTGCCCGCCTGCATAGATCTTATGTGGGCTACACTTTGCATCTGTCGGTGTTCGCTGTCAGGGCTTAACAACAAGCATTACAATGCAATGGTCTCGGCATTGGTAAAGTTAGAGCTATTGCTCATGACAATGCCGTTTCTTTAAATGTTTTAAAAACAAAAACAGAAACAAAAATAATGTCATGAGCAATGCCAATAGCTCTAACTTTACCAATGCCGAGACCATTGCATTGTAAATGCTTGTTAAAAAAGCGCTCAAAACGTGGTGTTTCATTAAGGCCTACCAGTAAGCAAGTCCATTTGATTCAACTAGCATTATTGGGTTAGGCGCCTTGACGCCCATTGGGCTTAGTAGCGCATTACAAATTGGATTTAATTCATTCATTCGAGTGGTCCCAAGCAAATAAGGAAATACCTTTGTCCTTGTAACTGCACTATATCAAAGAAACAGCCCAATGGGCAAAATGCCTTGTGATATGCACTATCTGTACTCTAGTCAGAAGATCTCATGCTGTCTGCACTCTCCATCTGTCCCTCCCTGTGTGCCCTCGGTGAGAGGCCATGTTGAGTCTAAAGAAATTTCTAGGTTCCTGTCAACTATGGCTCAACAAGCAGGCTGCTGGCTGTGTTTTAGGGGCAGCCCTGGCAGTAATGGTGCAGGTGCATGTTTGACACTTGGGGGAGTAGAGGGAAGGTGAGGGCAGAGCCCTTACCAGCGTGGGTGTAGTGTTTACCTGCACCTACTCTAGTAGAGATTTCTGAACACAGAGATAGTCTGTGCTGGATGAAACAGCATTTCATGGTTTCATGCAATATACTGACTACAGTGTTTGCACTAACTACCAATTTAGTGTGTGTGCTGCTGACTTCACTTTTAGGTCTGATGTTAGCCAAGATATTTTGATTTCACCTAAATATTCGTATACTATACTTCCTTTTCCAGGCTTTCAGACAGAGCTCTTTATTCATTGGTCAATTGTTGTGTCATTCACATTTTTCTTCCTGCCCCAGCAGCATATAGCATGGGGCAATGGGCCACCCCACTTCAGCCATTGGTTATCTTCACTCTCAGTGATGGAATTCTTGGTTTCAGAAAGCAATTTCCCTTCAGTGCCGAGGGCTGCAATATCAGTGTGTGCTCTTTGAGATGAAAAAATATTTTTGCTTCTAGCCAATGCTGTTTTTTCCCCTCCTGATTGATGAGGGCCCGGCAGCTTCCCCTACAATAACGTTTTTCAAAAACCATGACAAAACAAAACAAGCATTTATAAATCCAAAAGGTGGGCAGCCAATTCCAGACCTGGTTTTGACGGTCCTTGTTTTCGTAAACTGGTGCAAACCCGGCTATTGCTTAATGCCAGTACGGCCTAAAGCTCATTACCCTATAAGCAGCCTACTGTATTGCAATTCATTGCCTTGTCCCACCGCCCAATCCCGCCTCACTTAGCTAACCAGGTGCCCATATACTTTAATTTGATGAGATGGCGTGTCTGCAAGTGGGTAATTACTATAAACCATCATTTTTCAATTTGCCATAGGAATAAAGTTGATGCAGATTTAAATCAGAAGATGTAATTATCCATGTCATATGAGGACAGGCACTTACAATTAGCGGGCGACTGGCCTGCCAAGGCAGCAATGCCCTGCCGCAGCCACGTGCACATATATCATTCAAGAGTGGAAAGCTGAGAGATTTAATTAAGCAACAATTGTTGCTGAAAAATAGAGCAGACCAAAAAATTGCTTTTCCCAACTCTGCGAGAACACTGGCATTTAATCATCGAATTAATGGGAAAGTGCTGCACAAACCATCACAGAATACATTTGGAATTTGAGCGCTTGGTTGATTTCTGTTTCTCGCCTTTACCGGGTGCTTTTGCTAAGCTTTTCTGGCATGCATCACTCCTCCTCTGGTTTCCACACAGAGGAAAGAAGCAAAGGCAGGGCAGATGTCCAAGAACACAAAACACTCACGGGTAAGCTTACAAAATGAAAAATTTGCTTTAGGGAAAAACCTGGGAATCATTCTGAGTGCAGTGGGAATTCAAGTGGGGTAATTTCACAACTGAAGTTACTGATACCACAGAGATCAGTAATTGCGGGATGCAAAATTCCCTTGGCATTCTGAATTTTCTGCTATAGAACGGGGAATTTCTTTTGGAACATGGCAATGGTGTACTAATTTATGCAGGCAATTCCAGAATTCTGGGCGATTTTTCCAGAACGTTTCAGAAGGTATAGGAACATGGGTCTGATTTAGAGTTCGCCAGACGGATTACTCTGTCACAAACTGACGGATACTCAGTCCTTTAGATTGCAAGTGCATCATATCCAATGACACTTGTAATATGGCGGACGGGATATCTGTCAAAAATTTTAAATCAAGCCCTATGTAGAAAGCAGGATGTGGTAATATGACACATATAATTATACCATTACTTATGATATGATTAGGGCAGAAATTCAGGATTTCAGTTTAACTTGGAATGAGGGCCTGAAGAGGAATGGATTCAGACAGTTGGGCGACTTGCAAGTGGATTTAAGGCGATGCCGTGACTTTACTGAGCTGACTGCTCCAGGGAGGACTTTTCAGGAAAGCTCAGACCCTCTTAAATTTGCAGTTGGGAGGTGTAAACGATCTTGTCAAATCTATGGAAAATAGGTGTCTGCAGATTTAATTATTTTTTTATTTAGATCCAACTGCTCTGGCCACAATAATTCTTCTTCTATCTTCTACAGAGTCTACAAATTTCTTTTCACCATCTGTAAATATATACACATCAGAATCTGTCTATGGGCATAAGCAGTACCTAATGTTAGGGTAGGTTTAAAGAAATACCCAACTATATCCAGTGTTTTCGCATCAGGCTAACAATTAAAATATTTCAGCAAAGGAATTTCTGAAAAGACTAAGTCATAATTTGAATAATAATATTGAAGATGTCCCTTTCTATAGAAAATACTCATCAACAAACTACAGGACACACCATAAGTCAAGGGAACATGATGACAGGTAATACCCTCTGCTATGGAGGCAGGCATTCGCATGCACACATAACAGTCCTTAGCATCCATAGTGTCAACATATTCGTAAAGCAATTTGGAATAAACAGTCAATGAGTAGTCTCCTTTTGATGCATCTACATGTAAGTCTCTCTCATCTATTGAAGGTAAACTACTGTCAGTAGGAAAATGCATTTGAGGGGCACTTGTAGACATATGCTCCTCTACATGAGAATGGTGGGGTAAGCTCAACAACACAGGCAAAGCAATTAATACTTATGTCACAACGACAAATACATCTGCGCATAAGCATCTACGTCTACCAGTATTAGGGCTAGGTGTTCTGATTTCTCTAAGGCCAGACTGGTCAAGTGAAAGATAGCAGCACAGTTTCTTGGTAGGTTTTGACCTGTGAAAACAGCAAAATAAAGTTCAAGTGTCTTTTCAGAAAAGAATGTACAAAGTTGCTTTGTTAGACTTCCATAGTCCTACTCTGTGTTCTTCTAAATGACAACCTTACGTTCCTTCAGCAGACTTGGGCCTTAGTACTCTTCTTAGTAGTCCAGGCAGAATCTATTAAGTTCCTTCTAATAAATGCACAATTCAAAGTCATATATATCACATCCAGGATAAATTGACTAAATCTGTTTAGTGGCATGCGATTTCAAAGCTCAGTCCAGCCACAAAGTTCAGTTCAAGGAGACTCAGTTGAATGCAAATTGTTACAGAAAAATGTCCAAAATGCTCTCTCCCAGTAATTGACAGCAAGGTATGTCCATTCAGGTGACGGAGTCCCTCCGACAGGGTTCTCTAGCTCTCTTTGATCTCCTCACTGCTGGCCCTTCCTCATCATGGTCACTTATGCCAGATTCTTTAGTATCTTCTGGGATAGTGTATGTAACACGCACTTCAGGCAAACTGCCTCTCCCTCTCTCCTTGGCAACCGGCTTCCAGGCATAACTCACATTATTGCTGCACTTGGCCCTTTGCCAGGGTCTAAATCTGAGAATCTTCGGTACCGACTTCAACTGTTAACTCTCTGAGACCCCCTCAGGCTGAAAAAGTGTTGTCCAAGCTCCTTGCTGGTCCTCAACAGCTTGGCTAATCTGCTAATATGTAGTTCAGGGACAGGTTCTGTTATATAATCAAGGGGACAAGGGACTCTGCGAGAATGGGTGGCGTGCGTCCTGTTGGGGAGACCTCCACACTTCACAGCTGTTGTAGTGACCAAGATGACTTGGTACGGGCCTCACCACTGAATGCACCACATTAACCAGTCCTTTGCAGTAATCAGGAGTCATCTGTAATGATCACAAGCACATTTGCAGGGACAGCTGGCAGTCTCATGACTCTCATCACACACTAGTATCCAAACCCAGAATGGCTCGATACACCTCAAACTCTCCTATTGTTTGCTACACACCGCATTTGCGGGAAGGAAAAAATTAGTTAGCCAGGGAGCAGAGACCGAACTTAGGTGTACTGCGGGGCTGCCCATGTAAATCACATGTGACCATATGCCCAAAATCTCCTCCCTTGAGACACGCGATTACCCCAAGCTGGGTGAATTTTTTATGAAACAGAAGAAGGAGGATAAGTATTCTCCTAACTGTGATGTATGTCTTTGAATAAGAAGATTTACGTGATCCACATCGATAATTTTGGTGTTCAGGAAGGGAACAGCTATCTGTACCTTCAAATGTTTGAATTATAGGTCAACGTCCCAATTCAAAAACCAGGGAGGGAACACTCTTTTTTTGTGCCCTGACAAAAGCCCCTGACCATTTTTTTTTTGGCAATATATGGTGGGCTGAAACATGTTGGCAAACTCTTTAGGGTCTTAGGACCATCAATTCCAAAAGAGACCCGTTTTTCATTTTTTAATATCCATTGCATCCCCGTGAATAAAAGGGATACCAGGGGAAGCAATAGGATTTTTAATCTTTAAAACCCCCCTGACCTCTATCTTCTAAGAGCTCCCTGGAAGATGGTTGAGCCCACCCAGACCTTTAGGAGTCTGGGTGAACCCAATGATGAAGCATGACACCAATAGGGTGTGTGAGGGTTAATTAACAAAAGGAATTTTTTCCTTCCCGCAAATGCGGTGTGTAGCAAACAATAGGAGAGTTTGAGGTGTATAGAGCCATTCTGGGTTTGGATACTAGTGTGTGATGAGTATTTACTAGGGAGGAAGTATCCATACGTCAACCTCTCTCACCCCTTGTGGTGTCAATGGATTTGATAGTTTGTTCACCTAGTGGTTATAGTCTCATGACTCTGCCTATGAATGTCTCATGGGAAGACAGCCCTATCTTCTTATCCTAAGTACTGCGCAGGCTCATCAACTCAAAAGGCAAAGCAACAGGCCATTTCAGAGCTGTCGAAGCACACACTTTAGATAATCTTGATTTCAAAGCCCCATTGACCTGTTGATTCCTCTGGTCAATAACTGCAATGTAACTTCTGTTTGACTTGCAATGCTGCTCACATCTTCAGGACCTCATGATTAAAATGAGTTCCTCGGTCTGACTCAAGAGAACTCGGGAACCCGAAATGTCGTATTAACTCCCTCATTAACAACTTAGCCACTGGAAGGCTATCTATTCTCCCGGTCAGGTATGCTTCTACCTAACGTGAGAAGGACATATCTCAGCCCATTGCACACAGGCATCTCGATAAAATCCAGTTGCGTCCTGTTGAAAGGACCTCTTGCTCTCCCTAGTTGACTAAGTGTTACTGCTGTTTTTCTGCCTACATTCTGCTGCTCGTGGCAAGGAAACAGTGGCTCGTGTGGATTAATAATTAATAATATGATATACAATACATAATAGTAATCAAAAAAGAAAAAGGGGGGTTAAATGTTGTGTCAGAAAGAAAAGTATGACCATACACATTAGAACTTCAGTAGAAAACTTTTGTTGCTTTATATTCACAATGAAGCAATTTATGAGAAGTGAACACAGACTCACATTACATATTATTAAAAGTAACAATCTTAGTACATATTTCTAAAAAGTGTCCCAGTGAGAAAAGAAATATCAACCTAAACAAAAAAAGGGGTGACGTAAAGTGCAACATAGAGAAAGTTTCAATTATTCATTACAAAGGCAATCATAAAAAATTAACAAATACAATTATCAACACTCTCCCGTATTACGCTACAGCAGGAGAACAGCGTTCAGTCTGCCTGGTACGGTCACCGTACCAGGCAGACTGAACGCTGTTCTCCTTCTGTAGCGTAATACGGGAGATTCATACACCCGGAAGCTTTCAAGAGAGCTTACAGAACTCCTTGAAAACAAGCGACAGCTATTAAGCAGTTCGCACATGTGGGTCCCGTGATTCATTTCCTAGCCAGCAAATTGATCTTCAAGCTAAGTCTTCCCTATTGTTTAACAAACATAGGATATTCAACGACTGGGCAATTGTTTCCTCTTCTCACAGGGTACCCGGCTGGGCCCTTGTGAGTAATTTTGTTTCACATTGAGCACGGTGACACTACATATATCTATGCTAGATACCATCTTTGACGACCAGGTGTCCCTATATTAGATTGTCCTGACGAGACCCTTTATCTGTCATAGGGTCGAAACGCCGTTGACGAGAAAGGCAAATCATTCTCTGACACTTATGAGGATTAAGTGTTGATAATTGTATTTGTTAATTTTTTATGATTGCCTTTGTAATGAATAATTGAAACTTTCCTTGCAACGAATAATACCCAGGCTCTATGTGAGTAGGGTTTCCTTGTTTCCTAATCAGAGTACATTCTGCTGCTGGCACACAAAACATCTGTGACACAACCCTTCAGCTATCAATCGGAACCCGGGATTAAACCAGGTCTGCCTGAACAAGTGCACCATGGCATCTTTATCTACATGTGCAGGTCCATGATAATGTCTTGCCATTGGAGCCAAAAAGTTACCTGGCAACACAGGTCTTCCATCTCCTGAAACCCAAATATTGTCCTCATCTCTTTTGACGCAACCTGCACTAACCCAGTCTTGATTTCCTGATTCTGACACTTCCTCCTGCCACCTCTTAACTTCCTCCCAAGTTTCAACTGTGGTTAACAACATTGCGATTTGTCTCATCTGTTCTTTCATTTTGGTACTCCCCATGGAAGGTACAAACATTCAGGGCAGAATATCTGGTTTCATTCGCATACCTATTGCCCACAGTGGCATAGTCTGTTCAATTGCGGTGTGCAGGACACTCCGCAACCACAATCTAGGCAGGTAGCTCTAATGCCTTTAATAAATTGTGTACACTCTTCCTGTTGCGGCAAGGTGATTCTGAAGAGGTCATAAACCCACGTTGTGATCACAGCTGTCCAAAGTCATGAGAAACACCAAAGCTATGCTGCCTACCAGTGAAATTGGTCTGAAACACAGCATGCTCTAGTAAGAGCAATACATTTGGCCACTGTTGCAGAAAAACTCCTTAAAGCTAGTAGGCTTCAACCCCACCTGAGGCAGTACAAACCGCGTAAGTAGCTCTCAGGTTTCCATCATGGTTTTGAAAGCAGAAGTCATCAACAAACATCAAATAAACTGGTTCAGGTAATGGCACATCTTGTATGTCAGGTCTCGGCTTGGTGCACATATCAGTAACATCAAGAAAGTCGTGTTCAACTTCACATTCAACATTATCATTCCCAGGTACAGGCAAAAGAGTAGCAGGTTTGAGAGTGGAACAATGCCTCAATGTGATGTTTTCCGCAGCAAGTATTACCTGCTCATACTTGTTAAGGCAGCTATTGGGAGATGCTGTGTTCTGGTGTGGGTTAACAGTACCTTCGTCAAATGGGGAACTAAAACAGTTAGAGGATGACCCATGACAATGCTCTCACACTGCTTGATGCTGACACTTGTAGAAGCCACAGCTTTGAGACAGCCGGGCAAAGCAGCAGCTACTGGGTCAAGTATAGCTGGAAAATATGCAACATGTCTGACAGCATTCCCGTGCATCTGAGTTAGCAATGAGAGAGCGCAGTCTTCCCTCTTACTGCAAAACATTTATTGTAATCAGGCATCCCCAGTGCTGGGCCCAACAGAGACTTTCTCCCAGTTCTGAGAAGGCACGAATACAGATGCCATCCCATGGTACCGGATCTGACACATCTCTGTAAAGTATTGACCACTAGGGAAAAGTTGGGGCTCCACTCTCAACAGTAGCCCACCATTCCCAAGAACATCCTGAATTATTTTGGGTAGTGGGCGGGTTCATTTTCAGAATCGCTGAGATTCTCTCTTGTGACACCTTCCTCGTTCCTTTAACAATGTGATGTCCTAGGTAAAGGACTTCTTTCTGACAGTACTGTAGATTGGTTGGGGACACTTTATGTCCATTCTCAGCTAAGGGGTTCAACAGCACAATTGTGTCTCATTTGCAATGCCACCAATAGGTCGTCAATGTATTGGACCAGAACTGAGTGATAGGGCATCACGAAAGAAAGACTCCAGATTCTTTGTAAGTATCTGGTTGAAGATAGAGTGACTCTCCATATACCACTGTTGTACTCGGCACCATGGCAAAATATGGCTACTGAACTGAAAAGAAAAGAGGAATTGATTGGCCTCATCCAATGTTTTGGAGAAGAAGGTTTGGCACAAGTTGATGACAGAAAACCACTCAGCTTCACATGGAATCTGAAATAAAATCACAGCTGGATTCGATTCCACAGGACAAGGGACAACAATGGTGGTGATCTTTCTCAAATGTTGCCCAATCCTATACTTGCCATTGGGTTTCTGCAAACCCATAGTGGGTGAGTTACATGGACTCCCCATCATCTCCTTTAGAATGCCTAGCTGAATCATTGAGTACTCCCAGCAATTGTTTCAGGCGACAGGTTCTCGGATACTCAGCATTAGGTTTCACTGAAATGCGGACTGGTTCAACACCTTTAATAAGCCCCACAGCTTTCCCAATAAAGTCCCAGACTTCAGGTAACACTGTGTCTCTCAACTCTGGGGGCAAATCATCCTTTGTCAACATGGGATCAAATTTGATCTCTGACTTCTGACTGACAAATTTGAAGGCAACGTCTTCATCATGAATTGTAATTCAATGCCTAGTGTACAGTTAATGGAACAATTCAGCTTGCACAAAAGATCTCGTCCAAGCAGATTTACAGGACTTGTACATACCACAAATTGATGATTCTTCTCAGAGGACCCTATTCTGACAGGTAGTACTTCTGAGACGGGGCTATTCATTTGTTTATTTGCAACTCCTACAACTTGGATTCTTTTTCCCCACGAAGGGTAGGTTGGGAACCTCTTCTGTTCTCAGAGTGGAGCGGGTAGCACCAGTATTGATCAAGAATGATACTGAGTGGCCATTCACTTCACCATCCACAAAATGACCACTGTGGTCTACCTCTAAGGTTGCACCAAGCATGCAATGCTCCTCCCCCTCATTAAATCTGTGAGGGTTTGCATTTAGTAATGGCATTGGGGCTTGTGGACCCTGCATTACCTGAGCTTGGAGGACATTGACATTTTGTACTCTCTGCCTCTGTACTTGCTGTGTCTGAAGCATATTATTACTTTGAGATTGCACAAATCCACCATCCTGGACCTGCTTCCCACTCATTATGTTACCAGCATTGAAACGACATTCCAGCTTCCGATGCCTCAACTTGCCGCAAACGTGACAAGGATTCAATATTTTCAAAGTTCCCACATCAATACCTGTACTCAGATCAATTGAAACACCACAACCTCTACCTTATTGTTGAAATCCGATTACCACCTTGCATCACAGGAACTCTCTGTTGAGACACTTCCTGCATGGGACCATCATTCCCAACAAACTGTTGATTCTAACCTCTCTGTGTGGCTTTAATTTGAGCTATCATCAACTTCTTTTTCAATTTCTTATGTTTGATTTCCAATTTGTCACTGCAGTATTTAGCATATCTCAATATTTCAGCAATTGGTTTGCTCTGCCAGCAAATTAAATGCTGTTGAATCATCAAACCAATCTCAGGTTTGAGACACTCTGTATACAAAATATACCATGTATTAGTATCGATCATCTCTGCCCCGCTATACTGCTTAAATGCCTATCACAGTCTTTCATGTTATGTTACATAGTTATGTTACATAGTTTATATAGCGCATGAATCACCCCCAGGGGGGTCTCTCGGCGCTTGCGGAGCTGTGAAATATAAGTGGTAAAGAGTTATTCCAGGAAGAGGGTAGATTTCAGAATCTTTCTGAATTTGAGGTAATCAGAGCATTGTCTTAGGGGTAAGGGAAGTTGGTTCCACGTTAAGGGTGCTTGATAGGAGAAGGTTTTACCTCCTAACCGTGTTCTTTTTATCCTCGGGATAGACAGCAGAGATTTAGAACGGGATCTCAGGTCTCGTCTGGGGGTATATTGATGGAGCCTCTCCGCCAGGTACGGGGGACCAGGACCCCACAGTGCTTTGTGTGTCAGGCAGCAGAGCTTAAACTTCACCCGTTTACGCACTGGCAGCCAATGAAGTTGTTGAAGCAAAGGAAGGGAGGCTGACCTGTAGGGTGCCTTGGCCACTAACCGTGCTGCGGTGTTTTGTACCACCTGCAAACGACTAAGGGCAGTCTCATTGGCGGCGACCATAAGGGCATTGCAGTAGTCCAATTTACTCAATACCAGAGCCTGTACTAGTGTATACGGAAAGAATCCGGAAGGAAGGGGAGGGCTTTACTCAGGAGGCCCAGTGCCTGAAAGCATGCGCTGACTGTGTGGGAGACGTGATCTTTCATAGTCAGGGCCTGGTCAAGATGCACTCCTAAGTTTTTTGCTGTCGTTTTAGGGGAAGGGGCAGAGCCCAATTCAACTGGCCACCAAGTAGGTGACCAAAGAAGGAGAGCATCTCCGAAGAGAATAATTTCCGTTTTGCTGGCGTTCAACTGAAGGAAGTTGCTGCTCATCCATTGCGAGTTGGCCAGCATACCTGGGGAAAAGGATGATTGGGCTGTCTGAGAGGATTTGTCGAAAGGGAAAATGAGTTGGGTATCATCCGCATAAGATACAGGGATGAACCCAAGTGTTCTCAGAAGTGAGGCCAAGGGGGCCACTTAAATATTAACCAGCGTAGGGCTCATGCAGGAGCCCTGTGGCATGCCCTTGGACAGTTTTTCAATGGAGGATCGAAACGGGCCCAGATTGAGAGTTTGGGTGCCGTTGGATAGGAAGCTGGTTACCCATTTCAGTGCCGTTCCCCCTAGTCCGGTCTCCCTTATTCTCCCGAGCAGGGTCTGGTGGTCGACCGTATCGAAGGCGGCGGAGAGATCTAAAAGAACCAGGAGAGTGGATTGTCCTTGATCTAGCGCGAGCCTGATGTTGTCTGTAACGTCCACCAGAGCGGTTTCCGTGCTATAATTTGCACGGAAGCCGGATTGAGATGAGTCTAGGTAGCCAGTCACTTCGATATGGTTCGAGAGGTGTTTGTTCACATGTTTTTCAAGGACCTTGCTCAGGTAGGGGAGGAGGGAGATAGGGCGTAGGTTGGAGAGGTCATCCATAGGGGCTTTGTTGTTTTTGCGCAGCGGAATGACCTGGGCCGCTTTCCAGATGGAGGGTACCAGGCCTTTTTCTAGGGAGGAGTTAAGTAGGGGGCTGACGGAGTCTGCAAGCATAGAGGCAAGGGAGGCTGAAATCTTTGCAGGCATGACATCTAGGGGTGAACCAGATTTGACCTTGCACATAAGTGCTGTGGTCTCCTCTCGTGAAAGAGGAGGGAAGGCCAGCAGAGTTGCACAGCCACTATTGGGGGTTTTGGGGGTGTCGTCTGACGTTGGAGTATGGCGTGTCTTGGGAAATTTGTCGTATATGGCATCGATTTTTTGTACAAAGAAAGTGCTGATTTTATTACAGAGGGTCTGAGAGAGGTTTTCGACTAGATCACAGGCTTTAGGGTAGATGAAGTCTGTCAGAATTTGATAAAGAATTTTCGGAGTGTTCCCTGCCTGACTTAACTGCTGAGCTATGTGGCATCTGCGGGCCTGTTTGATGTCATTGTGATATAGGGTGAGAGCAGCTCTATAGTTCTCTTTGTCGGTATCAAGGTGGGTGCGACGCCACCTTCTTTCCAGATTTTTGCAGCGGCTTTTAGTCTTGCGTAGTTCGGGAGTGAACCATATGGCCTGGGTACGTCTAGGAACTTTTGTACAGGTCTTTAAGGGGGCAATCATGTTAATGGCCGCTAGGGCAGCAGCATTGAGGAGAGTAAGATTTTCTTCAAGGTTGTTAGTCAGGGGATACCTGGGGGGTGTGAAAGCTGAGGGAAAAGACTCAGGGCTGATTTTGTGCCACTGTCTAAATGAGAATTGGGTGCGTGCCACCCTTGTGGGGTGCGCGTGGAGTCCCTGCACTTGAAAATTGATGAGTGCATGGTCAGTCCAGCACATGGGGCGTGGAGCTTCACAAGTGAGCCGGGGTGTGTTAGTGAAAATAATGTCGATAGTGTGACCCGCAGCATGAGTGGGGCCGTCATTCGTTTTGGTGAGGTTCAATGTAGGTCGGCAAGAAAGGATGATGTTTCTGGAAGGTCAAGACTTTCGCTGTGTATATTAAAGTCTCAAGCAGTAGAAAATTGCTAGCGGAGATCACATGGGGGGGCTATTATTTCCATAAGTTGCGTAGAAAAATCCGCGATGGGGCCCGGAGGCCTATATACCAGTGCCCCTCTCCATAAGTCGTAGGGGACCATTTCCATCTTAAAGATCAGAATGTCGATCTGTGCGTTAGTACGTTGTTCGAGAATCGTAATTTTTACTCGCTCGTTATGAATAATAGCGACCCCTGCTCCAGATTTTGACTGCCTGTCGAGTCTCTGAATCCTATAGCCTTCTGGAATGGCAACTGAGATTGCGGGGCCACTCGAGGGTTTCAGCCATGTCTCGGTCAGAAAACCCACATCGGGTGATTCGGTGTTTAGTATATCCCAGATCTCTATGGCATGTTTGGGGAGGGATCTTACGTTACCCAGAAACCCTTTCCAGGTGCTGCGATGTGTAGAGGGAGAAACTTTGGGGGTCAAGGTAAGGCTGGTAATATTAGCAGCCGGGGGGGCATTGGTAGCTGTGGCGAGCTGCCTAGGAATGATTGTTGTAGGGGCATTTTGTCGGATTTCTATGGGGATTTTGTTGTGGTGTCTACATTGAATGCAGGAGAAAGGCTCTTCCAGGTATTGCAGCCCCACGTTAGGGCACACCAGACTGGGAGAATGATAGTAATCTCGAATTAGCCGGAGTTCTGCCCCTCTGTATGTCGTGTTGCTCTTGACAGAATTTGAAGCCGAGTTGGCGTATTCCCTGGCTCCTGGCGGCGTCCTGGCGCGGACGGGCGCAGACGGGCTTGCCTTTGGTGCGCCTTTGGCGCGCCCGCTGCGCGCGTCCGCTGCGCGCTCCGGGAACCATCTGCTTTTAAGCAGAGCAGCAGGGACTAGAGCGCTGACCTCCTCCCCGTCCGGAAGTACCTCCCTCCACTCAATCGGGACAACCCGTGGTGGACCGGGGAGAACGGCTCGGGGGAGGAAGCGCGTGACAGAGTCAGTTTAGAGCATGCAATTGCAGTTACAGGTAACAGTTTACAGTTTTGTTTAAAATGATAAGATTTAGCGCCGCAAATACAAAGTTAAAAATATCCTGAAGGCAGTAATATTTTTTTTAAAGCAGCGGTAAAATAATGCTAACCACAATGAAGTCAGAGGAGCAGCTAGCACACCGTACCAAAGACTTTCAGGTGCGCGTCCGCACCTGAAAGTCATAATAGGCATGTATCATTTCTGTGGACTCTTGAGTTGTTCGGTCAATCTTGACCCAATTAATATCTTTAGGAGATATCTTTGATGGAAAAAATGTAATTACCTGATGATGGTTTTTCATCAACACTAGTGATGGAGCGTTTGATATAAGATGTCTCATCGGCCCCTTCTCGGGCCACTACACAGCAATTTTGAATTCAACCCACAAGTCACCTGGCACCACAATTTCAAATATGGTATTCAGACCTATCCATAAATCTTTCATATTTTTACAAACCGATTATCCTGTCTGTACTATTCCACTGGGTTTTCGCTCAATTTTAGTAAATCATTTGGGAATGATGCAAGATCAGTCCTGCTCCAAGGTATGTGGACATAACCTTCACCGGGCACTTCTCTCATTGGGAGCATGTGTATATCCTAATCCTCCTCCTCAGTGCCAGATGAAGGCAGCTTCATTCTGACTTTCTATGGTTCTTTTTTCATTGCCCCCTTGCCTTCCCAACTATCCAGCTCACTCCATTTTTAAACATAGTCAATTAATTCCTTTATTTATAATTTCATTCCTGACAGTGTCATGTTAGCAAGATCTTGATCATCAAAGCTTAATCGGTGACTCCTCTGCAAAGCTTTGGATTTCTGCAAGTCAATTTCATACCTATGAGCCAATACAGACCACCTTTCATGAGCTTGTCCAGCACGTCTAGTAATAGCTTTACACAATACAAATCTTATTCGATGGGCTTATAATTTGCTTCACGCACCTGAAGGCTCACTGAGAGCGCTTTTAAGTCAGGAAACCTTTAAGGCTCGTTCAGGGAAAAACACTTTTAAAGACAATCTTGAGCCTGCTTTGGAGTTTTTTCAATGCCCCACTAAACTTCTACCTTCTTGGTCACTAGCACTTTTGACGTTTTTCCTGAAAAAAATCTACCCTGAGATTGAGTTTTGGCTCTGATAAGGCACATTGCTCGCAGCTATCCCATTATAAGCTAGTATAGAATATAAAGCGAGTCCAAAATATTTGAGATTTACTTTAAAACATAAAGCCAGGCATTGCATTTTGATGCTGTGATTAACTTTACCATTAAAAGCCTTAAACAAAAACTGGGCAGGCACACTTGATAAATCAGACTCTTGTGATCTGTGTAGAGGAGCTGTTCAAGATATGGCCCGTGTTTTATACGTCTGTCCAAATAAACTCCTGGTTGAAGCTTGTAGCCGTTTTTAAAAACCCATTGGCCAGATGAATAAAGATTACAGTTTGCAAGTCTATAATAGCAAATTTTACTGACTCTCAATTTTAGACTCGCAAAATGCAATGTATGTAGGTTATTGCAAAAAGTTTGCAATTTCTACATATTTCTTAATAGCGAATCGCAAATTGCAAATTGCTATTGAGAAATGCCTTCCCATTCATTCCTATGGGCCTAGAGGTCCATAGGAATGAATCATGAAGTTCTCGGGCAGTAAGACTAGGTTGTTCTACTGGAGTATTAAGAATTATCTCTCCACTAAAAGAACCACAATTTGCATGAGGTGGTGAGTTCAAAAGAGACATGTCAGAACTTGGTGAACCCTTAGGCATTTCTGTCCTGTGGGTACTGTTATTACCACTTAGAAGAACATTTGTGTTGGGCATGAAAAAGGGTCTCAATCTTTGTGAAAACCTTTCAGTTGGGTCAAACCCTTTCCAATTTAGCGTAGGGTCTGCACTTGCAGCACATGGGGTATTCTTTCCCTTGTGTCAGAACCAAAGGAGTTCTTCTCATTGTCGAGCCTACATGATTGTCACCTGAGGTACCCATCCCAATAGGAACAGTCAGAATATGTGCGGTATTTTCTACCACTCCAGGTTTATACAAAGGAGCTACAGGACAAATTGTGACAGAACAGTCAGTGCATCTGAGGCATTTAAAGCAGCTAAATTTAGAGAGACTGTCGTCCCTGAACTCTCTCCTATCGAATTGGAATGTGCACCTACTGGTGCCATAGGCACATCAAATTTCTCACCAGTATGTGCATTACTCACTCCGCTAGTTTGGGTCACATTGTGAAGGAGTGGATGGTTTAATATTAATTTGGTTATAAAACCCTCATTTAAATTGCTGTCACAGCGCCATTTTCTATATCGTCTGCCTCTTCCCTCTTTTTCTTATGCTTTCATTTACCTGTCCCCTCTTTCTTACTCGTTAGTGCAAGGTATAATCTAGCTCCCTCAATCATATCACTTCTCCAAGTTTTCTGAGCGTATGTCTTTCTTGACCCTTCCTTGAAATCTATCTCTCTGTCTAAGGTGGGCTGTATGTTCCCAAGCATTAAGTGTTTTGTATTGTGTAGGTCTAGGAGGCTGTTTCATGTCATACAAAGTCCTCCTTAAATGTTTTATGATTCTCAAATTAAGTGTGCCATAATGTAGAAAGTGAAGGGACCATCCTTCACAGTGATCTTATGCCATTGTTCAAGCCAAGTACACGTATAAAGATACACTTCTATTGCCATATGATGACCTGGCGTACAGTAAGGTGATCCTTCTTCCCCCTTTCTAACAGTCACATCTCCCCTCATTAGACTTTGTAGTGCTTTTAAGAATTTCATTTTCAATCAAAATATGCAAATTCACTTTTCGTTTCAACCAGGAATTGATTGTTCACCCACAATTCTCTGTTAGGTGTTCACAACTAATACCAGCATGGCTTTCTGTGATGTAACCAACCAGTGGGGCTCTAAACCAGCTGACCAATATGAGCGCGGCACCCTGTGACATCACTCTCACTCCTTGCAGCAGCTCACCCTACTTTGCAATTCTCACAAACATGTTCTCTCAGCAATTTTCACACTAGGAAAATGAAAGCAATTTCAACTACTAACTTTGTTTTGCTCCTCTAAAGAAATTAAAGATTTTCATACACACAAGAACTGGTCCGGAGTAAACTTTCTGACCTTTCCTAACATCTACTTCAAATGAAACCTTGATCAGCGGGGTCTCACTCAGATTGATACCATTCTTCCCTGTGCACTGAGATTAACTAAACCAACCACGCCTCACATTAACACAAAGGTAAAGTCCCTATCTCAATAGCATTGTTGGCACCGTCTTACAACAAGCACCACAACACAGCAAACAACTACACCCAGTATCTTCTTCACTGATAACTTACCTGTCTATCCCAGGATCTCAGGCCACGTCGGACCCTTAGGACAATGAAGTACTGTAGGACCAAAAGGAAAAATGAAGGGGCCTGGCTGGTGTCATCTGCTTCTGAGAGGGGCAGCCGCTTTTAAGTAAATTAAGATCTGGGGCACTTCCCAACTGGCCTTCCTGCCAGAGGAACAAAACACCTCCCCAAACCTAGACCATTGCCTTAGCTTTGGCAGCAGTTTTCATACCTCATCAGGGCAATTTAGCAGCTGGTGACAGTTGAAGGCTCATGCAAATTAGCCTCCAGGAGCTTCAGGCATGAACAAGCTAACTTTCTAAAGTCCCATTTGTTTAATATAGATCTTAAAAATCTGGCTTCATAATTGACTGGGCTTTTAATGAATATTAAAAACAGTCCTTGAATTACAGCACAAATAATATTTAATATTACTTCCCAGTGTTTCAGAACGGGCCAGCCAGCCTTCCTACAGTGAAAATAGCTTTTGGGGGCTAGTCACTGTAAGGACATATTGATTTTAAATACTGTGCACTCTGCTTTGTGAGCTGCAAGGCCAACAAAGTGGTAACTTATTATTATTTAAAAAGGAGGTTTTCTCTTGTCAAAAGGGTTTATTTCGACAAGTTGAGTTGCAATTTAACACTGCAGCAGACAGGCTACAGTGTCATGTTTATCTTGTCATACTAATGGCTGGAGCATTAGTGCAGTAGTCCATACGTGTCATTTAACGTTCCATGCCATGGATGTACATTAGGCACAATATATGGCCTGATAAAAAAGTTTAATATTCCAATGAGGAATTTAGCCAACTTAGTTTTTAGGGGTCAAAGAGCATGCACTGCAGCAGTGTGCCAGTGCACAGAGTAAAAAACACAGCAGCATATGGGGGTGCCCACACAAAAAGAGGCCCTTTCTCACAGCGGGGATGGGGATGTTATTGACACATCACTATGAAATGTCTCTTTGGTACTTGTGAGAGTGGAGGTCTCCATTGTACTAGTATGCCTTGTCACAGAGGCTGGGTTAAGAACTTAGCAATAAATCTGTAAGTGAAGTTGGGCACCGAGAATAGTGGAAGCTGGTCTCAAGGCATTCTAACCTGTAATTTGATTTTAGCATGAGACTCTATCATCTTATTGCAATGTGAAGGCACCCTGGTACAGCAACAAAAGGAAGCTCACGCCACAGTTGAATGCAATGCAATGTTTTATCGGACTGTAAATGGCATTGTAAATTATTAGGTAGGATACGACCACCATGTTTGAATTAACAGCTGTTTAGCTACAATTTCTGCCAGTGTTACACTTGGGATTTGTGTGTTCTGTATTAATATATGGCCAGCACAACAAATATTGTAGCACATTCGGTATTTCCATCCAACTATTTATTAAAACCTATACTAACTAAAATGGATGTATATGCAATGTACTACTCAACTAGAGTAACCTCTGCCCCTCTGCTTTTCCATGAAACTAAGCAATCACAAGAAAGCAAAAAACAGTCAGAAGTGTAGTGTCTTCCTGAAGGGAGATTAATCTATTTATATTTCCAAATAAGATACAAAGGTTTGTGGGTTATGTAGAGCAATGTCAAGTATGATACGGACATCAAATCTGTTCCAAGACACTGGTAATAGGAATTACAGATGTTGTATCCTCTTGGCTACAGCTGTCTTTTGTCAAGGTAGTGATTAAGATATCTTTGATAATCTGATAAAATAGAAGATAAAGTGCCTTCACAGGATCAGGGCCGGTGAGTAGAAAATATGAGTAGATATGGGACCAAAAAGATTAGATTGACAATAATCATATAGCATTATCAATGAAATATGCCTTCTTGAGACAAGGTCAAAGTTAGAGACCATGAAAGTTTATTAAAAGTTTAGAGTTCATTACAGAAGACAAAATATGGTTAATCTCAAAATCAGTCAAAGCATAATAAATCTTGCATAAGGAATTTGCATTACAGCGCAGTCAAATACAACAGCAGGTCTGCTATTAATTCAGACCTCAGAGAAAATATCAGAATTTATTTTAAGTCCTAAGCATGAAACAGACAGACAATGCCCTGACCTTAAAGAGTCAGAAGGGAACCCATGCCTTATCTCCATAATTAGCTCTTTTTATAAGAAAATATACACTGAAGATCACACAGCCAGCTTAAGGTGATCAAGATGTTACATAGGTTTAACGAATCGCAGTTCAGACTGTAATGCAACATTACCTAGCCTCATTTCAAACACCATCCCCTAATGAATAGCAATCCACTATTGACCTAATATTATCGAATGTGATAGTACAATTCTAGTTGCATTCAAAACAATAACAGACTCTTCACCAAGAACAACACATACACAAAGCTTTCCATATGTGTGCATTCTGCTGAGCGCGGAGACAGAGTGAAATAACAAGCATTTGCAATGCAACAGGTCTCACATTTACGCGTCTTTGAGCTATTGGCATTGTAAATGACAATGCCTTTTAGTTATGTTTTGGTTTTTAAAACATAAATAAAAGGCATTGTCATTTACAATGCCAATAGCTCAAAGTTGCGTAAATGCGAGACCTATTGCATTGTAAATGCTTGTTTTTTATTTGCAATGCAGTTGCAACTACGCTGGGCGGACTCACACTGCCTGCTCAACATAAACAAAAGCTTACTCAGTCTTGAGCTTTGTCTGAAAAGTCAGACGTGAACTCGACACTGGTGAGTCCGGTTGCCTGGAAGGTAAGAGCGGAGAGTAGAATGAATAGTAATCGACAGAAGGCCCTCGTGATTCAGAACTCCGTGTCTTTCCAGTGCCTGGATGGCTGCGAGAGCAGCGGGCGCTATTCTTTTAGTAGTCCCTAAATGCTTGTCGTGTTCTTGTAGCCAGGGAGGCAAAGGGGACGCCTCGGCAGGCCTGACTCACTTCAAGTGGCAATGGTCGAGTGAGACGGACCTATTCCGTTCAAACCATGTGTGTGACTGTGTGTGCGAGTACAGTGATGTATGTGTGCGGATGGTGTTGAGTGTGAATATAGTGCTAACAGATGCAAGATGCAGTGTGCAACTATACCGCTGTGCGTGAGTTTGTTATTATTTGTGATCATAGAGTTAGTTATGGGTAAAGCGTTGTGAATGAATACAGTGTAGAATTGTACTTGAATATAGTGTTCAGTGCGGCCGCTGTGATTATAGTGCTGTGTTTGATTCGACTGTTGTGTGGGAGCATATTGTGAGGTATGCCTGTAGTGCTGTTTTTTAGACTCGGGCTGGTGAGTACAGTGCTGTACTTGAATATAGAGATGTGTCTGAGTGTAATGCGCTGTTGTGTGTGAGTATAATGCTGTGCTGTGACTAAACAGAGTGGTGTGGGTCAATGGATCGCCACTGACATTTTTTGCCACAGCAAACAGAGCCGCTTTCCAACTCCTCGTTAACATTGCTCTGGTGTAGTGGCATTAGCTTTTGAAATTAGAACAATCAGAGGATTAGTACAGTACAAATTGAAAAAAACATAATTGCCTTCTGTAAGCAGATGATATGTTCTCGTTTAATATACAAACTGCACTACCTGAAATCTTAAGGACACACAGATAAGAAGAACAAGCAGCATGCGCTGCCCACCCCTCGCGCACACGGCTCCTTGCGCATGCGCCGCTGCCATGTTTAGGTCAGGCAGCGATGCGCAAGACAAACAAAAAGTCCAAACAGTGCGGACTAAAACTGTAGTTGGTGGCCGCTGCTTCCGGACTACACGAAAGTCAGTTGGGCTACTGAAAACAAAGGTAAGAAATGCGAGAACAACACTAAGCCAATGGCAAGCAGCAGGAGAAACTACCGGCTGCTTGCCAACATAGAGATTACTTTGGGTCTCGCTGTGACAGCACATGCGCTGCCAAGGCGAGACCTAAAAACATGCTCACATAGAAATACAAGATGGAATTGAGCCTAGTTTATGTTTTGCTTAGCTAATGTCTGAAAAACATGCTTCTGTATTGTGCAGTGTTTTTGTCCTAGTGAAAAACATTTGTGTTACTACGCATGCATTATTTAAATCCGAAATATCTCGTACAGTAGCTGTCACTAGAGTAGGATCATTCTATTGGACGCAGAGAAAGCTTGGACCTAAAAATGCTTGAATCAAATCTGTGCGCTGCATCAAGCACCAGCTGCTTGGATTGTTAGTATGGGGATACAATACAAATATTTTCAAAATTCCTTTAATATTAGGTAAGCATGCCCTCTGTTATTCCTTCTTTTTTTGTTTTAATAGGGGCCATTCCTCTCCATCTAGCTCAATCAATAGCTTTGAACCCCATCACTCTTCCTGCCTCACCAATAAAAGTTTCCATTTTTGGATTGGTAGTTGGATACTTGCTCATCTCAGCAAGGCCCAAAATATTAACCAATCACATGCAGCTTTGGCAGGATCTTAGATTCATTAGATGTATATAATGAGGTCACTATTACTTCTAAACGCCCTAAGGGCCTCATTACAAATTTGGTACAGTCGTTATCATTCCAGATAAAATCTGTCAGTAAGGTGTTCAGAACTTGCAGAATGCGATCATTATTTTCTGTTTGAACTACTTAGGGAATAACATGTACATTTTTTGAGTACCACGCCAAAAATCTGCATGCTTTTTAGCGGTAGTACATTGCACTTTTTTATATATGTATGCAGAACCTTGGTATCCCAAATGCTGGCTGTTTTAATTTTTACATATCCTGGGCTTTTTAGGATACATTAATTCAGGGAATAATGAAATAGAGGTTCTACTGGAAATGATCACTTATGTGAGAATGGCGACTATACTAAAAACTTTGTATACTTTGTTTATAGCAACAACACAAAAGGTGATGAGAGGAAGCTTGGAGTAGCATTCCAACCCACTGTTCTTTTGTCCCCCGTGCCACCTCTGATTAGACCCTGTAAATGCCAACATTTCCAGAGTCAGGCATATCAATTGCGCTGTACTAGCTACATTAGGACCAGCTTGGGCAGTAGGATTTCCGGGTCAGTAGAGGCAGAGATGGAATAAAACCTGCCTTGTGCAGAATGAAGCTGTCTGGCAACACTGGTTGTTATGACTTCTTCACTTACACTCTTGTTTGCACACTGCCTCACCGTTGTTGGTTTTATCCTTCTCAGTTCTCTCAGTTTCTTAACCCTTATTTATCCTGAGACTTGCCAATATCCTATATTTTTAGTTTTGTCTCCTTAGTCTCAGGCTCTCTCCTTCCTGATGCTGCATTGATGTTACATCTTACTTTAGCTTTTGAGCAGGTCTTCTGGTACGCTTGGGGTGCTATTTACAGTCTGCCTGCACACTGAACTGGGCAAGTCTAGATTTTATTCCTGTGATAACCCTATTCACAACCATTTATGGTGTTGTTCCTCCACTGATATGTGCTATCCCTCCCCTAGGTGGAGAATTGCAGACCTGTGAACCTTGGCCAAAAATGTCATTTTCAGGCTTAAATCAATTGGGTGGCCACGGGCTGTTTGTAGCGTGCTTGCCATGCCATCCCAGAAATGGAAAATGATTCTGCATCACCATATTGTGTGGATATCTTCTCCCTCTTTAGTATGATATCTAAGACTGGTCTGGTCGGGACTGTGTTGCATACGCCACAGTTGTGGGGTTAAGTAAGTCCTAAGTAGATATTTGACTAGTGTTAGGTGATGTCTTGCCAAAGTCATTGCTTCTCTAGGTGCCATCAGTGCAAATGTTCATTTTTCATCCTCTAGGGGGAACAGGTCTGCCTCCCACATATCCCTCATTTTATTACAAGTGTCTGGGGTAATTATGATATAGGTATTCTATACTGGAGATATCCTGCATCTCAGCAGCTGTCAGGACATAGTGACTTTGGACTCCAGAGGGTAAAGGTAGGGACTTCCTCAGTATTAGCCAGGTATAGTGTGCTGGCATCTCTAAGCTGTAGAACTGGGAAAGCATACCTTGTGTATCTCCTGAAATGATTTTACCAT
Organism: Triturus cristatus; assembly: GCF_964204655.1. Taxonomy (NCBI): domain Eukaryota; kingdom Metazoa; phylum Chordata; class Amphibia; order Caudata; family Salamandridae; genus Triturus; species Triturus cristatus. The sequence goes on along the minus strand of NC_140584.1, from coordinate 697,700,237 downwards.
GATTGAAGTGGTGATATTGCCTCAAGTTAAAATACCTAAGCGGTCCCACTCCCTAAAGCTTTCAGGGAATGGACTTGGGGAAAACAATTTCCTACCCAGAGTAATGTTTCGCTTGTGATTTTTTGTTTTGTCCACTGTAACGGTTTGTGACACCCTCCAAGTGTAAAGTAGTACTTTAGTTGCGGTAGTTATAACCATGGGGTGGGGAGAGTTTGGGGGGTGGGTTTGCCATCACACATGTCTCATAGCTCTGCTTCTTATGCTGGGTCAGATGTGGAACATTGTTTATCACCTGCAGCTTTATAGTAGGATAGCGGGCTGGACCTACCCAGTCCTCTATCGTAGGTAGATTTACAGCATTTGGTCATGGCCACGATTGGATGCCTGCCTTGCCAGAGAAAGGATCCCAATGAAGATGTGAGGTTCCTAAAAAATGGGTTAAGGATTCAGGATGGATAAGCCCAATATGCTAGAGCACACCTCACCCAAGGACCAATTTAGAATCTTACTTCTTCACTGCAGGCCCCTGCCCAAACATACTGCCGAGATCTGGATGCTCCTTAGAGACTATGACCCTGATGTACTGTTCCTCACGGAAACCTGGCTCAGCGCCAGCTTGGAGCCCAATATTGTGCAAGCACTTCCCCCTGGTTTCGTGATGCAAAGAACAGACCGGTCAACAGGTAGAGGTGGCGGGATCGCCATTATTCATAAGGAACAGTTCATCTGTCGCAGTGGCGTAGCTAGGGGGGGGCGGTGGGGGCGGTCCGCCCCAGGCGGCACAATTTTGGGGGTGGCAGCCCGTAGCAACAGCCTTTATAATTTATTTGGGGACACTCACTGACACTGTAGTGTCAGTGTCTGTCCCCAAATAAATTATAAATGCCGCCGCCACTGGGGCCCGCGCGCAGCCCCTGTGTGAAGAGCAAGCGCGCTGCGCACCTGATTTTAAAATCATGCTGCCGAGCGATGTACCCTGTTTGTGGGAGTTGTGGGCCCCGTCCCAGGGCCGTCAATCTTGTAGCGCGCAAAAGCGCTACCAATGACGGCCCTGGGCATAATCTTTGGTCAGCCCTTGCGTTGCGCTGAAAAGTAGCGCCGCAGTGACGTCACGCGCTCCACCACCATGCGCCCACCTCTTATCCGGCACAGGCAGCACAAGGATTTTGCTGGAGGCATCGGGATGATTTTCTGCTCACGGTGGTTTGCGTCGGGTGATTCAGAATAGTCAAGTTGTTCTTCAGGTGAGCCGTGACTTCCATCCCCACGCCCGGGTGTAATTTCCACATTGCACCTGGCCTAGGGGGCATCTGAAAGTGAGTCCGCCTTCCCTCCTGTTGTGGCCCTGTTTACAGTTACGGTTTCTAGGGCCTTCTCGAGTGCAGAGAGTAGAAAGAACGCCACGAGCCGAGAGGCGCACGGATTTTCCTCTCACTATAAAAAATACCCAGTAGCTTGAAGTAATCCAAAGAAAATATTTCCGTGCAAAGCATGTGGGCTGCCTCGAAGCTATTTTAAGGGTCTTGTTAAATGGCAGACAGGATTTTCACCACTGAAATCCGTGACACTGTATCAACAAGGGTCAATTTTTTCACATCGCACTAAACAAAGGGTTATGCAGTAAAAGTCAAAGCGGTAAAAACAACAAAACCACACAAAAAATTCCACAATTTTTTTAACCCGTGTTCAGGGTTAGGAAATCAGTTGTATGTAAGTTTAATAACAACACAGGCATTGTGACTTGCATGTTTTACGTCTGACCAACAGGTTAAAGCACGTGAATAGTCACAAATACAGAAGGATGCACTTTCTCCAGTGGTGCAACACATAATTATGGGGGCCCTCTGCAGAAAGGGCTCAAAGGGGCCCCTGAACAGTTAGCCCCCACACACAATGCCGGGCCCTGCTCGGTAAATGACAGTGGCTTTCCTGAGCGTTTGAATATTTCTTATTCCATGCCATTGCACACATTCTGCAAGGCACGCAATGGTGTGGCTTAGAGGTCAGGGGGCCCCTCCAAAACAAGAAACTCCCGGCCATCTGTCACCTCGACCCCACATGCAGAGCTGTGGGGGCCTCTGTTATGTCCCTGACTTTCTCCTGTTCTGTGCACTTTGTACAGATTTTTCTATACCACTGTGAATTGGGCATGGACTTGGACACTCATGTCTCCTTCCTGGTAAACAGTGGTCTTGTGTGCTTTGTGCATGGCCCATTGTAGTTTTCTCTACGTTAGTCTAACTGAGCACATTGTAGGCCTCATTTTCCTTTGCATGCGATACTATATAAACATGCTTGCTATTGTGCCACATTGTACTTTCACACGGAACCCTGATATGTTTTCACGTTCTGTTCTTTTCCTGGGATTTAGTCTGAGCACCACTCACGAGGTCAAACAACAGTGCCCCTTGTTACTCTTTCTGGCCAGGCACTAGCTCCTACACATATCACAAGAATGCAGCTGTTGTTTATGTGCATACATGTCTTAGCATATAGATGAGTACATGAGCCATAAACAAACAATGGAACAAGAGTTCTGAGACATGAGCACTGCAGTGCGTCTGCTGTGATGTAGAGCATTCATCTGTGTATGTTAAGGTACCAGGTCTGACGATAATCCCAGAGATTTTTTATATAATCATTTTGCTTTACTCACAGGGGTGAGGGGGTTAGATTACTCTGTTTTATAAGATGGCAGCACTTGGAATGGTATATGGGTTTTATTAAACATGCTAACAATATTTTTATTATGCATTTGTTTTATAATTGTGGCACTTATACTGCATTTCGGAGCACGATATTTTGAATAAATGTTCTAAACTTCTTTCGTGTCTCGTAGTTATCTTATTGTGGATAAGTACAAGTGAGAGAGCGAAAGGGTGTGTCCTGCTACCGCGATCCCTGAGAGGGTCGAGAGGGTTGTGTTCTGGGGGTGCCAACTCACTTGCTTCTCTGGTATGGTTAGGAGAGCAAGTGAGGCACTATAGCTAGTTGGACTCGGGGTCATGGATACCGAGGTAGTAGGATGACTCAGTCCCTACATGATGTTCAATGGTCCCAAGCATAGTTCTGTTCTAGAGCAGAATACCTGCAACAGTCATGTCAGCAACAATGTAGGGCTTGTGATATTAACGGATGTATGACGTTACAACGCACACTTTTACAACGCATGCACTTACAACGCATTTTTTACAACGCATAATCCATTACAACGCACTACACTTACAACGCATGACACTACAACGCATTTTTAAAAACTACCATTACAACGCATACCATTACAACGCATAATATTTAATTGCATTTAAGGTAAGTATTAGATAGTATAGGGGTAAAAATTACTTTTCTAACTCCAGGGGGTGCAACAGTAGGGTAAGTGTTGGATAGTATAGGGGTAAAAATTACTATTCTAACTCCAGGGGGTGCAACAGTAGGGTAAGTGTTGGATAGTATAGGGGTAAAAATTACTATTCTAACTCCAGGGGGTGCAACAGTAGGGTAAGTGTTGGATAGTATAGGGGTAAAAATTACTATTCTAACTCCAGGGGGTGCAACAGTAGGGTAAGTGTTGGATAGTATAGGGGTAAAAATTGCTATTCTAACTCCAGGGGGTGCAACAGTAGGGTAAGTGTTGGATAGTATAGGGGTAAAAATTGCTATTCTAACTCCAGGGGGTGCAACAGTAGGGTAAGTGTTGGATAGTATAGGGGTAAAAATTGCTATTCTAACTCCAGGGGGTGCAACAGTAGGGTAAGTGTTGGATAGTATAGGGGTAAAAATTACTATTCTAACTCCAGGGGGTGCAACAGTAGGGTAAGTGTTGGATAGTATAGGGGTAAAAATTACTATTCTAACTCCAGGGGGTGCAACAGTAGGGTAAGTGTTGGATAGTGTAGTGTAATATTATGCGTTGTAATGGTAGGCGTTGTAATGGTATGCGTTGTAAAGGTATTTTTTTTAAATGCGTTGTAGTGTCATGCGTTGTAAGTGTAGTGCGTTGTAATGGATTATGCGTTGTAAAAAATGCGTTGTAAGTGTAGTGCGTTGTAACAGTTGCGTTGTAAAGGTTGTTCCCCAATATTAACAGGAGATAGAGAAATGGGCTACTCAAGTGGTCATCATGGCCCTTAGGTGCTCTCAAATTTTATATTTCTTTGTCTCTCAACCTGTTAAAGTGGTTTATAGGTGGACTCTAGGCCTATTTGTTGGTCTTCTGCAACATGCCAGCTTACCTCTATAATCGAATGGTAGCCCAGGTTTGTGAATTTGCACCAGCTGCAAAAACCTCTTCAACAACTTGTGAATAGGATAGCAGATATATGCATATCCTCATAGATATCGAGGCCCGATCCACAAACACTTTGCGTCGGGTTTCTGTTACTTTTCTAATGCAAAAGCGAAGCAAAGTGCTCAGGTGGGATTTATTATCCAGCATAAATTAGGATTTGCTTTAGACAGTTACGCAAATGTGTTCAATAAGCTCCCTTGCTTTACTTTGCATCAAGGGAGCATTCCCTGGTTGGTGCATGGGCATTCCTGTGCAACCACCGATTGGTTTGATGCAAATCTATATCTACAACGAATTGTAGACAGGGGTTTGCACTAAATTCCTATATGTACTCGAGGTAGGCGCAATGGGGAGAAATATTTTAATGTCTCCTTGTTTTTCTCACTTTGGATGTGTGCTGCATTGTATTGCACACATACCAGGTGTAGATGATGGATCCCTGAACAGTGTCATGTATGTGCATGTTTGCATTGTGCTGAGGGGATTACCAGGTCATTATTCACGCAGCTCTCTGATGGATGTCACATGCAGTTTTTCTGAGTCCCCAGATAGATCACTGCTGTCTGTGTGTTCTCTTTTGTACTGCCAGTCACTGCCAGTCACCGGTGTATTCAACTGTGTAGCCTTGGACCGTGTCATGTATGTGCATGTAACTTGCATGATCGAGATAACTATTAGCGGCAATACTACATGTCTCTCGGACCTCTTTCAAGTGCTCGCCGTCCTTTTTCCCCAGCAACCCCCCCTCCCCAGGGGCGGCAATCTGAGGGATAGCCCCGGGCGCCACAAGCTCTAGCTACGCCTCTGATCTGTCGCCTGTTGGGGAACCCTCTTGAAGACTGTGAAAATGCTCATTTTATCATTGAATTTTCCTCACTCCTTTCATTCAATGGCATTCTTGTCTATCGGCCCCCTGGATCGATAGAAGCCTTCTATAAATCTCTATTGGAGGCGACGGTTAACCTAGCCAGCTCGGCGGCTAACTTTACGATCCTTGGAGATTTTAACCTCCATTTTGATGATCCGTGAGCTGTAAATGCAGGCGAGCTGGCCAGAGACCGTACGTCTCTCCAATTGTCCCAAAAAATCAGACATGCTACTCATGCCAAAGGACACCTCCTCGACCCAGTGTTCTCCAGTCTAGATGACCTTAAAGGGACTGACCCCGTCCCACTTCTGTGGTTGGATCACTGGTTGGATCACTTCTTGGTAACCCTTTCTTGGTCACCACAGATTATCAGACCTACGACTCAATCTACCTGGGCCCTCGGTCGCTCCTGGAACATGCTTCCCCTGGAGAAATGGTCCCAGGAACTGGAAAGGACTAAACCTATCTTGAATCTGTGCCCAGTCAAAGCCAACGAGGATTTTCTCAGTTGGATAGAGGAGTCACTTGAATCTGTCTTTCCAAAGACCAGGATAAAAAAAACTGTTGGGCCCCACAACTCCCCATGGTTTCCTGAACTGTGCACCTTAAAGCAGGAAAGACAGTGGAGGAAAGACTTTCTACTCTCCAAAAAGTTGGATTACAGGGTAGCCATCCATGCTGAAAAAGCAGAACTAAGAAGAGCCCAGGCCTCCTATTACGAGACCTTTACTATTATCAAAAACCTACTCAAAGCCCCCACCCCACTAATAGTCCCTGACCCTTCTGGTCAACGGTGCAACAAACTAGCCGAGTATGTCACCACCAAGGTTCAGCATATCTTGGAATCCCTGCCATGTAAGGATGATGAAGGCAACTCCTCGCACATACAGACTGACTCCTACTCTGGCCCCCCGAACACCTTCTCGAGGTCTTTCCCCCTCTGTCCCAGGAAACTTTTCTCACCCTGCTGTCCTCGGTAAAGAGCAGTTCTCCTAATGATCCAGCTCCACTTAATATTTTGAAAAAGGTCACCTCAATTATAGCCCCCAACATGAGAAATCTGATTAATGCCTCACTGTCCACTGGAATAGTTCCATTAAAAGGAAAGGGGCTATGGTAAAAGCCCTACTTAAGAAGCCCAATCTGGACCCAGCAGATCTGGGCAACTACCACCCCATATCCCTTTTCCCTGCAATAGGCAAGGCAGCAGAGAAATATGTTAATCAGACCCTCTACAGAGTCCTTGAAACCCACAACCTGCTCCACTCCCCTCAAACAGGGTTCCAACCACGCCAGAGTACTGAAACTGCACTACTGGCAGTGGTAGAGGAAAGCAGGAAAATTCTTGACTCAGGAGGTTCGGCAGCCATACTACTCCTAGACCTGAGAGCAGCATTTGACATGGTGAATCATTCGACTCTGATCCGGCGTCTCAGGAGTATAGGAGTAGATGGCACGGTGCTTCAATGGCTATCCTCTTTCCTGGAGGGTAGAACCTTTCAGGTATTTGAAGAGAATATTGCATCAAAACCCACCTCCCTGTTGAGTGGGGTAACGCAGGGCTCGTCACTGAGCCCTACGCTTTTTAATGTTTATATGGCCCCTCTGGCAGCCATTGTAGCCCCCTATGGAATCAGGATGCCTGCCAAACGAAGCCTCCTGCAACCTTGATCGGGGGTCCAGCAGGGGCCAGGACTCATAGCCCCACAATCCTACGTGCTCCTGCCTCAGCGCACAACGTCACTCTCGTGCCTGGAGGCACTGTATTTAATCGCAAGCGGGCCCCCGCAGCGCGGGACACCCGCCAAACGAAGCCTGCCGCCACCTTGATTGGGAGACTAGCAGGGGCCAGGACTCACAGCCTCACAATCCTTCGCGCTCCTGCCTCAGCGCGCAACGTCACTCTCGTGCCTGGAGGCGCTGTATTTAATCGCCAGCGGGTCCCCGCAGCGCGGGACGCACGCGGGCAGCCCGGGCCAAGGGCAGGCCCGTCCTTGCCTGTTATCATCCGGAGGAGGCCAGGCAGGGCCACCTCCCTAACATCGCAAGGACTGGAGCTTCAAGCCAAATCTTACTAAGGTACTGTTGTCGACCTGCCCTGCCCCTGCAGTTTCCTGCACTTGTGGAGCTTAAGATTGGACTAACAGTTGCTTGTTGTTTGATGGCTGCTATGGTTCTGTTGGGGCTAGTATTGTCTGTAGTACCGTGGTTGAGGTCCGATTGTTTAACTTGTGACATGGGGAAGAGGAAAGGGACCGAGACTGGGCTGGAAGGTACCATCAGGAAAAGATTAAACAAGCATTTGAAATGCAATAGGTCTTGCATTATTAAAGTTTGAGCTATTGGCATTGCTAAATAATGCCAATGGTTCTCTTTCCAACGATACCAAACACAACAAATATAAAACCGCCAGACCACTGAATCCAGTTAGGGAGGGGGCCATCGTAGAACTGGAAAGAGCGCTCAGACCCTAAAAGCCCCTCGGCGCTACAGAAGGAGTGGGACTGTGCCATACACATGCACTAAACACTATGTAATCTTCTGTAAGGCCCCCAAGCCTACACTAGCCATAATATGCAGAATAACCCCACTCACCACCATGTTCCATGACGCGGCGCAAAACATTTTCAAATTGTAAAGCGCTGCTGCGCAGGTAAAGTGGAACAGTTTGGCGCTTTAGAAGGGAACACCTTCGCTCCGTCACCCTAGCTGCTCAGCACACCTAGCTGAACACCGCAGGGCGCAGTGTTCAGATTTCCTAACCACTGCCACTGCACAATAGATGTTATGTCGACCGAAAGGACCCGTGGAAGCGCCCTCCCGAAGTGTAATAGAGTCAGAGAGAACTCTAATCCGCCTTTGGTTAATCCAGACATCTGAGCCTACTGCATGTTAGTACATCTCCAAGCGCGCATGCGCAATCGCCTGGTTTCTTCGCAGCTTTCATGATGCGCGGCAAGCATGCAGCAGCGCGCTCAGAGCTCCCAAAAGTCAACAGTACGCCTGGCAGCCAAAATGACCCTTTCCACCTGATTCATTAACAACAGACAAAAACTGCCACTGGCTGTCAGTCAAACCCCAAATTGGTATTAATGTTCTATGCCTAACTGAACAACGTCCCACAGGTTGCACTCAAGGCACCCTTTAGAATGGACAAAACTAGAGAGACGCGCGTGCTTTCCATTCTCTCCACGGCCTCTTTCTGGCACGTGCTTTAGAATCTGGCTAACAGCCAATGGGCGAGGGGTTCTCAATGGCACACTGGTGAAAAGAAGTACACTACGAATCCGAGCCCGCCAAACACACCTGTCCTAAATATGGGACTAGCCAGGTATCTATAGAGTGCTGTGTACCTGACAGTTGCCACTTGGTCACGGTTTCAACTGTGAAACACAGCAATAATGCGGAAACAGTGGCACTCAGGCCTCTTGGACTTGACGTCACTGCACCTGCTGCGCCAATGGAGGCAACTCCCCTGTGGCAGTCAAAGCACATAGGAGACTTTTAAATTCGACATTCATAAGAATTTAAATAAGCTGGTCACCGGCTCTGACTTTACAAATCTATTGAAGAGTTGGGTGACATCTAATGATCCCTTGTGGGTGCAGCTGTATTCATGCAACTGCGATCTGGGTCATCAATAGCTAATGATTTTATAAGTTAAAGAGCGCTAAGGTGGGAAAAGACTGTGTTGGCGCTACATAAAAACACAATAAACATTACAACATGCGCAGAGGTGATCACATGCCCACCAGACTACAACAAGCAAAATAGAAAGCAGCTCCACATTCGGACCGGGGAGGAGACCTGGGAGGGCGAGGGCTGCCCGCGCATGCGCGGTACCTGTCGCTTTCGCGTGCCCAGTGGTGGCGCGTGAAGCCGGTGCAGACAGCGCCTGTCCCCTTCCGGGGCTCCCGTGGTGAAGAGGGAGCCCCGGCGCCAGAGAGGAAGTGCGGGAGCTGAAGTCCCGGGTCCCAGGAGGGGGCCCGGGTGAAGAGCGGCAGATAGCTGTGCGGGGCTCCCATGCCTAAGGAGAGAGCCGCGCGTCGTGCTGGCAGTAGTGGAGCTGAAGTGTTCCGGAAGCGCTGCAGCCAGCCGCCGTTCAGGAGGATTTCCCCCGCAGACCGGGTGAGTGGGGGATTCTCCATTTCTCCAGTGGTTGTGCCGATGAAGGCACAGGGTCAATGTTGGTTTCCTGAGCGGACCCGCCGTTGCGGGCCGCTCCAACGAAAGGGCGAGTTTAAAAAAAAACAAAAAACGAAAGTGAAACTGCATGCTGGCTTGCGAGGGAAGGTGGACAGGAGATGTGCACACCGCGTGGCTGAAAGCGCGTACACAGGCTCCAATCCGCCAAAAGCCTGCGCGTGCCCATCTCCTGTCCCACTTCCGAGGCAAGTCAGCAACAATAGATCTCGCTGGCGAAAGCAGCGCTTCGCACTGCGTTCGCCAGGCGAGACCTAAAAAACGACATCAGCCGCTGGTGCGGGGTACAGGGTGTGATAGAGGGACAGGAGAGGATGTTCTCGGTCGTATAGAGAACATTGTTGCGGATTGTGAAGAATTGTTACTCACACCTGCACTAATTCCTTCTCCCCCAACAAGGATACTACCCACACCAAGTCCCCATGTTCCTCAAATTCTAACGGACCCACTGTCATAGGGTACGGGAATATTCCCAACCTATTTAAGAAGGCAGTACGAAAAAGAAAAACTACCTCAGCGGTGGAAGTGTGCAGTAGTAAGCCTCCCTGACAGTGATAGTGTTATATTCGATGAGTTACCACTCAGCAATCGATTTGCTCTTCTAGCTGATGAACCACCCACAACCAATGCTCACACAAATACGAACAGCTCCCATATAACTAACTATGATCTGACTCTACAGGGAGAAAGGGAAACTATCCCCGGTTGTATACCCTCAAACCTCGAACTCCAAAGGGAAATTATAGCTCTAAGAAATAGCGTTGAGACATTATCTACCTTGGTAGCCAAACTCCATCAGCAACTAGATCACCATTTTAGATCAAATTTACACCAATTATCCCTACTATTGCCACACTCATCTACCACCGTTGGTTCAAACATGGAAACTCCAATGTCCTCTGGGAGGCGACTTGATTGCAATGCCTTGCCCCCGCATACCGACCACCAACCCATTCCTAGCTTAAGAGCCTCTAATGGTGCACCCCAAGAACTACATGGGCCAAATGCTGAGCAGGGTAGGAAATGCATGGGGAGGCCACAGAACCAAGGTAGGCATGGGCTAACGATAGGGCCACTAGTACAGATATAATAGGGTATCTCTACCCTGCCAGCCTCCCCTACCTTTATATTGTAAGCAGAGTAACCCATCACCATTGTCAATTTACATGACTAATGTCCCTGAAGTAGACCCTCAACATACTAAGTATGAGAATACTGATGCTCTTAAAAATAAAGCTATACATTGGTTGAGGCATATTAGGGGGTGCAGGTCAGTAATTAGGGATGATATTGTTTATGTCAAAAGGTGCTCATCACATCTGAGCACAGATGATGCAATTGAGCTAAGATTAGTATCTGAGCATCTGGTGCATGATCTAATTGCACTAGAGACCAGATCACATCCTAGCCCCTTCACTAAAAGTAGGTTGAGACTAAACATCCCCCTATTACCAGTTCAAGCTGGAAACACACGTCTGCCCCTTGGGGATTCACCCATTTCATCCTTATCTCAGAACGATTGACTGACCTTAGACCCCAACAAGGTTCTCTCGCCAACCCTACTATGGCTCCTACGAACAACATTGATCACCCATTTTTTCACTCTGATGATACATCTAGGGAGCAAGAGAGCATGCTAGACCATACAAAGTTCGCTTTAGTCCTTGATCCAGCACTGGTGATGAGTGATGGTATCCGGGCTAGCTGCCCGGAGACGACCACTGATTGCCAGGTATTGCCCAAATTGGATGTTCCTTCCTTTATTTTGGCTCCCACTACTAAAGTAAAGGGGCAAATGTTGAGAATAACGACATGGAATATGGCGGGTATAAGGGGGAAGGTAGACCATCCGTACTGGCAGGAGCTCATGGAACAGACTGAGATTTGCCTACTCCAAGAAACCTGGAGTTTGACCCCTACATTTATTCCAGGCTTTATGACCTTCCACAGACCCGCAATACCATCAAAACATGGTGGGCTCTCAGGAGGGCTGCTCATTTTTGTAAGTCTTGCATTAAATTGTGATGCTAAGGAGTTGGTCACTAATAGCCCAGATGTCCTTGGGATTAGGATAAACAATGGTAAGGGTAGGACGGCCGATATTTATAATGTTTACGCTAGGAGTACCAGAGGTGGAAGTTCTCCAACCCTCCAGGTCCTGGACAATTTATTGGAAGCCAGGCTTGATAGTCACCCACTAATAGTTGGTGGGGACTTTAATGTAACCTTTGAACCACTCGACTGGGTAGAGGCCAACAATGTGAATGAGGTGGATACATTTTGGAGGGTACCCCTGCTGGAACTCACACCGATTAAAAAATGGTCGCAAGCTGCACTTCAGTTAAATGCGATATCTTTAGAATACAGGTTAAGGGCCACAAATGGTAGAACAACTTCAGACAGAGGAGGGGGAATGACCTTTGCTGGACCAAATGGGTCAAGTAGGATTGACTATTTATCAGTGGATCTGACATTTTGGCCATTGGTACAGGTTATGGTCATAATTCCTTTGTGTGACAGTGATCACAATCCCCTTATTCTGTCTATTCATAATCCCTGGGGCATTGTTGGGAGAGAGTCCCCGACAACAGTAAGTTCAAAGATTTTAGTCCCCACAAGCGATAAACGACGACTCAAATGGCCTCTAGTATTGGCGGACGAATCTAAGACTAAATTGATTAAGGATGCCCTAATTGAAAACTTAGTGATTCTAACATCAGTGACCACTGACTTGCATAAACAGAGCAGTTGTAGTACCCTTCATAGGGAATTCTTTGATTGTCTGGCCTGTTTTTTCCATGCCCCGATTAATAAGTCCAGGTTATCTCAGGGAAGACCTTTGGGAAGAAACTCATGGTTTAATAAAGAGTGTAGGACCCTGAGAGGGAGACTGACTGTTGCTATTAAGAACAAAGAGCCATAAATCCTTTAAAGGTAACTTGGTCCTTGATAATGTTCCGCTCGAACAAGTGAGTTCCTTTGATTATCTGGGAATCAAGCTGTCAGAGGGAATGTCATGGAAGAAACACCTAGAGAGGGCGTCCCTGAAATTTTCCCAGTTAACTGGGGCCTTGCGACGGGAGCACTGCCTTTCCTACACCAGGCCTGTAGCCCCCGTACTTAAGTTGTATAGCTGCAAGGTAGTGAGTAGTGTGCTTTATGGGGCAGAACTCTGGGGCTCCACAAATGTCAACATCCTCTCAACAATAGAAAACAAGTTCCTTAAGAGTCTGGTATCACTTGTATCACTTCCGCAGAGCACTCCCCTCCTTTCCCTGAAACTTGACATGGGTATTAAGTCTATTAATGACCAGGCAAGCTTACGCCCATTGCTCTTCTGGCATAGATTGGTCACAACCCCCGAATTGATGTCCTATGCTGCTGCCTATACAGAAGTTTCAGCCTTGCACATAAACCATAAAATTGGGTTGTTTAAATATATAAATACCATCCGGGCTGACATAGGTTTACCTGAGGAGCAAGAAGGTCACCCGCCCACATACTCTAGGGACACATTAAAATCACAGTTTTGGGCATGGGTTCTCGAAAATACGTCATGGCTGTTTAACTGATGTGTTCACTGATATTAAAACAGGCAGCCGGCTAGAAAGTTACCTTGATTTTATAAACGTAGCGGCAGATAGAAAATTGTACACTCAGTTCAGATACGGCTGTCTACCAATTAATGCTTTTACTAATACTTGGCTGACAAATACATCACAGCACAAGGGCTGTCCATCTTGTCCATGCCCAAATGAAACAAAAGGCCATGTATTCTTTGCCTGTGTTGCTTACACTAGACCTAGAAGGAACTGGCTAACTCCGGTATGTAAAGAACTTGGGACTCTTAGCCACAAAGATGCCCTACGCATTTTAAAGTCATATGCGAGACAACTTTATGCATGTGCTGTAGCAAAATTTCTGGTTCAATTTTGGGCGATAAGAAGGAGGGCTCTATCTACTCGCCCGTTTGGTGATCAGACCAATCGGGTGTGTACCCTGAACTTGCACTTTGCATTGTAAATAATTGTTATCTATTAAACTATTACCTTATCTTAAATTTGTATCTCTCTATCGGTAACCTGGGACATTGGTTTTAAAATGGAAGCTCCACTGAGCCTCTGCTGCCGTTCAACGAGGCCCTCACTGACGTTCTGCAGGGCACCTGGTCCAAGCCCTCCACAGTTCCTCCTGTGGATAGGAACGTTGCCAGGCGCCACCGCCCTGCTCCGGGCGACCCCAGTTTCCTGTCCCAACACCCCACCCCCGAGAATCTGGTTATCCAGGCCTCTACCTCCCAATCCTCCTTCCCGACCGCTCCGCCGGACCGGGATTCCAAGAGACTCGAGCAGTTTGGCAAGAAACTGTTCTCGTCCCTTAGTTTGGGCCTGCGGTCCTTAAATACCGCCTGTCTCTTGGACCGTTATTCCCATTCCCTGTGGGATACGGTGGAGGACGTGCTGCCCCTGTGTCCGGAGGAGGTCCGGACGCGTCTTAACCAGGCTTTGGCCGATGGGAGGGATGCAGCACGGCACGCCATACGATGTGGGCTTGACACCACGGACTCGCTGGGTCGGGCGATTTCAACCACGGTGGCGCTCCGCCGCCACGCCTGGATGCGGTCCACGTCATTTTCCGGGGATGTCCAGACCACCCTCATGGACATGCCCTTTGATGGCACTCGCCTGTTTGGTGAGAAGGCGGACAGTGCGCTGAACCGCTTTAAGGACTCCCGGGCTACGGCCAAGTCCTTGGGCCTCTCGGCTCCGCGGGCGCACACCTCCGCTTTTCGCCCCTTTCGTGGCCAAGGAAGGGGCGCCTCCTCACGTCCGCAAAGCCACCAGCCGCAGAACCAACCTGCGTGCGGTCGCGGACGTGGCTTCCGCCGTGGCGGAAATGGAGGCCGACGTGGTCAGCCCACTTCCACCCCGGCAGCATCCGCCTCAAAGCCCTCCTAGTCCGAGCTTTCAGGCCCATACCACGCCAGTGGGCGGCAGAGTTCGCCATCACCTGCTCCACTGGCGGTCCATAACATCGGACAGGTGGGTGCTGCAAATCGTCCGAAGGGGCTACTCCCTCCCCTTCGAGACGACCCCTCCAGCCATGCCACCGCAGCACCACCGTATCTCGGGGGATCATTTGAATCTTCTCCGCGAGGAAGTTTCGGCTCTCTTGGCCAAGGGGGCCGTCGAGCGCGTTCCGAGTCCAGAAGTAGGTCGTGGTTGTTATTCCCACTACTTTCTGGTTCCCAAGAAGGGCAAGGGGGGCCTACGCCCTATCTTGGACCTCCGGAACGTCAATGCCTTCCTCCGAAAGGAAAGGTTCAAGATGCTAACGTTGGCTCAGGTTTTAGCTGCCCTAGACCCTGGAGACTGGATGGTAGCGTTGGACTTGCAGGACGCATATTTTCATATCCCCGTCCTGCCGGCCCACCGGCGTTACCTGCGGTTCACGGTGGGCCAAGAGCACTTTCAGTTTACCGTGCTCCCCTTCGGCCTCACCAGTGCCCCTCGGGTGTTCACGAAAGTGTTGGCGGTGGTCGCAGCTCATCTGCGCAGATCAGGGGTTTCAGTCTTCCCCTATCTCGACGACTGGTTGTTGAAGGCGGGCTCGCCCCAGGCAGTCGTCTCCCACCTCCAGACTACGGCGGATCTCCTGCATTTATCATCAACGTGCCGAAGTCACACCTGAGTCCCTCACAGAAGCTCCTCTTCATCGGAGCGGTTCTCGATTCGGCGCAGTTCCGGGTCCATCCACCGGAACAGCGGGTCCGGGATATACAGGCCCTGATTCCCATCTTTCGGCCTCTATCCCGGGTTTCGGTCAGGCTAGTGTTGCGGCTTCTGGGGCTGATGGCCTCCTGCATCCTACTAGTGCATCACGCCAGGCGGCGCATGCGGGCTCTGCAGTGGGACCTGAAGTTTCAGTGGGCCCAGCATCACGGCAACCTGTCCGACCATGTCTTGATCTCGGAGGGCACTGCACAGCAGTTGCAGTGGTGGCTCACGGACCGCGAGTGGGTCAAGGACAAGAGCCTCTCCCTTCCCCAACCGGAGCATGTCGTAGTGACGGATGCGTCCCTCCTGGGTTGGGGTGGCCATATGGGAGAGGCGGAGATCAGAGGCCTCTGGTCTCCGGCGGAGTCTCGTCTCCACATCAACCTGTTGGAGTTGAGAGCGATCCGGCTTGCACTGAAAGCCTTCCTTCCCTCTGTCAGGGGAAGTGTCGTGCAGGTGTTCACGGACAACACCACCGCCATGTGGTATTGCAACAAACAGGGCGGGGTGGGGTCGTGGACCCTTTGTCAGGAGGCTCTGCGCCTCTGGACGTGGCTGGAACACCAGGGCGTCACCCTAGTGGTTCAACATCTGGCGGGCTCTCTGAACGCCAGAGCAGACGAACTCAGCCGCAGGTGCATGATGGATCACGAATGGCGTCTGAACTCCGAAGTGGCGCAAGGTCTCTTTCAGCAGTGGGGAGAGCCTTGGTTAGATCTATTCGCCACCGAAGAGAACGCGCAAGGTCAGCAGTTCTGCGCGTTGGAATTTCCAAGGCGGCACTCGCTCGGCGACGCTTTTCGTCACGAGTGGAGTTGCGGTCTGTTGTACGCCTTTCCGCCTATACCACTTCTGCCCAGAGTGCTGAAGAAGATCAGGCACGACCGGGCCCAAGTCATCTTGGTGGCTCCGGATTGGGCACGAAGATACTGGTATCCCGAGCTACTCAGTCTGTTGACCGATCCCCCGATACGTCTGCCCCTTCGGGAGGATCTTCTGTCGCAGCAGCAGGGGACGGTCCTCCACCCGAACCTGTCCAGCCTCCACCTCCATGCGTGGAGATTGAGCGGCGGCAGTTGATGCCATTTGACTTGCCTCCTGAAGTCTGTGATATCATTCTGGCAGCCAGGCGTCCCTCCACAAAGTCGGTATACGCCTGCCGGTGGAACAAATTTGTGGCATGGTGCACAGCAAAGGCTGTGGATCCCCTTTCCGCCCCTCTTTCTGAGGTTCTCCTCTTCCTTCTTTCTCTGGCCCGGCAGGGCTCTGCCCTGGGCACCCTGAAAGGTTATCTTGCTGCCATCTCCGCCTTCTTGCGGCTTCCTGATCAGCCTTCTCTTTTCAAGTCCCCTGTGGTTACACGCTTTCTCAAAGGCATTACACACACGTTCCCTCCTGTCCCTTTTGTAATGCCTCAGTGGGACTTGAATCTGGTATTGACATTCCTGATGTGCGCTCCCTTCGAGCCTCTTCACAATTGTCCTCTTCGTCTTCTGACTCTTAAGACTGCTTTTCTGGTAGCCATCACCTCGGCTAGACGGGTGAGTGAGCTCCAGGCTTTATCTTCAAAGCCTCCTTTTCTCTCTGTTCATCCGGACAAGGTTGTCCTTCGGCCTCGTCCCTCCTTTCTTCCTAAAGTTATGACTCCATTTCACCTTGGGCAGTCTGTCACCTTGCCCACCTTCTTTCCGCCTCCGCATACTTCCAAAGAGGAAGAGAGGCTCCACCGTCTGGACCCAAAACGTGCGCTCTCCTTTTATCTGGACCGCACAAAACAGTTCCGGGTGGACGACCAGCTTTTTGTTGGGTACGTGGGCGCTAAGAAGGGGAAAGCTGTGCACAAACGGACCATCTCTCGGTGGGTCGTTTTGTGTATAAAAATTTGCTATTCCTTGGCTAAAAAGGACCCTCCTGTTGGGCTGCGCGCCCATTCTACTCGGGCCACAGCGGCTACTACTGCCTTGGGACGGGGAGTCCCTTTGCAGGACATCTGTCAGGCGGCGACGTGGGCTTCGCTACACACGTTTGCCAGGCATTATTGCCTTGACAGCCAAGTCCGGAGGGATGGCTTCTTTGGCCGTTCTGTCCTCCAGGACTTTCTGGTGTGATCTTGGTTCGCAGACCCACCACCGGGGATGGTATTGCTTGGGTATCTATTCTAAGGTGAGGAATCTAACTAACGTGTTTCTTTCAGATGAACAAGTTACTTACCTTCGGTAACGATGTATCTGTAAGAAACATTAGTTAGTTAGATTCCTCACCGACCCTCCCATCCTCCCCGTTCTGCGAACTGACATCTAGGGTTAAGGTTGTCCTTTCAGGCCCCTAGATTTTATTTTTGGCACCAGTGTCGGTCTTTGCATGGCTCTGCGTTCCTGGCGCGGAAGGCTATGTACAAGAACTGACGTCAGCGCGCGAGGGCGGCGTCTAAGTACTCCGACGACGTCATCCCGGCGCACGACGCCGACGACGGACGCGGAGCCGCAGACGACGCCTAGCGACGCGCAAGGGGTATTGCTGACGAAAAATCTTCCGGATCCAGTCTGACGCCTTTAGGCCCATAGGAATGAATGGAGTCACATTACCTAATAGC
This sequence comes from Triturus cristatus, assembly GCF_964204655.1. Taxonomy (NCBI): domain Eukaryota; kingdom Metazoa; phylum Chordata; class Amphibia; order Caudata; family Salamandridae; genus Triturus; species Triturus cristatus. Next base: position 697,682,508 of record NC_140584.1, on the reverse strand, counting down.
AATTCACAATTTCCGAATTGCTATTAGGTAATGTTAAGGAATCGCAATTTTTTTTGCGATTCCTACATGCATAGCGTTTTGCGATGCCCAAATAGCGAATCAGTAAAGTTCGCTATTTGGGAATAAGAAAATGCAGGCTTGATGCATGAGCCCCTATGTTCTTTACAACTGAGTCAGTCATTGTCTTCCATGGTGCTGAGTGCTTGGTATCTATTTGACAAGAACTGATCATAGGTGTGTGGATAAAATTGATAGTGTGGCCTTTGGGCCTCTACATTTTGGATACTAACTGATCAACTCACTTCTGAACTTCTCCTCCCCATACTTCTAGTTACGAACTGTTGTATAAAGTTGGACAACAGCTGTACTTCTACCATTCCCGAACAACTTCCCCTTAACTAGGTAAAATGTGCTTGGTGGCTTTGTGTCTTGCAATGGGTCTACGTGCGGACCAACTGTTGGGTAGTATAGTTCATTAAGTAACTGTTTCTATATGTGGAACCAGTTTTTAAAACATTGGAAATGGGTAGATAGCACTTACTTTTGTGGTTACATGTTTTTTTTCCATATAGATAAGTCTTGCCATTTAATTTTGTACCTTCATGTCATGTGCTCTGATGTCTAAGGTGGATGAGTTGATACCTCAAATTTTTCAGAACAATTTCTTTGCTAACAATCACATCTTTAATAGTGAGAATGGATTGGCTCTGACAAGAGCCTTTGTGTTTATATTGTGTTGTACCCACTTAGAGGTAGAGGTATTCTTGACCCAAAAACTGGATTTAAATTATGTGATCTTAAGCAAATATTTTAATTCACTGAGCCGCCATTTCCTTCTTCATCACATATAAGAGCACCTTCAAACACGCAAGTGCAGTATGCCTGCTGCACAAAAAACACTTTTGTTTGATAGACTAAACCTTTGCTCCGTATATAATTCAAATCCAGCCACATATAGGATACACATGATTGCTGACTTGGCTCTTAGTTCCTTAATAGCATTGTCATCAGGACGAGGGCAGGAATGTTTCTCAAATCATGTCTAAAAACCTAAAGCATGAAGTGGTAGCACACTCATTTGCAATCAGCAGGTTTTACATGAAATGGCCACAAACTGTCACACTGACATGCAGTTTTACTAAGAAAACTATACAGTGTACAAACAATGTTGAGAAATCAACTTTCTGAAAATATTTGTCATTTGCACTTCACCAAGTATAGTGTTCTGATGTGTTTTCCTCCTATTTCAATAAAAAACATCAAACTGTAATTTTCCAGGATAAGATTAGCAGCAGTTAGTAAAAAGACAAAGTAACATTTGTCCTTGAACAGACAGCAAATGTGTCAAGATAAAAACACGATTGAAAGGTGTTTTAATTGCTCCTTCACTTTCTGAATGAACAGAAAACCTGTTCCTTTCCAGTTTAAGTTCACTCGAGTAGGTCCTATAAATAGCTCCACCTGATAAAATCGGACTCGCCATAGCGAGTGGGCAAGGAGATTTTTCGAAGGCCAGATGTTGAAGTACATGTTATTGAGGTAGATGGATCCCATGACATAGTTTTGAAGAAATGTGGAAATTACCTTATTGACATGTTTCTAGGATTCTCAATTTTAAGAAAAAATAGTTTGGACCACTTCTACTTTTGTCTTTGATGTATGTTGGAATAGACAAATGCAGATGTAGAGTAAACGCATAGGCGTAGAGACTCATTGACTCGCATGGTTTCCCATTTGGAATCCCTTGACATTTTTCTTGACATACAGTCTGAAAAAAAGCTGCAGCTAGACCTCCAGAGGGGTGAGGATTGCCTTTAGAAAGTTTGTCATTCAATGTACATGACTTCGCCACACAAGTACTGCATTTCAACAGCTAGAAACAGCAATTTAACCAAGTAGGTGGCGCACTCCGCTAGTGACACCTGAAAACATTTACAGTGAACAAGTCTGAAAGTAGGCCTTAAAATACTAAAAATTACACTTTACACTCAGCATGTTTGGGCCCCTTTCTTGCAAAGTATTCTGAAATGTCACTCTTGGTTGTAACTTTCAAATGTGCACTACTGAGGTTAAGAGGTTAGTCTAGGTGGAACCTGCACAAAGGTACTCTAATTTCACTTGAATACCTCAATACTGCAAACAGGAGATAAAAAGGCCTGAAGAAATTGCAAACATATAAAGACTTGAAAAGACACAAGGGTCCCCAAAAAGGCACCCTTGTACAGCCACCAGATCCCTTTCCCCCACATATAACCTTCCTTGTGAGGTGTATGAAAACAGTATGTGGGGAACGTGGTAGTGCAATCATCCATCTTTACGTGGTTGGCAAAGTCCAACAAGCGGAGATTTTAGAAGGTTAGTATTGAAAGAATGTATATACATATAGGAGGGTAGGTTGTATGTTTAAAAGCTACAGATCAGCAAAAGCTATAGTTACACACTGCCATGATCCTCCATTTTTTATACATGTACTGGACACTGGTGAAAACGAGTTCTCCAGCTACAAGATGGCTTCACTGCAAATGGGGATGTTTGGTATCAAACATCTCATAGTAATAAACCCCCACTAATGCCAGTGTTGGATCTATTAATACATGCACACATATGGCATCTTAGAGGTGGCACCTGATACTCCACCAGCTACTGGTGTGCTGACTAACTGGTTTTCAACAGCTGGCCACCCGAGACAAGTTTCTGACTCTTATGGGTAAGGGCCTTTGCTCTCAGGAGGCCAGAAACAAAGCCTACTCAAGCTGAGGATGCTTACACCCCCTCCCACAGGATAGATTAGCAGTCCAAGGCAGGGATACTTCAAAGAGCCCACCATCTTTGGTATGCAGATCTGGCTTCTCTCACAGGAGAGGAAGCCGACCACCTTTCCGCAGAGCCCTTAGGCACCTGGACAGGCAGGAAAATTAGCAAGTCAGATAGGTGTGTCCACCCAAAGGCTAGTACCCTCCCTAAGGTGGGCTACCTAAAGTGGGATCAACTTTTCAGGGTTTGCCATCTTGGTAATGGCCAACTTAGGGACTCTGGGACAGAGTTATGCCCACTTCCCCCCAGAAAGTGGTCATATAGGGGGCATAGTGACCCTAGTGATAAGTAGGCCATTGGCTACTACCCTTCATTCCCCTAACACCCCTAAATTCAGTATTTAGGGGAGCCCCTGGCACCAGAAAAATGGATCTTGATGACCTACACAGAAGGACACGGAAGAGCTGTGAAAGCAGAAGACTTGAAGAACAGCAACTGACTTGGCACCAGCCCTGCAGGCCTATCTGTAGTTCCCCATTCAAACTGCACTAAAGATGTCTCATTCTGCAGATGTCATGCCTCCAAAGCCTGGGAGGATTGCCTGCTTTCAAAAAAGATTCAAAAACTCCTGTGGAGCAGCGGAACTGCTCCCCTGTATCCTGCATGCACCCAAAGAAGATCCTCGAGGACTCCGGAACTGCCAAAACCTGACGCTACCAAGCACCACTGCACCCAAGCCCTCCAACCTGAGTCGAAGAGGGCCAACTGTATCTGTGTGGTCCCCATGCCCTCAAAAGAAAGTCCACCTTGGGTCCACACCTTGTGAACTCTCCGATGTCGCCTGCAGCTTCTGGTTGCCAGCTCCCCACAACTACAAGTGCTACCGGATGAAGAAACCTGACACCTGAAAGACCCTTTGCACCTGGCCGACCCAGCCTGAGAAGAAGAGAACCATTGATGTCCCCATGCCCGCTAGCATCGCAAGACTTGAGTTCTTTGCTTGGTTAAACCCGACTGGCTTCGCAGTCAAAACCTGCAGCATCTTTTCATGAAGACCAATCCCCATAGACTAACATTGGCCACCTGACACAGTGTTGCACCCCTGCACTGATCGCTCTAGTGCAGCTGGAGGTGACCTGCTGGTGCTACCCTGGACCTTGCCCAAAACTCACCTTAAGTCCTGGAGATTGGTCTTATAAGTCGCTGTACCGTACCTGAATGCTGTACTTGTTTTTCCTCCCATAAGATAATATTTCAGCTTCTGAGAAATGCACTGTTGACTTTTTAAATATAAAGTATATCCCTTTCAAAACGTTTTTACCTAATTGCATTGATTCTGGTGCCTAAACATATATAAAGATATGTAATATTTTTATAAATTGGAGTGGAACTCCTTATTGAGTCGTGTGCTTCATTTATTGACTAATGTGTGAAGTTTAACACTCCTCTCTGATAAACCTAAAGCTGCTCAACCACACTACTCTCTAAAAGAGCACCTTGGGATTGCTAGAGCAAGCACCTATCCATTGATAAGGGAATACCTGGACTCTTTGCACAGTATTCCTCCGTATGGCATACCATATGAAGAGGCAGCTTCCTTTAAATGGGTATGAAGTCTTTGTATTGAGCTCTTTTTCGATTGTGGGAAGCACAATTTGCACTTTAGCTTCAACCCCTGAGCCTCTCTTTCTTCCCTGAGATGTGAATGAAGTCTATTGCACTATGGAACATCCTTATTGTTTATCTTGCTGTGGTATCTAGTGGTCCCCAGATCGGGCTAACTGATAGATATGCACTTACTTGTTTTGCACCGGTCTATACTTAAAGCACTATTTGCACTTTAGCTTCCATGCTATGCTTCTGTAGCTATCGCTATTTGAATTGTTGAATAACTTATCATGTAATTACTCAAATCAAATTTGTAATTATTGTATTAATGGATCGATTAAAATGCACTATGGTTTTTTACACCTCAGTTTTCTCTTTGTGTGGAATTAATTAAAAAATTCTCAATAAAATATATATATATTTTTTAAAGGATAAAGATTAAGGAAAGCAAAGGATAAAGAAATTCAGAGAGCTTTGCAATTTTTAGACTAGAGTAATAATAATTATTATGAAATCAATGAAACATGAAGAGGAAAAATGCTAGACATATGCAAAAGCAATTTCCAGAAACTTGTAGAAAAGTTGATTGCACTGAAAAGAAAGTTGTTTTCATCTGAACAGAATGATAACTTTAGTTAGGCTAGTAGGCTCATTAAAAAAAATTAGAGAGTATAAAGAAGTCAAAATTTGGTGCCATTTTTGAGCGAGACTGTAAACTTCCTTCCAGCACACACGCTTTGTTATGAAGAAAGTTGCTATCAGAAACACAGTTACGTTTTTGCCATTGACACAGATGCACATGACTGTGAAGTGTAAGAAGGAACACCAGAGTTAGTAACGAGAAAGAAGATATAAGTGATAAAGTTCTCTCTGCTGTACATCAGAAGGATATTGCAAGTCACCGTGGAGAGGACCAAGGCCGAAGGCTGAGTTCTTTTATAAGTTGATGGAACGCCGAAGTGACTTGCAGTATCCTTATCATGTACATCAGGGGGTACTTTGTCCCAGATAGTGGTTACACCATTACCACTTAAACCCTTGGTGCATAGCTTTTTCAAATAAAAGAAAGAGCATGTTTGCAAATATGAAGAATAGGAATAAAACCTTTGGGGTGAAATTAAACACATCAAAAACCTGCTAGAAAATTGTTGCAAACAGATATTAGAAACAGTTCAATACAAGTCAGTCATTAAAAAAAAGCTGCAGTAGTTCAGAAAGTGTAGAAACATACAGAAAGATTCTAGCTTTTCTGTATTTAAGGAGACAAGAAATAAGCATGATCTCTCTGCTTGTCATTGGAAGCTACTAAAATAGAGCAGAAGAAAGAAAAACAATATTTTAGACTTTTAGTCGATGGTAATTGCATTTCTTAAATGCTCATTTTGCATTTAAGAAATGCTTTGTACATGTGCTAGAAATCGCAAATAGGAACTCCCTATTTATGATTTTCTAATTAGGGAATCTCAAAATTCGATTTCAACTGGGTAGAAATCACTTTTTGCGATTCCCAAAGGCCTTTGCACATAGGAAAAGGTTGTTTTGCATTTCTTAACAGGCTGAAATTGCATTAAGAGAAGTGAGTCTTCCAAACTTATCAGTGACTAGCTCTCTGTCATTTTATCTATGTGGACTGCAGACTATTTCATTGCTATTGCATGCTACATAACTTCCTTTAAAACAAAGTCTGAAACGACAGAAATGAAAGATCTCTGCAGAGAAATCTTTGTCTAAAATATTTTAAGGGTTCAGCTTGCAGACTCTTTGATACAGAAAGATAGGTTCATATGAGACATATGGTCATATTAATACTTGTAGCTTATACAGTAAGAATAAAAACATTTTTGGGCTGAGCTTAGGTCCAGCATCAGTATGAAAAAGTGCATTAAAGCCCTTGCAGAAATACAGTGTCTTGTTCGCTAGCCCAGATAGTACTGACATAGTTAAAAACTACATGCTGGACACTTATTATCTCAAACAAAGTATTAACTTGGAGAACCTATGTCCGTATGAAGTAGTTCAGTTCTACACATATAGAAACAATGCTGAAGAAAATGTAGGAGCAGGTAGTTTAATGGTTCCAGGATGCAAATGTTGTTTAGTAAGACATATGTTTCATTAACACCATTATTTGAGTTGTCAGACTGCAGAAAAAAAGAGTTCTTCAAAATGGCTGTTTAGCAACTGTTCAAAGTTGTTCATAACGAGAATGAATGTTTATGTGAGTATGACTTTTTAAAGAATGTTTTCAATGCAGTGAAAAATAGAAGTCAGTGTCCAGTCTTCCCAACTTAAAATTGTTGAATGCTGAAATTAAAGCCAAAGTTGCCTAAGAAAGTTCTCATGGAAGTTGGAATTCAGGCACTGTGGTATCCTGCTGCTCAGCCAGAGTGGTAGCTGTGAGAATGTTGGGATGTGTGATGTAATGTGGAATGTTGGAGTGCCTGAGGCAGTTGGTGTATGGGCTGAGCAGCAGGGAAGCTGCTCCTGGTGGGGTTCGTGTTATATCTACATTTGTTACATCAACTTGGAATAAACCTTCTTGGGAACTACTTGGACTCTGTCATCATTTTCAGCATACTACTTTTGGTACCAGGAGTGGGGTTCCAGAGTCTGAAAAGAAGAGGCTCAAGAGCAAGGTCCCACAATCAAGATCAAGAAGATATCATTCAAAACTGAAGAGGAGGATTTCAATTTAACTGGCACCAACGAGCCCCACCAGTGACCTTGCCATCGGTCGCCCACAATTCAAGATTAAAAGTGCCAGTTTTAACTTTATTTTGTCAGTTCCTCCTGCCTGTTTTGAACTGCTGCCAGGCATTCCTTCGACATCCATGGCCCACAACCGTCTAATAGTGCCTGTTCCTGCTGCCTGCCATTTCCTGCCAATACCAGCGAAGGAAATCTGAAAGCCCAGGAAAATTCACTTGACAAGGGGCGTTTGACAAGCTCAAGAACCATCTGTTTCGTCAATTTCGCATTTCGGCAATTTCAACAGCAGACTACGGAACAGTATTGTGATATTTTCTGCCATCTACTGGATGTTTTTGGGAATTGTGTTTGCCTGTAATTTCGGTTTTAAAAAAAGTGTTCCGTGCTCATTTCACCTCGATAATTAATTTCTTGTAGCATTTGGAAACAGAGCAGGAATCGGAAGTCACGGAACACAAATTGTAAGTTTTTTTGGTGTTTTTATTTTACCCTCTATGTGGTTCCGTAATGGCGGTTAATCTGCTTCCGTTCATTTTTGAATTGCCACGAGCCATCTACCAAGCCGATCTACTCAGCGCGTGCAGCCTTGCCTGTGTTTGGCGCGCTCTCCTCATCCCCTATGATGTGTGCCTCTACTTGCAACTTGGTCACGCTTGGGAGCACGGTGTTTCCTTGAGCCACCCGCCTCTATCTTGCGCAGCTCCTCGAGACTTTTTGTGACGTAGGTCTGTTTTTGCTTTCCCTTGGACAGTTTGGTGCATAAGTGCACCGTGAGCCACCCTGCAACCACGTCTAAAACGTGCCGCCATTTTGAGATTGGCACGTTACCTCCACTCGCATCTTGCAATGGGCCTCGCCTGCCAATCACGTTTTCTCCTCATCAAATCCAATAAAGGTATTTTACCAACGACATCGATCACCTCTAGCCTTCCAATTCCTCACGCTGCCATTATGAAGAGTTTTACATTTGCGGTTTGCTCATTCTTTGAAGTCTTCATTTTCGCCATGACTGTCAACCATTTCTGAAGCTTGCGTGATTTTAACTTTTCTTGCTGTTGGTGGGGATATTAGCGTGGGGATATCAGCTGTGTATGTATAAGCACGGAGGAACGTGAGTACTCTGTTCCTGTTAAATTTCTACGGAGACGACAACGGTGACCACTTCTTTTATTTTATTTTATTGTTTTCTCATTTCCTTTGCCAGAGTCTAATTCTGTATAATTTATTTATTATATTGTACTTCATGAATATGTTATGTACTCTGTTTTGGTTCCAGTTCAGATTTCTACATTCTTCATGATTTGACTCTGTTAATTTTTTTTTTGTGGTTCCTGAATTTGACATGGATTTCGGGTGAGAAATTGCTCATCGGAGTGAATTAGCATTTATTTTAAAATGTTTTGCTAATGCGTTTAGTTGGAGGTTTTAACGTTTATGTTGTTCTCCACATATATATTCTGTTTCATGGAGCACATTGTGCTGTGTGCCTTGATGCACACCTTTTCACTCAAAATGTTGAGGGGATGTTTATTTAATTGGAATTTTGATACTTTATGTGGTGTTTTCTCCGCATCTATTCTTTTATGTAGCACATCCTGCTGTGTGCCCTGTTGCACACCTTTTCATTTAATTGGAAATTTTAATGTTTTATGTGGTCTTTCTCCACATCCACTTCATTTGCAAGTAGCACTTTGTGCTGTGTATGTTCACCGTACACTTTAATGTTTTATGTGGTCTTTCTCCACATCCAATTCATTTGCAAGTAGCACTTTGTGCCGAGTATGTTTTGTCATACACTTTAATGTTTTATGTGGTCTTTCTCCACATCTATTTCATTCGCATGTAGCATTTTGTGCTGTGTGCTTCGCCGTACACCTTCCACCCAAAATTTTGTGGTGATTGTCATTGTGCAGGGTTATTGTGTGATAGTGTTTTACATTATTTTAACCTTCTGTGCAACAAGGATGTCAACGGCAACGTTTTATTTCTATGTACTGCAAGGTATGCTGCCATACCTAGGACTTGCTGGCTTTCGGGGAATTTCCTCCATACTCTTGTTTGAGTCTAAAGCAGCTATCCTTTTGTTTGTTTTCTAAAGTTGATTTTCACTCTTTCAACCTATTTACTTCTGTTTTTTCCACTTTGTTGCTCTTACCCTTGTATATTTTTATGTTTGCCTGGCCAGCTTTCGTATCTTTGTACATGGGTTTTCTTTTTGTTATTTATGTGAGGGAGGATGTGGATTTTGTCTTTCTGTGCGAAAGGGTGTTAGTGTTTTAGTCTTTGTTTCTTTTTAGTGTTTCTTGGTTGCGTTTCCTATTTTTCCCACTTTTCTAATGCATGTTTTTCCTCTTTTCAATTCATGCTTTCTGGTGTATTTTCTTCTATATCTTTTCATGGTTAATTTATGATGTGCGTTGGTTCTTCTTTCTTTTTCTTTGTAAAGAAAGGAGATATGTGGTATCCAGCTGCTCAGCCAGAGTGGTAGCTGTGAGAATGTTGGGATGTGTGATGTAATGTGGAATGTTGGAGTGCCTGAGGCAGTTGGTGTATGGGCTGAGCAGCAGGGAAGCTGCTCCTGGTGGGGTTCGTGTTATATCTACATTTGTTACATCAACTTGGAATAAACCTTCTTGGGAACTACTTGGACTCTGTCATAATTTTCAGCATACTACAGGCACAGAAAGTCAGGATGTCCTCTGTCAACGCGTTGTTGAAAATGAGGCAGCCATAGCTATAAATTAAGTAGAAAATGCTATGTATCAGGTTAGAAGTGACTCAGTTGATTTAGTCTTATAGCATAACTTATTGAAGAGCTGCTTACGATTTTCAGGGCTATTACAGCATTAGTTGACCATGTAGGTCAGCATAAGAAATGTGAATGTACATGCAACATACTCAAACATACACTTCTCTATGTTAATGGTCAGGTAAGCACTGGAAATAGTTTTCTTATACAAGTGACAACACCTTCCATGTATTTTAACAGCAGCAATTGATCTGGTAGTTCACTATATAAAAGGATATTCTTGCATCATCTACTAATGTTGCCCGTAGAACATGACAACAAAATGGAAAACCACAAGTTATATGGAGATGCTTGATCATTAGGTTCACAGACAACTTCGAAAATTAAGGGCTCTTATCATTGATGAGGTTGCTATGGTTTCAAATTTGATGCTAGTTTTGATTCATCTGAGAATGTTCTCAGAACAGGCTATGATATGCTCTTCCTAGGAAAACATGTCTTAGTGTTTGGAGACGTGCTTCAGCTCATTCTAGTCAAAGGGCAGTCAGTGTTCAGTAAGTTCCTACATTAGCAAACACAGACCTCTTTGGGCAGTACAGCATATGTCACTATAGCAACATTTTCAATATGCTGATTTAACAAAAAATATGATACAGGCTACAGATGGCACTATGTTAAAAGACATTAGAATAGTTGTACTACGTGAAAAAGATAAAACAGCACTGAAATATGTTCATTAGCTCTTCTGTTTCCACATAAAAATTCACCTCCAAGTGCAAGGGAGGAACTGCAAAAATGCATCACTTGCAGATGCAGGATAATATTATATTATTCAGCTTGAGTCAATAGACAAGACTATGCGTCAGGGATTATATTTACCACTATCTCAAAAAGTGGTGAAAACATTTGATGTATTAGAAAAGTCAGTTCATCATAGAAAAACTCCATTTGTAGAGCTTCATCTCCTATCCCACCAGAACTCAATTTGAATCAGCTTTGATCAGGTTTGGTCACAGTGAGGACACAAAACAAATGCACTGCTTGATTCCTATAAGTGAAAGACCTATATATGTTCAGAGAACAATTTTCTCTGTGTTTTGCATATCCCACCTTCCTTAAATACTTTTTCCCTACATTTACCACTGCTGCATCCCGATTTAATCCTTGTTATGTGTGTATGGTGATACACAAATCTTAAGGATTAAGTCTTGATGCAGCATTGGTAAATGTAGGGAAAGATTATTTAAGGAGTAAATGTCTTATGTTGCACTGTCAAATTTTAGGTCACCTTCTGGACTGTACCTTTTTGATTTTTAAGAGAGCAAGGTATATGCAGACATCTCATGTGCTAGACAGTAAAACCGATTCAGTATGTAGGCTCCTCATCGAGGTCAACACCCAAACCCCAAAAAACGTGTAATCTCTTTGACGATATTAGTGTAGATAAGAAAGGTAAAAAAGAAGCATGGGAAGTAAACGGCTTATACAAAAAAAAAAACAAGATGTAGTAAATGAAATAGTAAAATGTCAATTCTATAAGTTATCTGAAGTGAACTGCTACTGTAATGTTCTAGTAAATTTTCTTTTTCACTTTACTCCCATCATTAACCTCTTCAGTGCCCCGCCCTTTCCCCGCCCTGTGCCGGGCGTTGAATTAGCGGGCGGGGTTCATGACGAGATAGTCTCGTCATGGGCACAGCGCAACCGCGCTCCATGACGAGACTATCTCGTCATGGGCACTGAAGGGGTTAAGGAAATCAAGGAGCACAGCGTTAAGCCTCTATGTAGTGCACTGCCAACTCTACTAAGAACAGCAGAAGCAACGAATAATGCACTTCACTCAGCAACTGGTATTCACAGTTTATTTTAAATCCTCAAGGAAATTCTTATGTGCAGTAGAAATATAGAGAATAAAAACATTAAGGCATGAATTGCCACCATTACCAGAGTTATTTATGTTTTTATATACACCACATTGCAAATCAGTGTCATTGAGAGTTGATTTTGAAAAAAAAACTGTTGAAAACAGCACATTTCCAAACGGTAGAGGAGAAGTACTTTTAACTTTCGTCATAATAACAGTAGAAAATATGCCATCCTAATGATACAAAGATAAGAACTAGATGGTATGAAAGCCACCACTGAAATTGCTCATTTTAAATAAGGTCAGGTGTCTGTAGATAGGAGATTTTATACTACTGGCTGCTTCTTTTTTCATGAAGAAGAGACCATAACATCAAAACACTATACAGGAAAAATTGACAAGAAACTTTAAAAAAACAAAAATAGTATCTGTTGTTTCTGGAACCAATGCTCTAGAAAAAGTATGACTTAGTATAGTTGCTCCAGTTTCATAGATAGAGCTTTTTTTCATCTTCTCAATAAAAGTTAGTTGGCATTCAGTTTTTCACATGCAGGTACATAAAAGTTTTCTTTCGTTCTAGCTTAGAGCAGTATCTACATGTCATTAGAACTGCGTCCCCTTCGTCTAAGTAGAAATAAAGAACAGTTTTACTAAATTGATGTCTGCGACATAGTGAACTATAATACATGCTTTCTACTGTTGGTATGCTAACATCACTCTTTTATAGTACATTCAGATTATATGTACATTTTTCTTACTAGACCATGAGGACAAACACTTCTGTGAAGTGTTTGGAGTGCTATAGACATATAGGTAGTTACTAGAGTTAAAAAAAGTCCAAAGGGTGAAATGGCACTCACTGAGAACAACAAACAAACTCTTCACTAAATTATTCTAGCCTTTACATTTCTTCTGTTCTTTGTTTACAGAGTGCATATGGAGAGATTGCATGGGGTTCCCAAAAGCTAGTGAAATAAACAAGTTACTTGAGGTCATATGTAGTGCATGATTGGGGTACATGTTTTAGTTAATTTACTAATTATAACAGCATATTTCAGTCATTTCAAAACTTGTATTTTACAGGAAAAAGGTCCAACTGTAAATTATCCCCCACAATTTGCAGGATATTTAACTTCCCTAAACAAATAAAAACATTACAAACATAATTTTGTCTTTCTTTCAGTGCTAGTAAAAAAGAAATCACATTCACAATGACAGTGCTGCTCTTAGACCATTAAGCAGCAAATGCAAAAAGATTTGATGCTGCCTCCACTGTGCAATCTGGGCATATGCATGTGAATTGGCACAAGGTGTTAATTGTTAGAAGAATCCTTGAAAGGTAACTTTAAAATAAAGAGTATACCTGGTGAGCTATTTTCTGTAACAACCCCGAATGTCTCCGATATAAATGCAAAATATTCTGTGGGACGCTTTCTCAAAATGTTTGTGTATCTACATATTACTTCCATGATTTCATTTTGGCATTGCTGTAGTAAATGAAACATTAGGTTCAAGTACTTTCTTACATTAGTGAAGTTAATTTGCTTTGCATTTTGAAAGCCAGGATCTAAAGTTAATATGCAACTTTGCACATTTCAAAGACAATCTCATTAGAATTGTTTCTGCTAACATTTGAATTAAAAAGATACAAGACATCAGGGTTCTTCAGAAACCTTTTGAAATACTTGGATGTTTCGTTGAAGGATGAGGTGTATAAAATGTTTCTGGAAACATCTGAATCTTAATAAAACAAGATGACAGGGCTCTTTGGTATCCCTTTGAAATAAATAGATGTTGTGAAGGGTGAGCTGTCTATCCAAACAAAAGGGGCTTATCTTTAGATTTTCAAAGCAAGAATTAAATATTAATAAATCACGGTCTGCCAGTCTAAGAAGCTCATGATCTGCCAACAGAAAAACAGTTATTATTGCTTCCATTTAACTAGTCATTCGACTGTGGCTGTGTGTTCGTAAACCTAATATTATTTGACTTGGGTGCAGTATGATATTAATTCTGCAGACTGAAGAGACCCTGCAATTTTCTTTTCAATCCTGAATATTATTGGTTTTCATATAGTTGCACAGCATGGGAAAGGAGTTGAAATCAGGTCACTCAGTGTGGGTCTCTTTGCAAACAATTCTTTAGTCCTTGGGTTTTGGCAAACCCAAGGCTCAGGTTAATTATTGAAACCGTATTTACAATCTCATATAAAAATATACACTAATTTAAAAAAGTAATATTGAATGTGAATATCTGCATACTTTGATAAACCTACTACTTATTATTGCACATTTAAATTGTGCATGTGTTTAAGATTGAAAGTCTCCCACCATATGACAATTAATCAATCTCCGTTATCACATTCTTAATTCTTCCGGTAGTAGCCACATTTAAACACTTTTGGTTAAAAACTGCATCAGCTATAAGAACCAGCACTTGGTGAAAGGACCAAGATATGTATGAATTGGACTTTTCAAGCAGATGTTAATAGAAAGTCATCTCTGTGAATATTTTTACAAAATAATACACTGAATTATCTGACATTTAAATAACATGGAACTCCAGAGAACACGAGACAAAACAAATCATCCGTACGTGTGCATAAACACTCACACACCAACTCATACCTCCACCCCACACTTCTCTCTTCCCTCTCCTCCCCTTGATCTTGGCTGACTACATTTTGCTGGCACAAACATACTTAGCCAACCTTAATTTTGTATAGTAAACTGTTCATACGAAAGGAGAAACTAATATGTGAGAGGTGATTTTTCCATCAGTAGGATATCATACCTGTGTATATGTTTCAAAATGTCAAAACAAAGGCTATGTCTCACTATGATGGTCTCCTTGATTCAAAGTGAAGTGCCATAATAATGTACAGTGTTCACACATGCATTAGTGTAAGAAGGAAAACATACTGTCATTAAGATTTAAAAGGTTGAAGATATACTGCAAGAAGACATAGTAAAAGACAACTTAAGAAGGGCCCTGTCATACCACTAAACCATGTCTGCCTGCAGTCATGTAGATTGTGGATTTATTTTCTGATGCAAAAACCTCAAACCAAATCATACATGTACAAGATAAATACACAGAAGTATCTTAGTAGAAGTATTCCATCACATATTAAATTCAAAACACAACATTTCCAGGTGTAATCCATCTTTGAATATAAATAATGGTTACAGACATAGATAGATAGACAGACAGACAGACAGACAGATAGACAGACAGATAGACAGACAGATAGACAGACAGATAGATAGATAGATAGATAGATAGATGTACATTACAGCAGACTGCACTCACGATGGTGGGTCCTATTACGACTCACATCTCAGTTTCACTTCCAACCGCCTGATTACAATCTAGGCGGTCGAAAGTGAAACCGGCCGGTCATTCCAGCTAACTACAACTTATGCCCGCCATTCAGAGGTATATGGTGTTTGTAAGCTTTCTTAGGGTTAGGACTTTTAATCTTGTAGTTCTAGAATGCAAGGCCCTTAATTGTTAGGTCCTAAGACTGTTTTGCATCATGTAAAAAAATTGAAAAAACCTATACACACAACTGATTGAATACTGAAATGCTTTTTTGACAAACAAAACGTTAACAGCAAATCATTATATGTAAAAATGAATGTCATTGTGAGATGCTACTTTTTGTTTGAGGTTTTAATGATGCAGCATTCATTTATCATAACACATCTGCTTTAATATTGTGGTGATGCCCTGACAATGCCACAGGCCTGACTATTAATGCCTGCTCACCGATATCCATTGTACAGTGGCTTGCAGGGGGTAGGGCACAGGGCCTGGGTACAATCCAGGTTGTAAACCAAACATCTGTTGCTCAGCATCCCCCGCAGGTTAAGAACTGGGTCTATGGCCAAGCAGGGTTTAAATTGGGCCTTTAAAATGAAGTGCACCGGGTGTAATTAATTATGTTGTGTATTGCATGTGTTTCTAACAGAAGCTGCCAAAATTCAGTGGCTTCAGGCGTTTGAACCAGAACCAGAACTCAGATTTTAACTGTGGCTTTTTCAGTTCCGCGGGTCTCCAGTGGTACTGATACATCTAACTTTTTACGCCTTAAAGTCCAACCCAAGCACCTCTTTAAACATAAATTTCTCGAAAATGCTTGAACTGATTTACAATAAATCAAAAAAATCTCTCTTTCTGAATGAAGTTCTAACCTTTTTTCCATTCTGTGTTTGGAATTAAAAGATGCTCAGCAAGAAATCTCCAAAGCTCCAAACCTCCTACAGGACCAACCTTATTCAGGTTTCCAGTTTTCTATTCCATAGTGGCAGTTACAATTTCAGGAGCGGCCTGTGCAGGGAGGATTTTTCTTCTCAAAAAGTGACACATTTTCATTCTGTGTTGGGACTTAGAAGACATTTCAGTGCTTTTCTTTAAATAAAAAGTGGCAAGGTCTCTCTCTAAAGTGGGAATTAGAAACGTTTTAACTTCCAGACTTTCATCAGGACGGTTCCACATGGTGTATCCGGCCAGAGCTCCATCGAAATCAGCTTGAAATTACGCCTTCCTCCCAGTCCACCACTTACTGAATTTTTGTGGCATTTCGTTTATTAAATTTTACTCTATCCTCACTCTGGTTAATTTAGTGCCTTAGAAGGTTCTCCATGTCAGGTGGTATTATTTTAAAGTGAGCAGTCCCCATATTAATCCACTTTCCTCCAATATGCTAATAGCTTAGGTGCTATTTATTGAATTTGCATGACATTTGAAAGACTGTTACCAAGTTAAGTGGAGTGTAGGAATCTTAGGATTCATGTATCTTTGACAAGGGGTGGGAGTCAAGAATCAATGATTTGCTAAAACTTTGTCACAGTTTCACAGATCTGCATGACACTTTCTAGACACTTACGCATGTTTCGATTACTCTTGATATTTTGAGTTTCAGAGAAATCCATTGAAAGACACATTCAAGGCAATAAACAACTTAGGTTTCACCTACCTGAACAACACCTGCCACCAACCACCAGACACTTCCGCTCTGCAGGACTCTTATTCACACACATCCATGCATAAACAGAACCAGATCAGGAAGATGGCATTCTCTTGCATTGTTCCTAAAGTGTGAAGGCCATGCAAACTATGGGATACGTTGCAACATGATAGAGTCATTGTCGTTCACCACTTCACCTACCACAACACCCATCACGTATATCCGCACAACCGCCAGTAAAACAATTTTACCTTTAAATCCCCAAAACACAGTTAACATGAAGTCTTTGATCAAAACTAAAATGATATTAACATAACCTCTGAAATTATCTTAAAAATCATAATTAAAATGCAGTTATGATTAAGAATTAAATCTGAAAACGGTATTACAGGGTTTATTTCTGTAGTTGTGATTTATATATTGGGATATCCATAGTTTAAGATTCTCCAACTACGTTTCTGAAATTACACAAGGAGAGTGATAATATATAGCAAGAATAATTTAGCACAAGTACATTTACGCTAAAATTAACATGTTTCATATCCAGACTTTCACTGACCTCAAGGTGAATGCATACATATAATATACATGCTAATATCACGCTTCCATACAGAAAAAACTGGTAAATTTAGCCTAAACTTTTACAATGTCTGATGTTTCGAGGCAAACTTACATTACCTTATAGATGACAACTTTTTAGACAATAGTACCTTATATAATTAGCAACTATTTTATTGTGTCATTATGGCCAGAAAAAGACGCAGGCAAGAAAGAGACTTCAATGTATTTTACACTAGAATGCTCTGTTTATGCAACAGACCCATTGATTTAATTACTGTAAATACAAAGTAATACACAATTATCAAAACCTATTTTTTGATTTTATAGAACAAACATTAACTTTCTTCTAACAGAAGGTCAAAAGATAATTTCTCTTTTCACAAGAACCTCTCCAAGAAACAAGGTTAGCCTGTTTACGTGATAAAGCCGTTGTTTCTGAGTCCTTCCCATGAGCTGATTAGCTATCCCTTGACATTTAGCTTAGGAGAGAAGGTAAAGAAATGCTATGTTCTGAGACCTTCTCATAAAAAGAGGAATTATGTCTTAACATCTAACTTACAGAAGCTTAGATATTCAAGGGAAATACTTAAGTGCTAACATCAGAGTCCGGGATTGCTCGCAGGCCTAGAAATACTAAATTTTCGTGTGCCAGGTTTTAAATGCAAAAACAACAATTGATGGACAGAATGCAGAACAATGTCATACATTCATCCCAGTACAAAGATCTGGGCATAAATCCATCGTTTTTTTGCTCATCATGCCATTCCAGTTTGGCCCAAGCCATATGCAAATTAGTCTTGACCCTGCACCCAATGGGAATAGTCCCGCCTGAGCTGCCAAGCCAGGTCCTCCCTGGACTGGAAACAATCATCCTAGTACCGGTTTTGGGGTTTCACCCCTCATCAGCCAGGATAGCTTGACTCCAGTGGCATGGAGAGCACAGGACCCACGTCTGGGTATACCCGTCCCACTCAGGGTGACAAATCCAAAAACAACAATTGATGGACAGAATGCAGAACAATGTCATACATTCCTCCCAGTACAGAGATCTGGGCCTAAATCCATCGTTTTTTTGCTCACCATCTCATTCCAGTTTGGCCCCAGCCATTTTCAAATCAGTCTTGACCCTGCACCCAATGGGAACAGTCTAGCCCGAACTGCCAGGCCAGGTCCTCCCTGGACTGGAAACAATCATCCCAGGACCGGTTTCGGGGTTTCACCCCTCATCAGCCAGGATAGCTTGATTCCAGTGACATGGAGGGCACAGGACCCACGCCTGGGTATGCCCGTCCCACTCAGGGTGACAAATGCAAAAACAACAATTGATGGACAGAATGCAGAACAATGTCATACATTCCTCCGAGTACAGAGATCCGAGCCTAATCCACTGTTTTTTTGCTCACCATGCCATTCCAGTTTGGACCCAGCCATATGCAAATCAGTCTTGGCCCTGCGCCCAATGGGAACAGTCCAGCCCGAACTGCCAGGCCAGGTCCTCCCTGGACTGGAAACAAGCATCCTAGGACCGGTTTCGGGGTATTACCCCTCATCAGCCATGATAGCTTGGCACCAGTGGCATGGAGAGCACAGGACCCACTTCTGGGCATACCCATCCCACTCAGGGTGACAAATGCAAAAACAACAATTGACGGACAGAATGTAGAACAATGTCATACATTCATCCCAGTACAGAGATCTAGGCCTAAATCCATTGCTTTTTTGCTCACTAAATGTCAGGCATGAAAAACTCTTTAAAGTTTAAAGTGCATACTGGAGAAATATTAATTGAGAATTGTGAGAAGTTGGCCTGGCATATGCTGGTCACTAGTTATAGTGGCCACCTTGCACCAGTCCAATTCGACTGTTATGGTAGATAGGTTTAAGACAACCTTTTAAAGAAAGCTATCCTAGTGGTAGCTGTGGAGAGCAGCCTTCAGGCTAAGTCTCTGAGGAATGTAAAGCAGCTTGTTTTACCTTATAATCTCTTGAATTACTAAATGAAAGGACACCACACAGGTATATATATAAAATATATATGTATTTATTTCTAACACACTCTACTAATCTCTTTATGAGATTAGAAGTCAGGAACACATTCAAATATCAACGTTTCACAATAAGTTAAGCACAAATATGGCTGGGGCCCTAGGGGCGTACCAGACCATATACTAAAAAAGAGGTTTAGGAATGTCGACTTGCAGAGGGACAAGGCCTAGGGCCTGTAGAATCGCTGGAGCTTCATTAATGTAGCAAAAGCAGGTAAGTAAAAGACCCACGGGAGACGCATGCAGTGTGAGAACACCGCCGCGGGTTCCCTATTGATTTCAATGGAGCAAGTCGCGGTTGGATTTTTAATGTTTTAGGGTACTTCGAGGAAGTCTACAAGCAAGCCACTTACAAGGTAAGTAATTCGAGGGCCAACACACACTAGGGCACCGGAGTGCACGAGTTACCTCACCCAGGGAAGCCGGCTGCATAGGTGTCTTTTGGTGTCGGGTCGCATTGCTGTTTTCTATGGAAGTCAAAGAATATTTGCTGCTTGCGAAGACTGAAGAAGTGTCCGGTGTAATCCAAGGCTGGATTCAGGATGAAGATGACCTGAAAGCAGAAGGGACAGTGTTCACAGTCACTTGCCAGTGACCCAGGGCCAGGAAGATGGATGCTCACGGAAGTCGGGTGATTTCAGGTGATCAAGGGTGTTTTAACTTTTCGCTCACGAGGACCAGGAGGAATTGACGATGACCAGCAGCTGGATTTGGAGTGACCCATGATGTCTGTAGCTTACTGAGGTGTCGGCAGCCGGATTGAAGCCAACAAGCCTTGGCAACAGCAAGTCTTGTGGAAAGTGAATAAAGTCAGCGGTGCAGACCAGCAAGGTCTGAGGGACTCACCCAGTGAAGGTGAGTGAGGGCAGGCCTGTAGCAACCAGGGGAGCCCATTGGTTTGATCAGAAAGTCTTCAGAGGACCCACAAGCCAATGGGCAAGGGATCGCGAAGACGCCTCATGAGGAAATGCTTTACAGGAGCCCACGGTCACTCTGGATGGGGTAGGCCTCTGATTTTCGGTGCACAACCTGCTGGAGACTTGGGCCACAAACGGTCTAATGCACAAGTTTTAGAATGTCGTGAAGGGGTTGCACTCGACAACAGTGCACGGTACCCGGGTATTGCTGTTCCTCGTCACTCGTGGGGTCCACTCGCCTCAGCTCTGCTGAGGACTCACAATGGCTGTCGAGAAGTCAGGAAATCCACTTCTGGGCCTGCAGGGACTTCGGACTCCGGCGGGAGCGGGAAAGTTTGCGACTGTTGATGAGAGTTTTTGGTGCCTGCCAAGCAGGGGAGTCACTCCTTGACTCCAAGGGAGATTCTTCTGTCTTCCAAAGGTAGTGGAATATCGAATGGCCAGGATTCTTCTTGTAAAGCGTCATCCAGGGATATCTAACTTGCAATGGCAAGGTTTCCTTAACTTATACTAAAGGAAAGGGAGGGACTAGCTCTATGACCACTCCTCTGGGAGGGTCAGGGTAGGGGGTGGTTACACCAACTTCCCTTTGTCCAGTTGCGTGCCAGAGCAGGGAAAGCTACCCCCTGTACCGGTTTGAGCTGGCATATGCACAGAGGAGCCTACTGCTCCCCCAGTGCAGGGCTTCAAAGCACTCTAGGAGTGCACCAACCCAGCCCCAATACACTAAATCCTGCCTGGAAGGTGGTGACACATCCCTGTGACAGGATGCCTTTTGTTGGGCCTCCTCCACTGCGAGTTTCAGTCAGCAGCAGGAGGGCAGCCCAGTGTCTGTGCTGGTGGCATCCATTTTGTGATGCCAGGACTCTTTCAGATTTCTACCTTGTTACCACAGTTGGTACATGTTGTCCCCTCTAGAAGGGTGGGATCATACTCCCACACCAGTTACTTGTGTGGGGGTATGATTCCAAGTTGTTTGACACCAAACACGACATGTTTTGATGCAGTCATTCCAAAGTTAGCATTTACCATTGGGTTATAATGCACTTAAGAGTATATGGTTTAACCGCATCCACAAACAGCCACAGAGAATAGACTGTGCCAGCTGTAGAGGGGTCCTGCTCATGCAGAGGCACCCCCTAAAATTGTAAAGCAAGCACCCTGCCCTCAGGATTGATAGGGCCTGCATTAGGGGTGACTGATAGGTTTATATGTGTGTGTATGGTGAGATATAGGAACCTATACCTCAGTGAGGAGTGCTAACACTATCTCACCCAGGCTGCAGTAGCAGGCCTGTGGTGTCAGATTTAGTCTGCTTCCCAGGGGTGGCATAATACATGCTTCAGCCCCTGGTAGGCCTGTGAAGTACCTATGCCCTTGGTACCTAGGGTACCATATACTAGGGGCTCATAAGGCACCACAGCATCCAATCACTAGTGCATCTAATATGCACTCCAAGTTGTTTAGAGAGAACAGAGAGACTGGGGCCCTGATTAGCAGGGACCCAGCCAGACTATAGCCAGAAACCAGTGTTAACATCAGAATAAAAGTGGGGGCAACATAAGTGCAGATCCTACTCTCCTACAAGAATACTTTTAACGAGCCAACAGTATTTTCTAAGTAGTGTGTAAATTAAATAATCATAGGTGTAACTTACAAATAATCATCTGGCCAATGAAAGATATTTTCATTCATATCTATGGAAATCGCTATTCATATTTTCTGACAATTATTGAGATGGTCAAACTTTCTCAAAGGCATAATAGGAGCTTGTGGGCAGACGAACAGTCTTGGAAAATGGTTTTCTGATTGTGCATTGATATTCAGAGATATTTTTCTACAGATGAGTCGGACCGTCCAACCATTACTTTACCTCATTGCAAATAGTCAACTCCTTAACCTAGGAGGTATAACTCCAAAGGAGCATACACATCCAATGGAGGGCAGTGCGACGCATGGCTAAAAGGAGTACCAGTGGCAAAAAATGTATTTGTGTACCACATATTTTAGGAAGAACCACCAAGACAACTGTCCTGAGATCTGTGTCTATCCGATCTCCTAAAACAAAACATTAAAACAAATCTAATGAGGTGCTAAACAAGATCATATGTTAAGAGCCAGCATCATGCACCTTACATCTCGGGCATAGCGATGCTATTTGTGGATCAGATGTCCTTAAGGTGGAAGGGGTAAGGTAACTTAGAGATAGCTTTGCAGTACTTACAAGTCTCCCCATTGAGAGTCAGTAAACTGGCAGTCATGGTCTTATTTCCATGCTACTTACACAATTTGAGCACAGGCTCAAGCTTTGTGGTGCAGAGAATGAGCAGTGGTTACCACACAGCGGTTGAAACTTGAGGCGATTGATGGTTCAAGGGGGACTGTATACTACCAGATCCTCCTGCTGGTTTTCTATCGTGCACAGCCATTTATAGCGTCAGTAGAGCCACCATGGCCGAGCTCTATACTTTTCCCTAGGTCTGAAAATAAATTGCTGAAACAATGTCTTCCTTTAGTGAACCTCTTTATCAGCCCTTTTCCAACAACCCCTTATATTTTGTGACACCCTTTGCAATAGGACGTTAGTCAACAACAAAGCAGGTCTGTAAGGAGTGGCAGTATTAACCCACTTGATCACCTCCTCCCACACACTCGGTGAGCATAAAGTAGGAGGTTGATCTGAGCATTTCATAAGTGACATAACTGAGTGCGTGTTGCAGCTTGTCCAGCCCAAACGTTACCTTTCCACACAATGTGCTAATGTTTGTAAAGTCCTCTTCAAACCTATATGGAATATGTTGTAGATCGGTTGCAGCAATATAGATGTGGGGTTTGGGGCCTTAATCCTACTAGTACACCATGATATAGATTCATGAGCCACCTTGGACTCCAACCTTCCTGCCTAGTTAAGTTAAGATCTGAATTTTGCAATAATTCCACTGTGGGAATAAGGAGACGTTCTTCAAAAATGTATCAAATTTCTGGATAGCCACCAACATTTTATCAAGGCTCACCCTGTCGACCACGGAAATAGAGGGATGAAGTCACCAATTGATTTTTTATATAAATACATTTAAATTGGCAGCAAGAGTCAGGAATAATGCCTTCTCCAATTCAGGAGGGGCGGCTCCTGCATTGGAGTGGAGGAGAGTCGCCCCACTTACATTACCTAGAGAAGCCCTAGAGATTAAAAAAAATAATAATAATTTGTTACCAATTTTTCATACCCCGTCCAGAATACAGCATCAGGGTGGGGACGCTGCTGAGGGCCAGCAGCAGGGAGGAAGGTGGGCTGCCTTTTGCACTTGTTTAAAGTGTGCATGTCTTTTTGGTCGGCCAACTTCCATGGGCCAGCCATACATGTGCACTTTAAACCTCTCAACCCAGCTGTTTTAAGCTAGCTGGGTTGAGAGTTAGGGCAGGTCTCCAGAGCACTGTGGAGCGCCGAGTGAGGCCGCTCTCGCCAATAAAGGGGCTGCTGACATGCTGCATGGGAGCAGTGCCAGGATTGGGCAAGGGAGTTTCCTGGTGGCAGGGCTGCTGTTGAAGGAAGGAGATTTTTGCACTTTTTAGGACGTTGTGTTCATCTCTATATTATTTTTGCGCGAGTGATCACTCGCCCACCCTCCATAGATGCCAGACGCCACTGTCTCTCTGTTCCTAATATGCCACAATACCAAGTATTTGATCTACTCTGGGTGTCTGCCACAGCAGTACAAATGAGTGTACACACTGGGTACATTCTGGGCTTGTTCCAATTGATTTATGGGCATGCAATGTCCCTAAATCAACAGTGTGCTCCTGGTGTTAAAAACACTCAAAACATTGTCAGTGTACATCAATATCAATGACTCTACTTCAAGCGCTATGACATTAGTAGCTGCTATTTGTTGCCTAAATCTCAAGACCAAAGGCTCAATGGATACAGCAGAAAGCAATAGGGAAGGGAGCAACCCTGCTGCATTCCACACTGGCCTAGGCCGAGCTCACCCGTTCACTTACCTTAGACTGGTCCTCTAACCAGTTTATGACCTTTTGGACCCAGCCTTTGTGCCTCGAGGCCCCTGCCTCACTCCTCCTGCAGTCTCTCTCTCTCCCTCTCTCTTTAACAGACACCTTTCTTGGTCCCAAGCCCCCTTTCACAAAGCTCTCTGCTCTCTCTACGTTTCCATACTGTGCCCCCTTCGATCGCTTTTTCACACTTGAGCTTTATTTTTCCTGTTTTTCCACAATGCTCTCTTTTATTAGTTTTCCACACTTGTGCTCTTGTTTTCCGCACTTGTGCTCTGGCTCTCCGTTTTCCACACTTGTGTTCTACATTTCTTGTTTTTCCACACTTGCATTCTATTTGCTCGTTTATACACACTTGTGCTCTATTTTGCTTGAGTCTCCACACTTGTTTTTCCACACTTGGGCCTCTTTGTGGGTCACATGAATCCCTTGTGTGCCTTTTTCCTTTCTGTCTCTGTCTCCTCTTGTGCTGCTTCTCTCCTACTCTCTTGCCCTGTTTGCCCCTTCAGGCCCACACAGCCCCCCAGCCCCCTTCATGTTTTTCCCCTCCTGCCTTCTCTCCTCTGTACCTACACTCCTGTGTCTTCCTGCTTCTTCCAGCATCTTCTTCCTGCCCATTCTAGACCCATCCACTGTCCCCTGTGATCCTTCCCCCTCCAAGGAACTTCTTAAATGCAGCCACTGTGCAAATGTGCAGTGGGCACGCGTGCAGCAGGGGTGCCACTGGAGCACTAAAGGTGCACCAAAGACAAGCCCTGCTTTCACTGTTGAATGAAATCCAGTATTTGTAAAGCACACAATTACCCGAGGGTGTCAAAGCGCTGGGGGCCGTCAGGAAGATTAAGCAAGCTATTGCCCAAAGTCACATGGTGCTGGGCTAATCTGCCGACAGCGCCGGGGATTGAACCGTGAGCCCTGTGGTCTGGAGTCAGGCACCCTGGCTGCTGCGCCACACGCTTCATTTGCAGCATCCTCCTACACACACCCCCACACTGCCCACCTCCTCAACATGCCACACTTGACTCTCAGCAGACACTTTTGTGCATGCTTAACACCCCCTCTCTCAGCAAACACTCCTTCAAAATCTGGGACCTCCTCAGCAAAAACGCACCCGACCTCCTCTTTCTAATAGAAACCCAGCTGAACCCATCGCTGTCTCCTAACATCACCTTGGCGATCCGGGCAGGATACAAAATCACACACCTAGACCAACTTCACAAACTGGAGTCAAACTTGAACTTATCTACAAAGACACCATCAAATGTGCCTCGGATTCAGGCACACCCTTTATGGAACACATGCACTTCAACCTCCAAACAAATGGCTGCTTCAACCTGAAAGGTATCCTAGCATACAGCCCACCAGGACCATGAACAAACTTTACCAACCTCCTCACAGACCTCATTGCTCCCCTCACCATCATCTGCAAGACCTTTATACTACTCATTAACTTCTATTTCCACCTGGAAGACTCCACTGATCCCTCCTCCACTGACCTCCTCAAAAGCTTGAACAACATTGGACATTCCCAGCTCGTCGCAGACCCCACACACATCGCAGGACACACCCTAGATCCTATCCGCCTCACCGCTCACTTGTACCGACCCCTCCATCATACACTTCCAAATTTCCACACTACAAGCTGAATGCACCCACCAGCATCAACCTGCCCAGCCCAAACTGGAACAAAATTACGTAATGCGCCCTGCATCACAAAATGCGGTGCAGCGCGCGCTACGAAATTCGTTTTATTTATTTAATTGTTTACTTACCTCCAATTATGCATATTCCGGTGTTTAGTACCCCCCACCCTGCCCATCCCCCGCCCCGCCTTTCCGCCCCACGGAACTCCCTCCACGGACCGCTGCTGCTTGGCGGACTCAGGCCTTTCTCTCCTGCGCGTATTGGAAATCCTGAAGGTTTTCAGGGTACATACAGGGCCCCGAATCAACTGGAGAAAAATGGTGGCCTACTCCCTGTTGGGCTAGGCTCCTTCCCGGGTTCCCTTCTGGTCCACTGGAAGCCCCAGGGTTTTCGGTATTTGGGGATCTGTGTGACCACTGACGAAGAACTGTTCGTCTGGGAGAACTTAGGAAGATCTGTGAGGCCTGCACGAGAGATACAGGCCATTGGCGCTCGCTGCCATTGTCACTGATGTAGGGCGGCACTCTACAAAATGATATACTTGTTTACGTTTTTGTACACCATACGCAGTGATGCCGGGTTCTTAAGACAGGTAGACGAGGTTACTAGAGCTTTGCTATGGAATAGGAGAGCCCCTGAATAGCTCTGGTGATGCTGACAAGGAAGGCGTGGGACGGAGGGATTGCTCCGCCCAACCACTAATTGTAATCTGGATCAGTGGGCCACCTGAAGCATCTGTATGGTCGCAGGAGAACACAATTGTTCCCCTCGCCGACCGCCCTCGTGTGGATGTATGGAGGGCAGTGCGGCTTATGGGCTTGGAAGGGGGGCTTGGAAGGGAGGCTTACCCTCGCGACGTCATTATGGGAGTCAGAGACACTCAGAGAGCTTAGAGGGATTGAGGGTCAGGGATGCTGGGATTTGCTGGGAATCTCGGTGGTGGGGGATATCTGGAGGGATGGGGGGGCTGATTTCCTTCCCAGAGCTACAGGCTGAGTATGATCTATCAGGAGCTCAATATCTCAGGTATGCACACATGTGACACATCATTGAAAAGCACGAGGCTCTTTTATCGGATCTACCAGAGGAGTCACCTCTGGAGTTCCAGGTGCTGGCGTCCCCCCTACAAACACATGCTATTTCTCAGACCTTCACCACATTGCTGGTCCATAGTATGCCGTCGCTGGATACACTAATAGATAGGTGGGAGCAGGACCTTGGCAGGCAAGAGGATGACATGTGACGGGAGGTCTACAACTACCCAAGGGAGGTGACAATATGACACCTGGTACATCTGAAATTGCTGCACAGAATATACTAAACGAGAGAGCGGTTGTACAAAATGAGGTATGGACCGTCTGCTTGTGCTTGAGGGGTTGCGGTCAGAGAGGTACCTTGCTGCACTGTGTGGGAGCGCCCGCTGGTGAGGAGATTTTAGGAGAGAGTGAGGATACATCTGACAAAGGTGACGGAGGTGCAGATTCAGCTCACGCCTCAATTGATTACCCTGGGTGTCACGGGAGAGCAAACGCTAGAAAGGTATATGCTGCTCTGCGGCAATGCAGCCCTGGCTGTGGCCCTGCAGGACATTGCTCGGAAATGGGGAAGCCCCATGGCCCCCACACTGCAGGAGTACAAAGCCTGGTGCTGTCCTTGGAAATTTGACAAAATATGGCATCACAGGAAGATGGCTGCTAACTGTGGTAGACAATGGGGTGGACAAGCTGGGAAAATCTTTGAGTGGTCTCATTGAGGAACTGGAGACAACACAGAGGGTTGGTGCGCTGGGTTGCTGCGGGTTGCTGCGGGGGGTGGGGGTGACGGACCCTGTGACGGACCCTGTGGTAGTGCCCCAAGTGCAAGTTAGACTTATATTTTGGGGGGGGGGGATTCCTGGCATGTTATTAAATGGCTGCACGATAGCAGCTGGCTGCCTAGTCTTGGCTCGGTTTGGGAGGGGGAGTTTATGTTTAGCTGGCAATGCTGGGCTTGTTGAGGGCTGCTTATTATGAGTATTGTACCATGGCTTAGTGGGGTATTGGTGATGTTTGAAAACTTCTCTGTTGAAGCAGTCAATAAAAATATTTATTTCAAAAACAGTAGCACCAAACCCCGTCTAAACAAAAATAGGCAAAAAATTGTAAAACATTTGGACCTATTTAAAAGGCACATAGAACACCTCGTTCTCTAATGAACAACAATAGAGATCATAATACACCAGAACAGACTGCTTAGGGAACAAATATTCAGACTGATGGTTAAACTGTTTGGGTTACCAGAGGACACCTTCCAACAAATGTTCAATACTGTTAAAGCTCAAGGAAGAAAACACTGTCTCTTGACCCAACAACAGGTAGGTCCCATGTGACATCACCACGGGCTGAAGGACTTGCTGTGCAGCATATGCTGTCCTCTGGCTCATTTAAGGTTACATGCATCGCAATGTCAGTAATAATTGGGGTTTTACACCTGGCATGATTTGCACTTCTGCAATGTGTCTTGGAGACAGTCGTGACCATGAAACCACACCACGTCAGGCTGCCCAAAGCAGGCCTAACATGAAACAAGTGAAAGGCAGCTACTATGCCACACCCAATGTCCCACACATTATATGTGCCATAGATTGCACACATGTCCGATATGTATCACCTGAGGAACAGGAGGCATACGCACTTTATCCATATAGAGGCAAACTCGGATGGAAACTGCTGATTTTACTGCTTTTCAAATGTAGGCGTCATGTGACCAATGTACACACAATGCCTGCATTTTCAGGCACAATAAGCAGTGTTTTGAAGTGGTATGTACTGTCAAAATCTACTGGTAGGTATGTATGACACACATGGGCATAAGAACATTTTGTGTTTGGATAGCTACTGACATATCATTTGGGCGTTATATTCTGAACTCCTCATATAAGGGCTGATGATGCGATACAACCACTCTACGAGTGCTTACATCACAAAACACGGGAACATATGCAACATCATTAGGGGGTGTTTGGCATCATCAAATCAAAATTCACCCTGTCTGGGTGTAGACTTGTGTAAAAGACCAAACATGGTGTCCAATTAAGAGTTTGGCAGACAGGGTACTCTGTCGTAATGGAGATAGAGTTCCCTGCCCCCCAAATCTTGGTCCAGTTGCCCTATTTTGAATTCCGCCGATGGCCAAGGTAGAACAGGCCTTCAGAGGTAAGCTATCTGACTGTCTGCCCTATTTAGAGTCGGTGGTTTTCATGAATTTTTTTTTAAATTATTTGTCGATGGCAGGAATATCCTAACAGTGAAGAAGAGTAAAAGTTTTAAAAAAATACTTTCACTCCATGTGAGAAATCTCCCATGGTGCTGGGGCAATTTGTTTTTTCTTTTCCAAAAACTAACTCCCGCTACATGAGTTTGATTTGGTAAAGAAAACACTTTAAAAAGTTTGGTTTAAGCGTTCATCACGAATTGCAAAGACTAAACTTTTAAATGGCTTCGCCTTTAGGGCAGTTCGTACAAACCCACTGCTGGGCCGAGGTGAGCTCTACATCTGGCTGGTGGATTAAAGGCATGGTGGCGGCCAGAAAGCCATCCCCACTCTGACGGCCTTTGCACTGTCCGTCAAACTATAAATCAGCCCATAGCCTGTGGCATTATTCTCGTGGGCTACACTGTATGTAACACACTGTGGCATAAATGTCACTGACAGACGACAACTTTGACGGAGACTCATCTGTTGGAAGGATAGGGACACGTAAGATCATTCAGAACTTCTTTACAGAAGAGTTTATTCACATTCGTTTTATTGAGGGAATTACACATTTCAAACAGTTGGCTATACTGTCCATAAGGAAAAACATATTCTTAGAAGAGAAATTAACCAAAGCATGCAGCCTAGGTTCCTATAAAATGTACCACAGCATCAGTCTCAGTGAGACATCATCAGTCAGAAGAGTGAGGGAAGGAACAAGAACGGATACAGGATAGAGTGGAGGATCACAACAAGAGGAGGAAGCAGACTTGTTAACACAATGCAATAATAACAAAACTTTCAGGAAGGTCACTCCCCCCAAAGCCCTGTCACTCTACATGCGACCAGCAAAGAGAATCATTAAGCGGTATCAAAGTGGAGGCTTACCGTAGCACAACATTTCACTTAGAAAGCCAATATCAGGCGCTAGTGAAGGACCTTCTAGCATCGACAGCATTCCAGATCTTCCTTCTCGCTGGTTTCCCATGAATGCTTTTATGCCCATGTCCAGCAGCCCCTTGTGGGAGGCCTGTGTATGGCTTCTTTTTCACTGTGTTGAGTCGCCAAAGTCCAGAAAGAGTAGTATTCTTCGGTCACCCGTTTGTTGAGGGTGCGACTCACAAGATAAGCTCCCAGACACCTGGGTATCGGGGGACTGGGTACTGCAATAACATACCATTGTCAAAGGGAACAGTTACTCGCAACGCCCTAGTGGGCATCCTGTAGTCCTTTCTCACCAAATCACTTTCTCCAACCTGGACTGAGCTGAGGCCTTCCTGTAAAAAGTAATGCACAGCTTCAGTTACACGGGGGCCAGAGGCCACCAGAGGGAACCCAAGGATGTGGAGATTGGTGCTCTCCGCTCACATCCAAGCCGTTTGGTCTTATTATCTTTCAAGGTCCTAGCATCTGCCACCATGGTCCAAAGTCTCCCTGTTTCCAAGGTTGAATCTCGAGAGCTTTTGTCTGGTTTTCCAGGCAAGGCACTTTCACATCTGTGTCCACACCCTCAATCCTGAGCTCCATTTCCTCAAGCTGCACTTCGGGGTAGATCCTGATTTTTCCATTTTATTCACTTTCTTTAGACTTGTGTCTGGGGCACCCAACATCTGTTTCTGGCCCCTAGTCAGCTCAATCATAGAAACCTCCTCTGTAGCTTCCTTCCAAGCAACCTCATTCACCCTTTTTTAATGAATATAATGTTTTCCCTTTTTCTGGTCTTTCCAGTGCTTTCTCAGTCGCATTCTGCCCCAAAGTCACAGCTTCGCTCAGCCCACTGGCTGAACTGCGGTCCATGAGGTCCCCTTCCAGTTGTACCCGCTCACTCATCCCCGCTTGCACAGATCGCCATGGCAGTGGCGATACGATAATTGAGGGGGCCTCCCTGCAAGATACATGGAGGGGCCCCCTCTATAACAAACTTACAGCAAGATGGAGACACCATTTGTTATTAATTTAAATCACAGCACATCTTGCTCAAGAAACGCAATTTGATCCAAAGAAGGACACACTGATAGTAAGCCATAGACAACTCCTAAATGAAACTAGATACAAACACTAAATCAAATCACTGGGCTGTAAGGTTAGCTAGGCAAGACAATCAGACAGATACTGGGATTAGTAGATGGTCTAAGGTTCCCGTTTGCATTTCTTAAATAGAGACTCCATAGGAATCGCTATTTAAGAAATGCAATAGGATAGGCACAACATTTGCCATTCCTTAATAGTGATTCCTACAGATTAGGAATCGCTAATAAGGAATAGAATTGGAAATAGGAAATACCAATGCATTCCCGCCAATGGGAAAATAGGAAATGGTTTGCATTAAGAAATGCAAATCCAAGGGTGCCTCTGGGCTTAAGGCCGCCCTGGAGGCCACCCAATTTCCTAGTGCACATGTAAATGCACATAGTGCAATTCATTTCACAATACAAAAATGCATTTTTAATGCATTTTTTTTATTTTGCACACGGGTACCATCGACTTGAAGTCAATGGCAATTGCATTTCCTAAATGCCCAATTCGCATTTGGGAAACGCTTAGTACGTTTGCTTCAGGAATCGCAAATACGTTATCCCTACAGTGTAGAAATCATAAATTGTGATTGGTTTTGGCCCTTTGTACATCTTAAAAAATAGCGATTCGGCCTAATGAGAAATGCTAAATGGCTTCGTACATCTGGGCCTAGGTTCCTTGTCCTCTGTAGGCAATAGCATGCTGAGTCCACACCGACACAGGTTTTATTGGAATGCTCTGAAATAAGCTTTTTGTTTTCTGCTAGAGACTGACACATTTTTAGATATTTTTTGGGGCTTTTTAAGCTGTGTGTCTTATATAAGATGACAGTCTGGAAACCCCCAGGCTTAACTTGACAAAGCCGAAACAGACCTCAACGCCTTTTTGTATTTTGTAGTGGGTTTATATCTGTGCAACCTTGCACACTCTGCTTCACTCCCACATTAAACCAATTGTTAGACATCACTGAAGTAGCCAGCCCTATGACCCGAAGGCGCAGCATAAGATATTATAAAAAGAAGGTGTTTTTTTCATCCATAGGTGTTTACTTTGTGCTTTACTTCCCATTACCTTTGGAAGTCCGCCGCCAATTCTGATGCCAGGGTGCGAGTTATTTTAGAACCAGGACACTACATTGCAGATTTCAAAGGAAGAAGGAACATTTGCTTTATTAATAGGGTTCTTTGTTTCCAACAAGAAGGGGGCGGCCCTGTGTTGACTGGTTTTGCTCGCATTGCTGTTTCTCAGGCCAGCTGTGCTGTCTGGGGCCATTTCTCATCCAGCAGAGCAGGTGAAGTGAGTGTCATAGGGGGAGCTGTCACATTTGTGTTCTTGGTGTCCCACTCGTACGGTCTGCTCTCTCAGCACAGTCAGCACCCACGCTTCCGATCTGTGTAAACAATTAGAGCACAGTAACAAAGAGAGTGCAAGCCCGGCTTATAATTTCATTAATTCAGGATCCATTATATGGATGTGACAGCCTAGATCAGAACCAAAAATAATTCTGTGTAATATGGATCTTTGCTCGCTCTGCGGTTTGCTCATCGAAAATGGCTGCATCATCACTAAATCGACACATATACTTACTCTTTCTGGATCACTCTTATATCACCTGGCGTCAGCACTTTTGGTCCGTGGAGCCAGATGGTGGCCATCCAACAATTGTAAATGTAGTTTATAATCTGAAAGTGGCAGTCTTTGGTCGGACCATTCATGGTCCTGCTAAAAGGCATACCTGGTGATGTCAGAAAGAAAATGCCAGGCTATCGGATGGTGCCGACTGTAGTGGTGAGAACACTGGGCAGACCTTTCGCTAGGCACTGGGACAAGTTATTTCACAGCTAGCAAATTTGAGCCTTTAAAGTGGGGGTGTCAACAAAGGTTCAGCAAGGCCAGATATATGACAGATTGTGAGGTCATCCACAGAATGAATCTAAATGAAAATTAATTATTTAGTGCCTGTCCTAAAGGTTTGGCATGGATCTGACTCTCCGGGACCTACATTAAGCATCATCGTTTTACAGGCTACCTGCATGCTTTTGCCACTTTGAGCTCTGTTGCCGGATAAGGACAGTGTCTAGACATAAGGTCACTCGCAGACTGATAAAGGGAAACCTTTTTCGAATGGAAGTGACATCTTTTAGACTTTTGCGGATCTTAAAGATATTTTTAGATTGTGTCCTGAACTGGGAGCCAGTTTATAGAATTGATAAAAATGTTTTTAAAAAGCACCGTGTGCATCTGTTTCATCCAGCCCAGCGCACATGCAGACGGCCGGCCTGTCCATCTGTATTCTGTCGGATACTTGACTCGTGTAATCACCGCTCCCCTCTGTATCCTTGAACTGTCTAACTCGCCACCGTATATCTCCGGGTTTGTAGCTGTGCTCCAGGGAATGACTAACCAGAGGTGGATCCGCGGTGGCTCCGTGGATGTGACTCCAGTGCTGTAAAATGCCAGACTTAATCTTTTGTGTTGTTTGTCCAACTTAATTGCAAAACTCGCCTGCAGTCTCCTGACAGAAAGCATTGTTGACAACCAGTTGTTTTTTTTCTGTTGTTTTTCGTACTTTTCCTGCACATAATCAGTTTCCCAAGTACGGCATCCTTGAGTACCGCTGACACCTGTTTCACTATATGTAACATCTTGTTATGAACTACTTTTAATCGAAAAAATATAGCAATTATATGTTGACTGCTCTCTGTGAACCTCTGTTCATTTCCTATACTTGACGCGCGTCCTTTTTCAAGGTACAATTCACTTTGTCCTGTTGAAGACTAGTGTCGCGTGAATGACCCGAAGGAACCATTGTTCTCAATGACATTGCAGGAAATTACGCCACATGTTCTTGCTGCCAGATGACAGGCCTTTGTTACATTTTCAAAAACATCTTTATTGAAAATGTGAGTCCTACCACGTTAGTGTAGTATGGCACAAGTTAAAGGCACGGTCACTGTGCAAAGACCAGTAGTGACAGTACATACTTTACAAGGGTTGCAAAGCAATACACAAGGGTGGATTCGGCAACATAGGGATAAATATTGCTACCCCTTACTACCCTTCAGACACACCCAGGGCTCTGCGTATTCCAGAAAAACAAAACACGTACACCGGGGTAACTCACTCATGGTATTCTGTCTGCAAAATAAAGTCCACATGGTTGTGGATTTTGTAATCCTGTAGATTGCTAAAAAGCACACAAACACACCTGATTCCTCATTCACAATCAGGATCAGCTGATTTTGCCCGCACAGATGCTGCCAACTATTACAGAAAATCTGAAAGATGTGTAGATGTATCCAGGAAGGAGGTATGGAAAACTACACGAAATGTTCTCACTTTTGCAGATGCAAAACCTAGAAGGAGATTTATGAAGCCACACAAGGCCACCTTGCATGGTGTGCGTGGCTTGGTGCATCTGCATAATGCCAGGCAGCTCAAGTTGCCTTGATTTACTGTGCCCTGGGAATGCGCTCCATGGGTGGAGCGTGGGTGTATCCACACATCCACCTATGGATTTTGGTGCATTCCCAGATTTACCAAGAGTAGCCTTGCTGCGTTGCATTGCGTTGCGTGAAAGTATGGTAAATTTGGTCCCCTGTAAGCTTACCGGCTAGAAGGACTCCCTTCCCCTGTGCTCTTGGCGTGTGGTAGTGTCCACTTTCACTCCCTCTTCCTTATCACTCAAACATAAAAACAAAGATGCTCTCAAGTGAGAGACTGAAAGAAAGGTACATCAGCAATTTTGTGCATGCTATCTCGCAATACAAATGAGACAGTGATTATGCATGTAGTGCACGTCTACAATACACTACAACATGTGGCCTAGTGGCTGAGTTACTGATCTTAGAACCAGGATATCTGAGCTTTAATCGTGACTTCGACACTCAACCAAACAAAAAAGTGTGGCTCTTAGCAAATCACTTTATCTTTCTCTACATTAAAGTGTGAATATGCACATCATAGAAACACTGTACTGCACATCATAGAAACACTGTACTGCTTGCTGTCCTCTATCCCAGTGGTGCTTTCGGGTGGCATACTGTTCCGCCTGGTCTTCCAACTGGATACTACACAACTCACTTGCGGTTATTAGTACAGCATGATCCAAACGTTCTGATCTGCTGCTTTTAAGGACTAGATTTGTGCGATGTCAAACAACGACAACAACAATAAGAAGAATTATAGAGAGAACAACTTATGTTGGAATTACTACCTGAGAAAGGTCTCATTTCCACATATTCTGGGGCCTGGCTTCCCTTTCAACGGGTTTCCAAGCCCCACATCCATTACACCCTATCACAGCCGCGTGGATTGTAAACTCAAAGACGTTCTTATCTAATTTGCTCCCTTTTTGAGCAAAGCGCCAGAACTCAGGACCGCTGTCCAGCAGCAGGCTGGAGCTGACTCAGAGTGACATCTCCCCTATAGGACCAGATGGTAGGTGTGATCACATCATCATCACAGACGGATCGTGGGAATGGACTGGCACTCAAGCCTGAAGAGAGAGCAACAGGTCTAGAAATGCCGGACTCTGGTCCTAGGATGCAGAGGCGGGAAGGAGTCCAGGGAGCACTCATCCCTTTACGTATTCAGATTCTGTTAATATCAGGTATTTGGTGCAAATTTGTATGTTTATGTGTCCTTTCAGAAACTGCTGTTATTGTGAGTTCCCATCCTGTTTCACATCTGGACATTCTTCTGTGATTTTTTCCCTCGTCTGTTGAGACCTAGCTATCTGACCGATGCCTGATGGACCTACCTTGAGAGCTAAAGGGGAGACTGGCTGTGGATTCCCTCCTCGGCCGTCACCTACCCATTCGATCATTGGGCAGACTTTCCCTTTGTCTCTCATACCGTCTACCCCCTCTTCCTCTCCCTTCTCACTCCCCCTCTACCCCTATCCGCTTTATTTGTCTCACCTTCTCGCTCTTTAATGTGTATGTAACGTGTCATTATTATCATTGTTGTAACATTGTTGAACCTTATGTAAAGCGCTCTGATACCTACGGGTCGAGCCAGCACTATATAAAACTCATTAAATAAATGAATAAATAAATAAAAGGTGGCTATCACACAGTGGATGACCTGTCCCACCCTGAACATCTGTTTCATTTCTGCTAGCTCAGAGACCTGGGTGGTGCCAGAGAGCTCAGGTTTATGTGCATGCCCTGTTGCAAGGTGACCACATGCAGCATGCAGCAAACTAGGAATATTGCACAGTACTTCAGGGGAGTGCAGTAGCACACCTATGTGCGATCAAGACATCTGAAGCACAATCTGAGTATGCCAAATGTGGGATCTATGTAGCCTTAGATATATCTGTGCGTATGCTGTGTAATAACGTTTTTGAGGCACAGTGGGTTGGACAGCTGAATGTGGTAAGGGGTTGGGGAGAGAAGTCTTATGAGCAACCATCTACAAAAAGAGGCATGGAAACATGGATTACAGCTGCTGTCAAATCTAGTTTTGTGGGGGGTGCCACTGATCATGATGTCATGCTTTGAATGAACATGCATGTCCTATGTAAGGTGGATTTACTCGCCTAGAAGCCACATTTTACTATAATCCTTGACAAATAACTGAAGGACAGCACAACTGATGGAAGAGAAGCTGTCTTGTGTTACATCAAAAAGCATGAATGAAGTGGCCCCTGCATTACACACCGCTCGGACTGTAATTGAGAGCCAGTGGTCTTGATTGTAAAAATGACCGAAGTGCCACATGGATGGCACTTAAATCTCAAAGAAAATGGACGATGACAGAGGACCACTATGCCACCTTGTGCTTGTCCATCATGCAGTGAATGTGCCTTGGTGATGTACTGATGCACTCTACTGGTAATGCTTATCAAGACCTGGTACAAGCACCATGATTGGCCTTCCTGTGAGTTGCTCTCTGTGGCCCCGCTGATTCTCTGGAATGATCCAGTGGCCAGGCAGTGGAATGCAGTGGCTATCTTGACATGAACACAGATAGCATGGGAGTGGGCTGCTGGTAAAATCCGCTCCTGGTCCTGCTTCCTTTAAACCAGGAAAGTTATAAATCAAATCAATACAGGCATGTGCTATTCCGTTATTGAAAAAACTTTCCTTACACCTGCCTATCACTAGTAATTGTTGCACCATTTCTCCTTTGCCTTTCTGAGCCAGGGTTACCGAAGACGTAGCCTATGCCCATCTATATGAGCTTATCGCTAAAAACTCGCTTCCGAGCCCCTCCTAAGTCAGGTTTTCTGCCCTGTCTTTGTACAGAGGTGGCAGCCATTCCAGTACAGAGTTGCACATGATTCTGTATCAGAGCCCTCATCCTTCTGGACCTCTCCACAGCCATTGATACAGTCTGTCATTACATACGTCTAGGCACGCTTGCAGGCAGAGGGGGAGAGAGACTGCTGCTTCTTTATGGGTTGAAGCCAGGCAGTCATTATAACCCCACTCAGACCTTCATCTAAATCCTGATCCTTTGGAGTCGCGCAGAGACCATCTCTGAGTCCAACCTTGTTTCATCCATGGGTAGCCAGCCCTTCTAGCCGCACTGATTGATTTCAGTTCTCAGCGTTTTCCAAATCCTCCCCTTAGATGTGCATCCGCACTCCAGCCCACCCTGTCAATGCATGTGTATTTTCCTGTACTTGACAAAACTTGGCTCGAACTAGGCCTAAGCTCCCTCTTGAATCCTAATGCAGCCAGAGTGTGTGTTTTCATTGTTCCTCACGCAGTAAATTGCTCTGCATTGAGGAACACCAGAGGAAGCCTTTGGCTACAACACAAGGCATTTCCTGCCTGTCTCACAGCAGGCCTGTTCAGAATATGCGACTGTCATTCTTCTGAGTGCTGCTAGATTTGCACGGACTCATCTGATGGCATTAGGCCAAAAGGAGTTATATTAATATTCATTTAGAGGATGATGTTGGGATGGTATTTGATGAATCTGCATTATAATTTGTATTCTAATTTGTTAGTTTCTGCAATGACTTAATCACCTTAGGCTGACCATTCGATTTTTACGGTGTTTTTTCTCATATAAGGACTCCATTATGAAGTGAGCCAGGTCTGGTGTGTTCTGACTTTAAAGCGCGGACCCGCGCTAGTTTGTCGTTTGCTTAGGACTTGGAATATATTACTCTGAGATTTGACTGTATGTCATTCTCTGTGATGCATTTGACTGAGCCTTATGCTAATTCCCTATTTTGATGTATCATGTATTTTGACAAACACTTATGTTTCTGCCTTCTGTATTACACTTTAATTATTTAATAAGCCTTCGTGGTCTCTAAACTTTATTAGATTTGAGCCTTTGATTTAAGGCTTATTTCATTGACTGTGCCGATTTATTTGCCATCAATCTGTTATCTGTAGGAGCCTCATATATTCTTGAGTTTAACACAGTCCCCAATTCTTGAGCTTTTCACCGTCCAATCCCACGCAGGCGCTTTATGTTAAATTATCTGATAAAATAGTGTCAGCAAATTTACAAAGAGTACAAATGTATTATTAAGTGGCGCTCACGCTTTTTCTTCTAGTACCAAGAAATGATGTTTCAGGGCTGCTTTAAAATCTATGCCCCACCAAGCTGCTCTGAGGATGAGGGTCACAGTAGCTCATACCACTGGGTAGTGTGGGTCCCACCAGATCTCCACGGGGAGGCCACAAGGGTACCACAGCTCAGATTACCAACAGCACTATAATCTTAATCTGCAGGCATGTGCCATCTCAGTGAGGGCAATGACTAACATGCCCATAGAGGGCGGTATATCAGGTCATTTGGCCTTCAGCGTTTACTCAAAATCAAGTCTAATAGAACATCACAGAGAGATGAGTTTACATAATGTCACAGAAGAACCTGCATAGCCGCTATCCTGGCAGTAGTTGCAGAGCGGCACGAGCCACCGCTGAATATATCAGCTGCTGACCTTATTTCTAAGGTCACCTTCAGGAAGATTGAACAAAATAACATAGCAAATCAAAATGGCTATAATTTACATTAAAATCTCAAGTAATAAATGTTCTGTCCATCAAAATCCATTTTGGAATATGTCATTCTTGAGGTCAGTCGGTGGGCGGATCACAGACCTTCCTGGAATAAAAAGTGCATAATCTATTGCAGGTCCCGAGAGATGACGATTGAAAAGCACCCACTAAAAAATGTGTAATGTGTACAGTGCATTAAATCAGAAATTATCATTGCCTAGAATGCAAGGTTCATGTCTTGAATGAGTTGCAGGTGACATGTCCAGCCACTCTCTTAGCAAATGTATGAACCAAATTCAGAAATTGCTAAGAAGCAATAAATAATAAATGCCATCGCCCTTCCATCAGGCAAGCATCATTTTCGTTGGTTATTTACATATCACTTGTCAAAAGATATTGAAGTGCGGTGAAGATGACAAAGCTGAGACCACAGCAATAAATATCAGACAAGAAACACCAGATTGTAAACTCATTTCATACGTGCTTGATGACACATACAAATGTCATAGTATTTTGGTGCACGCTGCTAACTAGCACCGGACAGACTGCCCAATGGCATAATATCAAGTGAGATTTCCAACAAATGGCGACTGGAGAGCTGAATGAACTGGGCCTGCCTGCCTACACCAGGTCAGGTATCATCTCTTTTCCATAGAAGAGGTGGAAATAGTCAGAGATGTGTCAATAGGTTAACTTCTAATGTGCATATTTGACTATTGATCAGTAAAAAATATTTGACATAGCATATTACTTTTGTCAGAGTTCACAAATCCGTATTTGTTTTCTTATGTACTTGGAATGACCCATTTGTACAGAGTCTGTTAATGCACTTCACATTCACATATGAACTATGAACCCCTGTTTAACAGTGAGTGGGTGGTATGCTGCAGGGTCCGTCTTGTTCCCTCCAAGCTTGGGCATCATGCATATTTCCCCCTCCTGCATGTTTGGAGGCAGCACCCCGCATCTTGAGCCTCCTGATACACATCCAGGAGACCCTGTTTGAACGTAGCCAAAAACACTTGGTAGAACTCTGCCGGGAACCCGTCTCACTCAGGACATTTATGCCTAGGGAGCAACTAAAGTGCCATCCTTAGCTAATTCAGCATGAGGTCAGATTCCAATTCAAGACTTTCTTCCTCCCCCACTCTGTGGAGCACGGGGCACCCAAGGAAGGCCTGGATCTCCATCTGGGTGATCTCCGGGTTCCCCCATTAAACCCCCTCCAAGTGATGCCGAAATGTATGCTCAACTGGCACCCGCGAGGCCACTAAAGCTTCGTCGAACGCCCTCAAATGGATGACAGGGGCAACCACCGCCTCTCTGAGCAGTATTCATGCCAAAAGTCTCCCCGACATTTCTCCCTCCCTATGCAGGCACTGCTGATACTGCTTCAGGGTAACTATCCAATCTGTCCAATGTATCTGCTATGCGGTGGTGCACTTCCATCTCCTCTCTCTCTGATGCCCCCTGACTACCCAGGCCCTTGTCTGCAGATCAGAAAGCTCTGCTTCTTACTCCTGGAGCTCCATCCCCAATCGCCTCTGCACCCCGCACGTCATGTCATACCCTGGCCCCGCAGCACCGCCTTCTTGGCCTCCCATTCAGTTGCCATGCAGGATGTACTACACCAAATATGGTCCATATATTCTGTCAGTGTTGGAGCCAGAGCCTCCCTACCTTCCACATCTGAGAGTATGTCCGCTGGGAATCTCCACAGCACTCTCTGCTCCGGAATGGCACCCCACCTTTTTTCACAGCAAACATGGGTATGGTGAGATAAAAATGTAGCCAGGTAGGACACAGTCACTCTTTCATACAAATGGAACCCAGCCATGAATACTCGATCCGATCTGCTACACATGTTATGCGTGAGGGAAGGGCAAGTATAAACTGGACATTGAGGGATATGCGATCTCCACACATCAGATAGCCCTAGGTCATGCATCACCACCCTCAACGCAGCAGGCATGCGGGGCTTTGTGCCCAGTGGGGAGGGAAGCCTTTGTAAGTCACCATCCAACACGCAGTTGAATCACCTATCCAAAGCAGAGGCATATCCACATTCTGATTAACCAAATCCTTGTAGCAGCACATATCAGGCCTCCACATCCGAATCGGTCAGGTGAAATGGAGTCCTCGGCGGTGCCACCCAAATCAGGACTCCAGGCGTGATAAATCTGAGTCTTCCACTTCTTAGCTATTGGCCTCCGTGTCACTCTAATGGGTCTCCTTTAGACAAGACACATTGATTTTATGATGTGTCAGGAAAAATACAACCCTGTAACGTTTGGTGTAAGAGATCTACCTCAGACATTCCAGGTCAATAAACTGAAACTATCTCCCTTGAAGATGTGGTAGTACTACAAGGAACTTTCGTGTAACTAGCAATACAAATCCACCCTGCGCAGCTGCAACAACATTCACCAAAACAAAAGAACACCAACCATGAACTTCCCCCCACCCATGTACTAGTATAGTAAAACATAGTGCCTACACATGTGCACCCAAATTATGTGCCAGGACTACACTGGTCCCGACCACGTAGCCCCCAACCTGCCCAGCCAGCATAAAGACTAAGAAAAATGAAGGGAAAGGGATGTAAACGCACGGGCTCCCCCTCACTCAATATGAGCCCTAGGCACAGCCCAAAGCATCCATTCTCTTACACCAACAAACCAACTAAAGATGTCCAACATCAGGTGCTGATGTACGCCGCCCCACTAGTTCCAATAGAGGTCACCAACCAGGAAAGCACTGTTAACATGCATGCTATAGGAGCATCCACCCCCCCTGCATGAGCCTAGCTCTGCAGTCGGCTGAGCTTCACCACAAGATGTTTCCATGAACTCTCCAGAACAGTCAACAATGTTTCAGGGACATTGACAGTCAAAGGCCCTAGGCCATCATCCGCAGGGCTCAAAAGCGAGAGGTGAGAGCTCACCCCGGTAGACCCCTGCATGTCTCCCACTTCCATCATCTGCTTGAGATTATCCTCCTGAATTGTAATTCTGTGAATGACCGGGCGCCCAGCCGCCGTCCGTCCAGGGCAGGTCGGACCCCCTCTAGTGCCCCGCTCAGATTCCATAGCCGACCCACTGTGCTATCTCAATTCTCCCAGAGAGGATCTGTTACATATTTCTAGCCAGTCCCAGACCCCAACTAGGTGTTCAAAGAAATGTGCCTTCCCTTGCGATAAGACTTTCCATTTGGATGGGTAGAAAAGCATGTATTTCAATTGCATTGCCCTCAGTTTTAACTTTACAGACAGAAATGATTTGCCCTGTACCTGTACCTTCCTGGTGTGGTCAGGATAAATCTTAGTTTTATTATTTGCAATATACAGGCTTTATCTCGATAAATCAGGATTTTGGCTATGATAGCCAGGAGGGAGCGTCAGTGCCAGCGTACTATGTGCCCATTCAACCGCAAAGAACTCTGAGAGCCCTTGTGGCTGTATTTGTTGTCGCACCCAGTCCTCCAAAACCCCTCCATAGTATCCCCTTCAGCTCGCTCCGGGAATCCCAGCACCCGGATGTTACTATAGCGAGCACGGCCTTCCAAATCCTCAAACTTCTGTTCCAACTCACGAGTTACAGAAGTCATCTTAACCATTTGCTGCTTAAGCTGTGAGACGTCCCCTTGAAAACTTAATTGTTACCCTCTGCCTCCGTCACGTTATCAGCCACTTCTCTCAGGTCAACTCTGAGCAAGTTGCAGTCACTAGAAACAGTCTCAATCTTGTGCTCTGTCTTGCGTAAACCCTGTATTGCTGCCATCAGGTCAGCACGTGATATGTCCCCAATTCCCTCTGGGGAGGTCCCCCTGGACTCTGCACTCCCCTGCTGGGTAATCTGTTGGGATGTCTGCCTTGTCGTGGTATGTTGAGTCATAGTGTTAGTGGTGTACGAGCAAGTGTCCTTATCCTTCCCCATGGTGCTTAGTGCCCCTTAGTTGCGAGTACGCTCCCTCAAGCCTGCAGTTCTTGTCCAAAAAGAATAGGTCCCTGAGGATCCCTTCCCAGCTAGCTCTGGAAATCTCACTAGGACCCCCAAGACTGAGTAAGGATGCTATCCCAATCGGGGAACACCTCCGGGATCCTGTAATGTCTATTCCAGGGAGAGACTCAGAATTCTCCAAGTCTTGGGTATCCCTCAGCCCGCCTTTTCATCTGGAGCTACCACTGGCCACTATATCACTGTCTCCAATTTCTGCACAACTCCATTCAGCGCAGGAATCCCCTAGGCCCAGACTGGGCCAATCCTCATGGGCCGTGAGCCTCGGGCACCCCGCCGCATAAAGTTCTTACCTGCAAGGGGCCAGAAGTGTGCCAGGCCTGCTGTTCTCTTTCCACTTTAAAGTTTAGGCTTCTCCATTTGGCAAACTTCCGCGATGGACAGCAGAGACTTGCCAAATTTCTCTACTCCGCCGAGCCCCTTCAGTCAGGGGCGTCCCCAGCCCATGGCAATATTCGGGGACTGTTGCCCCTACCACGCGGCGCCTGTTCAGATCCTCCCCGGAGTCAGGCATACAGTCTCTCCCCATTTGGCAGGATATGCCCGTGTAAGCTCTCCTCCAAGCCCACATGGGCCATGCTACAACACCGACGGTCCAGTGTCCCAGTCAGGGCCTGCCTCAGTCAGCAAGAGGTAGGGCCTGGCTGATACAGAAGGCTCCCACGCAGCAGCACCAGGATCTCCTCCAGCAGCCTCACCTCCCATGAAGCCCAGCAGTCGCTGGCACCGCAAGCGAGATCTCCCCAGCGGCCGCAGTCGGTAGCAAAACTCTGTGAGTACCCGGCACCAGCACGGAGACATGGCACCGGCCCAGCAACACTCCACCCTCATCAGTGCCCAGGAGGCACACACTCCCCCATCTCCACTCACTGCAGGCGCCAGTCGATACAGCTCCTCCCAGCCGGCCCATGAAAGGGTCTCA
Source organism: Triturus cristatus (assembly GCF_964204655.1). NCBI lineage: Eukaryota > Metazoa > Chordata > Amphibia > Caudata > Salamandridae > Triturus > Triturus cristatus. The sequence continues at coordinate 697,638,513 of NC_140584.1, read as the reverse complement.
GTTCTGCAGGGGCACACTGTGACAAGTCCGGCCCACCCCAGCCCCAATGTTCCCTCGTCGTCCACCGGGGGAGGCTGCTCACCCGAGTCCTCCGCTGCAGTTGGCAAGCCCACAGTAGAAATTGGCGCTGGGCCACACCACGCCGCAAGACTTTCTCCAGGCTCCCCTGGGCTGTTGATTATGGAGCTGCCATAGCCTCCAACTGGCTCAAAGCCATCCCCCTTAATTGCCAGGAGAGTTTAAGACAGGATGCTACACTCTACTGGCCATAATCAGTGACAGTAAAGCAGGATTCCGTGGGATTAGGCCGGGGCGGGATGGGATGGGAGCCAAGCTCAGCTATGTCCTGTCACCAATCTTGCCAGGCTATGCCCCTACAACTATCAATATCTAACTTGCATCCATAACCCAGAGAAGTGAGATAATCTTTGATGCCTCAGCTACATGTCTAAGAATGTGTAATGGAATCCATCGCTCTGCCATTCTGTGAGAATTAGAAAGCGCTCTAGGGTGCAGTGCAACACTGCTCCAGCCCAACCTCTCTTGTTAAGGTTGTAACATGTATGTTCCACTGCCTGTTAGATGGGACCAGAGGGCACAACAGTTTCTGGGGGGTGCATCTGAGAATTCAAAGATCATCATTGCTCCCACCAAGCAATAGAACTTTGTAGATCCACTTGAGTACCTAAAAACAGCCAGGGCTGGCTTTGTTGCACTGCTGCTGGTTCCATATAAACTGGAACTGTTTCCTTTAGCCCAGACACATTGTACCTGTGACTTGGAATCTTGTAGGTTCAACCTCACCGATCAGTCTCCTGGCCTGGATGAATCCCAAAGATGGCCAGCTGTTCACATCTTGAAATGATGATAGAGAACAAACTAGTTGATCTTGGACAGATTAATTACTGGTATCCCCCTTTTGTGTTTCTTTAGGAATAGGAATATGGCCCTCAGAAACCCTCGCTGAATGAAAGGTGTTAGACCTGGCATCTTTTGCTGTGATTTCCCCTGCTTCCAAACTCCTGTTTTTGACTGTGTGCTGAGCTTCGTTTTTGCTGGTTTTAGGACTCTGGGCACTATACCACTGCTGATCAGTGCTAAAGGGCATGCGCTCTGTGTCTAAAATGTTATGGCATTTGGTGGCTCCATGATTGGCACATTTGATTTACTAATAAGTCCCTAGTAAAGTGCACTATGTGTTCCCAGGGCCTATCAAATAGTGCTAGGGGGTCTGCTGCACCGATTGTGCTACACACTCAGTAGTCCTTCAAACATGACTCAGGCCTGCCACTCCAGAGCCTGTGTATGCAGTTTTAAACTGCCATGTCGACCTGCCAAGTTCACCCACTTGCCAGGCCCAAACGTTCCCTTTTATTACATATAATGTACCCCTATGGCAGGCCCTAGGTAGCCCCATGGGCAAGGTGCAGTTTATTTAAATGGTAGGACATGTACTTGTGAGTTTTACATGTCCTGGTAGTGAAAAACTGCTAAATTCGTTTTTCAGTACAGCAAAGCCTATCTCTCTCTTAGGTTAGCATTGAAGCTGCCTTGTAACATTTTACAAGTGTATCTTGCAATTGGACACAATTAAAAAAGATTGGAGTTGTGTGTTTCTGGACTCACATCTTTTAGTGAAGTTTTTTTTTAATTGCTGATCTGAAAATGACACTTTTAGAAAGTTGGTGTTTTCTTACTATAACCATTCAGTGCCTCTGCCTGTAACTAGAATACATGTCTGGGTCAGGGTGATATCTGGGCTTTGTGAATCCACTCTAAACAGTCATACACAAAGGGAGCTAAGGTGTGCCCTGCATATCCTGATGGCCCCTCACCAGGCTGATGGGTCTTCCTGAGCAAGAGTGGTGAGAGGAGTTGACACCTGCACCTTATTAGAGCTGTGTCTGTCCCCACACAAAGAGCTGCATACCCCTCTGTAGTGTATCTGGAGCCAGGGGCAGGAGCTGTAGTGCTACCAGGACAGGTTGCCACTTTGATACTTGCTTGGCTGTTATGGCCTGCTGCTTCTGTCCTTGGAGTGAGAGGACTGCACTTTGCTATCTGAATCCTGCTTTCTAGAGTTCATCCAAGGCTTGAGTTGAGTTTTCCTCCTATCGGAAGTCTCTGGACTATCAAAGACTTCACCTGCAACACCTGGGCTCTGTTGATGAGAGCTTGACTCTGCCAAGTGGTGCCAAATCCAGTTCCTGGGCCCTTGGAAGTGAGTGTTGGTGCTACAAAGAGAAGAAACCAGCACCTCAACTTCAAGCGTGACTTCGGAATCGGCACCACTCTTCCACACCATGCCACTGCTTAACTCCACATCCAGGACTTACAACACAGGCACTGATGCCACCACAGCGCCTCTGAAGCATCGCCCCTGTGCGAGTTTCAAATACCGCGTCACTGAAGTTTGTGACACCCAACTCTGCCGCAGCGCCTGTGTTCCCATGTTGTAACATCGACACCGCAAAGTCGAAGCCTTGAGGCTCGACCCCCAATGCTTCATCGACACCGTACCGCCATCAGAACCAAAGCCTTGCTGCAACCGCCACATCACCTTTCCTGCGCCGTGCAACGTCGCAGGGCATCAGCGGCTCAACGACTCTGCACTGCCTCCAAGAACCAAAGCCTCACTTGCTTCAGTGATGCCGCACCTCCATTGTGCAACGCATTTTCCCCGAGCGCCAATGTGCCGACAACCTGTATAACTGTAAGGAACTGACTCCGAGACTGCTTCAGCGACGCCTCACCTCCCTGGTGCCGTACAACGCCTTTGTTTCACTATGTCTCAAAGGTACTGTACTGGGGTCTGTACGACTCCATTCCTGGCCCCGCTTCATAGCTGTCAGCCGTAACTTGTGGATTCAATTCCATCAAGCAGGTCAAGATGGCCCCAAACGGAACTGTTGTGTGCACTGGGGGTGAGCACATGGTATCTTTCCTGTGTAATTTACTTACCCGGACTAGGATTATGGGTCCCTGCTTGGACAGGGGCATACCTCTGCCAACTAGAAACCCCACTTCTAAAAAAAAGAAACTAGGTTTTGTGGCAGACATTGCAAAATGGTATTTCACCTCCTGTTATACTAGAGCTGCATAATTTCTAAGTTGAACATTGTACATTACAAAGCAGACTGAAATGTTGGTAAATGAAACTTTGTTTCAAATCCCCTGACAGGTTGATGAGCGCAGAGGTCTAATGAGAGCTTCTGCTAATTGTGAACCAATTGATCTATTCTAAGTTCTTTTCTTTCAGGGAAAGGAGAGGGATTACTTACAAGTGCGCGATCTCTTTACTCCTGTCTGTTAATGAGCAAGCCCCTGCATGAGTAGTGGGGCTTTAATGCATAGAAGAAACAACTGACAGACTAGGCCCTTCCTCTACCAGTCCTGGGAAAAACTCCAGGGCGAAATGCTCTTCCCAAAGATGCTCGTGCTTTAATACTTTAAAGCACAAACTGGTTGGCATTCATTAAACTGCAAGATTAGAAGCTTAAAAGAAGCCCAAAATGTTGCATAACATTTTCAACATAATATTCTCACTGTGTGCAGTGTTTACGCCTAACTCATCGAACATTATTCAACAAGGCGCCTCTCAGAATGAGATCACAGAAACTGCCCTCACTGGCGCCTTTGTGGCATAAGGGGAAGGGCATTAAACTCATTCCTCTTTAGAGATGGATATTGTCAGAGTTCATGCAACAGAGACATTGCTTTACTGCAGGTGTATCATCTACAAATTCACACCGAGCTTCCAATGCTGGAAACAATTAGCAAATGGAACAAGGAAAGCGTGAGTGTCCTGCTGCTATGTGGGCTCTTCACAGAGATGAACACTGCAGGATCTCCCATCAATAAAATGAACACGTAATATGTGTTTGGCATTTTCACTGCACCATAATCTGTTTATTAGCGGCATACATGAGTAAAAGTGGAAAGTCAAAAGGAACATTATACAGTAAAGCCAATTCATAATGTTCTTATAAATTAGAAACTTACTAACAAAATCTGGGGAAGCGAAAGTGAGGTTGTTGGTAGATATATTCATAACTGGCTTTTCTTCTTCTTTCGTTTCACTAAATCACATTTGTTTGTTTTTTAAATCGTGCAAAGTAATCTGCAGTCTAGAAAGCAGCTGCAAAGGTTGAAGGCCGGTATCAATTTCCTCAATTTTTCTTTCATCTTAGATCCTTGCTCTCGTGACAGAACAAGGCAATAGCTTTCTCTTCCTCCCCTTTCTCCGTTTGAGGAAGGCTACCAGTTCTCTTTGGTGGTCGGTTATTTTCATTAAATCATACATAAACCTGGACATAAGGATACATTGAGAGAGCCACAGATTTACAGGTGAATGTGCGATGGGAAACAATAGCGCATCACTGTGCACGACATGGTTGTCATTTTGTCTCGTGATAACAAATGCAAGCATATTTTATATTCTACACAGAGCAACTGAGTCAAATCTCTTGGTTTCAAGCTGGACTCCTATGACACTTTGACAGCACCATTGAACAAAATGGTAGAATCTGTCAATTTCCACCTCCAACAATCAAACGTCTTCTCTCCTCTGATCAACTTAAATCAGCAGCCCATGCCCTAATCATCTGAAAAGTTGACGCAGGCGATGCCATTCTAGCAGGCGGTCTCATTTCAACATTTGCTCCACTCAAAGCTATCTTCCACTCCTCTGCCAGATTCATCTCGGAAAATAAAGGTTTGGCAATATATCCTCTGTTCTGAGAGACCTCCACTGGCGTCCACACATGGTGCTGATCGAGTTCAAGATCAAATGCTTCACCTGCAAAGCCTGACACTGCAGCAGACCCATCCACTTATCCATCCTCCTCCCACTAGCCAGAAGTGTAAGACTCTCAAGAAGCAAGGCTCCTTTAACATTAGAAACATCTCATTTCAAGACCTCGTTAGCTTTGAAGCAATCAGTGGCATCTGGCGGGGAACGGGTGTGGTGGGGAGTGAAAAAAAAACGATTAGAAAAAACCACTTACATCTTCAGGCGGCGCGTCTCTCCTCCGCTTCCCTTCCGACGAGTACCGGAACGGAAGCAGGAAACACACAGACGCCCCTAAGCCAATCACAATGCTGCAATGCAGAGCTGTAATTGGTCTGGCAAGGACTATGAGCCTGTGCATATTACCCACCAGGCTGTGCATTACAGTCTGGTGGGGAACATGCAAAGTGCGCAGGGACTGTTTGGCTGGCTCAAGACAACTGGCCAAACCATCATGCGCACTTAGAGTGTGCCCACCACTCCTCCCCCTGTGATCCCATCCCCACCACACCCTAACCAAGCCCCATAGCTAAGAAAAATAAAATAATAATAACGATGCATTTATCATTTTATTTTTCCTTTTTCACTGCTTTGAGAGCAGTGGGGCAATGCTCCTCTGCCTTAGCGGAAACAGGAGCGACACCCAGTTTTTAAAACTTTCTAACACTGGATCTAAGACGCAGCCATGACATCCAGTCTTTCAGGAAATGGCTGAAGACTTACCTCTTCAAATCTTACCTCCACAGACAGCAATCAATCTTCTCCTCTGCCCAGACAGAGCAGATGCCTTCCGATTACCTTACGTTACCTGTTTTTCAGCAGTCTTACTATTCTTAAGTTCCCCCTTTTGTTCCCGGTTTCTAGCCCCCGCCTCCTCCACACCCAGTCCCACCATTGGTTCCTAACTCCTTGCTCATGTAAGCTGTTGAGTGGTTCTTCGTAAAGCGTTCTAATACTAGTCCGCTGACAATATAACAACTTCAAATAAATCAATCAATCTTTCCAGAAATACATATGTTTTGATCAAATATTTGGAAATGAAACTGCCTCTCAGGAAGGCAAAATGCTAACCCTGCAGCACAGTGATTCGATGCTGTTACACCGATGCGGGTTGTTGTTTTTAACTGGTATGCTTCTTTCTGCTTGACTCGCATTAACAACAAACACGAGTTCACAGCAATGCAATTCAAAGCCTTTTTTGAAATTCAGATATGTTTCTTGATGGATGGCAAGACACTGTCCCACAAATAACAAGAAGCAGAGTTTTACTGTCATGGGATGTGCTGGAAGGTTTTATTGTTAAGGCTCGAAGTCAAAAAGTGCAGAAAAAAACATTCGGAAGCAAGATAAGGCGGAGGAGCGTCACCCCACTGCCAGGAAGCACAAAAGAAAGGAAAAAATAAAATGATAATAACGTAATGTTATTCAGTCCAGTTCATAATCTTTATTTCGATCGCCAGGATCATAAAAGACATTCGCAATAATATTTAAAATATTTTGTTATAAAAATAAACACCCATTTGACCATAATACAAAGCAATGTACAGTTGTTCCATGTTGATGTACAAGACCGTTTAGAGCACAAAATGAATTAAAAGTTGATTATGTGAGGGGAAAATTTAAAACCATTATGTTAACAAATATAAAACTTTCATTTCTATTTTAGTTTCAATAAAATATAAAATGTAAAATGTGACTGTTTCATTAAAGATGTCATAAAAATCTTGAAAAAACAAAAAGTATGTTGAGCTCGTTAAGACTTGTGGGAAACTACAAGATTTTGTTCATTGTTAACGGTCACCACCAAGTACCCAGCAGCATATACGATGCTGGGTGTCTGTCGGCATAATCTTTTTCGTTTCACAGCCTGTTACAGCGGTAGACAGGCAGTTGGGCACCAACATTAACCTTCTAGTTGGCCACACTGTGGGAGCTGTAATCAACGTAATCATATTATCCCTGACTGTCCACATCCAGCTTAAAAATTTGGCAGTTGCAATAACACACTGTTCATCAGTATTTGTCTGCAATCTTCTTAGAGCAATAATGCTTGACCTAGTGCCCAAATTTCTACACAATGGCTTTAACTATTTTTCTCGTGTGGCCTTATAGACAGGGCAGACAAATAAAATGTGTGAGTAAGTCTCCTCATGTTCTACACATACATACCATCTGCTATAGTTTGTGTCATGACATTTATGGGTGAATGATTTCAATGGTAAGGAGCCCACCCAAAATTGGAAGTATAGGCCTCTCGTCTCTTGGCTTGGATATGACATCCCAGTATGGTTCCTATTGGGAGCTAAGCTTGAACTCTAGGAATTTGCTTGTCAGTGATAAACTCTCAATGGTTTGTGTGCTATTCATTGCGATCATGGACCAGCTCCTTCATTGTTTTTTTCGAGGGGAACCGTTGGCCCACTGGGTCTTGCCATAGATGTCTCAGACCCATGTTAACCGGTGTGCTTTATACCCTTTGCAACCAAAATATCTTGTAGAAGGTGTCGGCTTCCCAAACATCCTTAAGTGCACTAGCATAGTGTGACAGCTATGGGGTGGTCCATAGCCTATGCCAGAATGCTATCGGGCGATATCTTGCTATCTCATGTATTCGGTTGCATCCTAGGTCATGATAAATGGGCTTGAGAGGTGTGTTTTGTGGGAGCTCAGTGATTCCGCTCATGAATTTGTTTTGAGCGAAGACTAATGGTACCAAATTGTCAAAGCCCCATAGCTCAGCTCCATATAGTACAGATGCTGTAACTTTGGTGTTATATACCTTCTAGGCTGGGCTTATGGGCTTGGTATGGGAGGTCTTATGTTTTCTTTGTAGCACACCTGCCAAATGGCAGTGCTTTAAAGCTATAGTTTCTATCTGGAGTTTCCAGGTGAGTTTTTTTCAAGGGTAATGTTATTATCATTTTATTTTGTCCTCCTGCTGTGGCAGCATGCGTGAGGGGGTGGCGGCGGGGCTGCAGATCAGGGGAGGAGTGGTAGAACACTCCTGTGCGCAATGACTGTTTGGTCGGCCCTCTGGTGCCGCCCAAAATAGTCATGCGCACTGTCCTGTTCTCCATGCAGGCTGAATTACACCCTGCATGGAGAACATGCCCACCCCTCCAGCCCCTGGCTGAGCACCGTGTCACGGTGCTCAGAACAATCACAACGCTGCATTGCAGCGATGTGATTGGCTGCAGGGAGCGTGGGAGCCCTGGTGTTTCCTGCTTCTCACAAGCAGCCAGGAAGAGGACGGGACAGGACACAGGAGAGGTAGCAGCAGCCGCCCGGCCAGCCGGCAGGCCGGGACGTAAGTGATTTTTTTATGATAGCCGATTCCCAATCCCCCCCACACACCACTGCTGCTTCTAGGCATCAGCCATGACTGCCTTTTCAAGCTCCGACTACCTATACCTCGCATCCTCACCAGGCTTGCTCAGTCGCTCCTGCACTCACGCACCTCTGAAGTATGCCTTGTGAAATTTTTAGGGATCTTTCCCAATCACAACCCAGCAGATCACCCTTAATCCTGCGACAATCACAGGCATGGGCCAAGATACCCGCTTGACCTTGAAGAACAGACATGTTATGAGCCATGCATCTCTCTCAACTTACGTCGAGAGAATACTCTTTAGACATGTAACAAAACCTCCCAAAGACTGTCCGGCAATTGTTGTAAGTTAATGGCAGTCTTTCACCCTAAGTGCGCACACTCATGAAGTGCACATCAAGGCTTTATGTAGCAACAATTTTAGTACAGGTGTAAATGTATTACATTTATCACAGATATCAAAACACTCATAGTTAAAATAAATGCACAGAATGTGAAAATTATAAAATAAGGCAACACGGCATATAGAACATTTTGAGGATCCTTACATAACTAGCCCTGGCTAATATACATATTATGATCACCACTATTCTGTGAAGGTCAGTTTATGAATGTTGTCATTGCATACGCGTCACTGGACTATTTATTATCTGGTCCTCAGTCTGGTATTAAGACAAGCCTGGATTGTGTCTCTCTAGCTGCTTTTTTATGAGACAACTGCCCTGACACAATTCCATGAAGAACTGCTCCGCTCATCCTGGAACCTGAAGTCCCCTGCTCCCTCCTCAAGAAGTCTTTGAGTGATCGGTTTACATGATTCATACCGTATATTTGGGTTGCAATTCATGTCAGGTGGGAGGTAAACCATTAGAATTCACTTGATAATTCACTCTAAATCTATTAATCCTTTCCTAAGCGTCAAACATTCTAACGAATGTATGAATTCGAAGCATACTATTAGCATATATGATAAATGTAGCACAGTAGCAATCATCAATGCATATCAGCTAATCAACGATTGCAAATGAATACAGGTGTATATGCTAGAAGTCTTGATAAGCAAATAAGTAATGCATAAAATACAAATAGCAACTTCCCCTCTTATCCTCCTTCATTAAGAGTCATAACCCTCTGGTCCTTTGGCCTCAACCGACGAGGCGCCCTCTCCGAGCCTATGCACGACCAGCATTCAGGATCCTGATTCTCTCACTAGTCGCTTGCACATCACTGTGCTGCTTCCCAGCTAGGTTTGCACTAGGTGACTACCGTCACATACATGCACAAGACGTTGTACGGGCTTATTGAGAGTTTGTGGGGCCTAGGACGTCTACCAAAAAGTGGAGGATGTCCGATCCAGCTTATTTATAGTACATGGGGCTTTAAAGCACATAAATAGGGTGGACAGGGCATCCGCTACCTTTTGGTGGATGTCCCACTTCTGCCAAAGTCTAAATAGTCCTTACACTTGAATACTCCATAGGTTTCTGACATCTAATTGGCTCAAACTGCGGAGCCCGAGCCACCTTGGCTGATGCCCAGTGGAGCTTTCCCATGCAGCTGTAGAGGAGTCTGGCCCCTGGCCGTCACCTACCCAGCTGGACATCTGACATTGTTTTCCTCGTCTCCCCATTTTGTGTCTCCATGATCACTGTTACACTTGCTATTCCTGACGAATTCCCGTAACATCGTTTCTTTGCCTGTGTTTTACTATGCTCTGGTAACGGTTGTATTTTGTAACTTGTTGACTCATTTGATCCTCATGTAAAGCGCTCTGATATCCTTCGGGATCTGGTTCGCGCTATATAAAACTTAAAAATATATATATATTAATAATAACTATCATTGCAATCATTCTTATATTAAGAAGACTACCCTTAATGTCATCACCTCTACTCTTTGTATATTGCACTTTCAGTAAAAACAACAGGGTAATGAGTATTTGTTGAAGCAGCCTCCAGTCTTTGGAACTAGCTCCATATTGAGCAGCGGGGGGATCCCAACTTATGTAGCCTTAGGGAGCTGTGGGAACGGGGCTCTATACTCACCAGAGATAATATATCCCATCTCAAATTATTTCAGTTAGTGCCAAGAAACCTGGTCTGTACAGCAGTCTAGAAAACCAAAACATAATTACAATCCCAACCTTTTGTTTTAATTTTAATGTTTACTGTGATTGTCATTTTTAGTGTTCATTTCATAAAACCTTAACATTTGTGTTTTTAACTTGCGCACACAAAACTGAAAGGTTTGGCATTTTTAATAAAATTAAACCTTTCTGCTGCAGATAACATCTGGCACCTCGTGTCATAACTCCCCTCAAAGATCAATATTCACATTATTCATAATTCGCTGGGTCCCACAGTCAGATCTCTCTGATCAGAGCACTTGAAGCACTGGAGCTCTTTCACCAAAATCACAGAGGGAGTGAAATTGACATCACTTTGACTACAATGATGGGCCACTGCATTTTAAAATGTTATAGCTATATCAGTTCACTGTGCCACTTTTATTTGTTAACTTCGACCCCTGGACAAATCGTAGGTGTTGCAAAAAAAATAATAAAGGATGCAAAAGTGATGCATCCGACTAGCCCTCTTCAGGTGTCTTGAAAACAACAGAGTACTCATTTTGAGGTCTTCAAATATACAACATTCACACAGCAACTATCACTGCCGTTTTAGCTTTCTATTATTTTAAATATTTTTACTAAAACACATTTTTCGCATTCTTGTGAGATTGACATGCACTGTCTGCTTTTACAAATTATTTAACTGGTATAATGAACTGCACCCTTCAGTAAATTTGGACTTCAATGGCCGCTATACCCACAATGATATATGAAATAACTTTTTGTTATGGTCTTCATTAACTAAACAATAACATTTGACATTGAAACTGAGCATCTATAACACAAAGACAAGGAGGACATTCAAAATAAATAACTTAAATCGCGGCAAGTCCATGTATACTGAGATTTTAGTTTAAAATAACTGAATTGTACCTTAAGATAACTCCATGCCTTTTTAAGTCTGGCTTGACAGAGCCGCTGTCTTGAAGAACTATTGTTACCAATGATTTAACATATACATGGAGTGGAATTTGACTCTGCCCCACAGGAGTATTACCCACTGACCTCATGATATTGACTGTTGGGTTTATTATTTTACCGATTGCATTGCAGTGCTTAATATGTGCCAGTATTTTCTGGTGTTCAACACTGGCACCTGTTTCTAAACACCTGAACTTTGATACTCTACCACATGTTAGCACTGTCTGATTAATTTAAGCACTTAAGCAAGTAATTCATCAGTAAAGAATCAAATATAAAGCTTTGATTACAACTACCACTGCCATTTCCCATCAGAATTTCAAGGTGTGCAGGAACACTACAGACCTGGTTTATTTCACCTGAAGTCATTGGTAACTAGGTCTAATGCTTAGTGAAAATTAGGAATGACCAGGGGTATCGAGATTGAAATTACTGATGATTCTCTCTATCATCCCTCATTTCTGGTAGGCCCTTCACTGTTCAGCTCCTAACTCTGCCTCCCGAGTTAATGTTACCACCAGTATTGGTAACTCCAGGAGGCGGAGTTGCTGTGTACTATAGCGGGCCACTTGTAATGATGACCTAAGTGGGATGAATGGGATCGATATGGGTTCATATTTGTCAAGGGTTTGCATTGCCCTTGCACCTCGCAAGGGATGCAAGGGCGACGCAAAACCTAAATGAGTTTTATCAAGCGAGCCTGAGTGGCCTGATAAATCTAGAGTAACGCAAGGCAGTGCAAATCGCTGCCTTGTGCTACTCTGTGGCAGGGAGGCGTTCCATGGTTGGAGCTTGGGTCTACCCATGCATCCAACTATGGATTCTGACACATTCCCAGATTTACCAACATTGGTGGATCTGAGAATGCATCAGAATTGTATGCTTTCCCACCATAGGCACCAGGAGGAGAAATATCTTTATTTCTCCTTGTTTTTCCCTCTTTCTAAGTGTGCTGAACTTAGAATGAGGAAAGTGTCTCAGAATTGTTTTTTTGTGCAGGAAGGTGTCCCTCCCTGCACAAAACACTACTGCCTACCATGCAGACATCCTTGCAATGCAAGGGTGCCTGCCTTGGTGCAAGGTAGCCATAAGTGCGCTAGGAAAGGACAGGAATGCGCGTATACTGGTAAATACGGGGCACTCTTGCCCTTTCTCTCAGGGCAGCAAGGTGGCTTGCTTTGTTGCGCTGTCTGAAGAAATGATAAATCAGACCCCTGATGTCTTGGTAAGCAGACACTTTGCCGCCCTTTTTTGCTCCTCTCACTGTGCTGCATGCACTTACTTTGAATATTCACTCTCATTGTCATCTTTAACAACAGACATGAGTGAAAAGCACACCGAAGCCAAATACTGAAATCGTTGGTTTTTAGGTCTCACCTGGCGTAAGACTGCGCAGACATGCGCAGTCTCGCTGGCGAGATTTAATGTTTTGGTTAGATTTCTCTAGTGGGCTTTAAGCCCCGCCCCTCCTTTCCATTGGCTGGCGTCACCGTTTATGCTAAGCGGTGGCCAGCCATTGGAAAGGCGCGTCTCGTGACGTACACTTTTCTCTTTTAGAGCCGTCCCAGTTGGACTGGCTGCCCCGACTTACTGCTGCCGTAAAAGGTTTTCTTATCTTTATGGGGCCAAACACATGGCCCCATAACGATAAGAAATCAGTCATGCGAGTCAGACCAACTGGGACGGCTCGCGAGCCAGTCCAACTGGGATGGCTCTAAAAGAGAAAAAGACTATCCCTTCATTTATCTCCTGCACACACATGGCCAATTCACTCTCTTCCTACATACACAATACCCCTCTAAGCTCCATACTTGGATCTTGGCGCAGGTCACGCTCCGCAGGGCTCCGTAGAAGATGGGCAGCAGCGCCATGATCATCAGGCTCCCGTAGGCTAGCGCCGCCCCTCGGGGGAGGCCGGCAGCCGGGCAGATGTGTTGGAAGCTGTGGGGTCAGAGTCGTTGATCAGCGACGGGGGAGGCTCTAACTCTGCCATTGCTGGAGGTTCGGGGAGCTGCGGGTTTCAGAGAGGGAGGTGGGACAGGAAGGTGCAGCGCCGAGGCTGCGTGGAGCTCTGTAGGAGGGCTCCGGACAGGGAAGAGGCTACTCTTTCAAGCTCCGCTGCTTTTTGGTGCCGGTAAGGCCACGTTTTTTTTTTGTGTGCATATTTTATATAACGCGAACTCGACCCGAAGGTATTGGAGCGCTTTACATAGCACCGTATTTACATTACACATTCAGGCACGGGGAGATTAGGTGATTTGCCCAGAATCACATGAAGTGGATGCGACCTCGAGGCTCGAACCCTGGTTTCCAGCACCAGAGTCGGCAGCGTGACCGCTCAGCCCTCCACAGGGCTTGGTCGCCCCACTCACTGCTGCCGCTCCTGCCTGCCTTTGCCGCCTCCTGCCTGCAGATTCCTTCGCTCGCTGCCCGCTGCCCCTGGGACTTTCCCGCTGCTCCTGGGAATTTCCCGCTGCCCGCTGCTTCTTGGAATTTCCCGCCGCTGCCTCCCTGCGGCCCCGCCCCCCTGTGATTCCATTCGCCGCCCCGCTCCCGCCACCCAGCTGCTCCTCCCTCCCGGCTCCTTACTTATGACGCCCCCAGAGCGACCGCGCAGTGGATGCGCGCAGCGGGAGCGCCGATTGAGCGCCGAAGGTGCGCCAAAGGTAAGCCCGTCTGCGCCCGTCCGCGCCTGGACCACGCCCAGCACCAGACCCCCTGGTCCTCGCCCTCGCCAGCACACCCTGCACATCTACGACGCCAAAACCCTCCACGCACTCAACGCCGGCCGAAACACCGCCTGCTACCGAGCCACCCCGAGACGCACCCACGGACCCTTCACCTGCCTGACCTGCCGCTTCACCGGCCTCCGACCCAACACCGCGCCTGCTAAACCGAGCCCCAGCAACAAACACCTGATGTGCATCCTGCTCAACACCCGCTCCGTTCACAGGCATGCCGTCGAACTCTGGAACCTCCTCGACTCGACAGCACCAGACATCGCCTTCCTGACGGAAACCTGGATGAACGCCTCCTCAGCGCCCGACGTCGCCATCGCCGTCCCGGAAGGCTACAAAATCACCAGGAAGGACCGCGTCAACCAGACAGGAGGAGGCATCGCCATCATCCACAAGAACACCATCCGCATCACGACCAACTCCGATGACACCTTCACCTCCGCCGAACACCTCCACTTCCAGATACACACCGACCCCAAGACCACGCTCAGAGGCACCCTCATCTACAGACCACCGGGACCATGCACACAGTTCAGCGAAGAAATCACAGACTTCGTCAGCCCGCACGCCATCAATTCCACCGACTACATCCTCCTGGGGGACCTCAACTTCCACCAGGAGGACAACAAGGACCGCAACACCACTGCTCTGCTGGCCAACCTGGCCAACCTCGGACTCAAGCAACTGGTAACCACCCCCACCCACTACGCCGGTCACACGCTTGACCCAGTCTTCTCATCCAGCAAATACGTCACCTTCAGCCACTCCACCAATCTCCAGTGGACTGACCACAGCTGCGTCCACTTCAGCTTCAGTAAAACGACGACCCACCACCACCCTCAACAAGCCCCCCGCAGGAGCTGGAACAAGATTACCGGCGGCCAGCTCACCACCTTCCTCAGCCAGAACCCCCCCACCAGCTCAACGGACCCCAACGAAGCTGCCAACAACCTCACACAGTGGATCACCAACTGCGCAGACGCCCTCGCACCACTGAAGAAGAACCCCCCCAGCAGACGCGGCAGCAAGAAAGCCTCCTGGTTCACCGACGAGCTCATCACCTCCAAGAAGAACTGCCGCTCCCTGGAGAACACCTGGCGCACCAACCAGACCACAGACAACATGACAGCCCACAAACACGCCACCCGCAAACACCACCAACTGATCCGCGCCACAAAGAAGACAGCCTTCAAGGAACGACTGGACAACAACACCCACAACAGCAAGGAACTCTTCAGCATCGTCAAAGAGCTCTCCAACCCCGACGCCGGAAACAATGACATCACTCCCGCGCAAGACCTCTGCGACTCCCTCGCAGCCTTCTTCCACGACAAGATCGCCAACATTCACAACAGCTTCGGCCCACCAACCATGAACCCCACCACCGAACCGATGCCCCCCACCGCCACCCTCCGCACCTGGACCCCAGTCAGCACCGAAGACACAACACGCACAATGAACACCATCCACTCCGGATCCCCTACGGACCCCTGCCCACACCACATCTTCAACACGGCCGACCACATCATCGTACCCCACCTCCGCGACATTATCAACGCCTCCTTCAACACCGCCACCTTCCCGGAGTGCTGGAAACACGCCGAGATCAGTGCCCTGCTGAAGAAACCAACTGCAGACCCCTCCGACCTCAAGAACTACCGCCCCATCTCGCTCCTCCCGTTTCCTGCCAAAGTCATCGAGAAGACCGTCAACAGACAGCTAGCCGCCTTCCTCGAGACCAACGGATCCCTCGACCACTCGCAATCCGGCTTCCGAGCCAACCACAGCACGGAGACCGCCCTCATCGCAGCCACAGACGACATCAGATCCCTAATGAACAACGGGGAAACTGCGGCCCTCATCCTCCTGGACCTCTCCGCAGCATTCGACACTGTCTGCCACCGCACCCTGGTACAGCGCCTGAACAACACCGGCATCCAGGAGAAGGCCCTGGAGTGGATCACCTCATTCCCCGCCGGAAGAACCCAGAGAGTCCGCCTCCCCCCGTTCCGGTCAGCGGCCACCGAAGTTATCTGCGGCGTTCCACAAGGGTCATCGCTCAGCCCCACCCTCTTCAACGTCTACATGAGCCCCCTCGCAACCATCGCACGTCAACACAACCTCAAGATCATCACCTACGCCGACGACACCCAGCTGATCCTCTCCCTCACCAGCGACCCGGACGCCGCCAGAGCCAGCCTACACGAAGGGATGAAAGACGTCGCCGAATGGATGAAGAACAGCCGCCTGAAACTGAACTCAGACAAGACAGAGGTCCTCATCCTGGGATCATCACCCTCCGCCTGGGACGACTCATGGTGGCCCCCCGCCCTGGGAGCCACCCCCAAGCCAACGGACCACGCACGCAACCTAGGCTTCATCCTGGACTCCTCCCTCTCGATGACCAGACAAGTCAACGCCGTCTCGTCTTCATGCTTCAACACCCTGCGCATGCTTCGAAAGATCTTCCGGTGGATCCCCACCGAGACCAGGAAGACGGTCACCCAGGCACTCGTCACCAGTCGGCTGGACTACGGGAACGCCCTCTACGCCGGCACCGCCGCCAAACTCCAGAAGAAACTCCAACGGATCCAGAACGTCTCAGCACGACTCATCCTGGACATCCCCCGACACAGCCACATCTCCGGACACCTGAGAGACCTGCACTGGCTCCCCGTCAAAAAAAGAATCACGTTCCGACTCCTCACCCACGCACACAAGGCCCTCCACGACCTGGGCCCCAAGTTCCTCAACAGCCGCCTGACCTTCCACAAGCCCACCCGCCAGCTCCGCTCCGCCAGCCTCGCTCTCGCCACCGTCCCCCGCATCCGCAGAGCCACCGCCGGAGGAAGATCCTTCTCCTACCTGGCAGCCAAGACATGGAACTCCCTCCCCATCCACCTCCGGACAACGCAAGACCATCTCGCCTTCAGGAAGCAACTCAAGACCTGGCTGTTCGAGCAGTAGCGTTTCCCCCCCCCCCTCCCCCCCCCCCCCCCCCCCCCAGCGCCTTGAGACCCTCCGGGTGAGCAGTGCGCTATACAAATGCCTATGATTGAGAGTGACGTCCCTCCCGGATGAAGCACTGCGCAAGCTCCACTTTGTCCTTAGCTAATCCGGTAAACGTGCTTAACCTCAATGATAGACTGTAGAGGTAAACCTTCATTTATTTCAGAGACCACAAGAAGTTTCGAAATTGAGACTGCATTTGTGAAACAGGGCAGGCAGTAGACAACACTGGGCGCCAACAACCAATCGGCTTCTTTGTTGTTCTTGGAGCACACGCCAAAAAAGGGGCCGGAAAGATGCCACCTGCAACCGATATCTAAATGAACATCTGAGCGACATCTGCACAGCGCTCAGTTTCATTTGACAAACCGGGCTGGGGTGAGAGGTCACTTCTAAATCTCATTCAAGCAGGAGCGGAAATATTTTAAGTCACAGCAAAAAGCAAAATCGTCTGTCTGCCATCTATTTCTAGCATTAAATAGATTGCCAAACTTACTCCATAGTCAGCAATGTCGGTAGGGGCGGGATTCCCAGTAGAGCGCGCGCACTGGTACAGAGCAGCTGGAACAAGGACGGGCTTGCAGAACGGAAGAGGGGTCCTCGAGTAATGGTTTCCTCTCCGCACTGTGCCACTCCACCCGTGGTCATGAGTGAGTGATGGCCGGTGCTACCAAAGTGTACTCAACACTGTCAGCAAATCATGCGACCAAAAAGAAACAGACAAGATTCCAGATCACAAGTAGGAGATGGACGCCGTTATACCGTGTGTACCTTAGCCCTCAGGTCGGCTTGGAGGCACTGCTTAATTTGTATTAAAACAAGCATTGAAAATGCAATAGGCCTCGCCTTTTATTAAGTTAAAGCCATTTGCTTTGCTATATAATACCATTAGCAAAGGAAATGGCTTTAACTTAATAAAATTGTTAATCCAAGCAACCAATTACCTAATTTCAAGGTCATGCGCTCTGGTCCCTTGGTGATAAACGCAAACTCGAGAGCAGTGTTTGCCAAACTGTGAGCCCGGACCCACTGGTCGCTTAATCGTGAAAGTCTCAGCCTGTGTGTAAGTAATATTTAAAATAAATAGCTCTGTTTGTGCCCCAGTGCAAAGGTGCTGAACAATGCCCCGAATTCCAGTTTTTTGTATGGGTATCTTTCAGTTCTAAAACCAAAAACAAGAACATGTACATCTGATTTTGACTTTAGTGCTGGAATGTAATGTTCGTGACGGTGACACGCTAGGAATCTCAGAGTCAATAAAATATGCATGATGCTGCCGTCTCCGTCCTGAATCCGAGCCAAGGCCTCCTCAGCAGCGTCTGCCGCGCGCAGGCCCAGCGTGGTCCCGTTTTATGCGAAAAGCACCGGCGTGGAATGCCCCAGGTGATTAGATAATTCATTATTTTTAAAAGCTCTTCCGTTACAAATCCTTTCAAAATTTGCTGCTGGTCTGCGGAAGGCAGCAGTCATGTTAATTGTTGCTCAGAAGTCAATAGCTGTTTAAATTACGCTGATGGAAAGCGCTGAATAATTGATGCAGTGAGGCAGTGTGCAGGCCCTGTCGGCACAACTGGAAAGGAAATGAATGCAGTGGCAGATGCTGGAGAGCCCGGGCTCTCCTCCAGCGCCCACTGGCCAGGCCTAGCTCGCTGCAAACGTCTGATGTTCGGTAGACAACTGCGCATCCTTAAAAAGCTTAATAAAATACTTTTGCATGTTTACTTACGACCTCTGTACAGCTCTCCGCTGCCTCTTACCTAAACTCGCCTCACAAAAAATAACACATGCATTCGCCCATACATGCATAGATACATGATCAGTGGATGTGTGATACAGCTGTGCATTTCCGGGCAGACCTGCTACCGATGACATACAGCTTTCTAAGTACCAGAACTAGGATGCTATTACAGTCATGAGCTCCGGGAAATCGAACAGGTAGTGCGCGTCATTGTCATTATTTCTTTTAAAAATAATATATTTGTGTGTTTATTACAGTAAGACATTTCCGATCGCTAAAACAACAAGACCGGTCGGCTGGCACTGCAAAGGACTGCGGAAGGATGGACACGCAGATTGTGTCAACCACAACCAAGTGGAGCAAATTGAGCGTCTTCGATTACGGGTGGAATGTTTCATTCTGCCTGCGGAATAGGCGGAATTTGGGAACTCGGCGTTACTTTAGTTTTGGGCAAATTCCACCAATCGACGCGTGGCAGATTTTTTTCCAACAATGCTCCAGAAATGCGAGCGAAATTGAGATTTGGCATGCCCTATCCGTTTTCTAAAACTGGGTGTTGCAGCCAGAGGGGCTGCTTCTCGAGCATATTTGCTGCCACGTGAGTAGATTTTCTACTTGGGTAGCAGCAAAATCAACTTTAATGGCCTTGTGTTCATGCGCACCGCATGGTGCTGTTTGCGCGGATTTTTCAGCGCTCTGCACGCTACTGCCACTAATTTGCAGCGCAAGAAGCACGACATGCACATTTGCGTCCATTGACAGAAATCTACAGAGTTTATATGTAACTCCGCGGAATTCTGCAGAACGAAACTCCACGAGTTCCGCCCACCCCTAGCTCTGATCAGTTTACTCATTAGGTTATAAGACACATGAGGGGAAAAACACTTGGTTATTGATGGCTATAGACGTATAGTTTTATGTTGTACATTGTGCTGCGGGATTCCCACTCAGATCCTTATAATTAGGCAGGAAAGTCAGTGCAGATGGCAAGGAGGAGAGCATGAGTTCCATGTTACTGGGTGATTTTACTGCCCCATAAATACGCCTGCAAATTTACCATTAACATGAAGTAAAATCACCCCTGTACCGTGCATCTATGAGTAAAGCCCCATGGAATGGAAAATTGCCTCATGGTAATGATTTTTTTAGCCATATAACCACAACGAATCCGCCATTTCACAGGGTTGGACTTGCATCAACAACGAAGACACCAGCAAGATCATGAACACCATCCACTCCGGATCACCATTAGACCCATGCCCACACCGCACCTTCAACAAAGCCAGAACAGCCATCGCACCCCATCTCCGGAAAGTAATCAACATCTCCTTCGAAACAGAAACCTTGCGGGAAAGCTGGAAGCACGCCGAGATCAACGCCTTACTCAAGAAGCCCAAGGCGGACCCCAAGGACCTCAAGAACTTCCGGCCCATCTCCCTGCTCCCGTTCCCGGCGAAGGTTATCGTCAACAAACAACTGACCCGCTACCTCGAGGAGAACAGCATCCTGGACCCGTCCCAGTCCAGATTCCGCAGCAACCATAGCATCGAAACCGCCCTCATCGCCGCCACCGATGACATCAGGACCCTACTAGACAACGGAGAAACAGCAGCCCTCATCCTCCTGGACCTGTCAGCCGCCTTCACACGGTCTGCCACCGCACGCTAATAACACGCCAACACGACGCCGGGATCCAAGAGAAGGCCCTGGACTGGACCACAACCTTCCTCTCCGGCAGAACACAGAGCGTCCGTCTCCCCCCCTTCCGCTCCAATGCCACCGAGATCATCTGCGGCATATCCCAGGGCTCAGCCCGACGCTGTTCAACATCTACATGGCACCCCTCGCCCACGTCGCCCGACAGCACGACCTCAACATCATCTCCTACGCCGATGACACCCAGCTGATCCTCTCCCTCACCAAAGACCCCCACACCGCCAAGACCAACCTCTTGAAGGCCGTCGCCGAATGGATGAGGAACAGCCGACTGAAGCTGAACTCAGACAAGACGGAGGTCCACATCTTCGGATCCACCCCTTCAGCCTGGTACGACTCCTGGTGGCCGACCACACTGGGAACAGCCCCGACACCCACCGACCACGCACGCAACCTAGGGGCCATCCTAGACTCCACCCTCTCCATGACTAAGCAGGTCAACGCCGTCTCCTCCTCCTGCTTCAACACCCTCCGCATGCTCCGCAGGATCTACAAGTGGATCCCCACCGAAACGAGAAGAACGGTCACCCAGGCCCTCGTCACCAGCAGGTTGGACTACGGAAACGCCCTCTACGCAGGAACCTCGGCCAAACTCCTGAGACGGCTTCAACGCATTCAGAACGCCTCTGCACGTCTGATCCTCGACATCCCCCATCTCAGCCACATCACACCCCACCTGAGAGACCTGCACTGGCTCCCCGTCAACAAGAGGATAACCTTCAAGCTCCTCATCTACGCATACAAAGCACTCCACAACACCGGACCAGCATACCTCAACAGACGATTCAGCTTCTACACCCCCACCCACCAGCTCCACTCCGCCGGCCTCACCCGCGCTGCAGTCCCCTGCATCCAAAGAACGACTGCCAGTGGCAGATCCTACTCCCACCTCGCCGCCAAGACCTGGAACACCCTCCCCACCCACCTACGGCAGACCCAAGACCTGCTGGCCTTCAGAAGACTCCTCAAGACCTGGCTCTTCGAGCAGTCGCAGCACGCCCCCTCCTCCCCCAGCACCTTGAGACCTTCACGGGTAAGTAGTGTGCTTTACAAGTGACATGATTGATTGATTGGTTTACACACACATTTTTTGGAGCTCTTTATGGGTTAGTATTTTGTGCATGATTAACAGTATGAAGCGTGCAGAAGAGGGTTTTCTACTGTATGTTAAGTATGCCGCATCTCTGTACAAATGGCCATCTTGACCAGGATAGAAGTCATCTCTGTCACTCACTCACTTAATCCTTTCCTCACAAGCTCTGCAAAACAAAGTCAAGCTATAATGTATAAGTTATTTTTCACCTTTGTTGTTCTGCTGATGAAGAACCCAAGCTGCTTCAGCTGCAACTTACAACATGTATTGTTTCTTTCCACTTGCTCACTTAAAACCTTAAAACTATTCATTCACAGGGGGCGTGGCTTGATCGGCCATCATGGCGGACGCAGCTTAGTTAAGCTCCGTCCACCCACGCATTCATCCGCTGTAAATCCGACTAAATCCTGCCTGGCACTGTTATCCCAGCTCCGCCGTATGCCCTACCTGTTCCGGCGTGTGGAGATCGGGGCAATCCGATGATCTGGGACTTCGCGGCAGTCCAATTCATTGATACCTGGCTTGACTGCGGAGCACTGCTCCCGCGTGCGCGAGCAGGCCGGGCGACCGTCTGCGAGAGCCGCACATCGATTCCAGGGCGGTGCTCCGGACCACGGTGGTGGAGCGTCCTGTGCCGGTGGCGGGCTGCCTGGATTGAACACCGCGTGCAGGGATTGCCGCGACTTGTCCCCCGCAACATGGCGGCCGCCATTACGCCGATGTGGTGCCAAGGGTGAGCAGGCGCCTGCCCGGTGACGCTGCCCTTCCTCACATGTCGGCGCCTGGAGCGAGACACTGAGGAGGTTAGCGCTGTGAACCTGATACATCGGGGAGGGCTGAGTGCGCTGTGCGGTGAGGCCCGTCGTCCGGCGCTCCCCTCCCCCACAGCCCAGCAAGTACCATTCTTTCGTGGCTGTGCTGCGGCAGGGGATATCAAGATCTTGCCACCCCCAGAACCGGCGACCGTGGTGCTGCTGGCCGCTGCGGATGGTGATAGGCCCTAGCAAGAGCTTCTGGCCACGACGCCGGTTGGTCACTGGGGTCATGTCGTGACCCGGATGGTGAGTGACCCCATCGCATCCCTGGGGGGCCCCTCCCTCCTCTGAGACCGGCGCTGGATCGGCCCGGTCTGGTCGGTGACCGGCTACTTGTAGCGCCGTCGCGCTTGGGGCTGCCCTCCACCCCGGACAACTGCGTGGGTGGCCCTGTGGTTGACCCGACTGCTGCGGGCCGGCTTACCTTGGCCCCCTTACTAAATGAGTAACACTGTGTGCATCCTGTGTTCAGACTTGGGGGAGAGGCCTGTGGGCGCTGCGGCTCCCGGCTCCTGGGGACCATCTCATCTGGGCTCTCCTTGGGCCCAGGAGGCTGGGGCTGGCGCGTCGGACGGCCATCTCGCCGCCAGATCCTGTTTCTCTGGCTTGATCCTTTCAGGGCGCATGGTGCTGTGCCTCGGACTGCACCCCCTTTGATGTCTGCCGTCCTGGTTTCACCTGCCCAGGGGAGCAGGTTCTTTGCGTCCCCTACATTGCTTCTCGGCCTGGGCCGGCCAGTGTGATGGGCAAGGGGGGACCGGGTGGTGCTGGCCCCAAGCAGGGCACCATAGAACAATACACTACGGCTGCCGGAGGTGCCACCGGCGGCGATGGGGGCAGCTCGGCCCCTGATAATGCAGCCCTCCTTGCGGCAATCAACAATGGCCGGGACATGTTGGATGCCAATATCGGCGCGGTGGGATCCGAAGTTTCATTCCTGCGTCAGGACCTCCGCAAGGCAGTGGACCGGATCACCAAGGCCAAAACTAGAGTTTCTACAGTAGAAGACTCGGTGACCTCCCTTCAGAAGGAAGTGAACAAACTAACGGTGGTCACGCAGGAACTGGCATCTAGGGTGGAGGATGCAGAAGGCAGCGCTAGACGGAACAACCTGCGCTTCGTGGGCCTAGCCGAGGGGTGTGAGGGGTCTTCCATGACAAACGTTATCACCCAATGGCGCAAAGGCATCCTTCCTGGTGATCTCCTATCCTCTTCGTTGTTGAGAGGGCCACAGGGCCCTGACACAGAGACCCCCCCCCCCCGGGTGAGGCCCCGAGGCCTGTTATTGCGAAGATTATGAACTATGCGGACCTAGATGCTATCCTGCGGTTCGCCAGAACACACAAAGATGGCTTTCTACATGACTCCCGCTCAATCCTGGTGTTTCCGGACTAAACGCGCCTAGTACAGCGACAACGCCAATACTTCATGGCCGCAAAGGGCAGACTCAGGGAGTTGAACATTCAATACATGCTGCTATATCCGGCTCGGATGCGGGTAATCTACAACCCTAAGTCCTACTTCTTCGACACCCCCGAGGCAGTCTTCGCATGGTCAGATGAGCGCCCTCGGCTCCGGGCGATCTCTCCATCGGCCATTGACTCAGACTCCTCCCGTAGCTCTCGTACTCAGCGGCTGCGCCGCAACAAGTCCCAGAAGCAGCGAGGGCCGGGGCCTGATAGAATATCTCCGAGTCCTGAGTGTCCACCGTGATCGGTCCAGATTGCTCCACACGTCGATTGGTGAACTGTAAGACACTATGTAGGGTTAACTGTATACCAATAATGTTCTTTTCCGGGTGGGCGTGGGTTCTTGACCACGAGCTGCTGGGCTGTGTCTGCCTTGCACTCCCTGATTTCTTGGTGTTCTGGGGTGGGGTGGGATTCATTGGTGTGATACCTGGGGGCCCTCCGTTGGGGGTCCGCAGCTTTGTACACCGCAACAGATGCTCTTTGTTTTTGGTGGTGGGGGGTGGGGGAAATGCTTTATTGGTTGTGTTGGTTTATACAGCTTATTGGTTTTTATATATGCAGACGGTGGGATGTTTTTCATATTGTCTTTTATGCAGGTGTTTTAGCTCCATTCAGTATGTACCTCAACTCTTATGACACCGGGTGATGGAAACCTTCCCGGCGACCTAACAGTGGTATCTTGGAATGTCCGGGGGCTACTAAATAAGGTGAAACAGGGCGCAGTTCTACGCCAAGCAATGAGGTATGGGGCAGATGTCCTGCTCCTTCAGGAAACTCATTTAATGGGGACCAAAGCTCCATGCCTCGCCCGCTTTGGCTTCTGTCACGTATATCATGCAGGGTTTACGAGGGGCTCCAGGGGGGTGGCGGTACTCATCCATCGCAGGGCTCAGTTCAAATATATTGCACATAGGGCGGATCCCAGGGGGCGGTTCCTGTTTGTGACGGGCACAGTGTGTGGTGAACAGTTCACTATTGGTAGCATTTATGCCCCTCCCCCCTTAGGGGCCACATTTATTGACAACTTATTGGGGATCTGGAGTTCCCTTCCGGAGGGATTGACCCTGATGGAAGGAGACTAGAACGATACCATGGGGCCCTTGGACCACCAGCGCGTCCTCGATTCCCCATCGCCCTTGGGCTCGACCAAATTGTTTACTCTGGCGTCTACGATGGACTGGGCTGACTTTTGGCGGGAGTTACCAACCTACTGAGCGTGCATACACATATCTCTCGGCGGTCCATGGGTCACAGTCCCGCCTGGACTATTTTCTTGTTCCCCGGGTTTTTCTACACAGATTCTCGGCAATACAACATAGACCTCGCGGTCTCTCTGATCGTTCTCCGGTTACAATGCAATTCCACACATACTCCCGCAGGCCCCCATTCCGCTGGCGAATGTCCCCGTGGCACCTCCGCAGTCCGGCCTACCAGGATATGCTCAACACCTCAATAGTTATCTATTTAGCTGACAATGGTCCCTCTGTCCCTTCGAACACTGTTCTCTGGGAAGCCCTCAAGCCGACGGTCCGGGGCTGTGAAATATGCTATCGCACACACGGGAAATGCGCATGGCGCGAACAACTTGACGCACTAGAAACACGCCAGGCGTCCCTCTCTTCCCAACTCAGCGCCAATCCCTGCCCCATCATTCGCCGTAATTTAGCCCTTGCGCAGCAAGAACTGCGCCAATACCTATTGGGCAAGACCAAAGAGATCTGGGAGGCATCACAACATCTGATCTTTCAATGGGGAGATAAGTCCAGTAAAATCCTCCAAAGACTGTGCCAAGCAGACGGCGCCCCTGCTGTCACGCCCACTATTCGCGGTACTGACAGGTCCTTATACACGTCGCCAGAGGGTGTAGCAGACGCCTTTGCGATACATTTTACGTCCCGCTATGCCAGGCAGGAGCAAATCTCTGCTGAACTTATTGCGGAATTTCTTAGAGACACTCCACCTCGAAGACTCCCCGACTCCGTGCGGGACTGTCTAGAGACTCCAATAACGCTAGAAGAATTGACTGGTGCCCTCAGCGCACTCCGACCGGGTCGCGCCCTGGGCCCTAATGGTTTCCCCATGGAATTCCTCCGATCCCATATGCCCCTTCTAGGGCCCCCATTATTGGCTACCATTTTAGACGCTTCAGACCAGGCACGGTTACCGAGCGACTGGCGTCACGCGGAGATAGTGCTTTTTCTTAAACCAGGCCAACCACCTGAGGATCCATCTTCTTATGACCCAATTTCTCGCATAAATTTTGAACCCAAATTGTTAGGGAAAGTTTTGGCTGACCGTCTTAGGGGGTGCATTACCGATCTGATACATACTGATCAGTCGGGATTCATGCCACAGCGGGCCACTAGACATAATATCAGGAGAGTCCATAATGCCATCGCCGCGGCCCCCACCCTTGGTCGCCCAGCTGCCCTCCTATTGGCGGATATCGACAAAGCATTTGACTCGTTAAGCTGGGTCTACCTTTTCCAACTACTCGAGGCAATTAATTTCGGACCCCGCTTCCTGACATACATACGCCTACTATATACAGAGTTGACAGCATCGGTCCGAATTGCAGAACACCGATCCCGCCCCTTTCCGATCCGGCGGGGCACCCGTCAGGGATGGCCACTATCCCCATTATTATTTGCTTTGGCGGTAGAGCCCCTGGCGGCTTGTGTCAGAAGTGACCCGGTGCTCAGAGGATTTGATTAGTCCTGTTCAAGATCTGGACGCATAGCATTATATGCGGATGACGTCCTATTTTTTATGACTGACCCATGGTACGCCGGACCCCGGATATTGGAAATTCTCAGAGTATTTGGGAGCACCACCGGCCTTCACGCCAATCCAGCCAAATCTATCCTCTTCCCAGTGTGTGGACATCAGGGCCGCGAGTCGTGGGCCGCGCAGCTGTCTAGAGCCACAGATGGTTTCAAGTATCTGGGGATTTTTATTTCTCCATGCCCCAAGATCTCTTGGACCCACAATATCACCCACTGCTAACCAGTCTCAAAAATGAAACGTCAATATGGTCTGCTCTCCCGTTATCCCTTTATGGGCGTTCAGCTATTTCAAAATGGTTTCCCTGCCTCGAATTCTATATCGCCTCCAAAATTTCCCTTATCCCATCTCTCGTGCGTGGTTTACTCAGATAAACGCAATACAAAATAAATTCCTTTGGGGCAGTGGAGCTGTTCGTGTGGCGCTCCGCACTTGTGCGCAATCTACGTATTGTGGGGGGATCGCGGCCACTGATATTTATTCCCACTATGTCGCGTCTCACATCCTTGTACGCCGTAGAACATGCTGCAATGGAACACGTCCCCCTTCTCCATTTATTATACAGTTAAACAAAGCTGGACCACTTACCACCAGCTGGCAGGGTAGTCATACAATTATGGAGGGCAACGACCAGACTGATGGGAAAGGGCGACTGACTCGACAGACCCCCTGTGGCAAGGCACGTACCTCAGGACGGCTAGCACACTGAACGGGTTCCGGGGATGGGACTAGGTAGGGATATCGACCCTTGGCGATGTGTGGAGGGGCGCCTTTCTTAAATCACTTCAACAACTACAGACTGAGTTCAGCCTTCACAAATCACAATTTTTTAAGTTTCTACAGCTCCAACACGCACTCACCCCCCAGATCCGAAACGTGGAGTCCCTCCCGGAGTTTCAGCCCTTAGAGGGACGCCTGCTGATGGGAGACCTTGGACTGCATAAAATTAGACAAATTTATCAAACTTTAACAACTCACACTCCCACCACGCTTGATAAGACCCGACTGGCCTGGCTGGCTGATATTCCAGAATTGACTGACGATGACTGGGGAGAGGCGATTGCCAGCCCCAGGGGCGCGGCGGTCTCTACGCGTTATCGGCTCATTCAATTCAAATACCTACACAGAGTTTATTACACAAGAATCGACTGTGGCGAATGGGAGTAATTCAATCACCAGTATGTTTGAGGTGTGGCAGGGAGGAGGGGTCCTTTTTCCATACTGTATGGGCTTGCACTGCCTTTCAGCCCTTTTGGAATAGAATTCTGTCATGTCTTAGCAAGGTATTGGTGTGGGTGCTCCCATCGGACCCACAATTGTTTCTGTTGCATTCTACTGATGTCATTGGGGGGAACCGATACAAGCAACACCTACTGTTCCTTGTCCTTACTATCACCAAACGAGACATTGCACAGAGATGGAAGGCATCCTCTCCTCCAATTATCAGCAAATGGAAGACCGAATAAGATAGGTGTATGGGAGCTGAAATTGCTGTGTTCGAAGCCAGGGGCTGCCCACAGAAACATCGCAAGATATGGTCGCGGTGGGCGGCATATCGTGGGATCGACTTACCCCTCTCCCTGAGGAGGACATCTGAGTGGGATCTGCCATCCTCTGTCAAGGGTCCCTCTAGTTCTTGCTGCCTGCCTGTTCTACTGTTTCACTGGACTGAGCTTTTCATACCTGCTGTATTCTGTGCTGTATCCCGACACTTGCCCACTGTCTGCATATCGTTTAAATTTTTATTTTACCTGCATGTTTCGCAGGGACTGTTTGTTTTTATGGAAATGGTTAT